>NC_140798.1:38402217-39072147 GCF_037176805.1 Vigna unguiculata
TGTATAAATGTTATATTTTTATAGTCCTATCTTTTGTAAAATTGTATTAATATACTTTATACACTAGTTTTTATCTGTTTTAAATATTATGATGAAACATCATATTTAATTAGTTTTAAGATACTAAAATTGAGATATTATAATGTTAAATTTTGAAATTAAACAAAATCTTGTAGTTTTATAAATAGAGTCATAAGGTTGTATTTTTTTTTTTCGTGTCAAGTATCAAGTATAAGTATAGAATTTCATATTGAGAAGAATCTAGAAAGTGACGTGTAAAAATATATCTATAAATACTAAACTATTTATTTTTTATGAAAGTAGTATCATGAACAAATCCTGAATCTTCATAATGTTCTTCTAAGAAAAAAAAATCAATAATAGTATTAAAATTAAATTTATCTTAGCAATTGATTTAAATATAAACAAAAACATGTTTCATGGTCGTAAAGTTCCAATTCAACCAAAATTAGGATAAAAAAAATGTATTAAGATACGTGGACAATACATGGTTCGTTTATTGTCTTAAAATTCACGATAAAATTCAATTTTCATATCTAATAGAAAAATAACTAAGAGTTAAAAAGTTATACTTCAGATAAAAATATATATAAAATGATATTAAAAAGTATTTTCTAAGTCTAGTTTAATTTTATTAAATCAAATAAAAAAATAAATTTATATTTATTTATATATTTTAAATCGATCTTAATCTATAACAATATATAAAGGAGATTCCCTTTTTGTGTCTACTTTTCAAAATACCGATTTTACCCTTTAAATATAACAATTTATTAAATATTTTAAAATTGACTGTTACTTTTACAAAAATTTTATAAAATCAGATGTATCTGCTTTTTCTTTATTTATTAATGGTTATTCTTTTATCTGTTATGATATATTTCACTTTATTTTTAATAAATATAATTCTAATATATATATATATATATATATATATTAACTTAATAACATTATAATATTATCACCTACTAATATAATATCACGTATATTTAAAAAATACATACACATATCTTATAATTTTTTTCGTTGTTGGGGTTGAAAAAAAAAATCCAAAACATCCCGCTCAACTTTTTGTTTTTTCATGACAATACCCTAAAAAGATCTGAGGGTCATCCATTCATTAGTTTGGAAAATGGAAAGAAACATGAACGAGACTTCTAAAGAAAACATGTAATTACTGTGTAGTTTTCTTACGTTGTTTTAATGAAAAAAAAATATCAAAAAAATATTTTTAAAAAAATTAAGGGAGAAATGGCACTCTTCCTTCCCAGAAAAAGCAGGTAAATTAAGAGTATTTAAGAAGTGTGCAAAAAGATATTTTTGGTCCTTTACTAATTTTATTCCGTATGGCTAGATACGTGGACATCTGCTTATTACATTCTCATAAATCACATTTTTTAAATAAAATATTATGTACAAAGCAAGTCCAAATAAGTGGTCATAAAATATATACCGATAAAATAGGAAAAAAAAAACAGAATTTAGTTAAGTAAATATAACATCCTAAACATGTAATTTTGAATATATTCAAATATATAAATTTTACATATTTTCATATATATATATATATATATATATATATATATATATATATATATTAATTTTTATTATAAAGATAAAATAATAATCTTATATTTTAGGGTTAAATATGTTTTTGGTCCCTCAAGTTTCAGTGAATTTTGGAATTAGTCCCTCTTCAAAATTTTATACCAATTTAGTCCTTCATCTTTAGAAATGCATGAATTTAGTCATTTTACCAACTTTTATGAAGTTTATTTAACATTTTAAACGCATTTTATGATAATATTTGAGTTAACATTGAAGCAAAAATATGTCAAACGGTGTAAATAATTCAAATACTATCATGAAATGCGTTTGAAATGTCAGATAAACTTAACAAAATTTGATTAAAATGACTAAATTCACGCATTTTTACAGATGAATGACTAAATTGATCAAAAGTTTTAATGAGGGACTAATTCCAACCGCTGAAACTTGAGGGACCAAAAACATATTTAACCCTATATTTTAATATATTAAAACTTTTTTTATTTATCATATTAATCAAATCATTCATAAACTTTAAAAAAATTTACTTCTAAATTCACTCATCTTTACTTTTAAGTATTTAAAAAAAACAGACAAATTTTACTTCAAAATTAACTCAAATTCATTCATTCACTCTCTTTCAAATTCATCATCTATAGATAGCACACTACAATCTAAAATAATTTATTTGATTCATCTATTTATCACGATAAATTAAAGTATTTATTTATTTCACAAATACTACCATAAGTATTAGTATTAAATAAAAGTTGAAGTGTTAATCTATATAATTGAACAAATAAATAAATTAAACTTTTAAATTTTTCAAACATTATTGAATAATATTATAATATTTAAAAATATATCAAATTTTCAATATAATATATAAAAGTAGTAAATAATTACAATAAAAAAATTAAAAATGGTTCAAACCACTTACTTATCTAATGCAAATTTGAAATGTTGAATAATGACTTCACATTGTAATTTTTGCTTGAAGAAAAAAGTGACAACAATGGTTTACATTGATTTTTATCCTATTCATCAAATTGCTGAAGCTAAGTTACTTCTACTTTTATGAGTTGCTTCTAAGTTTATTCCGAATTCGGTTTAAGATTACGAGTTTATTAATCCAATGTTTGTCCATAGTTTTTTCCGGGTACATTAATAAAATTTAAATTTAAGACTTCATATAAATTATTCAGACCCTTGTTATCACACCAGTCCAATTCTTGTGGCTTAAACTTTGTTTATAGATTTGTAGAATTTTAATATGCTCACTACTTTTTCAAATTCAAACAATACACCGGTATCTTTAAGTTTAAATAAAATTTATCAATAAAAATACGTAAAACAGAGAGAATGTTATTAACCTATTAACAATAGACATCTTATTGGAAAAAATGTAAATTAAAGAACTAACACTTTTAAAATTAGGGAGAATTTATGAAAAAAAAATTAGAAATTAGAACATGCCATTTTATTGATATGACATGTCAAACTTTTAAAAAATAAATTAAAGTTAACTTAGATTATATCAATAATATTCTTAAAATTATATTTAATCTACAGTAATTTGTCAATATTCTAAATTTCAATTTAAATTAATTTCAGGCAATGTAATTGAATTTAAAATTAAATTGAAAAAAATACAATTATAAATTTAAGTGTCAACCTAAGTTATATAAAAATGAGAAAATTAAATAACAAATATTAAAAATAATGTCAATATATCTTTTATATGAATTTGTTAATGACGGCATTATCTTAAATTTCTTCCCTAATTTGTTCCTCATATTTATGTATATGATTTACTTTGATCTTTATATTATCTTATTTTTTTTCTTAAGTAAGTCTCAATATATTTTAACGGAGTCAATTTGATAATTTGTGTTAAATTAACATTAGTAGCATTTGAAATGTGTCACGAGTCAAAATTCAGAAGATGTCATATGTCAAATCAAAGGAGTTCAAAGGTAAAAAATAACCTAAATTTTGATAAGTGATATATTTAAGCAGCATTAACACCAATTTAATGACAATGACAAAATTATTGTATTTAAAAAATCTAAAAAAGGTATTAAAACCAAAGTGATCATATGCCAAAATATAAAGATCAAGTTACTAATTAAGTCATAATATAAATGTTGAGAAGATAACAAAAACAAATAATAGGTAAAAGTAAAACCCAAATCGAATTTTTGTTTTATATAAGTAATATGCAAAACAAATGGATGCACAAAATAGAGAAGGTAGAAATCAACATGTACCAAAAATTTGTTAACGTGATGAAAAGTCTCAATATGTAGAAAAAGAGTCCACAGGACATAATCAAGTAAATTTTTTCACTAATAATAATTAATAGATTAATAGGTACATCATAAGTTTTTTTGAAGTTTATAAGGATCAATAGAAAAATATTCTTGTTATCAATAATATGATAACAACACAAAAAAACTTCAATTAGTACTTCACTAAACCTCAAAGGGAACTATATAGAATAAAACATTTTCTCCAAACTAGTTTATTTGCACATGTTTACACATGATAAATTTATTGCTCTTTTTTATTCTTCACTCTTTAGTAACTTCTTTTCTTTTCTAAAAGAAAATACTCACAACTTTTATTTTCATATCTCTCACTCTCTATTTTCATTATAAAATCCTAAAAGTCTGATGCAAATGGTTACATAATTTTTAAATTACATAATGGACTAGAAGTCTACAAAGAAAGAAAACCTCATTTTTTTTTTCTTAATTAAATAGTATGTGACCAATAAATTTGATCCACAATTATATATTTAGAAAAAAAACAAGTAAAAAATAAATACTAGTTCGTGAATGATAGAAATAAACTTAAACTAAATTAAATTAAATTGTCATACTTATTAATATATTTAAAAGAATTTTTTTAATTATTTATTAAAGATCTAATATCAATTAAAAATAAAATAAATAAATCACATCGATCTATAGTATATAAGACGAATATATGTAAATTTTAGCTTATAAGCCTATTTGATTGGATTCAACTAAGTTTAAATTTCACTCTTAAAAGTATTAATCATAACTTATAATCTAACACATCCATACTTTGAACTAACTAATTACCCAACAAGAACACCATAAAAGATTAAACGTCACCATTGCCATAAAACACTCTCTAGAAGTAAAAGACAGTGATGAAAGTAAGGTAATTTGGTTCCTTTAACTTTACCAGAAAAAAAAAACAGTTTTTAATTAACGAATGGAATTGTGTTTTAGTGGTGTGATTGGTTCAAGAAGTAGATTTTTATTTTTTGGATTATTTTGATGAAAAATGGATGTGTTGTATAAAGGTAGGGAATGTTTGTTGTTCCCTTTTGTGTTGGATAAATTTCCAACTTTTAGGACTCAGTACACTATGAGTACCAATTCGTACTCTCATCTCAACCATAATATATTTAATTCAAACTTTAAATTAATCGCAACTAAAAACTTGGCGATTAATGAATTTTAAATTAGGTCTTCTAAAAACCTAGAAAATTCATGTTCATTTTATCCTTCAAGCATCAACTCATCTACCTAACCAAATTAATTTGGGTCAAATGGTTTGTTCAACCATCAATCATCACACTTAGTGATTGAGCTGACCTACTATTTATATAGTTATAGCATGGATTGTGATTTTTTAAACTTTATTATACATGTTTCTCTAATTAAAAAGCTCAAAACGGAAATTAGGTTTTTCATTTTTTTTTTTTACCTGAAACTAGAGTTATATATCTTTCGCAATTCCATGAAATTACAATACATTATAGAAAATATTATGTTTAATTAATCGGATAATACTCACTTTCATTTAGATGTGTCAGTTTGGTACCCGTTTTTAAAAAAGATGTCAATTGAGTTTCAATTTTTAAAAAATGTCTCAATTAGGTCATTTTCAGCAAAAAAAAAAAACTATTAACACCGTCAACAGTATTGATATTTAAAATAAATTACAAAATTAAGTACTGATATTTATATCAAAATTTAGTGGTAAAAGTCATGAATTAACGACTTTAGTACTTTTTGTCGGAAAGGATCCTGATTAAGACATTTATCAAAAGTTAAAACTAAATTGACACATCTTTAAAAGCAGGTACTAAACTGACACATCTGAACGAAAGTGAAAGTGAGTACCATCCGACTAATTAAACCAAAATATTAATATACAAATAAGATCAATTGACTTGCAAGTTATTCTCGAGTGTTATCATATGTGTGTATTAGAATCAATTTATTAAAGTGTTTTTCTATTGATTCTTCTTCTAATCATATTAACGAGTGATTAAAAGAAAAATCACTGGTTACACCTAACCAAAATTAGTTTTACCAAGAAAATTATATTGAACGTGAATCTTCTTAAAATGTGTGGAACGGCGTGCAATTAGTTTATAATCAAAGATTATGGTGGTCCTGATTACGGAAACTAACCCAAGACCTAATTCTAGGTGGGAACCACATTTTCAAATTAATAATGATATCGCGATTCTCAAGCATGATTAGAAACTCAATAAAATAGTATTTTGGACACTCATCGAATTTTTCTTTCACCGTTAAAATATCAAACTTATATTCTCACTGATATTTTATAAGTATAATTTGATTAATAATTTAATCCAGATTGTGATTGTTGACTCAGACTCTAATGAATATATTCAATATTGAAATACTATCGTAATGTATTGGTTTGAGTTACGCACCGAAATTTATATAAAAAATAAAAGTTTAATTAGTCGGATGGTACTTACTTTTGTTTATATGTGTCAGTTTGGTATCCATTTCTAGAGATATATCAATCTAGTTCCAATTTTTGAAAAAGTGTCTTAATCATAATCCTTTCAGACAAAAATTATTAAAGTTGTTAACTTAATTAATGACTTTTATCACTAAATTTTGATATAAATATCAATACTTAATTTTGTAAATTATTTTAAATATCAATATCGTTAATAGTGTTAATAACTTTTTGCTGAAAATAACCTAATTGAGGCATTTTTCCAAAAGTTGAGACTCAATTGATGTCTTTTTAAAAGCAGGTACCAAACTGATACATCTAGATAAAAGTAAGTATTATCCGACTAATTAAACGAAAAGAAAAGAGAAAGTGTCATAGACTTCTTCTTATACGAAAACGTAGATACAATGTATTTTCCTTGAAGATTGAAGTATTTATTTTAATCCATAATGGAATTAAGAAAAATATAAAGTTAATTAGATGGATGCATGTGTTTTAGACGTTGAAGAAACCAATTCACTTGGGTTGTTTTCAAGTCACTGTCTCACCTTTCAAGGGCAGATATCTAAAATTTCGAACATTCGTCCTTGTTTGACTTCAAATTTTATATATTATTCCTCATCTTTCACCCTCGATTTTCTGAATTCTGCAAAAACTATTCACTCATTATGTTTCCAATTTGGTAGATTTCGCTTACCAGCTTCGACCTCTTCCATACTATTTAGAAAAAGAAAAATAAAATCGGAGGGAGGATAAATTATAAAACTCTTAAAAATTATTATTCAATATATACTTACTTCTTATTGTAAAAGTTATCATCCTCACAAAATTATATCAAGTTGATTCTTTTTAATATTATGTGCTTTTGTTGCTTCTACTTAGTACTTTTTTTAAAGATTCTAATACTTAAATTAATCAAAGACATTATGTGCTTAAATCAATCAAATAGTAAATATAGTAATAAATATGTAATGATAAATTATTATTGTGACTACTTTATATTTTTAATATTGGATTTTTAGTTGAACGAGTTTATAATATAATTATATTTTCAACCAAGTTTCATGATTAGTGGCAAAAGAGTCCAATTATCCAACTATTTGTCTCAATTTTAGGTTAGTTATAAGTAAATTTGAGTCTCATGACGAACAGAAATAAAAAAAAAACTTAACAAAATATATATTAAAAAAAACTCAATTATTTTAAGATTTTGAGTTTGAGATTGTGTTATAATATTTTACCTGAATGGAATAATGAATGTTATTTAAGTAATAAACATTATTCCCACTTATCTAAATGTGTTGGAGAGATACCTTATCGACGAAATTGTGGAATAATATGTGTTGGAGAGATACATTATTGATGAAATTGTGGAATAATTTGATGATCAAATATACTTTAAAAGTATTTGTAATTATAAACATATAATACAACATATTTTTTGGAAAAAAACCGGTATATATTGATGTATACATTTATCTATAGATATTTATAAGGCTTATATAATTTTTATATTATGAATTTTATCATAGTTTAATTTGGGAAATGTTATACAGAGTTAAATATGATTTTAGTCTCTGACTTTTAATATAAAATTAAAATTTATCCATGTTTAATATTTTGATACATTTTGGTCTCAAAAATTAAAAAAACAATAAATATAGTCATTTTATCCTAATTATGTATTAAATTTTTTTGACGTATAAAATGCGTTTTCAAGTTGATATTGAAGTGAGAACGCGTGAAACTTTGTGAAGAACTTACATGCTATCATCAAATGTGTATGATATGTAACAAATATAATTGGGTTAAAAGAAATATTTTCATTCATTTTTGAAGTTTAGAGATCAAAATATATACAAGTTTCAAACGAATTCCGAATTCGCGGTCCACGTTTCTGATGTATTGTCTGTTTTGGAGTGTGGAACTTGATCACGATGGTGTCCTTAAAAGACATCTCAGAGAGTAGAAAGATGAATGAATATTTAAACTGCATATGATTTTGACTTTTAAGCAATATGTAACTTATTTGATGTACCTCTACCGAAACATATTTTATAATAATTTTAGTAATAGTTTTCCTGTGATTAATATTAATATTTTTATAAAAAAAGTTAATTATTTCAATATAGAAAAAAAAAACTCCCATTGAAATACATATTATTTTTATATTAACTATCCTTGTTGTTATGATATTTTATCTTATAGAATCTAATTAATACCATCACAAACATCGTACAAGTTTAGATAATTAAAAATGTTAATTTAATAGGATGAAATCAATATTTTATTATATGAATAATTACAAATTTCGTAACAGCTAAAACAGTACAAAATAATATATATATATATATATATATATATATATATATATATATATATATATATATATATATTGTATGTTTATGATTTAAGAATATTCAAAATTATCATTAATATACAATGTTTGGTGGTTGATTTGTCTGCGATGATCGTATTTGTTATCAGAAAATAATGCAAGTATGAATGTTGTGAATGAATGAGACTCTTGATACTCGGATAGAGAATAATTTATGCATATATTTATAGTTTTGTATTACATAGATCCTTCATTTGCTTAAAAACTTTATATATTCTATATCATTGATTCATGGAAGACTATAAATATATATATATATATATATATATATATATATATATATATATATATATATATATATATATATATATATATATATGTTGATGCCACCTAGTAATGTGAATCTACTATATTGGATGTTACAATTACGAGTTTATTATAAGAATTAAAAAGCATTGAAAAATATAATTTCAGTTTTTTATCGAATTAATTGTTTTTGTTACTGAATTCAATTATTCGATGATGCTAAATATAAATAAATTTGTTCTAATCCAATCAAATATAATTATATTAAACTTAAAATTGGAGTAATTTTTGCTTACCCGAATCATTTGTAGTGAGTTAAAAATCCATAAAATTGGATAACGTGTGTGAAGAGCTAATAAATGAATATATATATATATATATATATATATATATATATATATATATATATATATATATATAGAATGCTTCTAAAAGCAGTAACGATATATAACTTTGTATTTTGTTTTTGTTCCATATTTAAAGTTTGTAAAGCTGTCATGTTTTTGAAACTTTGTTTTATTGTATGTAAAACCGAAATAAGTAAAAGGAAAGAGAGGTAGACGATGATTGATAGAAAATGTTACCTTCCATTGTTTGGAAGAAGATGGAAAAGTAAAGGAAAAAAACCAAAATGTACTTGAATCTTATGAATCCTTTTTTCGTGTGCTTAAATGTAACGAAAGAAGAAAAGTTTATAGGTATCTCCTTCGAAATACAAGATTGTCCTTCCCAAAATGTTTCTCCTCTCTTATCTTTTGTTGTTGTTTATGTGTATTGTCATGATCACTAAGAAATTAAGAATGGTAGGACCACTACCCACTACTCTACAACCTTCCTTTTTCTTCTAATGTTAACAATCTAAGCATTCTCCTGCGAACCCTCTTTTTTTTCCTTTCGTGTTCATCTTCAACTTTCGGTGTTGTTGTGGAAACCTAGGAGACCCTCTCACCAGCTTTTCAAATTCTCATCAAAACAAAGGATAAGAACAACGTTATACAAAACCTTTGGGGATGTTTGAATTCAAAGACTGAAAAAATAAATTATCTTTTAACATTTCTTAATGGGTATTAAGAAAATAACTTTTGTATTTGTAATGTAGAAGACAAACAATAAAAAGTAAAATAATGGAAGTAAGACGAGTGCAAAAGTTATTGGATATGGATGGTTAATTTATTAAAAGAGGTTAATTTTTTTTATATTACTAATTTAGGTTTGTTTTTTAAAAAATTAAGGAAAGGGGTTGAGTTGTGTTCTATGTAGGATTTTTATGAGAGACTTATTTGTATTGACGTAACCAATACTAAATATAACTTTAGTGTTTTAAGATTGAAGTTTCTGTTAAGACTTCAAGTGTGAGTTTAAAATTTATATTATCTAAAAATAAGATAGTAGAATATTATCTAAAAATAAAAACCCATAAATCTATTGTCTTAAGATTTTGGGTTGAGAGTGATATCAATACCTTATGTGATTAAGTTCATGTCTTATTAGTGTTGTATCTCTCCAATGAAACTCTTCTATAGACCTAACAAGTGGTAACTTCAAAATAAAGTTGTACACACAAAATACAGTAATTTTTAAAAATGAGGACCCAGTAATATAAAAAAAAATTAACCTTTGTTGATAAATTAACCTGTATCAATATATTATGATCCTTGTGTGAATTGAGAGAAAATTCAGTAAACATGAAAAAATAGTAGTTAATTTGATTGGAGTTATAGAATATTTTGTATATTTACATATTTAAAAATAATTCATAAAACATCTTTTGAAAATGATTTGAATTTTAAAGATATAAAATAGAATCAAAATAGAATTTAAGTTAAAACAATTTTTTTTAATGAAATTTAACAAAAATGAAAAAACACATTTTAAAATAAATTACTTTACAAATTATTAAAATGTAAATTAATTAATCTTTTATATATTATTTACATATTTATATTTTAATTATTTATCTGAAAAATATCTTTCTTAATAAAAGAATTAAATATATAGTCGGTTATGATTTTAACCGATTATATACCTATCATTTCTTGAAAACTTTTCCAATTTTGTGTAAAATGTTTAAAAGGGGTATTGTTTCTGTTTATGTGTTTTCTCGTAAATTCCTTGTTAACGGTACTCGGCTCTTTTTTGTCTCCAGAAACTAAGGCACCCTGAATTTACACAAATCGCGTTCCTTTTTTACATGCTTTGTTTTACCCCTACAGTAATAATATTATCATGAATCAAACCTTAACAGAAAATATAGTTAAAAAATACAAGTTAATCTCACTTATATTAATCATACGTGAAAAAAAAAAGTACATTGTTCTCGTCAAATAATAATATCAAACACACAGAGATGTATGTTTGATTTTGTAATTACCACAATTTAAAAGAAAATAAAAGAGAAAAATAATGAAAATTGGATATTGTTTGTGAGATAAATATTTAAGAATAAAATCCTGAATTTAAATAAGAATATAGTACATTTGAGATAAAATAATAATTAAAGAGTTAAATATATTTTTACTTATTAAATTATTATGTGAAATTAATTCTAATTTATGTTTCAAATTTTGATATTGTTTAATCTTAAACTTTGAAAATTGATAGATGTAGTCTTTTCACTAAACACGTGTTAAGGATTTATTAATCTGTTAAATTACCTTATATGTATGTTCATTAGTTGACATGTCTGTGTCTATGTCGATATGTGAACACAAACATAATAACACAATTTGTTGCATCAATATACATTTTTAATGTTGTTTAATTAAAAAAATTACATTAATTTATTGACAAAGTTTAGAAATGAAAATAATTCTTGAAACAATGAAATTCAATTTCATATGATAAATAAAACACATTTAATATAGTTGTGGGAGTTTCAAAGTTTCAAAGCAAGAGGAAAAGTTAAAAAGTTGCAATGAATAAAGAAAAGGTTATTCGGAGAATAAAAAAAAAAATAGTTGTGGGAGTTCCAAAGTTTGAAACGAATGCATGAAGAAGAATATGAATGAGACAATGACTATGCAATGCATGAAGTGGAAATTGGGAACTACCACCACACAAATTAGGCCCTTGTCTTACTCTTACGGGATTCAAGAACCATGATTTTTTTTTTCAAATATCTCACATATTGGAAAATATACATTGTTCATTCTTTTTTCACTTTCTGGAAATCTCATTTTTTTTCTAAGATAGATATTTTGTTGGGAAATTAAAGAGGAAGATGATTAAAATGTTGGATTTTTGTTTTGATATGACTTTATAAAAGTTATGCATGCTTTTATAGAGAATGTTGTAGTAATAGTTTGACTTTGATGTGCTTTATTTTGTTTTATTAGATTTAGATTTATTTATATTACAGAAAACTTTTTTAGAAATAGGTATGATTTATCTTAATGTTGGTATGTATATTTGCATTTCATACTTGTATGTTTTTTTAATAATATTTTAACATTATATTAATAAATGAAGTCGATATCGAATTTCTATTTTCTTCTATGGTTAAATAATCATTTGGTGTGTAGTATATGTCCTAACATGACTTCAATGGAAAGATACACTGATCCATTATATTAAAGCTACTTATTAAAATGATAGTGTAGATATGCTTTTTGATTCTCTTAAGTGATGCACCTAGAAGAGAAAAAAAGGTGAAGTTAATAAAGCAAAAAAAGTGAGAGGTTTAATTAATTAGATGGTACACACTTTCTAATTAATTAGATGATACACACTTTCGTTTAGATGTGTCAATTTGTTATTCTTCTTTTAAAATGGTGTCAATCAAGTCTCAATTTTTGAAAAAATGTTTTAGATCTTCCTTTGAAAAAGATATTATTAACTGTATTAACTCTGTTCATGACTTTCACCACTAAATTCTAATATAAATATCAATACTTAATTTTGTAAGTCATTTTAAATATCAATACAATTCACAGTGTTAATAATTTTTTTTTTTATAAAAGGATCTAATTGAGATTTTTTTTTCAAAAGTTGTGACTCAATTGACACATTTCTAAATATAAATACTAAACTGACACATTCAAATGAAAGTGAGTACCATTCAACTAATTAAACCAACGTGAAAGGAAGATACAATAAAAGTGAATTTTCAGTAAAAAATATAGGTTTAAGTCATTGTTAATACAGTTTTTGTCTCAGAATTTGTTTGGAAAGGAATGTGTAGAAATAAGAAATGTTTAGAGAGTGCTTAAGTTCCCTAACAAGCAGTAATGAGCATGCTTAGAATTATAGTGAAGCAAAATTATTTGATTAGTGGGCCAATTAATTGATGCATGAAATTGTGTCTAATAATAACTCATTTATAGGCATCAAATGCGCTATAAACCTGCTACCAAAATCAATCATTGCTATAGTTTGGAGCCAAATGATCAATTTCTACATGCCAAATGTGGCGAAATGAAAATGCCTTCTTTCTTTTCATTTGTTATTTCCATTTTCCAATAAATTTTTGAGTCAACATTTTTTTTTTTATCTTTAATATTAAAAATACACTATATTAATATTTTAAATATTTTTTTAATATATTTTAAAACGTTAAGATTAATGATAATTAATGTATTATAAAAATACGGTAGAAAAATAACACACACAAAAATCATCAAAAAATCCAAATTCTAAATTCATGTATTCTATTCAAAATAAATGATCTCTTCGCCTTAGGAGATTGATTTGATGATGAATCACATTAATTAACAGTGTATACTAAATAAAAATACAATAATATAAGAGAGTACATAATTTGGTTTTATTTATGATTAATATAATTTGGTTTTATTTATAATTAATATAACATCTTTAATACATTATTCATATTAAATCATAAATGTTTTTTTATGATATTAAATATTTATGAATAGTCTAAAATTGATTCAGGTAACAAAATATATACTCTACATATTGTAAAAATGTTTAAACCTAATTCATTTTTTTCTTTTTGAAAAGTAAGAATTGTTCTTATGTATATAATTTAAATTGATATTATTTGTACTTAAGGCATGAACTTCAACCAAAAGAAATTGTTTACTGTGATGAGATATGAGGGTGACTTTCATTAGCATATACCTTTGTTATTTATGTTGAAATTATTTATTGGAATAAATTGCAAATATTGAATGTTTTTGAAATATGAGTCGTATATATAAAAAACATAACATCACTTTTAACATAAAATTATCTAGTTTTGATATAGTATTAAAACTTTTTAATGAAATAAATTGGAAGAGATTGTCTGCTTTTGAAATATGGGTTGTTCATATAAAAATCTTGTATTATTTCAAATTTCAAATCTTAAATCTTAATATTTTTATATATATATATATATATATATATATATATATATATATATATATATATATATATATCAGTGTGTTTTCTATTTTTATTCATAGTGAAACTTTCAACTTATACTCATACTTGTATTCTAGTATTCTAAAAAATTTATCTTTATAAATATTATACAAAAATATAGTATATTTTTTTATTGCTTAGATTCATAACTTAACATTGTCATTTACAAACCAATTGATATCAAAATAATTTTTGCTTAAAATTGAGGATGTGTTTCCTTTCCCAATATGTATTAATTGTATCTACTGCTTCTACTTTGCAACTAAGAAAACAACTAACAGCTTGCAACAAATAGGATGAAACAAACACTGATTTGTAGAGAGTGTAGGATCCATCACCACATGCAATAATATTCCAGAATATGAGGATTAGGTATAAAAGTGGGGTAGCTTTAATTAATACATGGACAATTATTTGTGTTCCATTCATATCAAGACAAGGACATTGGGATCAAAAATCGAAGGCGTGTGGATTATGAAACTGTTTGGTTTTTATCTCCTTCCAAATTGTCTCTTTTCCACCCTCTTCGATTTTCAGCAAAGCTCCATCTCCAACAAGCCATAACATCATTTCACCCATTCAACTTTGTTCCCTTCGTGTCACCTTCTCGAACAGGATCACCTTATTTCAGGTTCAATTCACCCACTCTTTCGGAAACAAAAGTGCCATTGCATGTGTGCAATGATGTGACCGATTTGTATCTGCATGCATGTTCTTTACTGCTATTTTTAGGGTTTCTTGCTAAGATTGTAGCATTTTGGAATCCTAAGTTGTTGATAAGATCTTGTGATTAGTGAGGTTGATAAAGGGACGGTGGTTGCTAATGTCTAGTTCCGTTAAGGGAATATGAGGAGATTTAGAAAACATATAACACCAATAAAAACTTATTGTATTCATATAAGCTAACACAACTTTTAATCTAGAATTTTAAGACAAAAAAAAATTTATTTATGCTCTAGTACACTCAATAAGTCTCACATCGTTTAGGAGTCGAGATCAAGCGAAGTTTAAATACTCATACCTCCTTCTACTCTCTGATGTGTCTTTTAAGGATAAAACCGTGACAAAACTCAAACGTTCAAAAGCGAACAATATCTCAAAAACGCAGTGATTGTTCCTAATGATGATTGTCGGACGAATTTGGATCGGAATCGAAACATTGGCACCGTGAAAACTGATAACTCCCCAATAAAAAAGATGGTTAGTTATAAAGTTAAAAACCAAAGAGAGTGAAGGGAAAAACAAAAGAGATGAAGACATATATAAAAGATAAGAAGCACGAGTTTTAATTGAATTCCTTTTCTATATAATACGAATTTGAATAGTAATAATGTTTTAGTGTATACGAGACAGTGGAACAGAGATCTTCTGTTAAGAGAAACTCAAATGTGTGCAATTGTTGGGAGAAATAATAATTGTTAAATAAATAAAAATTATAATGTGTTTTATATGTAACTGAGTTTTTTATTAACAAGTAATTGTGTTAACACTGATACTATTTTAACCAAAGTACTGTTTAGTGAACTCTTTAGTATCTTTTCTGTTAAAGTTTGAACTTGAAATCTTATTTAACATTCAAGATAAACAATATTCAATTATATAATTAATTTGTTATGAACCGAATGAAGAAAAACGAGTTTCGATGTATAAGTTAACATGGCTTATCACATGTTTTGAATTTTTTTTTTTTTTTCAAAATAAACTGAGCTTGCCTTACTTGACCCACATATTAAGCGAATTCGATTTGACTTAAAGATTTCTACAATCTACTAACAATAATATTATTAATTTTTTTTACAATTTTTTTAAAATTTTATTATAATTATCTACAATTTCTGATTATATAGATTTACGATCTGATATTTTTAAATACTAAAATGTTGTTTAATAATATTCAAATAGTTTGATGTTTAATTTATTTGTTTATTTGTTTATCAAGTTATATACATTGATATTTTAATCTTTAACTACTATCTTTATAATAATATTTTTTATAATTAGATGAACAATTTGATTTTATTATTATAAAAAATAGATTGAGTTGTGATAATAATATAAATACATAAATAATTGTAAAAAAAGAAATTCATAAGTAAATAAATAAATACAAAATTTTTGACTCACTATAAAATGAATTGAAAATTAAGTTATCATTTTTTAACTTAATTCGTGGTGAGTCAATCTGGATGAGTTGAATTGACTCTCTTTAAAATCCCTAAAAAATTAACATAAAAACTAAAAGAATGATTTTGTTAGACTTTATACATTTTGTACTGCTATTTAAATATTTGTACATTTTTGTTTATTATTAAATTCAATTTTTAAGTAACGAATTTATGTGAACATTTAAATAAACATAACTAAAATAATAGAAGTAACCAAAAGCACGAGCACCCAAATTAAATTAACATTTTATAAATGTTTTAATTGGAAATATCTACAATATCGTTCACGCCCCCATCTTACCACTAACATAGTGAAAACGATGGAAAATGTGGACTGTTAGAGCCCTAAATTAAGAAATCCTAATTGATACACAATATTAATAATTAGTAAGTATATGCTTATTTAATTATTTTATTGTTAATTTAGTTTTAAATAAGTTAACATATTTTTCAATTTTCTCTTTATAAATAGTTTTCAATTTATAATAAATTTTGGAACAAAATATTATCTTAAAGAAAAAATTTAAAAAAGGAAGCAAATTTCTCTTGAAAAATTATCATATAAGAATAGAAGGAGCATGAACTTTAGTTGTATGTGTCTCAAGATATAACCTGATTTAATTTTTATTAGATTTACTGTCTTTATGAGTTAAATATATTTTTATCTCTCAAAATTCAGAAAAATTTTGAATTAGTCCATTTTTAAAATTTTTGACAAATTTAGTCATTCATATTTAAAAATGTGTGAATTTAGTCATTTTAACTAAATTAATTTTGTTAAGTTTATCGCATTTCATGACAGTATTTGAATTATTTACACCGTTTGACACATTTTCTCTTCAATGTTAACTCAACATTATAATAAAACACGTTTAAAATGTCAAATAAATTTAACAAAATTTAATAAGAATGACTAAATTTACATATTTATAAAGATGAAGAACTAAAGTGGTATAAAATTTCGAACTAATTCCAAAATTCAATAAAGTTTGAGGAACCAAAAACATATTTAACCCTTAATTTATAACAATAGTAATTAATATCATGACTTAAATTTTCTACATTTGTTGTCCTTTGACATCAATATTGCTCGGACATAAAAGTCAACTTAATGGAGAAAAAAAAATCATAAAAATAAAAATAAAAAGTTGTAATGGTGAATAGTAGACATTTTGGGCAGAGAAAACAATGAATGCGATCGCAGTAGAAGAACTAGCAATATGGGAAGTAGCAATAACAATGGTGGAAAAGAAATTTGGAGATTTTTTTTTTTTTACGGAATTCAGAAGGAAAATTTTGAAAAAAATGAATAAATTGTCCATAAATTAAAATGAGTTTAAAATCTTTCTTATATAATTTAATTTTTTTAATTTTGTGGACAAGTTAATTTTTCTTTATAAAGAAAAATACTTTTCTTCCCTTCTCAAAGTCCTTTAAAAGAATACTACTATTCCAACATAGTCATTGTCATTCACTAACTCAACTCCACCCATGTTAATAATAATCATTAAGCGACTAACTGAGTTGACTAACTGCACCACCACTAACGTTACCAAACAAAATTTGAATGGGCTTGTTCTTCCATCACTCCATCAAATTTTTCGTCAGTGCACCCCATCATTTCGGATTTTTTTTTTTTTAACGCATTAAATCAATTCGGGAAAAATATTTCCAAAATACACTCACACACTTTTTTGGAAGACACTCGTCCACTCTTATTTTAGATAAATTTTTTCGGAGGCTTTAATGGAAAGTTACCATGAAGAACATCCAAAACATCTCATTACAAGCCCATCAAATTATAATGGGCCTGGTAGGTGTTCTAGAGGCAAATTCTTTCTTGATTGTTTCCTTCTGCACCCCATTAATTTTCTCTCTGCACATCACATCATTTTAGATTTTATTTTACAGGAAAAAAATTGGTAGGGTGCATTCCCTTTTTAAAATTTCATCCTGCACCTTCATGACTTCAAAATATTTAAAATTATCTTTCCATTTAGGGTTCAGTTTTGTGTAATTCAAAGATATTTCAGAATGTTAAATATTAATATTTTTTATTTTGAGATATAAAGTTTATATTATAGAATGTATAATTATATATTTTGGAATTCAAATTTTTATATTTCAAAATATACATGTATTGATGTTTAACGTTCCTGCTCTTTGGATTAACAATCCATAACTGAAAATGTAAGTTCTAGACTGAAAGATAAATTTGAAATTTTCAAATGAAATTGTGGGTGTAAAAAGTATTTGGCTGTTAATTCTTGAGCCGACTAAATGAAAACTTATACCATGATCAGCCCAATTAAGGTATTTTTTGGGAGGAAAATAGTTTCTGCACCCATTGTTTCTTCCTGTGCGAGTTAAAACTTAAAAGACGTTTTCCCGTAATCCTTCAAAAAAAATTTGCCAAAATACTTTCAAAGTATTATATATTTTCAAACTAAATCCTAAAATTCTATTTATATTGCAAACTTAATTTTCTGAGAACTTATTTACATACTCATCATACTTCCCCAATCTTTCTCCTCTATTTCTCATAAACCTCTACTCAAATGATGCATAACTTTGGAAATGATACTTCGCTAATATGAAAACGTTCCTAAAATAAAATAAAAAATCATTTTTTTAAAATTCTATAAAACTAATTGGTGAACACATTTATAACTCTGATTCAATATTTAGTGGATTTGTCCCTTGCCTACTTGAACCAAAATTTGCATCTGCTTTGCACTGTTCTGTAAAGCAGTACCTACTTAATACTAATAGATTAGGAACTTCACCAAATAACCATGCTACAATCTCTTAATAAATGAGCAACTTCACAAAAATAACCATGCTACAATAAACAAAGAAATCCCTCTGGTTACCAGTTTCTGAGCTAGAATTGAGCCAGAAAACACAAAATTCAAACATAGAATTCAACAACACAATTGCCCAAATACTTTCTTCATCATAGACCTAACCCACTGAACTATGAAACTCACAATAACAATTAATTGAATTATAGCTTTACCATTCACCGGATAAAAAGTGTGTCCAGAATAATGCTGTTCTGCGAAATTTATATGAATCATAGTAGTGTAACTTCTTAAACCAGTTCTCACATCAATCAGTGACCCAGAAACAAAATTGTTCCAAGAATTCACTATATATGTTCACAGTTGTCATTAGATAAAATGTCAACCATAATAAAACATGATTTCATGTAAATTCAAACACAACACTATCATGAAAAAGCGCATTGTTAATAAACTGCATAACCTTAAATTTCACTTTGATTTTTGACTCCATTTAAAAAGAGTATACTTAACAACAACAAACTAAACATTAAAAGGAAAAGATCCACACAGGAACTAATAATAAACAGAAACAGAACAATACTGGAAATAAAATTCTGCAATATGCACAAGAGACACAAAACGCAAATATACATATACATTAAAATACAAGAGGGAATAACACCAGAAGAAAGAAAACAAGCGACATACAGAACTCCCCAATGCTAAACACCAGAATATCGATCCATATATCATCAACGACAAAATTTAACAAAAAAAAAAAACTAAAATCTAGCAATGACATTAAAACACACTTTCCGTAGAAAGAAAAAACCCCAAAGATTGGGCTAACAAAACCACAAAATCAAAAATAGTACAGCAAAAGGTTAACCGGCAAACGAAGAAGATTTAAAGCCACTCAACCATCCGCAAAGGAAAACAAACACCTTTGACAAGACAATATCCATCTATTAAAATTCGTTTAGAGTAGAACGAAATCGCAATCTTTGTCATTATAACTTGTCAGATTTAGGTAAAATTCCAAAAAAGATGACACATAACGAACAAAAGAATTAATCTTCAAGAAATTGGTAAAAGCAAGACCAAAATTAAAAGACTGAGATTTATATTAAAATGTTCCAGAAAACAAGAAATGTCATTACAAAGAACGATCCGAAATATACATCAAGAAAACCCTAACTCTGACAAAAGATCTTAAGAACTGGTAAATTTGGTGACGGCCTTGGTGCCTTCAGAGACGGCGTGCTTAGCAAGCTCACCGGGGAGGACAAGACGAACAGCGGTCTGGATTTCACGGGATGTGATGGTGGGCTTCTTGTTGTAACGAGCCAATCTGGACGATTCTTGAGCAAGCTTCTCAAAGATATCATTGATGAAGCTGTTCATGATCCCCATTGCCTTGCTGGAGATCCCAATGTCAGGGTGGACCTGTTTGAGAACCTTAAAGATATAGATCTTGTAGGTTTCGACGCTCTTCGCCTTCTTCTTCTTCTTCTTGTCACCGGAGGTAGCATCCTTCGGGATCTTCTTCTCTGCCTTCGTTTTCTCCGCCGGAGCCTTCTCTGCGGGCTTTTTCTCTGCCGGTTTCTTCTCGCCCTTGGCCATTGTTGGATTCAGAAAATTTGAGACGATATGAAAGCGATGACAATAGAGAGAGATTCAGTGATGTGATTTATCAGATGGGGGTGGAAAGTGGTTTATATAGGAATGAGTCGTGGAAGCTGATTGGTTGGACTGGCGTCACACGGATCGATGACGTGGCAGTATGATTTTTGGTTTTGGAGGGAGATTTCGGAATCTTGCGTCTTTTCATTTTTTATTTAGTTTTATCATATTTTGTGCTTTATATTGTTTTGGCGGGTTGATATTTTTTTTTTATGTTTAGGGGTACGTGGCGGGGCGTTCGCATGTTTGAAAATAAAATTTCAAATATAAATCAAATCAAACTAGTGTTTGTAGTATCACCGCAAAATATTATATGGTTTATATATATATATATATATATATATATTTCCAACCTAAAAAACGTGTACATAATTTCACATAATTCTTTACATAGAATAAAAAAAAATTGAATACCTTTTTTTTTTCTTGCACTTCTCCTTTCGTGAACAAAACTAATAACTTTTCAAAACTGGACATCCTAAAAAAACAAAACAATATGTTTAATATCAAAGTCTAATCATGTAAGACCTTAAAAAATGACGTTTTAAAAGTGATAGTGGTTTAAAAATAGTGAGACTCAATTATTTTAATATTAAAAGGTTTTAGTATAAATAGAATTGTTATAAACGAATTTCATTCTTTTAAAACACATCATCTATCTAGAAACCACTTTTCTAGAGTTCTCTGACTTCTCTCTAGAGGTTCTGAGGTTCTGTCTCTCTGGTCGTCTGATTGAATAACCGAGACCGTAGGATTGATCCTCTCGACGAGCTCTTCAAATTGGACCGATCAGTTTCTCCGTTCGCGTAAGTTGAGTTTCCGCTCTTTATTTTAGTCTTTTTCTGTTTTCTGTTGCATGCAGTTCCTCTTCCGCTTGCATGCGACGTTTTAATCATCAGTATGAGTCTCTGCTGATCAGTGATCATAACGGTATGTCCCGATAGTTCTTGTGATGTTTCTATGTGTAGATAGAGTATCCTGTGAAGTTAGAGGTGTTGACGTTTTTAAGGCGTTGACGTTTATAAAGTTGTCTAAATAGGATAACAGGTAAGGGAAGCTAACTGTTTTACTTGAATTTCATATAGAAATCATTCTGATGACTTTGAATTGCATGATTGATTGTTGTATGAGTGCTTGAATTGCGTAATTGAGTGTATGATTGGATTGTGCTAGATTTCTTTGCTGTTGCATGTGAGAACAGATTGGGAATCTAGTATTTTCGCCTAAGCGAGCAGCTCTCGCCTGAGCGAAAACACCAGAAACTCATCCCCTGTTTCTGCGCGAGATCTCGCCTAGGCGAGCCAGTCTCGCTTGAGCGAGAGTCACTCTCGCCTAAGCGAGACAGCTTAGCTTGAGCGAGAATTTGCCCAGAGTTTAGGTTGTTCTCTGTTTTGAGCCTCGCTCAGGCGATAATGACTCACCTAAGCGAGAGAGCCTTTTTGCCTAGGCGAGACCTTCTAGCTTGGGCGAGAACCCCTGCAGTTGAGTGTTATTTCTTTGTTTCTAATGGATGAAGCTATGTTTGAATGTTAAAATATGAACTTAGTTGTGATATGCATGAATTGTTATGACTGGTAATATGTGTGGTGAAATTGCATGAAGTTGGAATATGAGAAGAAGTGGTTGAACTAGGATTTCAAGGAAATTCTAAGAGGAATGTTTTAGTGTATGTAAGGACATAAGGACTCAGTTTTGGTTGGTATCCTGACGCTCCTAGTAACCATTAAGACTCATGTAGAGTATGATGAATTACGTCGGGGGGAGTAGCAGGAGGTCCTAGTCTATGGACCCGATCCGCCATAGAGGTGATGAGACTTACCCTGGAGTGGTTGGGTGATAACCCCTTGTGTCCAAACTCTGCAGAGTTTGGGAACCGTCGCAGGTGCAAGCCACCAAGAGATCCAATGTCGCTTACATAATCCGGATATTGAGTCTAGAGTCATGTAAATGTGTTGTGGTGGTCTATATGATTCTGGTGATAATGAGAAGGATTACATGGTTTCTGTTTATAATTGAACTGCATGATTCCTTAATCAGATTAGCTTACCCTTGCTTTTTGTGTTCCTGTCTTGTGTTGTATGTTTCCTTTTGCGATGATCACCTATTCAGTGGGAGTAGATATGGTTGCAGTGTCAAAGGCACTTCTGGAGGATGAAGAGCCATCGTGTTAGTGAAGAAGAGGAGGTTTCCAGTGGGAGCTTTAGCAGTGATCGGTAGTACAGAGTTTATTAGTTTAGTTTAAGTGTATAAGTGATATATTGATATATTTTTATAGTCATATCTTTTGTAATACTGTATTAATATATT
Organism: Vigna unguiculata; assembly: GCF_037176805.1. NCBI lineage: Eukaryota > Viridiplantae > Streptophyta > Magnoliopsida > Fabales > Fabaceae > Vigna > Vigna unguiculata. Next base: position 38,425,497 of record NC_140798.1, read on the forward strand.
GGGTATACTGAATTATCTGTTTTGGAACTATGATGAAACTCCTTATTTTTATTAGTTGTAAGCTGCTGAAATTGGGATGTTACAAATCACTTATAAAAAAAAACATGACAGTCTTATAAATGCTTATAAACTATACATGACAATGCGGATTAATTATGTTGATCGATTTGTTAGTATGTTAGAAAAAGTGTGGAGTGAACTCAAAATTTTGTTTGGTAGTCCCTTTAAGTTTCTATCACATAATCTGCAATTTGGATCAATGACGAAACAAGATGGATTAGTCTACATAATTTGATAAAATATATATTATTTGTACTTTTTTTTCCTTTAATAGTTATTATTTCATTTCACTCTTCCGTTTGGAAGATGTGAAATCAATTTTATTCTTAGATTTAAATTTATTTTTATTTTTGTATTTTTTTTACTTGATTTATTATTTAAATATAAATAATGTAGTCTTTTTCGTAAATTCAACATTAATATCACTAAGAGGTGACTGCGTATGAGACAAAATTATATTCTCCTTCGATAATACAACCACATCGAGATTGTTTCCTTTAAATAGGTCATATATCCAAAATCTTCACTTTTATCTATTTTATCGTCGTAGATTGACATGTGAATTCATTTGTGGCTTTTTTATTTGTTTCTAAAATCTATAGAGGACGATGTTGAGAGAAAACAAACCACACTGTCTTCATACAAAATATATAAGTGTTCAATTGAGTTAGAAAAAAAAATATAGGAATTAAATAACTAATTAAATCTTTTATTGGACTGATACGTTGATGAGCCTCTGACTCATACCAAAAATAGAGCGCTTGGAAAATAAATATTCTTATGAGAGAAGTTCTTTGTCTCCGTTCGCTTGGAAAATAAATATTCATATCTTTTAAAGTAATTTCTAAACTCATGTTTTTGTCTTGATTTTCTGGGTTTGCTTTTTGGCACCTCTCTTTTAATGTTTGAAACTTCTTATGGAGTATAAGATGGTGAGAAGCATAGCCCAACATGTAATTGCTTTTGGACTCACCTTGTTTTGGGAGGAGCACTTGGATCTTGACCCAACACACGGGGCGACACTTTGAGTAAAAGGATCTCAACACTCACACTTAAAATAAGAGCATTATCATGCTTATTTATAACTTTTAATATTTTAATATGTTCACATTATAAAAGTTATAATTAATAGTTAAAACAATGAAAATAAATTTATTCTATTATAATTTCCCGTATCCAACTTAGATAATAAAACATTTCTATCAATTTTACTTTTCATAATTATGTCAATGAAAATTAAACTCACAATCTAATTTCAATATTAATTATTTAATAAATAATTTATAAATTAGAATAAAAATAGGTTATATTTATTAATTAAAATTCAACTATCCATATTGAAAAATGTAGCAAATCATAATTTCATAACTTAACTAAATTAATTTTCGACCATTAATATTTTAATCTTGAATAATTTCTATTTCTAATTGATCTCGTATTGCCTTTAGGTAGGGATGGCAACAGGACGGGACGGGTGTAACACCCCAGATGGATATTACTAGATAAAGCATATTTCATACAATTTTCTTTTGGAAATTCAGACATTATATAAAGTTCCCAAGCGCGGAAAAATTTAAAACTTTTCTCGCGATAATCCAATCATACTACTCCATCTTTATTACATGTTCGTAATAGATAAAAGCAACATAATGTCTATTACAAAATGCAAGAAAATAAAATATAACGAAAAATCTCTCATCGTCAGTCCCGCTCTGTCACTAAACATCAGTGTTCTCACCGCTCGTAACTAATCCAGCATATCCCTGGCCAAGTCATCAAACCCATCCATGCAAATCCATCTGCAATGGATTCTTGTCCCTGCATTATCGTCTGACGTTGCCTAAGCGTCGCCAAGCAAAATTGTGCTCCAAGCCTCATGGCGGTAATCCTATACCACTAGGCACCACGCGCTAATGACTCCTCTATTTGTGACTTATCACCTGGCGGAAGCATACCCGCTGCGAGGCGCCATACCAGTAAAAATAAATTCTATTGGTTTAGACACTGCAAACTTGATCCTAACACATTAAGCAATCATTTCTACACACTTAGAATACCAAGTGCGTATTTTTACAATTCAACATACCTCCAAAATAGTACCAAATATTTTCCTTAGCAACCACATTGTACTGACTTTACTTTATATATAAAAAAAATATTTTCGCACATTCCATAATTTAACTTATAGACTGTTCAAGACTTAAAACGAACCTGCAAGCATCCTATTGCCATTATATACCTAAAAAAAATAAACACAATTGTCGCAACTAAGGACGTAAACTTTGAAGCCTTGCTACAATTTTCTCCAATTCGAATAAATTCTTTTGCAGTGGTCGTAACTCTATTTATATGCATAAAATTATTAATATTACAAAATCAAATACCAAAAAAAAATCAAATGAACATCACGGCTTCTTATATATTATATTATTATAATACTAAAGTCATAACCAATTACAATAATTAAAATCCTGATTACCACGTGCTTATACCGTTATGCTGGTTATATAAATATCTAACCACAATCATTTCGGTTAACAATATAATTATATACCATATTCATCACTCCTCCAGATAACAAATCAAACCATTTTTCACTTTTATTTTCACCTAAATGAACATTTATTATTATAATATAATATAATCATTTCTTCCTAAAATAACTCATGCCTTTTAAATTACTGGAACCTATTCAGATTTCATGAAATAAAGAACCACATCCAATTATCTCTAGAATTTTATAAATTCAAATAAAGAAAATACAATATTACTATAACCAATTCAACCATAAACCTAAATTCTACATTCCTAAATAAAACAAGTATACAGTCATGGTAATATTGCACAGTACTTACATCTTATTTTAATTCTTGTAGTACATCCTTGGTTTGCGAAATCTAATTTTCATTTCACCTTCCGAATCCTTTTAATTATCTTCCAGAGCATCCAATTCTCCCAAATAATTTCCTAGTTTCCTAATTTTAACACCTCCGCAGATGTCACCAATTTATGAAAACTGCATTGATTCACCTTCGCATCACAACACACAAAAATCCCACACTTTAACAGTAAATAAAATTCAACACAACACCACCCTTGGAATAAACAAGCAGAACAACAATCATTCGAGGCTTAAATTACATACAAATTCTTAGTTGTATATTCATTCATATTCAAATATTATCATCATCACTAAACAACACATACTCAGATAAAAGAAAAAGATCTAGTCAGCTCCCCTTACTTGGTGTTTTAGCTTCAAAAAATTCCAAATGAATTCTTCTTTGTTTCCCAAAGTTCTCCTTCTTGCCTCCACTCCAATTCCCTCTCTGGATTTTTCCATCACTTAGCAAAAATATATAAAAAAATAAAAGGCCTACTTTAACCAAAACTCAAACCCACAACCTTTCAACCCATCAAATATATGCACACCATCAAACCATCACATTATTCCTATTAATTCACACATTCATACAAGGTTAAACCATGTTTTCGCATTCATAATATTTTGGTAATATAAAACACAATTAAAATGACATTAATGCCACACACTAAACTTGAACACAAGTCCTCTCAACAGAACTAAGTACTATCAACCACTTGAGCTAGTACTATTTCTTATATAAGACTTGTCAAGAAATTCTCTTAGGTTATTCTCAACCAACAATTACTTGTACTTTATAAATCATTAATTGTATGAATTTCCTGGGTCTTACAGCGGGGACAGGTTTCGCTATCTCATACCCATCTCCGTAAAAAAAATCCATCCACATACTCAAACTCAACGGGTATCAAAGTTTTATCTCATCCCCATCTCCGCCGGATAACGACTATAATCTTGTACCCATACCCGTACCCATTTCCTTACTACTTTAATATAAATTTTAATTAATTTTTATAAAATAATAAAAATTACAGTAAAGGAAACATAATATTATCAAATATTCAATATTAGGATGATGATTGTTTCTTCGATATCAAATACTTTGAAATAAATTATAATTTTTTATATTTTAGATTAAAATACCAAATAAAATTTCATGAGAACTAAAACATTTACTAAATTTACAAACTGCAAACATTAATGAAACCTAGTTGATAAAATTTAAAAATATTTTACAAAAAATTTAAAGGAAAACAATATTCAAATTCAAATATATTTTAAATGTTTGTTTACTTCAATTTTTTAAATTCTAATGAATCTCTTTTTTTATACACTAATAAAAATGATAATACATCACTTAATCAAAATGACGCAAAAAATAAATAATGAATATAATAATAAAATTTTAACATGGATATTGTATCTTTTGAACTCCAATATATGTTGGATGGTGATAAAAAATATTAATGACAATTACATTAAATTTTGATATTGTAGTAAATAAAAGTTATTTATACAATTATAGTGAAAAATTACAATATAATTGATATAATGAGTTAGAAAATAAAAAATAATTGGATAAAATATATTGAAATAGTATTCTACATGATGAAAATAAACAACAAATAAAAATATTAAAAATTTAACAAATGTATGTCTTAGAAACAATTTGAGAAACTATTGAAAGAATTCGCATAAAGAAAAACAAATGTATAATTAAGGGTATGATAAGATGAAAAATACCTTAGATATCTAAGAACACTTTTCAAACATCAACATATATACTCAATGGTTGAGAAATAATTGTTTTAGTGAAACAAAAAGGTTCTTCAAATGAAACAAAAATTAATAAAAATAAGTAAATTTTTTTTGTATATTACCTAGTAAATGAAAGGTTATGCTATTAAACATTTTAAATTGAGAGTACTAAACATACTCATGTGAAAAGAAAATATACAATAAATAAAAATATTAAAAAATAATAGAAATATTCAAATATGAGACATAAAAATTTTTTAGTTGACATACATTATTTTAACATAATTACATAAATGTTATGATAAGATGAACAATATATTGGAGATGTGAACGAGTTTCATGACAAACCAAATAACTAGAAAAAATAAAAAATTGAAAATATATATATATACTAACTTAATTAATTTTGAATATTTTAATAATTTAAATGATGATGAAGATATGGCGGAGGACGGGTATTATGGCGGGGATATGTACATCTCCATAACCATCCCCATACCCAATTGAAAAAGTCGGGATTCTCCATACCCATACCCATACCAGTCAATGCGGGGATTCCCCGTCAAAATGGAGATGGATTCGGACAATACCCACGCAGGTGGATTTATTTGCCATTTCTACCTTTAGGTAATGCTTGAAAGAGTGGATTTGAGGAAGAATGAGTAAATGAATTTAAGGGAATGAAGATAATATTGTGTTTTATTTGGATTAAAGAATTTGATGGATGAATGAATGAATTTCAAGAAAAAATATTAAAGTTATTGAATGATGTGATAATGTGATAAACAAAAAAATGTTTTAATTGATAAAAATAAATGATTATTAATGTATCACTATGTAAAAATGTTATATAAATATAATTAGTAGAAATTGTATTAATATCAAATTGATTTTTTTATTTATAATAAGAAAAATTAAAATAAAAAAATGAAATAAATTTGTATAAAAGGGATATGGACGAATAAATTTCAAATACATTTTCTTGAATAATTTATTTTTATATTATTATTAAAATTATTGTTAGTGTTAATATTAAATGTAATTATAATCATATTTGGTTAAAAATTTTCATTATTAATAATAATTGTAATTATAATTAATAATAATATAACCATTGTTATTAAATTTTTTTAATCTTGGTTTATTAAAAGTTGTAATTGAAATATAGTGAATTACACCATAGCAAATTCAACGAATAGAAAATAGATTGATTGTAGTATTCATTTTTTTTATATCTGAATTTTTATTGGATGTTTGGAATAGGGATAAATAAAAAAGCAACATGCATAATAATTCAACCTCGTTTATAGCAAATTGGAAACATCTGCTAACACAGTATCATCCATGGAAACAAACAATTTTCTACTGTTAATTGCCCAACATTTTTCTCCAATTATCATAAATAATGATGTTTCCCTCTAGATAAATAAAAATACAAATTTGTCTTTATTTATGTAAGTTAAATCATAAAAAAAAATTAAGGAAAGAAAACTGAAAGTAAAATGTTTAGGAAATGAAACAAAAATATTAAAATTAAGTAACTATATTGTTACAAATAATCTAAACACTTGTTATAAAATATTTAAAAAAAATATATTACTTTTTACAGAAAGTGTTTTATTTTTTGTCTCAGAAATAAATTATGTTAATAGAAAGTGGATGGCCATTGATTTATTTGAATGAAGGGGAGATGCATGGTCCAAAACAAATACAGTCCATGGAACTTTATTGGCTAGTTTTAACTCACACGGATTGATGACATGGGATGAATGGTCTGATTCAGAAAAGTTGGTTGAATTTAATTGGCGAAGTTTATTGTACACGGATTGATGACATGGCATGAAAGTTCCACAAAGATTAATAAATGGAAGATAATCTCAGGGTAATAATGTTTTTCAATGTTCTTCGCACCAAAAATAATTGTCTCTTGTAATATTATAAATACATCTACGTATTAGTTTTACAATAAATTAGAATAATATTTATGAGATTGTTTCCAATTAAAATTATTATTTCTCACTGTTAAATTATATTTCTTATCAGGAGTAAAATTTTAATACATTCAAAATTTCAAAACAATGCGCCTAATATAAAAAAAATAGAATAATTTAATATTTGTTAAGTAAATAAGAATTTAATTTAATTTGTGAGAGTAAGAATGTTGACATAATTTTCTCTTATCATTCTAATTCATACGGAAATGTGATAATTTTACGATATACATATTTTTAATTATAAATGAATATATGTTAATAAGTGATAATAAAATTTTAATAATTTAATATATAAAATAAATTTATATTTATTGATATAAAATAAAGAAATTAATTATTAATAAATAAAAATAATTTTATAAAAAATAAATAAAAATAATTGCTAATTTTAAAAAATTTAATAAATAATTATATTAAAAAAATAGAATTGACATACGAGAGTATAAACAAAAAAATAATCCTTTATAGATTATGAAAAATTATTATATAACGAAAATAAATATTTATTTAAAATACCTATAATTAAAAATAGGTATTAAAACAGTCAAATATAACAAAATATTTTAAAATGTCCATAAAATTTTAATTTTCAGTTATATGACATAATTCTTTGAAATAATATAATAATTAAAAATATTTATTTATTTTAAGTTAAATTAAAGTATATATTTCCTTTTAAAAAATTTGCATCATCTGACAGGATGAAGTTTCAATGTGTTGCATATTTCGAAGTTCGCATCCTTTTAAACTTCATTATAAGGACCCACAAATTTTGGCATAGAACAACAATTCACTTATTTTCATCTGCAAAGAGAATTATATAACTACAATAATTATCAGTCTTAGACCATTTGTGATTGCACGAAAAGAAGCACCAGATATCAAATCATAGAAATGTAATTGTATTTCCTCGAAAATACTACATCACACAAACACTATCCAAAAGTATATATCATAAAAACCCTAAAAATTAGAGACAGATTCAAGAGCTAGTGAATTTGGTAACAGCCTTGGTGCCTTCGGAGACTGCGTGCTTGGCAAGTTCGCCGGGGAGAACAAGACGAACGGCAGTCTGGATTTCTCGGGAAGTGATGGTGGGTTTTTTGTTGTAGCGAGCGAGTCTAGAAGATTCCTGAGCAAGCTTCTCAAAGATGTCATTGATGAAGCTGTTCATGATCCCCATGGCCTTGCTGGAGATCCCAATGTCAGGGTGAACTTGCTTGAGGACTTTGAAAATGTAGATTTTGTAGGTCTCGACACTCTTTGCTTTTCTCTTCTTCTTCTTGTCTCCGGAGGTAGCATCCTTCGGAATCTTCTTCTCAGCCTTCGTTTTCTCAGCAGGAGCCTTCTCTGCAGGTTTTTTCTCTGCGGGTTTCTTCTCACCCTTGGCCATGGATTTCTCACAGAAGGTTTGATAAGATTGAGTAAGGTGTAAATCAGAGAATGTGAATTCTGAGTGATGAGAATTGAGAGAAAGGAGTGGTATATATAGGAATGCTGGATAGAAGCTGATTGGTTGGATTTACATTGCACGGATCGATGACGTGGCAGGACGAGTTTTCGTTTTGGAGGGAGATTTTTAAATCTCGGGTTTTGTGTTTTCAGTATGTGGGGTGCCTGCGTGTTTGAGAAGATAATTTCAATTTGGGCCAGAGTGATGATTGTTTAAATTTGGGCCGAGGTGAAAGACTGATCCGATCTAGTTTTCCAAATTTATTTTATTTAGATTTAGATAGTAATAAAAATAAAATAAAATATTACGTCTATTGCAGTGTACGAGTTTTGGTAATTTTACCCCATTATAATTTGTTATTTAAGCCGGATTTGTTTACTTATATAGACCAATTTAAAGATTAAATGTAAAGAAAAGTTATTGCTAAATATTGAATTCTGAATTTATTTACTTATTATTGATGTTGTCATAATAATATCTTTTTCTCCACTTTCTTTTAGAGATAATTTTTTTCTTTAATGAATGTCAAAAGATAATTATTTATATTTTTTAATTAAAAGAAGTATATTTTTCATTTTATATTCTTTCTTAGTTTTCTCTTCCTTAATTTATTTATTAAATCAAACGTGTAAGGAGAAGATTAGATTAATATAATATGTGAGACCGTAAAAATTCTTATTTTAAGAGAGAGTTAGTGTTTTTAAATAATGAGGTCTTTGTAATATTTTAATAATAGAAGCTTAAATATAAATAAAAAATTTATAAAAGTATCTTATTGTCTTAAAAACTCCTCTATATATTTCTAGAAAATTGTTTTAGAAATTTTCTCAACTTCCCCTCTACAAGAATTTACTGTATGTTTATTTGTTTGACGACTAAAGATTATTGAGACGATCCCAGCAAAACGCTCTCTGATCCTACCTGATCAATTTTTTTCACGGAGTAAGTTGATTTTCTGCTCTTCTTCTCCATCAAATGTTCTCACGGGACACATGTGGTTTCTGAGTCTTCTGTTGGATTCTCTATTGATCAGTGGTTCTAATGATGTTCCCTGATCATGTCAATTTGATTTGTAGGTTGAGAGGTACGTTCTTAAGCAAAAAAAAAGGATTTTTTTTTTTCGTTTTAGGAGGTTGAGACTTCATCAACCAGGTAATTGAAGCTAATAATTGATTGATTAATGATTTTATTATTGTGGTATAATTAGAATTGATAACCATTGTTGTGTTTTGGTGAATTGATTGGTGTTTTGAATTAATTGAAATGTGAATGCATTGTTTGAATTTGGGGTAAATTGAGAAAGATGGATTTTTGAGTCATAACTCTAATTGTTATTACCATTCCTCAATTTTAAAGCTATTTTGGACCAAAATCTATATTGGAAGTGTCATTTAGAGTCATGAAAACAGGTAGCAGGTTTCTCAAGAAAAACCAAAATATGTGTTGCTTTTTGTGTGGCGCTAAGTGCCAATGCGAGAGTATGGCGTTGAGTGTTGACTGAGCGGTGCCTACGCGCTGGTTAATGGAAGAGTTTCATGGAGAAATTCTATGTGTTGGTAATGTAGTGTATGCAAGTACATAATGACTCATTTTCTTTTTGGCATCCTAACACTTTAATAATCAATAAGGTTCACGTAGAGCATAATGAGTTATGTCGTGAGGAATAGCAAGAGGTCTTAGTCACTGAACTCGATCAAGTTCTAGGTACGAAGGGGATTTACCTGGTGGGTGACTAGGTGATAACCCCTTGAGGCCAAACTCTGTAGAGTTTGGAAATCATACACTGGTGCAAGCCACCAAGAGGTCCGATGTCACTTGTATATATCCGGATAATTGAGTCTAAATTCAATTGTTGATATATGTTAGATTGTTTTCTGTATTAGCCTGTGATAAGAAATTAACAATGTGGTTTTGATCTGATTGAACTTTTCCTTAATTATAATTAGCTTACCCTGTGTTGTTTGTGTTTGCTTAGTTTTGGTTTATTCATTGCAATGATCACTTAATTGTGTGAGCAGAGGAAGCTGCATGTGAGGATGCTTCCCGTGTGGTTACTAAAAGAGTTACGAAGTAGGACCTAACCATGTTTATAACTAGTTTATGTTTTTAGTTTAGAGTTAGAATTTGTCTATATTCATAGTAGGCTCGTACATATAGGGATGACAACAGGGCGGGTTAGGGACAAGTTTCGCTATCCCATACCCACTCCCGTAGAAAAAATTTATCCCCATCCCCATACACAAATCCAACGGGTATCAAACTTTTGTCTCATTCTCATCCCCACTAGGTAACAGGTACAATCTCCTACCCATACCCATACTTGTTTTCTTACTACTTCAATATTAATTTTAATTAATTTTTATAAATAATAAAAAATTATGTAAAGGAAACATAATATTATCAAATATTCAATATTAGAAGGATGGTTGTTTGTTTATTCGATATCAAATACTTTAAAATAAATTATAATTGTTTATATTTTAAATTATAATTGTTGATAAAATTTAATTTAAAAAAAAATATAAAAGAAAAACAAATATTCAAATTAAAATATATTTTAAATGTTTGTTTACTTTAATCTTTTACATTCTAATGAATTTCCTTTTTATACACTAATAAAAGTTATAATACATCATTTGATCAAAATGATACAAAGAACAAATAATAATCATAATAAAAGTATAAAATAAATTATAATATTTACATTTTAGATTGTAGTAAAAAATAAAATTTCATGAGAATCAAAACATTTATTAAATTTACAAACATTAATGAAACCTAGTTGATAAAATTTAAAATTAATTTTTAAAAAATATAAAAGAAAAACAAATATTCAAATTAAAATATATTTTAAATGCTTGTTTACTTCAATCTTTTAAATTCTAATGAATATCTTTTTTATACACAAATAAAAGTTATAATACATCACTTGATATAAAGAATAAATAATATTCATAATAATAAAATTTTAACATAGATCTTGTATCTTTTGAACTTCAATTTTGTTGGATAGTAATACAAAAATATTCATGACAATTACATTAAATTTTTATATTGCATAAATAAAAATTATTTATACAATTATAGTGAAAATATTACAGTATGATTGATAATGAGTTAGAAAATAAAAAATAATTAGATAAAATATATTGAAATAGTATTCTACATAATGAAAATAAACAACAAATAAAAATATTAAAAAATTAACAAATGTTTAGAAACAATTTGAGAGAATATTGAAAGAAATTGCACAAAGAAAAACAAATGTATAATTAAGGGTATGATAACATTAAAAATACCTAAGAGATCTAGGAAAACTTTTCAAATATCAACATATATACTCAATGGTTTATAAATAATAAAAATTGTTTGAGCAAAACAAAAGAGTTCTTCAAATGAAACAAAAACTAATAATAATAATAAGTAAATTTTTTTTATATTACCTAGTAAACGAAAGATTTGTGCTATTAAATACTTAAATTAGAGTATTAAACTTTCTCATATGAAAGGAAAATATACAATAAATAAAAATATTAAAAAATAATAGAAATTTTCAAATGTGAGACATAATTTTTTTTAATTGACATACATCTTTTTAACATAATTACATAAAGGTTATGATAAGATGAAAAATATAATGGAGATGCGAATGAGTTTCATGACAAACCAAATAATTAAAAGAAATAAATAATAGTAAGTATATATATATATATATATATATATATATATATATATATATGGTTACATAATTAATTGTGAATATTTTAATAATTTAAACGAGGACGGGTATTATGACGGGGATGTGTACATTCCCATACCCAATTGAAAAAATCGGGGATTTTTCATACCCATACCTAGTCAATTCGGGGATTTTCTGTCAAAACAGATATGGGTTCGGACAATACCCACGAAAACGTGTTTATTTGCCATCTCTACGTACATATAGTTATTATTATGGTCTTCTATCACTATATGATGTTTTATTTAATAATTTAAAAACTATTAAATGAGATGTTACATCATAAACATGTACTATAAATCTTAATGGATGAATGAAATTTCTTTACTATTTTCCATTTGTTTTCTTTTATTACAAGAGAATTACTTATTTTCTACAACCTATGCGTCTTTGATATTTATACTTACGCTACGTCTATGGAAAAGTCTATTAGGGTATTTATGTCCATTTATCCTTGGAAGTGTTTTTGTCAAGTTCTAATAAACTTATTTACAAAAATCTAGATTTAGACTTCCAAACTTGTCTCACTGAAAGAATAAATATAAATATTAAACTTTCTTGATTTATGCGCTTCATCCATAAAAAAAAAACGGTTGAAATTATGTGTATCTATTATCATTGATACACATAAAAAAAAAGGTCGAGCCTGTTTAGATCATCGGGCTCGTTCGAGTCGTCGTTCTTATCGAGGTCGTAGGGCAGGTCCGAGTCGTTAGACCTATTCGGGTCGTCGTGCTTGTCCGGTTCGTTGGGCCTGTCCCACAAATAGTAATATATTTTAAAAAATAATATATTTTTCGTGTGGAAGATGAAAGCCCATGGGTTGGCTATGACCCACAGGGCTTTTGTAGGGTTTTTGGCCCTGTGGACTTCTTTGTTGGGTTTTTTTTCTCAATGTGGACTTTTTTGGCCCTAGCCCACATGGGTCAGGGCCAAACCCTGTGGGCTGGACCAAATTGACACCTCTAATTATCAACAATATTTGGTGTTGAAATAATAAATGAGTCATTAGGTTAACAAGGAAGATTTTCAAAATTTGTACTGTGTAATATCTTATATCACCGTAAAATAATTTGCTTGCTAAAACTTGACTAAGTAATATTAGACATTTAAGGATTAAAAAATATTGAATGAAACAATATTTTAGATATGTAACTTTTTTTATAGTTACAATTATAGTAAAATATATATTAATTTTAAATATATTATAGTAAAATTATAGTAAAATAATTTGCTTGCTAAAACTTGACTAAGTAATATTAGACATTTAAGGATTAAAAAATATTGAATGAAACAATATTTTAGATATGTAACTTTTTTTATAGTTACAATTATAGTAAAATATATATTAATTTTAAATATATTATTTTGACTTTTTCAATATTATTTTTCAAGATTCGTTACTATTTGAATTTGTATGGATCAAATAACTTCAAAAGAAAAAGTCATGACAATATTACATGTGAACTTAAAGTTTACATTAAAGTTTAAATTTTGTAATCTTTTGAAGTTTCATGAAAAAAAAAATCTTATCCAAGAAAATTAATATTTAGCTTACAAATTCCAATAATTAACTAATGAATATTTTTACTAACTTGTAGAAGAAGACCCGAAATTCAATTATATGCTTAAAGTTTGATGCATTCAATTTATACATCTACTATACGGTAAAACAATGTAATGGTGAAATTCCTCAAAAACTCATACTTATTCTTCTGATTATGGGTGATCATGGATTGGATTTTTAATGATCCAATCCACATTCATTTTGGATTCAAATAATTGGATTAGATTTTCGATCCAAATCCATTTTTTTTTTTAAAAAGTAGATTGAATTTTTTAAAAATTCAGATCCAAATATTTAGATCAAGTTTAAATCCAAATCTAAATATTTGAAAAATTTCAAAATTCATTTTTCATAAAATAAATTCAAATTAAATTTTTTAAAACTTGTGTCCATAGGACTAACACCATAAAATTTGGTAGATTTTTTGTCGGGGCCAACGAGGCCAAATTTCAGCATAGGATGAACTTGGATGACTTTCGAACGAATTTTGATCGGGGACAACGTGACCAAATTTGGACCAAGGTCGACTTGACAAATTTCAGTCGAGATCGACTTGATTGGATTCGACTGAATTTCGGCCAAGGCCGATTTTGCCTAATATGACCAAATTTGGCCAGAGCCGACTAGTCCAAATTTAGTCGTATTTGATTGAGTTGGCGTGACCCTATACAAAATTTGGCCAAATTCTGTCAAGTCGGTCTCGATCGAAATTTGGCCCAGCTGATTCTGGACAAAATTTGGAAGTATTTGGTTGAGTTCATCCCAACCCAAATTTGATTGCATTGGCCTGAGTCGACCTAGACAAAATTTGATCGTATTCGACCGAGACAACCACAATCAAAATTTTGTTGTATTCAGCCTAGTTGGCACTAGTCAAAATTTGGTCGAATTCAATCGAGTTGGTCCCGATTGAGATTTGACCGAGTCGACCCTGACCCAAATTTGGTCGTATTTGGCTGAGACGACCTAAGGTGAAATTTGGTCGCATTCAAATGAGTCGGTCATGATCAAAATTTGGCCGTATTCAACTGAGTTGGTCACGATCAAAATTCGGACGAATTCAGTCGAGTCGGCTCCGGTCAAAATTCGGTCGTGTTGGCCTTGACCAAAATTTGACCGAGTTGGTCTTGGCCTGAATTTGGTCGTATTCGGCAGAGTCGATCGCGACCGAAATTTGGTCATATTTAGGCGAGTCGGTCCTAACCTAAATTTGGCCAAATTCAGTCGAGTTGATCATGACCAAAATTTGGTCCAGTCGGCACTTGCCCAAATTTAGCAGTATTCGGTCAACTAAGTTCCAAACGAAATTTGACTATATTCAACTTAGTCGGCTGTGATCGAAAATTGGCCGTATTCAGTCAAGTCAGTCTCGACCGACGAATTTAGTGGAGTCAATCCTGACCGAAATTTGACTGGTCAGGACCTGATCCAAATGTGGCCATATTTGGCCAAGTCGGCTCTGGCCAAAATTTGGTCGTATTAGGCAAAATCGGCCCTGACCGAAATTCAGTCGAATCCAGTCAAGTCGATCTCGATTAAAATTTTATCGAGTCGACCTTAGCCCAAATTTGGTCACGTCATCCCCGACCGAAATTCGTTCGAAAGTCATCCAAGTTCATCTCATACTGAAATTTGGCCTTGACAAAAAATCTACCAAATTCTATGGTGTCAGCCCTATCGAAAATCTAACCACATCCATTTTGGATCCAAATAATGGATGTGAATCCAAATTTGTGTCCATAGGACTGACACCAAAGAATTTGACAGATTTGGCCAAATACTTCGAAATTTTGTCCTTGACCAACTGGGTCAAATCTCGATCGGGACCGACTTGACAGAATTTGGCCTAATTCGGACAAATTTTGTACAGGCTCACGCCAACTCACTCAAATACGACTAAATTTGGGCTAGTCCGTCTCAACCTTTAGCCTAACCTAACAAAAAATATAAAGTGAAAATTTGGATTTGATATTTTGGATTATCTATTTTGAAAATCTAGATTTCGAGAATGGATATCCTATATTTCGAGAATCCATAAAATATATAAAATGTAGATTAGATTGATATCCAAATCCAATAAAATGGATTTTAAATGGATTAAATTTTTAATAAAATGAATATTAAATGAATTGGATCATAGAAAAAATGGATTAAATCATAAAAATTGAATTTTTTATCCATCTTACTTTTGATACCTCTCATATTTAATGGTTTTTTTTGTCATTTTCATAATCGCAAATTCAATTAATGCATGTACTATATATACGCTTAAACAATGAAATGGTGAAATTCCTCAAGATGGTCATTATTTTATATAATTGCCGTCGATTAATATATATATATATATATATATATATATATATATATATATATATATATATATATATATTATCCATTTTAGAACATATTTTTCATTACAGATTTATTCTTAAAATATATATCTCAAATAATAAAAGGAAAAAAAATATTTAAATAATTTTAAACTTCGAATTCTAAATAATTTGAGACCATCATTGAACGTGATAAGAACGCTCGGATATCCTGTCCTTTACAGAATACCAGAGACATATGATTACTATGGAACTCGAGATATCCTGTCCTTTACATAACACCAGAGACTTATGATTACTATGGAACTCAATTAACTCGGCAAGCCAACTTTATTACTACAACAGAGATCTTGTCTGAAGGTTTTTATTCAACCTTTTATTATACAACATGTATAAGTTATTGTACTTTACATATAAACAGAGACGTGCATTGATGGGTCACAGATCCTCATCAGGACAAGCTTCAAGAAACTCCTTTATTCTCAGTCGTTCCTCCGCTGTAAGATCAGGATCATCAGAACTGAATCTCTGCCGAAGGGAAACACGATCACTGCTGCTATTATCAAGGACCTATTAGGAGAGGATGAAATATGAGAAATCAGTTAAGAGACAAATAGAATGTGCACAAACTAATAATTCACAGTCAGATGATGAAATATAATGTGATGGGCTAAAATGTGGAGAGGCAAATAAAAAAAAGGGTTAAACCCTCCAAAAATTTTCACTGTTTTTCATAGCCAACATTTAACAAATATGTTAGTTTGGTTCTGACAGTAACTATTGTTTTTAAAATAATTATGTTAAAATCTGATCATTCTAGTAAGATTGAAATTTCAACAGGAGGTACCAAAAAACATTTAACCCTAAAACAATAACATGGTTGTGAGCGATAAATGTTGTGATACATTGTATTTTATTTTTATCTTTGAGCTGATTATCATGTACTAATTCTAGCTCTGAGCTTCTAGCAATTTCCTAGGATTCAAATACCAATCGCAAAATTTATTTTCTGAGCTATTTAGTTGAAGTTTATAACTTACTTGAATGAAATTATTGACATGGCCATCTTTGTTTGGAGAGGTTACAAGCTCATCATTATTGCATGTCCATACCCCATCAACAATGTACTTGTACTCATAGCGTCCTTCCTGGTAAATAAGACAATAAACTTATTTCTAATCAATCTATTGTTTTAATCACAGCGGCTGAGCCGACAAGTTATTGAACGTTCAATACTATGATCAAGTTTTAACAATTTCACTTACAGGTAGTTCCCTCTCGAGATACCACAAACCCGATTTGTCATCATAATCTAGGGGTACTCTCTGAAAAGAGATCAAGATTAAGTAAGATTTTGCATGAATTCGTATAAACAAGGTATATGTTAAAAACATAAGTCAAACTACGTGATCCAGATGATTTTAAAGATTAAAAGTCTTGGAATCTGAAATCAGACTATTCTTAAATCTAAATAAAATGAGACTAAATCATCACCTGCCCCCATCCAATATCAAGCCCTGAAATTTCCACCCTAGAGCAATTGCTGTCTTCCCATGACAAAGTGACAGGTTTCTTACTAAGGCCTGTAAGCTGAGTACCACAAATAAATAATGTTCAAAGGTGATATTTTTTTTGTTTTAATAAGAGGGAAACCAATAAAAAGATAAAAAAAATGAGGAACAGTTTCAAATAAATTCTCATCTTGAAACATCTAAATTAATTATGTCAGCTTTTAATGAGAAAAGACTTATCAGGAAGATCACACCTAATTAATATAACAAAAAAAATCCCATTAAAAATTTAAATCACAATAAATATAACATTAAATTGACTCACGATGTCAGCCGTCGCACTTTTAATGGCATCTAGTTTGGGAAAGCACTCCCTTTTGCTCTGCAAGACAAAAGAGTAAGAAAGAGGGCACAAGAAAACTTGACCAAATTCCAATCTCATTTCTCTCTTTACACCAAATGCATCTAAAATTGATTTAGAAGAATTATAATATATGAAACCGCTAGAATGAAAATTCTATGACATGCAGAAAACGAAAATGATATCAAATTAGTTTCTTTGGGTATACACAACTAGAGAATAGAACGCATATTTTGAGTAAAAGAACTCAGGAAAATAAATTAAATAAGAATGCTTCTAAACTAGATGTAAGAAAATAAATCTGTTAGTAACTAAACTGCCCAGTTCCATAATTCACAGATACCAAAATTTAGAAACTAGTGATTCAACTGTAAAATATTAATATAGAACCCCCCACGACTTTAAAATGTGGAACAATAGAAAAGGAAGTATTGAGCATAGTCACCTGAAGTAGTGTATGAGCCTCCTTGAATGTATAACCCAGAACCCAAAACATGTAGGCCGTCTGAGCAAAACAAATTGTTAGCAAATAATCTTACACACACAGAGAACTATAAAACACATAACTGATACATGAAATACCAAAATATTTGAGAAAAAGAAAATCAGACACCACCACCTTTTTCATCTCTATCTTTGAGATAGATTTAAATGATTTCATAGACATATCTACCACAAAATAAAAGAATATTGATTTTATGATTTCATTTCTACACTTTCTTCATAAAAACAATGGCATCTTCAATAAAAATCTGTAGATGAAATTAGGAGTGAATGTAACCAGATGACATAGATCCAGGCTATATAAAGTCAAACGATTCTAATAGCCCAAAGCACAAACAATGGACAATAAAAAGGGTCGCCCAAAGCTTAAGGTTCCCACTATTGTGAAATCTTGGAAATGGGGAGGGTCAGATGCACATAGCCTTAATCATGAGAAGATTTTGTTTCTGTAACCATAAACTGTGACTGCCTAATCACATGTCAAAATTCTTACTATTGTTTGTTTAGACAAAATTCATTATAAACATTTCTGAAAAAAATAAGAAAAAAATGAAATAAGTTTCTCTATAAGGTGAATTAACTTTTACGAGAGAAAAATAAGAAAGAATGAAATGATTTATAGGTGTTTAAATGTAGTCCTTTGCAGGTAGTAGTTTCTAAGACATAGACAACCAACTTTGATGGGCTGCAACAAGGCGAGCTAGGGGAGTTTTCTCAACATGGGGGTTTTCAACAACTTTCATTATTGAAAATGATCTATAGGTGTTTCATTCGTACCAATATATTTAAGTCAAAACCTTTTGAAACCATTCAGTATGTGAGAGGTTACTGAATACATTCACCACCTGCCCTTTGTGTATTTAACTACTTAAACATGAAACTATTTCCTTTACCATACACAGAACTAACCAAAACACCGTTTCAGGTTAAATATTCTACCAGTAATAAACAAGTAACACAAATAAAATCAAGGGACATACTGCAACGGCAGGAGCTCTTCCAAGTCCAGCAGTGCAATGAATATATGTTACACCTCCATTGGAATTTATTGCCTTATATAATTTGCTAACTACAGCTGGAAGCCGCATTCGTAGATCAAATGCATCAAAGTCCCTGTCACATCCATGTTAGATCATCACACAATGCGAAGAAGAACATGAAAAACAAAGGCAACAAACTGTAAAATGCAGAATATATCACTGTATAGTTACAAATGCCATGAGTAAAGAGAAACCCTAGTATAACACAAAGCACAACGCATACGTAAAGAAGAAATGACTAAATGTACCCATTTATACAAGATTAGAAATTATCATATGAAGGTGACATACCAACTAGTCTTACACAAAACACACACAAAGAACTCACCTGATTGCTTGAGCTTTTGACTCGCTCACAACCTAATACCTAAATCTTCAAAATTTCCTTTTGGTAACAATTTAAAAAACATATCTCACATTTTTTTTCTAGAATATTTTGGGGGGATGGGGTAAGTTATGAAAACATAAAACTAGTATCTGTTTGAGCATGGGAAAAAAGGAAATGCAAAATTTATATTACATGTGATGGGATAAGTACTAACTAACTGAAGATCCAGATAGAAAACCAAGATCTTATCTTACTCTCAACCAAGCTCCACAATGTAAGTAGGACCACACATCCTTGCCTCACTCAGAAAAAAAGAAGCGTGGCATACCATTACCATATTCGAGGTTTTCTTCCAAAGTAGATGCCTTTTACAAACATAAAAACAAGTAGAATGCGTCTTAAACCAAAACTAAAAATATAGAACAGTACATGATTGTGAGAAAGTTACTATGTGCGACACACATAGGGGATGTCTTGTGAGGAAGTAATTTTTAAATGAAAACGAGAAAAGAAAATATGGATCATACAATAATACACAAATGATCGATATTTTAAACTTTAAGCCACACAATTACTTTAAAACATTGAATGAATTTTACACCTTAATCTTTTTCGTTCGTGATAAGATCTAGTGGCAATGACTAATAATCATTCCTCTTACTCTCATTTAAAATAAAACCTGTAAATGATTTTGACATATTCATGACTTGTAAGAAAAAACTATAATTACAAAATACAAAAAAAGTAACATATTGCACAGGATCTATTCCACCTATAGTTTTAAACAATTTCGTAGAAAAAAATTCAAATTAATAATAATTCAGTTCAATTTAAGTTCACAGTGGGTTTCCTCATGCAGTCATTATTAAAATATCTACAACATGTCCACAATGTTTTGATTGTATAATCTGTTCAAAATATCAGTACAATATATTGAAACTCGAGTAATATCATACTTTATTTTCTTTGGCGAATGATAATTGTTAATATGTTAGCTTTTTTTGTTAATGTGGGGATTTGAACCCCCGACTTATCCCACCCTTCCTTTTACTATTACCACCTGGTCAACCTTATATCTTCTAATTCAATATCACAGTATTCAAAGCATCCTTTGTTTGTTTTATTCCTGCCAGTTTAAACATAATTATTTCCTTGACAGTTATGACAGAAATATTTGATCACATAACTAACCTTATCTCAGCTCGCAAGTGTTGAACATCATGTGCCTTGGCATATTCTTGTATGGCCTTAATATCAACTCCAAAATATCCAAGCAATTGTAAGGAAACACAATGGTTCATCATTTGCTAGACTAAATACTTGGTCTTTGTCTAAAACGATGAATGTGAATCTAATTAAACAAATTGATTAGGATACTCAAGGTCTGGATTTTGTTGTAAGCAAAATATTGTTTTCACTCCAATCCTACGCAACTTCTCAACATCATCAGGAGTCTGGCAATTTGAGAAAAAAAATAAAATAAAAGTCAGAGGACCAAACAAGATTTGACATAATTGGATCAGGTATCTATAATTGAAACAAAAATACCTGTGGGCATGATCCCACAATTAAGTCTGGACGGATGAAGTTATAGTTCATTCCTAACTCGTGCTTATAAGTCAAAACTGAGTAGCACTTTGTTAGAAAGGGTAACAACATGAATTATTCAAAGAACAAAATAATAGGATAGGCAATTGAGTGTTCCTATAGTCAATCCAAACTATTAGTTAAATATGAATATTACAAAACCTAAGAATGTTAGAATTAATTGCAGCAAACATAATGAAGATTTATCCCATAATATGAAATATTTCATCACAACTACCGAAAAATAAATTACAATTGATCAGGGAGCTTCAAGCTAAAGATACTCTCGGTTTACCCCATATTGTATTCCATGTCTTTTACTTATCTAGAACCACAAAGTAGGAAAAGACCAACAAATGTGAGAAATGAAGATGAAATGGAAGATATTCTGATTCATAAGGCAAACAAACGATGAAGAAAACTTAGGAGAAGCAATTAAAACAAGACCTTGGTCTATACTGAAATTTAGGTTTCTGTAGGGGCCTAAATAATGTTTGATCAATGCAGTCAAGTCTATCTAACAAGATAAGGCTACATCATTGTTGAACTAGAAGAACAAAAAATATTAAACATACCAGCACCCATAGCTTCTGTCATGTTATGAGAATATGTCTCAGACTTTTCCTCCTCCTTGCTGACATTACTTTTGTCTGCACTTGGTGCAGAACCTGAAGCAGCCTGCAAAAGAAAATGGCAATCAAGTTCTCTAGAAAAACAAAGGAAATATGAAGCAGAAACGACGTGAATAGCAGATACCAATAAGTCCATTTATACAGTCAAGCCTAAGTGAGGATGAATATTTCACAGGGCAGGGCATATAAATAACAAACAGTGTTCATCTTTTTAGAATTTTACAGTTATTTCTGCAGCAATATCTCCCTGTTTTCTTTACATTTAAATTTGCTTGCCGGAACACACCAAAATGACAAATCTTACAACTTTTAAATGACAACACCTTCATGAATTCTGGTAGATTCCAGAATATGCCGTGAACATTCCACAATTTCCATGCATTCACATGTTGTCTAATTATTCCATCCATAAGCTCATAGTGTAATCCTCACAAAAACTGAATCAGGTTCAAGACAATGAATGTATTGAGCAACAAAAAATCCAGTAATATTATCTTATTTGATGGATGTTGACAAAATGCAATATTATTCCAAGTCTTAGCTTTTGGGTGGGAACAAATTCAATACTACATAACCGACTCATAATGAGTATAACTTCCCCCATACATAGTTCAATCCGGTCATATCACTAGTTGTACAACAGCGACTTAGGATTTGTTTAGACAAATTTCTTCAAAAGGACTTCCAAAAGATTCAAATTAACTTATGCATAGGCTAAAAAGTAAGAATTTAGGAAAGTTATAGCTTCTACAAATTATATACAAACTAATTCAAATTTTTAGAGAAAATCCGTCCACTCTTTCTTGTAAAAGTTGTTAGAAATAAGTTTGTCTAAACATAATCAGATGAGTATAGCTTCCCACTTTTATACTTCAATAGGGTCACATCACCAGTTGACACAGAATTTCCAACAGTAAGAGCTTTTAATAGATTGAACATGAAAATACTACAAAAACTATACTAACAAAATATTATTAAAAATAAACTAGAGAAAGGGAAAAGCAAAGATTGTGTAGCTACCTTGAGCGCCATACTTCGATTATGATGAGAATTATAGACGATTCTCTGTATCCAGCGTTGAAAAAAGAGGGTGTGAGAGAGGAAGATAAGTATAATAATTGTAGATAGGTATCAACGAAATAAAAGGGAAAATGGAATGTACCAGCGAGAGGGGGAGATTGTTGCGGTGGCGCGTGGCAACATTTTCGAAGGGCAAAAGAGAGAATCTGAAAAATAAGGAATCTGATTCTTTTGATTTGGATAACAATAGAATGAATTGATAAGGAAGAAGGATAAACGAACCGAGAAAGATTGTGAAGACAGTTCATGATATTTGTCTGAGTTAAGTGGCACGCTGCAACACTGCACTGGGTTTTGTTTGGATTTGAGATTGATATTGTTATTTTTCTTCTTCTCACTCTATTCTTTGTTGGGAGGGAAAAGGGTCAAATCAAGAACCAGCATAAAAAGCCAACATCCTTTTACACTTTTCCTCTCGTCGCATAACTATCTTGTTGAATCACGAGAAAGAATCTAAAAACTCACGCATAAAATATCCTTTTATCTAAAAATTTATCTTCGTCAAAATTTCGTAGGTTTTCGTAATATATTTTGCACCGAGAAGTTATTCTTTTAACTAACATAAAATTGTTACTTTAAATAAATGAGTTTTCTGTCGGATTTTTTTTAGCTGTTTGTCCTTAAAAACATACTACTTTTAGTATATTGGTTTTTTTTTAACATATTTTAAAACATTAAAGTTAGTGTACGTATTTTAAAAATGCAACACAAGAAAGCAGAATAATATTCAGTGGAAAATTCAAATTCTAAATAAATATGGTTTTGTTTCTTCTCTTTACACATCTGTTTTTACTTTATTTTTCTTGAGATATTTTCTTAGAAACTAATTTTTGTTCTATCATGGTATAGTTATTACGTGACTGGGTATCTACAAAATTAATCAATGCTCCAAAAATAAAAGGTATAAAAAAACATATATAAATCATCCAACATATCATAACCTCAAAATGTTTTTCCGATTCAACTTTCGTATACGCAGATACATCTCATATAATCAAAACAAGTTAATTGATTATATATATATATATATATATATATATATATATATATATATATATATATATATATATATAAGTTATACAATACATTTTAAATTAATTGATGAAAATTTTAATAATTTTTAAATTGTATGAAAAATAAATAGACTTAATCTATTTGATAAAAAATTGTGAAAATCGTGTTAATGAAATTTAATTTTAAGGAAAGTAAAAAAAATAATCCAATTTTCATCCTATGCCATAAATTGAATCCCTATCTGCCCTGTGTTTTTTAAATGAAATGCCAAAAAATAAAAGAGGTTATCAATACGATCAAGAAACGAAAATAAGAAAATGGAAAAATATCCAGACACTTCAATGGATCCATAACATAGCAGCTAGTACAAAACATCCTAAGTGGAATTTTCAAATTTAAGAAAGCCGTTTGATTATTCCTAAAGTTTCTAATAAAATTACATATCAATAAATAGAAGTAAATGCTTGTAATGAGTCAAGTGGCTAAAAATATACAAGGGCTTAGATAAATGTTGATACAACAGCGCAGCACTGAAGACTAAATCAAGAGTTTTTGTGTTGTCACATATCAACTGGTCCCCAAACATTTTGGTCTTCATAAGACTGGGGATCTCTTAACACAGGTTTAAACCTAGGTCTTGCTGGTTGGTCTTTGCCCATGGGAAATTTCCAAAATGAATCAGAGTTCTCAAAGAATATGTAAAATGCAACAATTGATGCTAAAAATAGTCCCAAAAGCACCAAATAGATCTGCCACTCTGCAGGTTTGAGAGGATATTTAAAATGTCAAATTGAATATAGTTAGGGTATGCCATTAGAAGGAAGAAGGGATGTGTGCATATGTAAGAGAAAACCTTTCCAATCTTTAGGTACTGTCAGCTTAGTGACCAGGGCTCCCCATTCTACCGAGGTTGTCAGCACAACCCTGAACAAGAAAAGCCCGGGTGAGTATACAAGAAAAAAGGAGGTAGATTCATTAGGTTAATTCAGTGAGTATCTTACTAATTGCCAATGATCATGCAATCAGACTTCAAGTCTGATTGGTTCTCTAAAAAACCAAGGTTCAATTTCAAGAAAGTTCACATTTACTCTGGCTAATAATCTTATGGGGGGAAAATTCATTGCTGATATTAATCATGATCATAAGGGAATTGTAAGCTATCCTAGACCCATTTCAGCTATAACCTGTCAGTTACACTGTGCCTTATCAGGATAGTCCAGGGAACAGCTTCATTGTCCAATATTATCTGCAGTCATAATTTGTTCACCAAATCATTTGTCTTGAAATTTGGATTCAGGACTAACTCAACCTTAAAAGCTAACTCATAGGGTGAGGGTTGTATGTGAGACTTAGTTTTTCTAGTATTTTGCACACCTTTCTTCGCATGTACGATTTTGTAATTCTACGCTTCTGACTGATTTTCCTTGATCTCTCTCAAGCAAACTCGAGTCAAAACATGACCTAATATTTTGAAAACCACTTATCATGCATACTTGCTACATCGATCCAATGTTTCCTAATAATACATATATAGCTTCTAAATATTGGATTCTTAGATTATAAAATCCAAAAATCTGAGAAGGGAGAAACTCAGATGATTAAGCATGTTCATACTATCGCAAATCATCTTCTTTATGTAACCATCTATCTTTTTGGAAGTGAACACATTCTCCTTAGCCTCTAGCTTTTTCTTTTGTAAGTATCACAAAGGCTAATATAACTTTCCTTTCTAACATTTACACAGTTCTTAAAATACCATTTACACTAACCACTATGTTCCCAATTTTTGTTTTAGAATTTGGGAAAATAAGGCTTTAACAATTTACTCAAAGTCTACATAAATCCGTACCCAATGAATGTTCCAATATTCAAATGAAAAGCTTAATCCCAACTTTGTGACCAATGTTGAAAAAGAAGGAGGTTTAACCAATTTACTAAAAGCCTACTTGGATTGGTATTTATTTATTTATGAAAGGTGCCAAATTAAACCAATAGAGGATAGAGACTACCTTTCCCCAGGACAGAACTCAAGTGATGAAATATCTGTACCCAGGTGCAGTCTTCTGCTATAATGGTATATCTGCATTTTCTTTACTTCAACTACACATATGTCTCCATCTTTACTGCCCCTGGACTCACAGAAGTTTGATGAGTTGAAATACAGGAGGCATATACCATAAAATGTAATGTGATATACAAGTTAAGTGCAAATCATATTTCAAGCTTGCAGGGCTTCAATTTTTTTAATCAAAACAATATAGTACTTTGCAGACAACGTTTCAACCACATATGCATTAAATTGGAGAAATGGTAAACACAAACTAAAAAGCTCAGCAGTTATAAGGAAATGATTGGGTAGTTCTATCACCCAGATGACTTATGTGTGCAAAGGAAAAAAGATGATTCACAAGAAAATAGATAGATATAATCAGTGCAACATAATTATAAATATCAAGCTATAGTAGATCAATAAGAGACAAAGTAATAAGATGTAAAAGCATGGTCAATATCACAGTTTTGGCAACATGGACAAAATCACTATATGTGTTAACATAAAAGAGAAAGAGACATAGGATAAATCCCTAATGTGTATTGAGAACATAGGGTTATGCATTTATAAATAGGAAAATACAAAGAGATGAGATGAGCCTAAGCCCATTACATTTAAAACTAACACATAATATTGTAACTAACAATATCTAATAATATCTTAACCATATCAACAATAAGATTAATGTAAATTTTAAAAAAGACTTCTTTTTGTGATCACGTATTCATTGAAGAACTTCCTGGTCAACATTTTCAGATTGGGATATTTACTTCCACATCGTGACTGAAGTTTTAGCTTTGATTATTATGGAGTGGTTTGTTTAACCTAGGGAGTAGTCAGGTAAACAAAATACATTCCTGGTTAAAAATTTTAGACTGGGACATTTACTTTTGAATCAGATAATGCACTGGGGGGAGAGAATACAAGCACTCCTTCCAGTATGCAGAACTGCTTGGCATAACAGAAGGCAATTGAATATAAATTGTGTTGGATAAAACAAAAGAAATAAAAATTCTAAATCCTAAAGAGAAGACTTGCGATGATTACATGTCTCAGACAAATTTTCAAAATCAAAAACTGACAAAAGATTAAGGAAGAATGTTGACCAATGACCACACATAAGCCCAAAATTCAGAAGGTAACTGTAGGTCTTACAGAGAAAGGTATTTCCCATCTTGGCTAATAGACATTACTGAAGCAGACTTTCTAATCAGCCTCTTGTGCCCAATTTTATTCCATGTGCTAATATCATAAACTGAAGTGACTGAAGTATCACCTGCACAGAGACAGAGATGTCTACAATGAAGGCCATGCTTTGCTGGTCAAATACATCTGAAGAATATGCAAATTAATACCATAGAATATACATGAGAAACCAGATACTCTCATACCTTTTTGAACAGAGCAAAATAGAAATGGTTTGGTTCCATCCTTGGAAAATCGACACAGTTCAATCTTTTCATCCTAAAGAGACACAACGAAATATTTAGATCATGCAATATAAGTAACTGCTTACAGATCTTGCCACAGGTTCTTAAATCAAATATACCATACCGAACGGCGAGACAAAGTAGTCAATGGAACGCCATCTTCAATCTTCCAGATTCTTGCTGACCCATCAGTAGAAGTTGAAGCTAGAAATTCTGAGTCTAGACTGAAGTATGAGAAAAATGAAGGCAGTAGAGTAAGTATCAATGTCTTGTTTCTGGCTTAAGATATTTACAATGTCACATACTTTTATTATCTAAATAAATAAAAGATCATATATACACAGTCAAGTTATTGCAGGCATGAAAATGGAAAGCAAAAATTATCTTCTCTCTTTGTAAGAAGTCCAAATAAAATTACAATAGTTACCAACTCTGTCAATTACTTTTAAAATTTACTAGATGTATGGACTAATGCATCTTTTAGCAGGATTCAACTGGATTTGTTTATTATACCTACCTAAAATCCATATCCCGGACTGATTTATGTGCTCTAGGTTCATCCAAAATCACGCCCATACTAGGCCACTCCATAATTCTGAGATGTCCATCCTACACTTGTCAAAGACAGAAAGTCAAACATACAGGATCAAACTTAGTACTGCACAGAAAATAAAATCAGTTGTTTGGATTCTAGAGCTATGCTTACCAACCCACCAGCAGCAAATTTAGACCCATCAACACTAAAACTAATGCATTTCTGGGGACCAATACCCTGTAGAGGAGTGAGTTCCTTAGCCAACAACTTCATGTTTGTTTCACGACCATACAGCTCAAACAATCTACAAGCCATAGAAAAATAATTCAATCCATATATCTATATGAATTAAGAAACATGGGAGGATCTTCTACCCAATATTATACATCTAGAGGCTAGAGCATGAAGTTTGTAGGCTGGACCAGACATGTGCAGGTGGGCAAACATCAAGACTGAATATGCTTTCAAATCACATTAGAATTTAAAATAAAATGGGTCTTAGAAAACCTCAAAAAGTTAACTCAAGTGGGGAGGATTTTGGTCATATAACCAACTGATGAAGAAATGGGTCTTAGAAAACCTCAAAAAGTTAACATCAAGACTAAGTCATTATGAAGTGTATTTTGGCCATATAACCAACTGATGTAGTTTCTTCACACAGTATCCAAAGAAGACAGACATCATATGATGAAAATAACTAGAAGAAAAAATCCAGCTATCTATACTTAAGAAACAACCATAACTACTATGTGAGATATTCACCTAGTTCCTGGGTAAAAGAATAACAAGAAACTGTGCAAAAGAAATCTGGTTGTAGACTTGAGCCCACAGTATTATTTTTCCCACTGAGTAATTAAAGGAAGATAATATGATTGACGTCTGATTCTAAGATTATTGAAAGTGGAAGGGATTGCTAATTTTAGAAATGCAAGTTGAGAACCGGCATTAAAATATTTCATCGGATTGATATATATATATATATAGATATAGATATAGAAGAACAAATTTTCAATCCCAAAAGATCTGACAAAAGGGACTTACTTGCAGTTACCGTTGCTGAAAGCACACACAAAATCATCCCCACTAGGGTGAACTGCAATAGCATCAGGATCACCTTCCTCTGCTTCCAACACATAGGTGGTCTGAAATATCAAACAAATAAAAACATCAATAAAACAAAAAGTAAAAGCCCATTCGTGCTTTGCTTCCATTCAGCAACCCAGAAACTCAACACTGAAAATATTTTCAACAACAGAATTCGTGCATAATATCTACTTCCACTAACCATCTGCTTCCGGGAGGAAAACATAAACGTTTTCAGCCAAATACTAAAAGGATAAGCACAAATTCGAATGTTTCACTCCACATAATCTACATCCTCAGACATCCGCAAACACAATACATTAAGAAAATAACTTTAACTTACATTAACAAGGGTCTGGACAAAGTAAGTTAGAGTTTCAAATGATTACACTACATGATATAGGATAAATTACAGGCACAAACACACAAAAGAACACATGTTTGGTATGTATATTATACTTATACTTATACTTATACTTGTATTCAGAGTTTTAGAGATATACCAGAGGAGAGGTAGACAAAGAAATGGTCGTAGGGTCGAAGGAGAAAATCTCGAGGAGAGCAGGACAAGAATTGCCACGTCTGGACCTTCCCAACACCACCAAATTCAAATTCTCGGGCCTCCGAATCCACGACCCGCAAGTAACTGGACCCTGCGGTGAACCTGCATCATTCCCCATAGAAAGTGTTCGAAAACTGAATACCCAGATTCCAAGTTCGCTTCTTTTTCCAATTGAGGTGCGACAAATGGAACTCTTTGGAGATGGCTGAATTAATTCTTCAGCAAATTCAAATAGAAATATCAGAAAGAAGAGAACCCCAGTTAAAAGAAAAGTCAAAAAGCATAGAAAGAGGCTTTGGCCTGTTTTATTTAATCACTTATTAGCAATAAACTAAACACACATTCAAAACAGACATGTCTCACCTTTTAATGTGAGTAGTAGGTACGCGCAATTGTAGGGTTTAACGATGATTTTACTTGAACGCAATATGAAAACAAAACTAATAGAGAATATTAGGGTTGGAAAATTTGAAACGATTTGTTTAATGGAAGAAGGGTCCAGTAACAGGATGGTGGAAGAAACATTGTCAACTATGGAAATATTCGCTTAAGATTCCGCGGCATTAGCGCCACGTTGTTACTGTGTGCCGTAAGGGGACAATAGAACAGAGTGGCTAATTTTTATCTAACAAAGAAATTGTTTGGCAGTGTTTTGTGTATATGCAGAGGGTTACACTGATTTAAATGATTAATTTTCATTAAAGATGCTTAATTTTACTCCGTTCTAACCAATGTTAAGTTGATCACCATAACAAGTCATGTTAAGAATAGTACAGTGGTGAAATCGCAGATCAGTAACTAACCTCGCCGCAAAGAAGATGCAAAAGTGATGGCACTGCACTGGAGATTAGGGCAGTAGATTTTAATGGTGAGATTTTACACAGGATTTATTTGCTTGAGTTGGAATTTGTTTTCATTACAATTTATAATGTGGACCAAATCATCTACGCTACATATAAAGACATATAATTTGGAGAGATATTTTATCTTTTAGTAAATAAAAAAGATATGTCTACGTTTCTTTAATAAAATAAATAAATAAATATCTTGATTTATCTATGATCTATAATAATATTTTTTTTAGTCTTTTTTTTAATATATTTTACTTTATTTTTAATAAATATAATTTTATTGAATATATTAATTTAATAATATTATAATATATAAAAAAATTCTATTTTTTAATATATTTTATTTTATTTTTAATAAATATAATTTTATTTTATATATTAATTTAATAATAATATATTATCATCATCTTATTATATAACATCAAATAATATCACGTATATTTGAAAATGTTTATATGTGTAAGCTAGTTTTAAAATAATGACAGTTTTTTCTCTTCAAAGATACTTGTTATATACTTTTTTTAATACAATTTAAAAAAAAAAGAGTTATATTTGCGAGCAATGAGTTCAAGTAATTTAGTAATTCACTTGTCGACCAAATTGATACTTAAATTTATTTGATTTTTTTTTTTAAATAAAGTAATTTAAAGTAAAATTATTAGTGAAAAGAAAAACATTAACTATTAAAAAATTAGTTAGAATTCGATTTTATATATCTACATATTGTTGTTTAAATCTACAACATTAAAGTTATTTTTAAAATATTATTTTTTAAAAACTTACACTTTCGTTTAGTAGGGACCAACCTACTTCAAACATTGGTTTAGTAAAGGTCGACCTGCGTGAGGCAGTTTTGGTTTAGCAGGGGTCACTTGCGTTAAGCATTTTTTATTTAACAGAGGTCAACCTGCTTAAGGCATATTTGGTTTAGGATTTAGCAAGGGCTGACTTGCTTTAAGAATTTTTGGTTTAGGAGGGGTCAACCTACTTATGCTTTTGGTTTAATAGGGTCCTACTTGCTTTATATATTTTTGGTTGGGTTAAATATATTTTGGATCCCTCAAGTTTCAGTGAATTTTGAAATTAGTCCCTCATCAAAATTTTATACCAATTTAGTCCTTCATCTTTTAAAATGCGTGAATTTAGTCCTTTTAACCAAATTTTGTTAAATTTATCTGACGTTTAAAGCACATTTCATGATAGTATTTAAGTTAACATTGAAGAAAAAATGTGTCAAACAGTATAAATAATTTAAATACTATCATGAAATGCGCTTGAAACGTCAGATAAACTTAACAAAATTTGGTTAAAATGACTAAATTCACGCATTTTGAAAGATGAATGACTAAATTGGTCAAAATTTTTGATGAGGGACTAATTCCAAATTTCGTTGAAACTTGAGGGACAAAAACATATTTAACCCTTTTTGGTTTAGTAGGAACTCACATGCTTCAGTCATTTTTGGTTTACCAACTTGCATTAGGCATTTTGGGTTCAGCAAGGGTTGTTTTTCAGTTGAGTTGGAATGTCGTTTTAAGCAGCCATCCCTGCCCCCAAGTAGAACTTAGAGTCAGTCGATTTAGACCTAGGCCATGCCACCTCTGATATTAACATCATAAATATGACAGTGTGAAACAATTTCTTACTCTGTTAGCTCTTTCGTTAAGACCGCCAACATTTATAGAGTTCAGAGTCGAAAAGTCATTAGAGGTCATCACGAGCCCCTAGTGTCGAGAATCGGAAGACCTTTATTGTCTCTTTTCATTTCCCAACTTAGACTATTAGTGTTTTCATTGACAATTTTTTATTATCGTGAATTTTTCATGTTGAGTATGGTCGAGATCTCGTTTTACTGAGTCTCACGGTACGCACCAATTGTTTCAGCAAAAAAAAAAACATGCGTTCCTTACGGAAGACAAAGATGTAAAAAAAATAAAAAATTATATTAATCTTTTAACGATTTAAAGTAAATTATACATTATAGTTAAAATACATTTTTAGTCTCAATTTTCGTTAAGTTTTGTTAAATAAGTCTTAAATTTGGTTGTGTTCAAATAGGTCTCAATTTTTGTCAATTTTGTTCAATTGGGTTCTTTTTTGCTAACACCGTTCAAATCATTAACGACCATGAACAATGACTACCATGTGTCACTTCGTGTTATTTATTTATTTATTTATTTTTATTTTAAAAAAATTTAAATGTCCACGTATTAACCCAACAACGTGCCACGTGTCAAAGTCAATGTTCAATATTCAATGTGGTCCATATATTTGTTATTTTTGTTCAATTTAGTCTAATTTTTTGTTAAAATAAATCAATTTGGTCCCTCTCCAAATTAAAACCAAATTTAATTTTTATATTAAAATTCTTATTAAGTATTTTTATATAATATATTAAATTTCACATCATTATAACTTTGATATAAAAATTAAATTTGGTTGCATATTCGATAGGATAAAATTGGTCAATTTTAAACAATTATGACTAAATTGAACAAAAATAACAAATATAGGGACCAAATTGAATATAGAACATTGACTTTGACATGTGACACCTATTGGGTTGACACGTTGACATTTTAAAAAAATTATAAAAAAATTCAAAAAATTCAAAAAAAAAATTAAAAAAACCACGAAGTAACACGTGACGGTCATTGTTCACAGCCGTTAATGATTTAAATAGTGTTAGCAAAAAAGGACTCAATTGAATAATATTGACAAAAATTGGGACATATTCGAACACAAAACTAAAATTAAGACTTATTTGACAAAATTTGACAAAAATTGGGACAAAAAAGTATTTTAACCTACATTATATTATCAGACTCTTAAGAATGTTGCCACATACAAACCTCATTAATAAATTAATGGGTTAATTTATGATCAATTTTAATAATTTATCAATAATGGGTCACACACAAACTAATGTGATGATATTTGTCGGTGGAGAAAAATATTACTAATTAAATTGAATAATTTAATTTTAATTAATTAATATATTTTCTTTAAGTGAAATATTATTTTATGATAACACCAAAAAATACAATTAATAAAACTTTAAGAATATATAAAATCGATGAATTAACTTTCAAATATAATTTTATAAGAATTAGTTTGTTACCGAATATAAATATTTAGTTTGGTTTTTATTAGATAGAAACAAGAGACAAATGTGGTGCTCATTGATTTTCTATAAGATATAATAAAATAAACTTTAAAATATACATATTTAAATGAGAAGTAGGGGCGGACGTTAAAAAAGAAAAACTCTCAATGAGTGGTTAAAGAATTTGATTCCATGAGTTAAGTGTTGACACAATAGATATCATTTGGTATCATTTGGTGTGGATACACGTAAAATAATCTTTATAAGTTAAATAAAAAATTTCTAAAAACTATTAATATGATATTTTTTCTTAAATTTGTTATCTCATTAATATTTAGTATGTTTAATTTAACCAAAATAAGTTTATATTTTTTATTAAATATATTATGAATGCCATCTATGATCTTCAAAAACCACTCAGGACAAAAAAAATGTCACTATATACGAAAAATCATCAAACGAATCACAATTATAATCCGCAAACAAGATCAATAATTGTTTCAAGTAAATTAGAAAAAAAAGGATGATAAGAAAAAATATTAATAGTCAACAAATTAAACGTGTAAACTGTGAAAAAAAAAAATAGGGCAGAAGAAAGATTAAGGAGTTATTATATAGAATAATGATACTTTAACCCACTTTTTGTACTTATTTTTAATCCACCACTCTCATTATCTTTAAATTATCATATCATATTATTATAAAAAATTAAAATAGATGATCTAAGAGTGATGAGAATGATAAGTTAAAAATGGGGAAAAAAATAAAGTAAAATATCATTTTCCTATTATATATCACAAAAAGATTAAACCGGTAAAACAAAGCTAAAAGTTATATAGATAGCAAACAATAATGAATTGACAAAAAATAGGCCTTATTCACACAAGTAACGGAGAATATACTAAAATTTTGAAATATTATTTTCGGGCGCTCGAACGAAACCCATTTTTACTCCAAATTTTTAATAATATGGTCGTGATCTTTCATTACGTGTGACTATCTCCACTATAGAAAAAAAAAAGAACAAGTAAATCCACAAATTTTAATATAAAAAATATAAAAATATAAAAATTTATAAGTAAGAAAGACTTTATATATATTTATCGTTCAAAATAACAAATTTTTATCGACTATAGCGAAGAAACTTCATAGAAGTAAAAATATGAAAACAAAATTAATAGAGAATATTAGGGTTGGAAAATTTGAAACGATTATTTATTTATTTAAATGATTTAGTTTAGTTTAGTTTTTTTCTATTTTAATTTTGATTCATTTTGTTTTTCCGATTTGACACTGGCAGCATAATGTGACTGGACAGGAAAACCATATTTAATATATTTTTAAAATTAAAATATCAAATTGACTAGTTGCATATAGAAAATTAAAATTTAAGATTAAATAATTGAAGTACAGAGGAAATAAAAAATGATTTACGGCAATATTTTTTACAATGTGAAATAACCTATTTTACTCTCTTGCCATAAGTGCCAGCAAACTAAACTAAAATTACCAACCAAAAAATTATTCCATAAAACATTGCCGTAAATAGTAGAAATTAGGTGGTAGACGAGGCCGATTTCGTTCAAAACCCCAACACAAAACCCTTGTAACCCTGCGACGCCGTTTTCCTCGTCTCTCTCTGTTCCTCACTCCTCCGCCGTCTGCTCCGCCGTCCAAAGAGACCGAGCCGTGCCTCGAGATGGGTAAGAATGAAGAGAACGATGCTCTTACGAAGAACAAACCTTCCACTGAAAAGGTACTTCAGCACATAGTTTTTATGGACCCTAACTTGGTTTATGAATATTTCATTATGTTATTGTCGTTTTCCCTATTATATTGCATTTATTTTGTATACGAATGCTGAAGCGAAAGGAAGCCATGTTTGGATCTGGTTTAAGTTATTCAGTACACTTTTGAGCTCACAATTCGGAATGAGGAGTCGTCATAATTGTGTTTTAATATTTTAATATAATTTTATTTCTTTGTTAATCCAGGAGCATGCTGAATGTTTGGTATTTATGCTTTGTATTCTTAGTTTTTTTTTTTTTACTATTGATTTGATAATACTGCTTTGCAGGATATTTTGTCTGAGCTTGAGTTGAAAATGAAAAAGTATCTGAGAGGAGAAAGTGCTAATTTGGAGGTACAAGTCATTGAGGTTGCTGGAATTGAGACACTGGTGCTTGATAATGGAATCTTTTAGTCTTAATTTGTAAACTGTAATTTGCAGGGTTTGAAGGATAAAAAGCTGAAGGGTCAACTAGCTATTAAAGAGCAGTTATATGGAAAATCTGCACAAGCTGCTGCCAAGGCCGAGAAGGTATTACATTGAATTTATCTTTTATATTATTTTGTTTTTACATATCATATGCAATTGGATTGTTCTCTCAATGTTGTTCATGGGTGTGGACGAAAGCTCTGTGCAAAATATCGACGTGGCATGTTTGGTTGCATGCTTTAGTTTGATATCGGATTTATCATGAGGTAACATGATTTGATGCATAAGCATGTTTGAGTGTTTTGCTTCATGGTGGATCATTGTTGAGCTTAGCCAGGTTATTAGTTCTGGCCTAGGTTTTACTTTACTAATGAATTAGTTGAAGCTTATGCTCTAATTGGTATGAAGAGAAGTTAATTAAACCCGAATTGCATGGAAATTTGAAATATCACATTAATGCAATTAGTTAATTAGGCTGTTATGTAACAGTCAACATTGATGTTTTTGTTGTCAAAATATCCTTCCTATTAAGTAAAAATTCAACTATGCAGTGGCTTATGCCTAGTGAAGGAGGTTATCTGGAGGCTGAAGGCTTGGAAAAGACATGGAGGATCAAACAGGAGACAATAGCTCAAGAAGTAGATATCTCAAGCTCACGGAAACAGTATGATATTATTTTACCAGGTACTATTAATGATTGTTTCTTTTCATTTTAACTTTTTCAATATGTTGGTAGTAATTTCTTCTCTGGTGACCTACTTGTGTCATTATATACTGTGAATAAAAAATGCTTGATGTACTTGTTAGAAAAATGTTGTAGTGAGGATAATGGTAAAATTTGATTAGTTTGTTTCCTTATTTTTTATCATCATTACCAATTGGAAATGTGGATGTGGTCTTTTCTTGATCTGTTATTGAGCCAAGGATATCTTTACTGTTTTCTTGTCAAGAAAGTGAGATCGTATAGTTTGAGAATATCATGAAATTTGTGTGTGGAAGGAGCAGCACATTGGGTTTGAATTGGTCCCTGGGGCATAGTTGTAAACTCGGACTGAACTTGCTGGTTTGACCTTGAGCTGGAACTGTTATCGGTCTGGTCTGTGATGACTTCATTGACCCTGTTAAAATGGTAACCTCATCCGGTTTAGATGTTAACTCATTAATTCATCAAACTGTGCAGCAGCACATTACCCCACGGTGTCCATCAAGTCCAGGTGTATGTGAAGTGAACCTGCTAAGAGGAAAATTCAAATTAAATTTAATAATTGCACTAGCCTAGATTTGATCTAAAGTGCACAAGTTTGGAGCTACTCTCCTGACCACAAAACCAAATCATTTATTTGGACATGTGATAATGTGACTTATATATATATATATATATATATATATATATATATATATATATATATATATATATATATTATAGAAAGGTTATATATTATACAACTTTTATTTATAGACCAGTTCATACGGTTCAATTCATTGGTTCAATCAATAACTCAGACCGTTTCAGTGACCAACTTGTCTTTAAAACATTGCTATGGGTTGTTTGATTGCTCCTGCCTGAGAGGCTAGACTTATGTACTATGATTTATGTCTTGTTCTCTCAGAATCTTCTCCATTCATTAGCCATAAAACCTCTATTTACCTTGTGGCAAGGAATATGTGTATACCACTACTGATTATTGCATGTAAATTATTTAATGGGTATATTTACATATATTTCAATAATATTATGGATTGATGGAGCATGACATGTGATGCTTGTATGTATGTAATTCATTTTCTTTTCCTGTTGCATAATGGAAAACCCGATTTCTTTGGCTACTAAGCCAAACTGTTGTTGTGCTAGAGGTCAGATTGACCTTTTACACTTAATTCAAGTACATACAAACTTGAAAGGAGATCTGTTTAGTTCAGTAACTAAATGAATAGTTGGGGCTTGATGTGAGATGCAGGATGCATGAACCTTATTTTCTCTCCTGTTCTGACACAATGAAAAATCCATGTTTTTGGTTTGCAAGGCCAAATCATTGTTCTGTGGGCGAGATAAACCCTCTACAATCAGTCCAAGTGCATAAAAATTGGAAACTGATATAACTTGCACATAATTGCTTGTATATTGTTATAGGTACCAGATGGTCTCCTTTGTATGCTTTTTGCTCTTAAATCCTGACTCTTATTACTGATAAACCTTTTAAGAGAGTTTTGCCCCATAACTGTCTTTCACATTAAATATTATGATTTAATGCAATGACTTCAATTTCAGTAGAAGTTATTGAAGTTGTGTGCTTCATAATTAATTGACTAGTGAGAAGTTGATGTAGTTTTTTAGTTATGTCGTAAAAATAATATTCCTTTATTTTTTACTTGTTCTTGACTTTGTTATCTTCGTGATTGGCCATTTATTGTATTTGGTTACAATCCATATTTGCAGAACTTGGTCCATACACTCTGGATTTTACTTCAAGTGGCCGGTATATGGCTGTGGGTGGTCGTAAGGGCCATCTAGGAATAGTGGACATGATAAATCTGAGCCTAATTAGAGAGCTTCAGGTATGCCCAATCCTAGTTGAGCTTGTTATGCTGGGTTTTACTATTACTAACTAATAAATTTCATAATATGTTTTATGTTCAAGAACATTGTTTGATTTGTTCTTTTCTAGTGGTAATGTTCATTGTGACATATATACATGACATCATTCAGTGCTGATATTGACCACTGAAAATAACCAAAACAACGTTTGTTGAGGTTTTTGTGAATAGCTGATTGTTAATTGCCGTAACATTTTAAAACATGTTTTTTGGTGAAAAAGTTTTTTTTTTCTTTTCAAAAAATGATCCTAGGTTCATGATAGCTGAAAACTGTTTAAAAATATAATTGGCCGTATAAGGATATTACTGAGTTTTCCAGAAAACTGTTTTTTATTGTTTCAGGTAAGGGAAACAGTGCGTGATGTGGTATTCTTGCACAATGAGCTCTTCTTTGCTGCTGCACAGAAAAAGTAATTTCTCTTCCTTTATTTGGTATTCCACTGTTTAATCTAAGTAACAACTTGGTTCTAACAATAATTTGATTACTCTTTAATGATGTAGACATGTAATCATCCTAGTTACATGTTTGTAAGTATGTCGGCATTTGACACTGTCATAGTTCGGATGTCAACACCATTAATTCAGAAGTAATATAATAACTGTGTGCACCAGATTAACATATTTATTAAATGATGAATATCATAAACATTAAAATGTTTTTTGGAGGTATCAATTAATTTATGTTATTACAACAAATGCATCTCTTAAATCTGAATGGTGAAATAAGTGAGGTTGGGGGAGGGGTATGGTTGGAAGTTCCCAAAATAAAAGAGTGACATGAATAAACTTTAATTAAAAAATTTGGGGCAGGGATCTTCAATTTATATGACGCACCCCACCTACACCTGCTATTCAAATTTGCGGACACTTATTAACTAATTATATGTGACTTTGAAAAAAATAGCATTCATTACAACATCAATGCATAATTTTTATAAGTTTTTTCTTGCAATAAACTATAGCCAACGATGGCGGTCTTTTAAGATTGATTTTATTTTTTCCCTTGGGAGGTGAAACGAATTTTAAAACTATGGTTACCTAATTCTTGTTTTTACGTTTCTTAATTCGACATGCTTCCTGCTTAGTACTTAAACATGAATATCAGATCAGTTCCTTATTTAATCCTTTAAGATTTTTACTTTCATCTCTGGTTGTGGTAGCATGATGAGCTTAATCAATCCATGTAAATCTTATGATATTCTTGTTGTTTTTCTGTAATTTGGAACCCAAAATAAGGTATCCATGAATTCATGTATATGATGACTTGAATATTGAATTTGACAGGTATTCATACATCTATAATCGAGAAGGCACTGAGCTTCACTGCCTTAAGGTTGTTATATTTCTTTTGCAATTATTTTTTTATAAATTTTAGCTATTAGTGTATTATCGTTGTTTGGAGTGTATCTGCATACGCTCATACTTGATGAACAAGTTTATCTTTTGTATTTAAACCTTTCATTTTGGTATGCTTGACTTTTAAATATCACATTTAGTTGGTATTTTTATTTCCAATGTTATTTATCTGAAGATTCAATAAACTCTTTTACTACCCAGAAGCTCGGTTATGTTATGAGTCATAGGGTTTATTATAGGACATGTTATGACATGCATATCCAATACTAGTGCTGCTTCACATTGCTATTAATCTTAATTTGGACACTGTTAGGAGTTAGGAGAAAGGGGAGGGAAATTAGTTAGGACCTATCATTCGGTAAATTGAGCACTTGCTATTTGTAAAAGGAAGTATTTCTTTTGAAGAGGAAACTGTTGGAGGAGGGACCTCTTTCCTTTTTGTTCTTTTCTTTTGCAATCAGTCAAGGAATACAATCTTTCTATGTTTCTCTGTTTCGTAATTCGAGTTAGGAGGCACCCCTTCGTTTATTTGGTTAGGCTGGTTAAATTATGTTGAATTTAAGAATGAGATACCATTAGTGGAACTTAATGATGACAATTATATCGAAAATGTAACAAGTGAGGACTCGTTATATTGAGAAATGAGATCTATAAATCTGTGCATTTAGTCAAATTTGAATAGAAGGTTAATGGACATTTCTTTTTAAGTGATCATGTGACAACTAATTAACTTTTCATTTTGAATATCCAAATATGATTGTATGACTTTATAGTTTTCATTTGTTACAATAAGAGTTCTCAATTGATGCACCCCCTTATATACGAAGAAGGATTATAACTTACACCACATTACATCACCAACTTGTACACTTATGTAATTTGTCACAATAATCCATAGTTTTCTCTTGATACACCTCACACACACATATATGTATGTATGCATAGGATTTTATTTTTTTATTGATCCAATCCTTGAATTTTAATTCGATGTTACTTTGATTATGTGCATTGATATTTTGTCAAATATAGATCATGGTTCTTGTTATCCTATTTTTTGAATTGTAGGTTATGTCAATTTTGATGTACATTAGTGAGATATGGAATAATTTTGTTGTAATGTAAGATTTTGGACACATGGGATGCTTCCTTATAAACGGTTTCCTTTTTCTCCAGGAACATGGTCCAGTGTTGAGGCTTCAGTTTCTGAAAAACCATTTTCTCTTGGCTACACTCAATAAGTTTGGGCAGCTTCGCTATCAGGACGTTACAATGGGTTCAATGGCTGGTAGTTTTAAAACTGGCTTAGGACGTACAGATGTGATGCAAGTAAACCCCTTCAATGGGGTTGTTTCTTTAGGTCACTCAGGTGGTACTGTTACCATGTGGAAGCCGACCAGTTCTGCTCCTCTTGTCAAGATGCTATGTCATCAAGGGCCTGTTTCAGCGCTGGCATTTCACTCAAATGGCCACTTGATGGCCACTGCAGGGAAAGATAAAAAAGTCAAGCTTTGGGACTTAAGGAAATTTGAGGTTCTTCAAACCTTACCTGGTCATGCAAATACTCTGGATTTTAGTCAAAAGGGCTTACTTGCTTGCGGTAATGGCTCATTGGTCCAGGTTCTGCGAGATGTTTCTGGTACACAGAATTATTCCAGGTACATGACTCATTCCATGGTGAAAGGTTACCAGGTAGGAAAATTAATATTTCGACCATATGAAGATGTTTTGGGTATAGGGCACTCCACGGGTTGGTCTAGTATTCTTATTCCAGGAGCTGGAGAACCCAACTTTGACTCATGGGTTGCAAACCCGTTCGAAACTTCCAAACAGAGAAGAGAAAAGGAAATACGGGCTCTACTTGATAAGCTCCCACCCGAGACT
Source organism: Vigna unguiculata (assembly GCF_037176805.1). NCBI lineage: Eukaryota > Viridiplantae > Streptophyta > Magnoliopsida > Fabales > Fabaceae > Vigna > Vigna unguiculata. The sequence continues at coordinate 38,467,006 of NC_140798.1, forward strand.
ATCATGTTGGATCCCAGCAAGATTGGTACGGTGAAACCAAAAAGAGAGAAGCCAACAAAGGAAGAGAAGGAGGCTGAGATTGAAGCTGCCGTTGAAGCTGCTAAGGGCATGAAACTGAAGAACAAGACAAAAGGAAGAAACAAGTCAGGTAAAAGGGTACAGAAAAAGCAAGACGCAGTTACTAGAGTGAAGAGGCCCTACTTGGAGCAGAAAATTCAAGAAGAGGAAAACTTGTCAAGAAAGAAGCAGAAAACTAGTGAGGGTGTTGAACTACCAAAATCTTTACAACGGTTTGCTCGTAAAAAACCATCATCGTGATCTAACTTTCAAGTAGCCTTGTATTCTATATCACTGTTCTCCCTTTGATTATAAGCTTGTATTTTTTGTTGCCCTTCATATTTGTAGTCCTTTAGCCTCGAAGTTGGCGTTTTTGTGCCCTTTAAGTAAGGGGCATATCCAAATTTTGCCTCAGAGACCCCTTGATTAGAGTTTTTTTAATTCTAAGAAATCTTCTTTACCTACACAAAAATCTGATCATTAATGATTCGTTTGACTAAAAGTAGTGTCTGGATTTGTGTAATAGAGCAGTGTCACTCGAGTATCTTTCAAAAAGTAGCTGACATTTACTCTTGACTATTTGAAAACTGATAGTTCAATAGCAGAGCAGTAAAAAAACACTTCCATAACTTTTAGTTATTATTGAGGATGTATGTTCGGAAAGTTTTACTTCAGCTATGTTTTAATTGATGGAAAAACATGAAATGAAATATATGGAATGAAAACATAACATGATGGAAATTTCGTTCCATTTCTAGTGTACGAAATTTATTGTGGTTTCTTATTGTGATTTGGTAGATGTGGACATGTTCTGTACAAATTTATAGAAACAAGTGCCCCTGGAGCTGTTTATAAACCATATTCTGCAAGTAATAGGAGGTTAAAGAGCTGCTGTAAAATAGTGTACTGAAATGGTTTTCGATCGATTAGATATATATTTTGAGGTATGACAGATGAATATATATATATATATATATATATATATATATATATATTTCATTTGTTGTTCATAAAACTGTTACTACTAGACCTCTTTTTATTTATGACTAAAAGCAGTGCATTATTTTTTTGCTACTCAACATGTTACTGAGTTCTACACCCAGAGGAACCTTTTGCCATCGTCTTAGTCATGGTGGATCTTATTGTGTAGGTAATGAACGACTAAATCACAAATTAAAGATTATAGATATCGTAATGTATGCATTTTTCATTCCATTGAACCAGTAAATGGTTTTTTATCACATGGATTAACCACCCTTAATAATGTTGTTTATTGTCTTAAATAAACAACAACAAATAAAAAACGTATAACTAAATTTAAATATAATATAATAAATAAATTATAATACATAATATACATTTAGTGCTTGTAACAGCAATTTTTTTTTAATTTAAATCTGACTTAACAAATTTATAAAATAATTATTCTTTAAACTTTGGTACTTACGCTCTTTAAGATATTTAGAATAAAACATATATTAACAGGGTTTGATTATATTTGGTGATTTTTTAAGTAAGTAGTATATCACAAAAGTATATTTTAGTTATTGGTTTGAGTAGTAATCATAATGATTTGTGTAATATTATTTAAAATAAAAAATTAGTTATATATAGTAATTTGTAAAACATTGCTTTTATTTTAAATTTATTATATTAAGTAACATGTAGACATAGGTTGAATATTAAGGTATTTCTTCGTATAAGACTAACAATTTGCAAAGTGAATCTCTATATTTGATGCTAAACTCATTTAATAGATAATTTTTTTATGCACATCACGATCATGGATATATATATTTTTTAAAGTATTAATTGGATTCGAATCCAATTGTTATACATATACCATTGATATCACATAATTGTAAAAAAGTAATTTCACATTATTATTACTAGTATTAATAATAATGCTCTCATTGGATCATTATTATTACTTTCACAGGTCGATTATGATTCTTAATATTATTATTATATTTTCTTTCATAGTCACTGCCTATATTTATATCTCTAAATAAACCACTCCCTTACTATTATTATAACTATTATTTTCACTCTTTCTATAATATTGTCTCCTCTCATCATTATAATTATTATTGTTGTGATTCTTCCTCTTATAATCTCCAGGATTTCATGAATATGTATTAGAGCAAAGACTATTTCCTATAATAAAATATCAAGAAAGGGAGATGTTGCGTGTATTATTAAATTGATTAATGACATTTATATATTAAGATTCTATTATTAATTATTAATGTAATAGAATTGGATGAGAGCAACTCTAAACTTCTGAATATTTGAATAAAAACAAAATAAACTAAAAAAGCTGGAAAGGGAATTTGGTGAACTTTTTATGGCTGTAGAAACAAGTAGACACAAAATATTTAAAGTTTGTTGGCTTTGTTGAATAATTGTTGAATGGTTGTTGGCAAAATGAAATAAATTTATTAAGGAAACTTTGGAAGAAGGGTGAATATAAATGGACATGTAACAGTTTGGTGTTGATGATAGCAGAAAATGTTATTATTTTCTCTTACTTAACTCTCATACCAAACATTTTTCCTCTATTTATAGCCTTACAACACCGCCATTGACAAACCCCATAATATTAAAAAAAAAAACTTATAAATTTATCTACCATTTTCTCTATTTATAGTTAACTACAATTTTTTTTATTCTTTTAAGTATTTTGAGTCTTGTAGGTATTTTATAATTCTTTTTACTACTCGAAAATGAATCTATTTGGTTTAAATAATTGTAGCCTACATGATATTCGATCACGTGACTATAAAATATAATAAGCTTCTATTTAAATTCCTATAGCATGATGAGTCAACTTCAAATGTACCATTGTTTCTTTTATAGCTTTTCCATAACAAACTTCCAACCCTACATTTTTTATTTTATTTTTGCTAAAGTTTTAATATATTCTCTTTCATAAAAATATCTTCTTGTTAATGTTGATCATTCTGAATATTTTCATCATGTCTCACTTGAATTCTATCGTCATTTTTTTATTATTTTCCGTGTAGATAATTTCATTTACTTATAGATAAAGCAAGAATATCATATTTACATAGCCTCACTTTTGTCCTCTTGAATCATTGATCAATGAATAGCTTGCTTCAAGTCGAACTTTTTTTAATTTTAACACTTTAATTTCATTGTCTTTGCTTCAAATATCTGTGGTTGCTTTTGTCTTCAAAAACACTATTTATTAACGTCCAATCGGTGAATATTCTATCCTTTTTATGCTACAAGAGAGTCATGAAAACTCCAATTGCATTTAGGAGAACAATTAAAACAAACATTTAAAGTAAATACATATAGTATAAAATTTTCTTTTTAAATATACAAATGAAGTATACGTCGGAAGTTACACGTCAACTAGAGAGAAAATCAGTTCACAATATATAAGTAGATACAGACCTTGCAAGCCAATTTTATGGAATTGAGTTAGATTTAAAGTCCACTCTTAACATGATGTCAGAACTAAATTAGAATCTATCCTCACTCTATAAATTATATATTAAAAGTCTCACATCAACTAGATTTGTGGAGTTAAATTAGAATTACCCAAAATGAAAAGATTGCTAAAAAAAAATGCAAACCTCTGCATCTGTATGGATTGACCTAACTACATTGAAAATTTTTAAACTGTATGATCACTTTAAACAATTAACTCACTGTTGATATGTCAGGTTGATCAGCAATTGCATAAGCTGTTCTTGGAAAAAAAAATAATGAATTCGTACGTAACATACGATTTTATTAAAAATATAACTTACGTTTACTAATACCACTTTATTTATTTTTTTTCAATATAAACCCTTTGTAATCATTTTTTTCCTGAAATTTAAAAAAAATTGTAATCATGATCGAAAAAAGAAATCAAATTTTTATTTAGAATTCATCCAATTTTTAGTAAATTTCATCCATTTTTATAGGTATGAATTATTGGGGCATAACCCATGTGGAATCAGAAAAATAATTGATGGAACAGTGAGTGAGTAAATGGTGGTACATGTTTTGCAGAAGGTGACATTGAGTTCACTGGTTTATTCACACACCACACTCAATCAAATGAGTCAGACACAGAAGTTTAGGTGCTCATAAAACATAATACTTGGAAGACACTTTATTTTGTAAGATTCAATTTTATAAATTATTTAACTTTTTTATTTTTATTTAATTTTGAATTCTTAACCATGATAATATTCATAAAATTATATTTATTTATTTTTCTTAGGTACCTCTGTAATTGGAACTGTAACTGCAGATGTAATTATTTGTGCAGGCTTTGGTTTTATCTGAAGTTGTTGTGGCACATGAAAGAGGTGGAAAAAATAAAGAGGTACTCTGCAACCTGCGAACCAAACCCAATGTGTTTGGTTTCAATTGAGACGTGACTTTGTAAAAGATTCTTTCACTTTTTACTCTTAGTAGTTTTACATCAAAAAGATATTTTTCAAATAATCGTGGTTAATTTTGTCATCTGAATTATGATAATATTAAATAAGTGTAAAAATTTACTCCATTATGTCAGAGAACAATTACCGCAACGTTCCATTAAGATAGAACTTCTAATGAAATAAATAATTTAATTAATGATAATAAATTATAACGCGTATATGTTTAGAATAAATATAATTATCTTTTTCTTATAATAAGTTTTGATTATTTATTATATTAAAAAACTTAAAAAAAAAAAAGAACTACAGTGATATGTTTTGTATGTGAACCTGTATTTTTAGAGAGTAAGTTAGGATTTTTTAACATTGTTTGGTCTAGTCATATTCTTTTTTTTTGTAGCAAAAAAGGAAAAAAAGTAAGGAGAATTAATAATTTTGAGTTAAGCAAATTGTTTTGGATTTTTGGAATTGAAAGACCAAAGATGATTTGAGATTAAGAATTTAAAAAGGAAAATTTAGCATAACTTGGATAATTAATTGTAGTTTAGTTTAGTTGTTGACATCTAAAAGTCTTTTATGAGTAAATGATGTGTTTGAACTAGTTATAATTGGATATTGTATGAGTGTTATAATAAATACTTGAGATTAACTGCTATAAGAGTTTTGAAGTATTAACGCGACATTAAATTTATGTTTTAAATTTGTTAAGGACGGTTTTGGTAGAAAAAAGTTTGGTAAATTTTGAGTAAAATGTCAAAGATATTATATATTTTATGATTTTAATTTGATTGATAAAGATATCATATATTTTATTTTCTTGTATTATTATTAAATATTTATATATTATGCAGGATTATATATGTAAGATTCTTATTTGACTCTCTCTTTAGTCCTATGTCTCTTATTCTTAGGAGGTCTTCCTCTACTAGCAGATTTTTTCGAAAAATTTCATTTATTCTGATGTAAATGACAAGCAGATCCTATATTTCTTGATTTCAATAGAACTCCTTACAAACAAAATTTAAGATTGAAGATAAGGAAAGAGATTAATTAATATAAAGCTTAATATTTTATACTTCTAATAATTAACTTTATAATAGAACAAAGTTCAAAGAAGGGAGAGAAAAGGATTTTTTTGGATTTGAGGTTGAATAGAAAGAAGAAGAATTGAAGACCACCTAAGAAAGTTGTTTCTGTTGGCAACCATTGTTGTTCACTTAGTTTATACATTATATAAAGTTGTTTCCCATCCAAATAAAAGTTCAATAATAACTAAAAGTCAAATTATTTATGTTTTATACTCCTTTCGTAACATCTTGTTCTCACTTCTCTATCATACGTGTATAAAGCTAAGAATAACCAAAAAAAAAAAATTCCATACAAAATTTTATTAGATAATTTATTATATTAAAAGTTTAACAGAATTAGTTTTAATGTTTAATTCTTTTATCACATAAAAATATACCCATACATAATTTCTAACGAGAAAAATTCACATATTAAAGTTTTGAATTAAATATATTTTTATCTAGTTCTTCTTCAAGACTGTTGATCAATTTTAAATATAATTCTCGTATTTCTTCTCAAACTTCCATGTGTAATTTTCTATTATACCCTCGTAGATCACTTTGGTTGGATTTGTCTTTATTCCCTCAATTGGCTTATTTATTGATCATCAATCTATTCTTATTTGGTATTTTCTATAACCTAAATTACTTATATTTTCAATTGAAACACATGTAAATTATAAGTCACAACATAGGAGTTAAACTAGCTCATAATCTATTAGAAAAATAAATATCAAGATTTTACACGATTCAATATTAGAAGTCAATTTCTTTAACCTAAACACATTTACTTTTAGTGTAAATTTCACAATTCATTTATCTAACTATTAACTCTAAAGATTCTTTTGGGTTGAGTGATAAAGTGACACACTTTTAACATGTGTTACTTAAATGATGATCATGTCCCCACGTGGAGTAAATTAATTGGGTTTGTTAATTTTTTTTTTTGTTTTTATTTTGTCATAATATAACTCTTATTAAATTATTATGTATTGATTTGAAAGAACATAGATAGTGTTTTTTTTTTTTAATTAAACAATGGTTACTTAGACACAAGTAAACAAATAAGAAAGTTATCCCTCCATTTTTTTTTGTTGCTGTCTCTTAGTGTTTGTGTTTTGAACCATGACGCTCTTATCCTCTCACCTCCTTCTATTCTCCGCCGTGCACCGACGAACGCCGCCGCCGTGCACCACCCTCTTCCGTTGGAACAAGCCAACAATAATAGACGGCACCGTCCGTTTTCTGCGTTCTCCTGTCATGCCAGGTGTCGTTTTGGATCAAAGGGTGTCGCGGTTTGTTGTCCCCGCCGCAGCAGAAGATCTGCTCTACAATGCCGGGGCCACCGTTGGTGTTCTCGGCGGCGCGTACGCCCTCGTACGTGCCTTTGATGAACTCACGCGGAGGAACATCCTCCATCAGGTACAACTTCAATCTTTGTTCAGTCACTGCTTGCATGCAGATACACAATTTCCAAAACAGAGTTCTTTTTTTTTTTTTTTCAGTTTGACTAATTATTGATAAATATTCGTAGAAAAAAAATAAAATGAATTAAATTTGTTTTACATCCATTGGAAGAAATTTTAAGTTGCAATGAATTGTTATGATGCTGATTCCAATGCAAATTTAAGGTGCAAGTAACAAATAGTCCATCCTTTAGGAAACCTACGCTGAAGGATTGAAAAGGGTACCACAAAAAATAGGTTTATTTGTTTCCTTCAATTTGGGTTCTGGGTTTTATTTTCTGATTTGTGTGTTGGTGGAAGTTTGGGTGCTTGCTTGACTATGATGTGACCCTTTGGTTCTGTGGAAATTGGTTGGACAGGGTCTGAGCAGAAAGCTGGTGCATATATTGTCTGGGTTGCTTTTTCTGGTTTCTTGGCCTATTTTCAGGTATCTCATTTCTGTGTTAGAGATCATGGTTTTTTATCTTTCATACGAGGAAGATGTGAGCTGTGTGTAATGCTGATTTGTTTGAATGTTTTGATTTTAATGCTAGGATAGCAACTCCCCTAAGGCTCGCTACTTTGCCGCTTTTGTACCTCTCGTCAATTGCTTGAGGCTTTTGGTGAATGGCCTGTCATTGGCTTCTGATGAGGGACTCATCAAATCATTGACCAGAGAAGGAGATCCACAGTAAATTTCCTTTTTTATTGTATCTGGTTTTTTGTTTTATATGCTCATGGCGTTGTTGAGAAACTGCAAATTTGGTCCAGGCAAGGCATTAAATGTTCATTTTTGCCTGCAGAGAATTGCTAAGGGGTCCTCTTTATTATGTTTTGATTTTGATCTTTTGTGCTCTTGTGTTCTGGCGTGAGTCTCCAGTTGGTGTGGTCTCGTTGGGAATGATGTGTGGAGGGGACGGTAATAATATAGTAAATAGACTTTCTTCTACATTCTTATCTAAGTGATGGTTTTCTGCTTTTGTTTTTTCAGCATTGAACTTGATGATTTTGCAGGTGTAGCTGATATCATCGGTAGAAAATATGGGTCCATGAAGATTCCTTACAATCAAAACAAGAGTTGGGCCGGTAGCATATCTATGCTTGTTTTTGGATTCTTGGTTTCAATTGGGTGTGTAACAATCTTATCCAACTTTTCCTTTCACTCATTAGGAAATCGACTTAAAGATCAACTTCATTCAGTTTTCTTTCTACTTTATGGCTGGATATATGAACTAAAAATACATATAAAATGGGAAATGACATTGCTCACAGTAGATATTTGACACTGATGCTTTTGATCTTATTATTGCATGTAGGATACTGTGCTACTATTCAGTTTTAGGACACGTGCAGTTGGATTGGGCAAGTACTGTGCCCAGAGTTGCTTTTATTTCTTTCGTGGCAACAATTGTGGAGTCCCTTCCCATTACTGAGATAGTAGATGACAACATCTCTGTTCCACTAGTTACAATGGCAGTGGCATTTTTAACTTTTCACTAACTCTTGAAGCCTACTGGCTTAGATCCCCAGAAAAGTCATACGTATCTTCTCTATTCAAAATTTTCTTACAGTGCGGCAATACGAAATTATCTCTAGTTTGTTCATCGTAGAGGAATTGTTAAAAAAAGTTACTCAAAATCATTGTCGAGAATAGCTATAACTATTCTGTTGTGTTGATGTCTTAATTAACACTCTGCATATCTATTTTTATTTGAATTTAAGAATCTTGTACATTAAAAAAGCGGTTAATCACAATTGATACCAAGTCTCTTTGAAAATTACACCCAAATCTATTGGTTAAGCATCGATAGCAGGTTTTTGATGTCAGAGTAATGACTATGCAGTGGCAATTTTGCACGTCTCGTCCCAATCGCAGTCAATTTGCCTCAATGGATGAGTCACGGAACACACTCCAAAGCGTAGCTTAGATCCTTAATATAGTTTAGGTGAACCTTTGAATGAAGCTAATACACCAACACTGGTTGGATGTTTTAATCTGTGCGTTAAAGAAAACGTCACATCTTTGCCTAACTACCATTCTGCACCTAGCAATTAGTCAAAATTATGCATATCTGGCCAAAGGAAAAGGGTCCTTATTAATTGTTTTTGGTAGCACATGTAATTCAGCACAAACAACTTTTAGTTATGTTTGGTAGAATTGAATGGTCAGGTCCACCCACAGGTTATCGGAATGGACAATTATTATTATTGGTAAATGGAATGATTGATGATACAGCCTTAGTTCATCTGCAATCTGAACCACACGTCAGGAAATAATTGATAGCTTACAAGCGCAACAGTGTCTCTTCATGGCATGTGATCTCACTATCTAGATTCTGGACTTTCAGCACAACAAACAAACAAACAGTGATTGAATTTATGCAGATGTACTTTTACAGCAGAGCTTACCAAATGCACTCTAATTTGCTTGTTAAGAAGCACCCACTTATAATATTCAGTACCTAAAACTACATAGAATTGCCAGATTACACCTATATTATTTACAGATTGCCAAGGGCCACATAATCCACGTGCTGAAGAAACAATAAATTGAGCAATTCAATGATTCACACAGTATGACAACCAAAATGATATCATCTTTCAACTGATAATATTAATATAAAATTAAAAAAAAAAAAAAGCGAATCTTTTCTTACAAAGTATTGGCTCCAACCTTTGACATAGCTACAATTAGAACTTCCACATTTTATCATCCCTTTGAAGCATGAAAGAGGATGGAAGAACTCATCACAAAATTAAGCTGTGTTGAGGAATTATAGCTAGAACCAGCTTCCAAAATCTTCAAATTTGTTTTCTCTTAATGAATAATTGATTGTTGGGCAGTCTACTGTTTTATCCCTTCTTGCTGAACAATAAGGATATCTAAAAGAATGTGTCTCAAAACCAGAATAAATTCACCGGTTTTGAAGTCCTTCAATTGCCTTTTTCCACTGCCATGCTCTTTGCTTAGCATCTTCAAACGACATTACCTTTTTAGGCTGCATCAACATTATTTATAAAGAAAAGTGTGAAGCTTGGAACACAAAATGTACTTGAATGAATACTTGAAATAACTGGTCAAGAAAAGCTTACTGTGCAAATCTTGAAATTTGATGCAGTAGTCACTTGGATGCTTAAATCATTTGGATTATCAGACCATATTATATTTCCCTTCACAATTAGCTTTGATGGGTCGACATAGATCAACTTTGGTTTGTTGGTGAGGATGAGCTGCACCTTCTTGCTTGTTAGTTTTTGTAATTTCTTCACCATAGAGATCATAAGAACAGATTCCCCAGGATCCAAAAACTGTTGCCTGTAATATGAGCATAAAATGACAGTTTGAAAAGCAAGGCAAACATCAACTTCAGGCACTGTACGCAAGAGCTTTTCTTTATTTTATTTTTCTAAACGTTAAATTTCTGCTTGGCTGGGAATAGAACATTTGAACCTTTTTAAGGTGGCATGATTTATAAAAGGGTTAATGATCTTCATAAAACCATTACTATTAAAGTGAACACATCATATCAACTACCCTTCACTAGAATATGATTAGAAGAAAAAACGCTCCAACCAGAAAAGGTTTCTACATACCATTTTGAATCAAAGGAATCAATTGAAGCTAGCCTAGTTATGTGACTAGACCCATCAGAAGATGTAGCACCATCAGGTAGTCTAAGGGAACCCGAGGAACCATCCCCAATGTGAGAAGGACTCCATGATGAATCATGAACATCATCAGCTGCAGGTGACTGAGTCTGCAGTTAAAGTTATGTTGGTGTTAGAAACTTCACGTTCATCAACAGATAAATAACATCTCAGAGAGCAAAGCAATGGTAATCACACCCCAGGTTCCGGAGCAAGTTTTGGAGGAATTTGTGCTCTCAAGTTATTCCAGTTAACCCCCTTGAAAAATGGGTGTGCTTTCAAAATAGCGTAACCATCAGGTCCAGCACCTGGTCTCCTGCTGGGTTCCAAATCCTGCATCATAATAACATTAATTTTAAATTAAAACTCCATAATTAAAAACCAATGGCATGCAACTTAAAGCATGCTAAAAAAGTTGTCATATTATCATATAATATACCATTAAATGTTAATTTTTAGTATTATAATTAACGTAATGTTTTTTCATGTTTTACGTGCTTATAAAATAGCATGTTCCTTTTCAATATTCATTCATAAATGTGCGCATCACCACACCCATTATGTGTTATCTAATAGTCTACAACTACACCTTCTTACTTCCTGTTATTATTATATTCTTTATTGAAAAGGGCACACCATGCACCAATTTGACCCATCACCCCACCCCCTCAGAGGCAGCATAGCCTTTCTTAAAGGCTATATTTGCAAGGTATCAGAAGTACCTTGGGATAAATGAATGTGAACAAAACTATGAAAAAGTTCTAAGCCTGACAACCAATAAAAATCAATGGGTCCTGGTAAGAGGAATGAAATTGGCCATTGCTACTACCAAATTAACAAAACTAAATGTAAAATTCGCCCATCTCAAAACACTGTCCTTCAAGAAGGCCAGAAATGAAACATCTTAATATGCATATAGAGTAGCTATCTAATTTACAAAAATAGAAAGGAGATGATTTTTTAAGCAATTAGAAACGTATAAAAATTATAGTGATGCTAAGATTTCTATTTGTACAGTTATAATACTAACCAACAGACGGTCAATGAGCTCTCTTGCTTCATCAGAAAAGTAATCTGGAAATCTAAGTTCCCTTGCTACAATTCTTTGAAAAATAAGCCATTCACTTGCGTCTTTAAAAGGGGAAGTTCCCGAAAGCATTTGGTATAATGTGCAGCCAAGTGCCCATAGGTCATTGCTGTTGTGATATATTGAGGGAAGAAAAACAAAAAACAAAAGTTATTAAATGGGAACCTGGTATGAAACATAAAGCAATAAAGAAACTCAGTGCATGAACAAACTTAACATGTTAGTTGTTTAAAATTTACAACTGAAGTGAAAAATGTACACGCATGAAAAACTGGCACAACCAATAATATTTTCTTGGATAAAAGTGAATGACTATCAATATAGAATTCATCTGCATTACTTGACAATTTAATGCCTACCCAAAAGTTGCTGGAGAGGAATTAAGAACCTCTGGAGGAACATAAGCAGCTGTTCCCACAAAAGTGCAGGCTTTGTCGTCTAGAAATTAAAAAAATATAAATAAATATAAATACAATATAAGAAAAACTTATAAAGAGCAGCATCCACATTGCTCCTATTTTACCAGACGCTGCATTTGGAAGGACAGTGATTTGACTATCCTGCATAGGCTTCACACTCCCAAAATCTGCTATTTTAATATGTCCGTCAGCTGTGAGTAACAAGTTCTCTGGCTGCAGTTGAAGAAATTCAATATTCAAATGGCCATATACAGCAATGATGCAGTATAATCATGCTACAGAACTACCTTAATATCACGGTGTATGACTCCCAAACTATGTATGTATTCAAGAGCATCGACAACTTCAGCTGCATAGAACCGTGCCTCATCCTCAGTTAGACGACCTTTCTGCACAGAGAAATAAGAAAGCTTGCTAGTAGATATCATGTAGTAACAAGCATGCAGAAAGGTACTAGCAGACAAATTAACAACGTCCGTATTCTAAATAGTACTATGAGTACAAATACTTTAGTAGGCATTGACACAGGTGATGAACAATTATAAAGAAAATATGGGCGTACATAGGTAATTTTGTTCAGAGGCAAGAGGGGACATTGGTTATTATTAGTAGAGCATGGGCGAATGCTAGTTTAGTACTGACATCGTTTTGGGAATCATTGTTCTAGTAAGTAGTGTGGATCCGTACTTTCAAACCAAATGTTCTAATGTGATTTATTGATAATACAATCAATCCCATTTTAATATTTTAGTGATACAAGTACTTGTATGAATAACTTATTTTGGAATAAGAAAATCTTATAATAAAAAATGCAGCAACTAAAGCTCTCGGCTGAAAAGCATTTTTTTCATGTTAAGATATTGTGCTAGAGATATAATATCTAAAGATTTGAAGAGATATTACTTCAACTTTCCTTCTCTTCTTTGTTTCCTTAGTTTCATTTAGTTTCCTTGCTTTTCTAATTACAACTTTAGGTATTGATTCAACCCTTATGTTCATAAAGAAGTGTATCAATCAATCATTTACTATTATACACGAAGGAATTATTTTTTTCCATCTCAAATTGGTAGCAAAACTGTTTGGTAAGCCATTTCTCAGATTCCAGTTAGGGATTCGGTCACTTAGGGTGCAGTGCCTTGAAGCCTTATATTCCTTTTCATTGTCCTTTTTTTGTGTGCTATCACAACAAATTTCAAGCCATCCATGTTTAACTCGTGATCTTTATTTTTTATCTTGGTGTTGTGATTGGCATTACATTTTTGGTTTCCCTTTTAGTGGCTATGACAGAAGACATTCTAAAGGAATTTACCACTTTTCTCCCAGAGAACATAATTGTCTTCAAATTAAGGCATCCCAACTGTATTCCTCTTTAGCAACTATTACTCATGCAGTAATCTTACTATATACCTATCTCACTTTGCATTTGTGGAGATAATGAATTTTTATTTTGGTACTTCTAATCATGTTAGTAATCTCTCTTATTTCCAACCTCTCACCTGAATCAACTCACATCACCTTCATTGATTGTTTTAGAGGAAAGATAGCTGGTATTGGTTCGGCTGTCTTTTCAAAAGTTATCTCTAAATTCCTTCTTAGTTGTACCAAGTTACCCCTTTCAATTTGATTTCAATCAATCAACTAACATGTTCTCTCGATTGTTCTGTAACATTTAAACAAGACTCTTTCTTCATACAAGAGTGGAAGATGAGACGGATGGTTGGAGCAATATCTAAAATATGGAGTCTCTATAACCTCCTTCATCCACTATGTTTTGTATATAGGTCATCCAAGTTTGAATGAGTTGAAGCAAGTGATCCATCTTTCAAATTCAAAGTCCTTGGAGTGAGTCATGTCAGCTTGGTAAAAATATTAGGGTATTCTTTCCAAGTAGCGTCAAGAATTCTGATAGTTAGGGTCCTAGTCACGTACCTTCTATTTTTGGATACAAATGTCACATTCATTGATAACCTAAAAAGATGTACATTCTTACTTTTTATGAAAGATCCAACAACAACAAAGCCTTATCCTACAAATCGAGATCAGGTACATGATCCAACAACAAGGTGTTCTAACTAAGACTGAACATAAACATTGTAAATGGTGTCTTTGTACGTGTCCTGTCCCTTGATGATACACCTTTCTTTGCATCTGTAGCTGTAACAGATTCCTCAATTCCACTTTGACTTATTCCTAACTTTGAGTTGCCTATCTCTACTCAGTTCTCCACAAATCCCAAGATGACCCTTAGTTGCAAACTTGAGGTCTCGAAGATCTTAAGATTTTTCCAATTTTTTTGTGACTCAACCCCTATTCTAACATTTTTCTACCGCTTAGGTCCAACCTAAACCTAGCCCTCCTAGTAAAATCCCTATCGACATTTGTGTAAACCATCAATTGTTAGTTCTCATCCTATTTAGAACTTTTTGTCATCAATTGTCTCATTCTATTTGCTACATCCTCTATTAGTACTCAAAAGACTGTCCAGGAAGCATTATCCCATTCTAGATGATGATCGGAAATGATGGAAGAGATGGCTACTTTGGAGTTCAATCCCATCCACTTGAAAAATCTACAATTGGTTGTTGGTGGGTGGGCCTTTGCTAATAAAATGAACCCAATGAACCCAGAGGGGTGGGTCAATTGAAAGCTTAAATGGTGACAAATGGATACACTCAAATGTATGGCTTTGTTAACTTGTCTCCAAATGTTAAATGGATGTCGATTCACTTATTCTTCTTGTCTCTAGATGCAACAAGTCATTGGCCTTTGGGGACCTTGATGGATCGGTAAATCAATTGAAAGCCCAAATGGTGACAAATAGGATGCACTCAACTTTATGGTTTGAACTACAATGATACCTTGTCACCAAATGCTAAAATGATGCCTATTCACTTATTATTGTCAACGGGTGCAATGAGTCATAGGCCTCTGTGTAGCTCAATATTAAAATTATATTTTACACGGTAGCTTAGAATAGATCTATAGAGAGCAACCACCTGGTTTAGTTGCTCAGGGCGGATGGACATTTGTTTTATAGGTTACAAAAATACTCGTATAGTCTAAAGCAATCACCTTAGGCTTGGTTAAGGAAGTTTAGAAAAAGTTTACATGGTTTGCAATGAATTCTCCAGATGCACATCTTTGAATAAACTAATTTATTGTGGTATAGTAGACGATATTGTCATTACATATGATGATCGAGATTAAGGACCTAAAGCAACACTTATTCAAGCACCTTTGAACCAATGATTAAGGCTATTACATTATTTTCTTGGAATTGAATTGGGCCAATCATAGGCAAGTATTGAATTTCTTCTAGAAAATATAACCTTAACATTTTTACAGAACCAAGGATGCTTGATTGTAAGTCCTTTAATACTCCTATGGATCCAAATGTGAAGCTTCTACCTAATTAAAGGGGGCCGTATCTTGACCCAGACTACAGAATTCTCAAGTTTAGCCAATGTTTTACATATTCACAGCTTCACACTTCTTAAAGAAGATTGAAGATATTAAACTGAAAAAGGATTGGCAATTCAAAGGAGAGATGAATGGTAAAAAATTGAAATAAATTAAAAGTACCCTCTGAAATAGATGACAAATGCAACCAGTGAAACAAAACTACAAAGGGAAAGGGGGGATTGACCATGAAACCACACTGCATGGTTATAGATCTCAATCTAAAGATAAGACATCTCATATTCCTAGAATTAAATATGGTTCATTTTAATGTTCAAAGGAATATTCTCTTGAATTAGAATGGGGATTGGTGAATCAGGTAAAATGGAGTAAACAGCAGATTTTAAGAAAAACTAAGATTAGTGTTATCTCAAGAAACTGAGAAGTGAAGTTTAAATTCCTTTGTATCAAAATGTTCACTTATGTGTATACAATGAATTAATGAAAAGCAAAGACTACTAGTTTATGCCAAATCTTAGAAAACCCCATGTTAAAAGAAATTATGGTTAACTTACTCTCTTTAGACAATCTTAAGAGCATAACAAACGTCATTGTTTTAATGCTTAATACTAAGACCTAATGTCGGACTAAGCTTGGGTCCAGCAGGACTAGCACCTTCAGCAGCACATGTTATGTAAGATTTTTACGAACAAATTATTAATACCCCAGCACAGGGAACATGTGCCTTGAAGTTTCACGTTAGCTTACCCTGGTTATTTGATCAAAAAGTTCTCCACCTTCGCAGGATTCAAGTGCCATGTCTTCACCGATGTAAAAGGAACAGAAGGGAAAAAAGATAACATCAAAATAATATAAACCAACTTAGCAAGCAAGGGAGTAAAAGGAAGAGCTGAGAAGATAACATAGACGAGAAAGCCACGGCAAAAGCAAGTGTTAAGATAAAATACACCCAGGAATACTTACATAGAGAAAATGAATCTTGAAATGTGAAATATAACCGCACAATGCCTGGATGATCCAATTGATCTAGCACAATGCGTTCCAATTTCACATAAGCTGTTTTGTTCTCCTTAGTAATAAACTTTTTATCCATGATCTTCAATGCATAGATAGTTCCTGTGTCCTTCTTCTTTGCCCTCACAACCTTTGATAAAAAATATATTAGGTGATAATTTACAAGGGAAAATAAATCCAATCAAACAACTGCTCACAGTATAACAGAAAAAAAAAAAAGTGTTCCAAAATGGCAGAAATTATAGATATTTCCATATTTTTTTGTGCACAGCCAACCAAAACAGTTGAATAAAGAAGAAACCAAATCACAAATCACGTAAGAGACGGTGTGTACAGGTAAAGGAGCTGGAAAGGCAGAAGCACCGGCAATTTATGATATCACAAGCAAATAGACAAAAGGAAACATATGTTTTCTTGTAAGATGTCACATACTGCTATTTGATATCAGCGTAGTTTAATAAGTACACACAACTACTGGCATAAGGCAACAAAATAACACACTCAAAGGGAGAATAATATAATGCTGTTTTCTGCACTAGTGGTTTCATGTGTAAACCCCACAAAATCAACCCAATCAATTCTTCAGTTCGCTTCATTTTCTACAGTCTATAATTTGTTTTACTTCCAGCTCAGTAACTCAAGATATTCTCCATAATCACTTCAGAGGTAATCGTCAGGAATCATTTGTTTGAAAAAATAAAAAAAAACTTGATTTCCAAATCTGAAGCTTTGAATTTAGTTCACAATACCTTAAGAGCCATCGACAAACAAAACAACGCACAGCTTAGAAAACGTTCAGTTTTTTCCTATTCTGTAAAATGAAGTGAGCGTCTTCAGAGAGAAAAGGAACGTGTGTGGGTACAAGCAGCCTTCATAAAAACATAAATGTCATAGCATAAAAAAGAATCCCCCAGCGAACCAAAATTCCCAAAGGAAGATGATACACCAAATAGTGCTTCATAATAATAGATAGCAACAACGATGACAATATTGCCCAATGATCTCTGCAGCTTAATAAGAATCAATGATTATCCTAGGAAACCAACATGTATGATCTAACAGAACTAAAAGGGGACATCATTTAGAGGATTCATATATTATCCATCAAAACATTGCACACACAAAGGGAAAAAAAGAAAGTAAAACAACATCAGAAGTCCGGGTATGAGACCTTAGAATAAGAGCCAACACCATAGATCTTGCCCAATTCAAAGTCCTGGATAGTGTAATTCTCCTGAGGAGCCCTAAAAGCAAAGCTCTTGGATCTCGGCACATTGCCTCCACCATTGGAAGATGAGGAATTCCCCTGAATCTTCAGCTTCGAATCAAAATCCTTCTCCATTTCCAACATTGCTCGGTCAGCACCACCAGCAAGGAGAAGAAAAAAACCAAGAGAAGCTCCACCCTACGTTGGCATGGTGGCTTTCTCTCTCAAGAAAAAAGCAGTTATTTTTGTGTTTCCAGAGGCCTGGGGAGGCGAGCCCGGAACGGTCAAAGAGAGAGGCGAAGCCCCGGAGACCCTTTTGCGAGAAAAGGAAAAGGGCGAAGGGAATTGTGCAAATGGATGGGAAAGGTGTGAGCTTTGAGGTCTGGGGTTGGTTGATTGAATCCGAAATTGAAAACCCTAGAGAGAGGGGTGGCACATCACATGGGGAAGGAATGATGATGGAGATCGTTCATTTTCTCATGCCTTCTTTCTCTCTCTCTTTGTGGCTATTATGCCTAAATCAGGAACAATGCAAACACCTGTCATAGCATGGATGGGAAGAGAAGGTAAAGAAAAGGAGGGTGTGGTGTTTTGGAGTGTTTGCATAAATAATGCATATCATTACAAGCTTTTGTGCAATTTCATGCTTTTCTGTCACTGTCCTGTTTCCAAATTCATTAGTCCAATGGACACACACATCCTCTCTTACTTCCAACAATTTTTTTTATTCCTTTCTTTGACCCTTTTGACTGCACCTCTTACGCATTTATTCAAATCTTATTAATCAATCAAAAATACAAACCTTTATTATAAATAATCTATCAAATCTTTTCATAGTATTGTAAAAATGATGAATTTTGTACATGAGAACAAAAAAAATCATAAATAAGAGGGAAAAATAAACTGCTTTTATCTGGCTTCATTGAAGAGAAATGGGAAAAGAGACGTGTCATCTTATTTAATTTGTAAGAAAATAGGAATAATAAATAAAAAAGAGATATTTGAAATAATTTTAATGAGACTAAGGATAATAGTCATGTTTCACTGTTCTTATGTTGCACTTTTAAATGATCATTTAAGACAGTAGCAGAGATCCTGTCAGTTTTGTACGAAGCAATTCCGAGTTATTAAAAAATAATTCCTTACTTTTTATATTATTAATAGATTTCGGTGTTAGATTAAACCTGTCTTAATTCATCTAGTAAATGAGTTAATTCAATTTTATCAATCTTTGAATAAGTATTAAAAATGTGTACTTAACCCGGATCGACATTTTTTCATTCTTTTATTTAATTATATATTTAAATTTCAAAAAATAATATACATGTATATTGTAACTATGAGAATTTTTATTTGATTTTTTAATAACTTATTCATAAAAAAATATGAGAAAATTTTCAAAAGTCAATAATTATGTGCATATTTAAAATTCATTCCCTTTTTCTTTTAGTGTGATTTTCTTTTCTTCATTCTAGAAAATTTATCCTTCTCTCCTTTTTTTTAAGTAAAAGTTATTAGAGTAAACTTGGAAAAAAAACATATAACATTAATGAAACACGAGCTCAACTACATAAGACTTAACATTACTTTCAACCCACAACCTTAAGGTATAATGAGGTATAGTGGATATTTATTATTATATAGTGTTATACTTTCTCATTTTTAGTCAATGTGTAACTTAGACTCACACTTGGATTCTTCACAATTTTTATAATTGATTTGATTTCTTGGTGTATATAATTTTTTTAGTTTGCATGGGATTCTTGGTTTCCTAGGTGAATCTTTATCTAAATGTCACCATGAAATTTTGAAATTCCAAACAGATCATGCTAGAGTTGGCTGCATTATAGGACAATCTTAGGTGGTGTGGTGGTGCTCAAGAAGAACAATTATTTAAGGTGAGGGAAGTTAAGCAATTAAAAGTTTTGTTTGTAAAATTGATTTGAATGACTGAAAATTTCTTTTATGATGTGAAAATAATATAGAGTTATTGATGATGGTACACAAACATGACTAAATATAAGATTATTTGTGAAAATAATATAGAGTTATTGATGATGGTACACAAACATGACTAAATATAAGATTATTTATGTCTCAATGTTGTTGTTTTGCCAATCCAAATCAACCAAACTAGACTTACACAATTATACATATTATAAAAACACAACAAACTCACAACTCTGAGGTCAATCCTAAGGTTGAGTTGTCCTTAATTATTACACAATAATTGCTAAGACAAATATATAACCAACATAAGAAAAACGTATAAATCCAATTGCCACATTTCACTTGAGGTTCAAATCGACCTAATATCAAAATGTAATGTTTAATAAAATAACACATGAATATATTATTAATAAAAGGTTAAACTATAAATAGAGTTTATATTCTTATTGTACAAGAACTTTGTTGTGTTATTAAGGATTGTAATACGAATTAGTTCACACATAAATTGTTATAGTGTTTGCACATATAAAACATTACTTATCTGTAATTATTTTATTGTTACAATAACATTTTTTTATTGTTATAATAACGATATTATTTATCTGTTACATTATATTATTTATCTCAATATATATTAATTTCTTCTTAATTACAATATATATATATATATATATATATATATATATATATATATATATATATATATATATATATATATATATATCAACGAGATAAAATAAAGTTTTCAACATATTAGGTTCACTCGTCAAGACACTTATAAAGGTATACTCGATGAATGAGCTTTAACTCACCCAACCTTTAGTTTCTTCTAAGCTCATTGGATTTTAATAAATTTATTTTCACCCATTGAAGGAACCTAGTTGCTCGGTGATTAGGTAACATAATAAAATTCACATAAATTCATCAAACAAAACTATATTTGCCTAGCAACCCAACCACTATAAATTTTAAAATTTATTTTGTACTAGTTTGCTTAACAAGTATGCATAATTTCAGAAATTGAATATATATATATATATATATATATATATATATATATATATTATTGTCAATTTGTGAGTCGCACTTCTTTCTTATGTTACATTTACAACCATTTGGTTAAAAAAATGTCTTTAAATAATTGACCAAGATAATATATATCACAATCATTTTAAACTCATTTAACCCAAAACTATTTAATACATATTTTTCATTCAAAATCTACAGCTTATCCATATATCATTCCAAAACAACTTAACAATTCCAATCAAACTTATTCAGATTCAACTCATTAAAGAAACATATTATAATTCTTTCCAAAATTAGTTCATTCAATAATAAAAAATCCTAGTAAAAAAACAAACTATTTTTTCTTACCTAGACTAGGTTTTTTCAACTATGCTCTAAAGACTCTTACTCTCCCAAGATGTTTTATTTATATAATGAAACTCGGATTTAATGAACTAGACACATCCTAATAAATATTCACTCCAAAATATATATTCATTTAAAACTCTTTTGAGTCACATGCGACCATAAATATAACACATGCAAGAGTAAACCCTAAAGTGATCCAATAAAATGGAGAAATATAAACTTACTTTAATAGTAAATTTGATCATATATGATTGTTGTACTCTAAGTAAAAACTCTTATGATAGTTTTTTGTCTTTAAGTCAAAAGTTTTAAAGAAATATAAATAGAGAAAAAAAATTATAAAGAAATGATAATTTTTATAAAATGAAACTTAATTACTTAATTTTCCTATTTATAATTTGATGTTTTATAATGAAATAATTATTTTCTGTATCTCATACACATATGTCGATTTAAAGTGGTATTAATATTTAACTTTTATAATAAAACAATCATTTTCTACGTCGTTATACACATATATCTATAAAAAGTAGTATTAATATTTAAATTGGATTATAAAAGTGATACTAGTAATTACATTTTAATATGGTTGTTACAATACGTTTGAATTTACTTCAATAAAACTCTTAATTCCTCTTGGGGCCGACATGGTAGGCTTTTCTCAGTTTAGTATGTTTTGAGAAAAAAAAAAAAAAAAAAACTCTATCAGGAATTGGAATATAAGTCTTTCTCTGTTTGTCATCATCTTTTGATATTTTTACTCCATTCACAAGGGAAACCAGTTCAAAAGTACTCCTTTAATTTGCTTTTTAAGTGTATTTTTTTTTACCCTTAGCAAAATAATATCTACTTTAATAAGTTTTTCTATCAATTGCAATATCATACGTTTTCTAATCTTTAAATAACATACGTATGCATTTATTAGGTGGAGAGAAAATGGTAAAATAGAAAACTATACAACTGTTTTATTAAAATTAAGAGAAACTATCAATTTTAAAAAGAAGATAAAAAATAAAATGAGAGAACAATTTTTAAAGCATAGGCAGAGCTGCAACTTTACCCACTCTATTTTTTAATTCTTTTTTGGCTTAAATATACATTTGGTCCCTATTTTTGTTGATTTTATTCAATTTGGTCCCTATTTTCGTTTTATGTTCAATTAGGTCCTCATTTTCGTCAAATTGTGGTCAATTTGGTCCTTTTCACTAACGGTGTTTAAATAGTTAACGTTTTTGAACAGTACATGCCACGTGTCAGCTCCTGGTTTTTTTGATTTTTTTTTTGATTTTTTTTAATTTTTTTTAATTTTTTTTTTAATTTTTTTTTAACTTTTTTTAATTTTTTTTAATTTTTTTTTAATTTCAAAAAATGGTCCACGTGTCAAGTCATAATTGTGCCACGTGTCAGTTTGTGGTAGTATTATTTTTTTTGTTCAATTTAGTCCCTATATTCGTTATTTTTGTTCAATTTAGTCCCTATATTCGTTATTTTTGTTCAATTTAGTCTGACACTAAATTTAATATCTTTTATACAAATTATATTAATATCTTTTCTAAAATTGATCTTTAAATTTATTATTTTTTAAATTCAATTATAAATTATTAAATTTAATTATAAATTGAATAAATTCTTATATTTAATTTCTAAATAGAATATAATTATTTAAAATATTATGAAAATATAATTATTAATTTTTTTTCTAATATTTATATTCTAAAATATTTTTAAAATTGATATATAAAAATATTTTAAATATTCAAAATATTTTAGAAAAATAAACTAATATTTGTAAAATTAACATTTACATATAAAATATTTTAGATTTTAATATCTAAAATGCAATAAAAATATTAAATACTTTAAATTTAAATGTAAATTTTACAAATGTTAATATATATTTTTAAAATTTTAATAATTATATTGTAATAATATTTAAATAATTATATTTTAATAATATTTAAATAATTATATTCTATTTAACAATTGAATCTAAGAATTATATTCAATTAATAATTAAATATTATAATTTATAATTAAATTTAAAAAATAAGTAATAATAATGTCAATTTTAAAAATTAAATGGTTCTATTTTCACAAAATTTGGGACTAAATTAAACAAAAATAACGAATATAAGGACTGAATTGAACAAAAATAACGAATATAGGGACTAAATTGAACAAAAAAAATAATACTATCAGAAATTGACACGTGACACTAGCATTGACAAGTGGCACAATTGTGACTTGACACGTGGACACTTTTTTTGAAATTAAAAAAATTTTAAAAAATATTTAAAAAATTAAAAAAAAAATTAAAAAAAAATTAAAAAAAAATCAAAAAAACCAGGAGCTGACACGTGGCATGTACTGTTCAAAAACGTTAACTATTTAAACACCGTTAGTGAAAAGGACCAAATTGACCACAATTTGACGAAAATGAGGACCTAATTGAACATAAAACGAAAATAGAGACCAAATTGAATAAAATCAACAAAAATAGGGACCAAATATATATTTAAACCTTCTTTTTTTGTGTCTTCATTCTTTTTGCATACATCAAACAGTGGAATAAAATTTTCTTTATCAAAATAAGATAACTATATAATATTTCACTTTACCCATTTATCATATATATATATATATATATATATATATATATATATATATATATATATATATATATAAAATAAAATCATTAAAAATAAACGAAATTACTAGTTGTAGTGTGTATTTGTGGAAGTAACCACTTGTCCATCCATTTCAAATGATTTTTTGATATTGGTAAATGGATGATCTGATTATTAGCCCTAATATATGAATTTTATATTGTGTAGATTTCACCTATGCTAAGCTTTTCATGAATTTTAGAAATCGTGAATCTAGAATTTATAATTCCTATAATTAAAATTTGCATAGTTAGTAAAAGATATTATAAAAATTTATTTATATACTCTTTTGAAAAAAAAAAGAATAATGTAGTTTATTAATAATTTAATTTTTTATAACATTAAACGGTCCAAACAAAATTTCTTTTCTAAAGTTGGAAACATTTATTTTCGACCTCTTTGTGAGATTCATAGTTTAAAAAACATATTTTCGCTTTTTTTTTAAATATTAATCAAACATTATTCAAACCCTAAAACTAAAAAAAAAACACTTAATTTTTAAACTTTGACAGGAAAACTAATTATTGGTACTGGACTCCAAACAGCTGCATAGTTCAAGAATAATACTTTTAGGATGCCTTTGAATTGGAAAGTAGAATCGAAGGAGACTAAACCAATAAATTTGAGGCATAGAGAGAATTGTGTTTTTATTTGGATTAATGTATAAATGATGTAATTTAAGTAAATTTAAAATGAAAGTTTGTGTATAATAAGATAAGTATGATAAATAAAAAACTCGTTTCAATAAATAAAAATAAATGATTATTATTTTATCTTTTTCATAAATGTGGTATAATTTTAAATTAAATAGTGAAAATCATATGAAAATTAAATGGATATTCATATTTCTAATTAAAAATAAAGTTATAATTGGGAAGATAAAATTAAAATTAGTTGGGAATTGTAGAAAATATTATTTTTAAATTTTTTATTATTTTTATTACTGTTATTAATATTTGGAGGATTTTGAGTATTTAAAGAACATGATAAATTTAAATAACTTTTAAATAAAGAGTTCACTACATCAAAATAAATCTAATGAAGTGAGATTAATATAAAGTAAGTGCGCAACAATGTTTCAAACCTAACCAAGACACGATGCATTACACATGGTTGAGTTAAAAATTCTGAAACAGGCCTCATTTTAAAATAAAGTAAGAGTTTTGGACTTTGCCATCTTTGTGAAGAGTATATTACACACAAATCGGTTCAAAAACACTGAAACAAACATCAACTTAATCGAAGATTGATTCAACAAATTGAAGGGATAACTCTACCTAAATCTGCTAAAAATTTAATAAAAAAACAATTAATAAACATTCTCTTTAAGTGTCAGAAATTGTACATAAACTAAAACTCAATAAACATATATAAAAAATTGAAATTTTACAACAGTATACAAAATGCAATGACTGCATTGGACCAAACATACCAAACAAGCAGCACATAAATGAGTGCTTCTGCGTACACTTTTTTTTCGCCATTTTGAGAAAAATTGGTGAAAATTACAGAAACATGTCATTGTTCCTGAGAGGAGAAACTGTGGTCTATTTTGTCTGTCAGTGATGCCCATGCGTCAGAGTTCATATTCGCCTCCTTCAACCAGAAATCAAAGTCCAATCCAAGAAAAGAAAGGCACCCTTCAAACGTGAAAGGCTTAGAAAGAGTCAAAAAGCAATGCAAATTAGAATCAATGGCACAGTTCCTAAGAAAGAAATGTCTTTGGAAACAGTTGAAGTCCTATTTTCCTTTGGTCTAAATCCTTCTTGAATCGTTCTCTCTCCCTGTGTTCTTCCATCACAAACACCCCCGGGGGGTTGGAGGCACAAATTAGAAAAAAAATTAACAAGAGAAGGCCATTATGGAACCAATTTACATGTTGCAGACATTCATTCCATTGGAAAACCCCCTAAAATAAGATTCACAGTGGGGTATAAGTATGGACAAGACTTTATACCCGAAAGATGAAAATTACAAAAGTTGGCAAGAACCTACCTATAACAAAAACTCCCTACTATACATCCCAACCATCTTTCCTACTGTCAAATCCACATTTACGACCACCTAAACTTCCATACAACTCTGAAAATTTCACCAGGCACTGGCTTCTTAGCTCATAATGCACTTTTGTGTTTCGGCTAATAGCTGCACCAGAAAACTTTGAAGTGTCAATTGCCCAAGCTGGTTTCACATAATCAACAGTCCTCGGTGATGAGCTTGCATTGGCATACAAGTAATTTAATAGCACATCTTCACAGTTAAAATACTGGTCCACCAGTTCCCTCCCTTGCTTTGCTTCCTTGCTCCAGTACCTCTTGAAAGCTACTTGAGAATCAATGAAAGCTGCACCCGTGAGAATCATGTTGTACCCTTTATGCAACCTAGCATACTTTTCTCCCCTATATTTTAAAGGGCTCCCTGCAATGAGCCGAGGGTAGAATCCAACAATCCGATCCGGATGCTGACGCCAAACGTTAAAACCTCGCTCAATGTCATCACATGGCATCATAATGTCATCATCAAGCTCCAGGACAGAGCGTGTCTTTATCAATGGATCCTCCCTGAACCGATTATTCAGAGAGTTCTTTTCTTCTATCCTGATCCTTACTGGTACAGCAGAGTCTAGATCACTCAATTTCGGAGGAACTCCCTTGTTCCACACCACCACAATCTCCCGCACAGAAGAGCACCTTGAGTAGTGTTTCACATACATTTTCACGTTCCAGAGCCGAGCATCATAGGTCATTGTTAACAATGTGAACTGGGAATATTGCCCTTTCAGCGGATAAGGTTCTTCTGAACCGTTACCACCATAAATATTTTTCACTCCAATGCACATCAATCCAACCCCCACGGCAAATATTATGGAAAGAATAAACCTCCTAGCACAAGCATTATGCTTAATCTTACCTCGCAAAAACGTTGGGGCCCGGTTCAGACGGCTGCAAAACCGCCTTACCCTTGAAGAGAACACATTTGACCTTTCCCAAGATAAGATAGTCAAATTCCTTTTTCCAGAGTTGTGAATGATCCAATTTAGAGGGACAATACAATTCACAAATCCAAGTAAGACACCCAATAGCACAATGAGTATTGCAGCAACTGCGACAGAAGCACAGCCAACTGTGAATCGCCTGACTGAATCTCCAGAAGGAACACGATCCCCATCCATGACCCCAACCCAGCCACCGGATGGCAGGTGTTGCACATCTAAGTGGTGGTGTCGAGCACCATTCCAAGCATTTCGACCTTTGTTTGGTTCAACGAAGCCTAAGGGTACTTCAACTTCTTTGTATTCATCACTAGTGAGAGTTTCTATCTTAAAAACGCGTACCTTTCTCCCATATGTATCACCACAGTTCTGACCCACACGATAAAGATTTCCTTCATATTTAAATGGCCTGCCTCCATTGCGAGCTCCAAGGCTCTTGTCAATGTTATAAATGGGATTCTTCTTGTGAGGTTTCCAAGGACCAAGAGGTGAATTGCCGTACCAGATCTCCAACTGCCCATTTTTCTTGGAGCCAAAACCACTATGATCTGAGCCAAAAAGCCAATACCTCCCACTATAATTGATGATAAAAGAATCAACAAGGGGCTTTTTTATGATGACCTTTGCCAACCTCCACTGCAGAGGAAAGTTAACTGCACGGTAGAGACGAAGGTCTCCCTTCCTGCTTCCCTCAGGCATCATATATATCTGAAATTATAATAAACAAGCAAAAAAATGAATAACATGATTACAGTTAACTACAATAATTAGTTTGAGAAATAAAAGAGCATTCGAAAAATGATATGCATCATGTTCATAACTAAACATGAACATTATTTTTTTCACGAGCAATACCTGGCCATCATGCTCAAAGACATATGGATAAGAAAGATGCCAATCCTCATTCAATGCAATTCCCAGCTGTTGCCATGTTGCTCCCTTATCAGTACTTTTTGAAACACCAATATCTCCTTGATTAGTGATTGAATTTTTTGTCTCATAGAACAAGTAAAAAGTATTTCCCTGAATTGAAATGCCAATATCAGTGAATAGCTTCTTAATGACTATCCATACATATAGAAAACAACAAACTTCAAAAAGGCAGACAACTAAAAATGAGATATTAACCTATCTGCATAATCATTCATATTCTTCTTTGTGCATGAGTAAAAATTACAATATCTTTTTAATAATTATAACTTTCTCACTTGAAGATTCGGATATCAGACTGAAACAAAAAAGTAGACACTGTGGTGAATGGACTAAAATATGTATGGGAACATGACAGGTAAATACAAAATGTGTGACACATAAAAATTGTTGCAGTCTCAATGATGTTAGAATCACTGATAAACTCATAGTTTAGTAGACAAATTTTAACTAGCGATAGAAAATAAGGGGGGTAAATATTAGAAACTAATTCCACCTTGTTTTGAAATTATATTGTTCAAAGTGTGAACTTGCGTATATACTTTGAAAGGCATGACTCATTTCGTTAGAATAATTCCATAGAAATTAAACCCATTTCACTATCTCACCCATTATATTTTTCCCTGACAACAAACACTTAAGATATTTTTCCTACAATGGTGAGATCTTTATGCATTGGGCTGCTCTTTGTTGAGACACTTGAAAGAACTAAACACTAAAAACAACACCATGCGTGGTAATTGTTGATCCTCCAAGAAAAGCACTTCAAATTCAGGTTACATTCTAATGCATCATTGTTCATAAATTTAGAAAAGAACTTCAAAGGAACGTGTGGCTCATCTCCTTTTCAACAACAAACATGGTCCAAAGGGAAAAAAAAAACATATTGGCAATACATCATGTACAAGACCCATTAGTTTAATCAAAATGTAAATTTAAGGGGAAAAATATAGATAAAATGGAGATTGGAACTGTTCTAGGCACTCCCTATCATTGGATCCATTCCTATTAGCCTGTTTTCAATTATAAAACACAAAAACAAACAACCATACGAGCAACAAAGAAAACCCCCCATTATTAAAGCTATTGACTGAGTGATGACACTAAAACTCAGAAGATTTAATAATATCTTCTTACAATAAAAAAAGAAGGATAACAAACTGTGCTACAACACACACATAGATATACATACAGCGAGTAGGAAGCCTACTTTTCGTGTTATATAGAATACTAGTAATACAAGGTACTTAAAAGTACAAACCACTGATTGTAACTACAGATAAGCATGACACGTATAGAAACCTACTTTTCATGTTAAATAGAATACTGATATTAGGTACTTAACAGTATAAACAACTGGTTGTTTAGCTACGATCCCCTTTAAGTATGACACACAGTATTGGTAAGGATCTCGCTATCTTGCAGATAAGAGCAAGACCTTGAGGATAAGAACAAAATACAGGAAGTCACACGAGTCCTACCAAATCATAAATTTCTCTCTCATTTCACACTTCAATTGTTACAATCAGACATATATCTTGAACTCCCCGTCAACTTTTCAGCGGCTTCTCAAAAATATAAACAAGTATGGAATCAACTCAAGCAGCTAAGAAAATATCACTTGCATTATACATAAGTCCAGGCTCCCTGCCTTCAGCCAGAAAAAAGCTATACACGTATATGCTTGGTTTTCCGTTGGACTATCCAAAACAAAAACAAGTTGATGTAACATGATTTTTGGTAAATTTTCATATGTTAGATTCTATGTTAAAGAATTGATTTTAAATAGAAACAACTTTAGGTAACTTCTGGGTCAGATAAAAAACTTCTAATGAATTTTACAACTTTTAAAAGAAAAACATCCGACAAACATAAACCACATAAGTTCAAAATCAATTTTGCAGACCTTCACCCAAAAACACGCTATCGCTCCATGTCAGACTTTAAGATCCTAGCAATTTCCTCCAGATAAATGCAAGTTAACCCGGTGAAGTACAGTAACAATAACATGACGTCTTAGCTTTTACTGTTTCCCTAAACGTTCCAACACCAAGCCTCTATCCCGAAAGATTCATAACTGAATCTAAAAACTGAGTTCGCAAACTAAACAGTAAGTAAAAAAAGGTAGAATTTTGCCGGTCAAAAATGCAGACGCAGAAGGAATAAAAAGGCGAAAGTACTAAAAACAACTATTTCACAGAATCAGAAACACCAGATAGATACACGATGAGGGAAGGAAGGAACAAAGGTGACAACAAGAACCTATTATTATTAGTATTCCTATTGTTACTATTATTATTGATTATTATTACCTGAATAAATAGAAAAGGGTCAGCAACAAAATTACTAGGGAAACCAGCATCAGAAACTGAAGCACACGTCACCACAGGATTGGCGACAGGCCAAGCAGCACTCTCATCGTTGGATACATTTGCCTGCACACAATCAACACCACCATCACTCTCCAAACCAACAAAAAACACCCCACATCACAAAAAACCCAATTAAAATAATTCACAACCATCACTCCACCAAAACAAAACCAACACTACCAACAACCTTAAAACAAATACCCCCAAACAACAAAAATCATTTGTCTCTAATTTTTATCTTAAAAAAAACACAACTTCAAAGGAGAAACTAACACATACATGCAGATGAAAGAGTGGGGACAAAGAGAGAAGAAACTCACAGCTTCTATGGGTTTAAGAGAGAAAGGGGAGTCACCGTAGAAAATCCCAATAGACCAAGAACCCTCATTGTCATCACGACAACCGTAAGCGGAGAGAGAGGTGCGCACAGCAGGGGAAAAAGCGACCCAACCGTAGAGGGTGGCAATGGATCCGAACAAAACGAAACACCCGAAGAAGAAAACGAAACCCGAAGAAAATAACCGCTTATAGTACTGTTGGTTCTCCAATCTCCACCTACACGAACACTTCACACTCATATCACAACAACTCCCGCTGCCGCTGTTAGAACAACCACCGTTTCCTCCGCCGCCGCCGCCAATCTGCCCCGAACCCATCCCGCCGGAGAAATGCTCGGTGCCGCCGGGAGATCTCACACCACCCTGGCACGTTGCAACTCCGTCACCAGCATTCCACAATTCCCACAACACAACCGAACCCAACCCGTTTTTTTTTTCTTCGGGTCTCTTTCTCTCTCTATTCTCTCCCTTTCTCTCTATGCGTGTTTTTTCTTTCACGAGGGCAAGGTCGTAATTTTAGAAATTATTGTGCCACTGGACCTTCCTTACCTCGGTGGTCTGCTATATATACCGTTTCGCTCTTAATGTTAAACGCTCTTTCAAATTTTAAAATTAAAATATTGATTTTATTTATTAATTGGGTAATTATCAATTAATTCAATAATTTGGTCCAACGTTAATTGCGCGCGTACGGGATGGAATAGTACTCGCTGCCATTGGCGAACACCTCAACTCTCACGCGCAAGACAGAACATGGAGAACCTCTTTCTTTCCACCAAATGACGTCATCCACAGTAAGAAAACAATGTTGCAAATAACACTCCTTTCAATTTATTTTCAAAACTCTGACTTCAAATTTATATTTTTGTATAATTTGAAAATAAATACCTACAAACACACTAAGCTAATTAAAGAATAAATACTGTAATCAATATCAATTTATGTAAAATGATCCTATTTTTAATTAGACTTTAAAGATATTAATATAATGGTTTTATTACGTCTTTAAGTGTTCATTAATTTCATTACGCGTTTAATTTGTCTAAACAATCTTGTTTAAATCTTTAACTTAAAAAGATTATTCTAAGTTTTTGGTACACCAAAATATACCCTAATTGTGCCATAGACACTTTTTCCTTACCATATGTGTGGTGAATACTTTTAGATTTAATTTACAAATAACTTTTATTTCACATTTCCGAAAAAAAAAAAAAAACTAAATTGTAACTTAGTTTGCAATTTGATAACAACGTTAGAGATTTATTAAAATTCAAATTCTTATAAGTCACTTGTTTTACACAGCTTTCATATAATACATTCTTTGAAACATATCATATAAAATAATTTTGGTCACTTTACACACTTGGTTAGTGTTTTTTTTTTTCAATGTATTTTAGTTTTTTCCTTATTACAAGTATCTTTCAGTTCGAATATCAAAATATAAGGATTTAGTACATGCTACAAGATAAATATTTATTTTTACATTATTACATTTTATAATAAATAGATACTTTTTTTATATGTAAACTATATTAAAATTAAATTTAAAAAAAAATTATTTTAAGTACATAAATTATATTTTTTTAAGTACATAAAATTTAATATCAGATAGTCATGATTATTCCAGAAATTAAAACTAGAGTTTTGTTGTGTCCTTACAAAATGGTGCCACCTTAATCAAGCCATGCTTCCAAATTTGAAAATGCAAGGTTTTGGGCCCACTTCCTTTTATTTCTAACTGGAAAAATCATGGAGGAGATTACAAAGTTGTGTCCAATAATAAAAATATATATCATATCATATATATGTACTATATATTATAATATAATATCACAAACCACAAGGTTTTATACAGGGTGGATATATTTGGCCAAACTTTACCTTAAATAAACTAATAATTATTTTATTTGAATTTTCTCTCTGAAAATTATATAGTTTGACTTAAATCAAATCCTTAAGAACTAAGATACAAAAATTTGTCTCATTTTTTCACACTGCCATATTAAAAATTTGTTCCATTGTTCATAACGTCATCTTTGGTGTTTTTTCCTTTGTTCTTCATTGTGGATTTTCCAACAAACTATTTACTCTATCAAGAAGATGCTATTATAAGTAACAGTAGAGTTTTTTCAACCATTGGACTGATTTGACTTATCTGAATTTGATTCATAAAAAAAAAAAATAGATGAAATTTAGATTTAACCTGATTCATTTATAATTTAGATGTGACCAAATCCAGTTAAAAGTATAATCCATTAATAATGATTTTTTTTAATATTTTTTATTATAATTATTTGCCGTTTGTAATTATATTAATTGATAATTTAATATTTAAGAATTATTATGATATTAATAATATTTATTTAAATATTTAATTTATCTGTTGGTCCATATATATAAACTAACGGTTTAATTTTTAACAATTATTTTTACAATAATATTTTATAAAATAAATATTTTTTATTATATTATTATAAATAAGTGAGTTATATTATAATATAATAAATATATAAAATAAATTAAAAACACAAATTTATTTTCTTAATTCATCGATCTGTAATAAGTTTAATTAGTTTGAATTGACTACTTTTAATGCAATAGGTATGAATTATACTGGCTGACATTGAAACTCCTGTAAACGAATATTCAAATACAAATAAAAAATGTTTTTTTTCATAAAATATAATAATCCCTTTTAATACACCTATATATTTTCCATTTGTTTATATTTTACATTATCCATGTATTGACTAATTTATGTGGTCAGATTCTGTCGACATTAATTTCATGCTTGATATGTCATCACAAAAATAATTAAATTTAATTATATTAATTTATAATTGATATTTTTAACCCGTTTTTGATAGTACACCACTCTATATTAGTCATATGTAAAATAAACAAGTTGGATTAACGTTTTTTTTTTTAATTGTTACAATTAAAAGGAAAAAATATTATTTTATTTGAATGATAAAAAGGTATTTGATACTCTCTATCATATATTATTATTATTTTTATATTAAAGTTCTTATTTAAATGAATTAGTTAAGTTTTTATGTTGAACGTTCTCTGAGTGAATAATTGAGTAGCAGTAATATATCGAGAAATTAGACAAAATAATTTAAGAATTTAGTTTTCTCTTAAATTCACTTTGATATTCTTCATATATATATATATATATATATATATATATATATATATATATATATATATATATATATATTATATCATTGTTTTAATACATTATCACTTTTACAAATTTTATGCTATTTTCAAGTTTTAGTTGAACAATATTTGTGATAATATGTGATATCTTTTTATTAGAATTTATTGTTTTAAAAATTAACTTACTTTTTCAATTGTGTGTCTCTATAGTTTCTTTTATCAGTGATTATATATTTTATATACATGTGAGAAAAATAAAAGAACATGAGATAATAACTCTGGAAGTGGATGAATTAATTAATTTTGGATCAAATACCTTTCATTTCCAACTAAGAAGTGAGGGAGGATATTACGAAGATGTTCACAATAATAAAAATAAATGTCATGTGTACTATGTTTTAATATAATAATATCACATACTATAAGGTTCTATACAGGGCAGGTGTATTTGGCCTCGAGGATTGCGATAACTAAACTAATAATTGTTTCATTTGAATTTTGATTGGGAATATTATTTAGTTTGACTTAAAAAAAAAATAATTCCTTAAGAACTAAGATCCCCTAGCTGAGTTTTTTTTATGAAGTCCCTCTTGCATTTTTTTTTCTACTTTATTTTACCTCTACATAAGAACAAAATTATCTTATTTTTTATGCTGCCATGTTAAATCCTTGTTTCGTTCTTCACGACCTTATATTTAGTGATTTTTCCCTTTTTCCAATTCCCGTGATTTTTAAACTATTTTTAGCAAAGTATTTATTTCATCAAATAAGGCAGGATTATACCATGGTAGAAAAAAAGTAGATAAACTAAGTCATAAGAACACTAGAGTAAACTAATATATAGTAACAGTTTTTTTCTTACTAACAGTTTTTTCTTTTTACTTATTGTATTTAATATTAATTAAGTTTAGTTGAAGGTGAATATGCGTATGTATTAATGGGAGTTTATGATTTTTGTCTTTAATATTATCGAAGTTTAATTATGTTTTAGTTATTGATAAATTTGAAGATTTTTAATTCAGTCTCTAATAAACTATAATAAATTTGTTATAATTGATTGAATACTCTATGATTATAATTTTTAATTTTTTAAAATAGTAAAATTACTTATGACAGAGTCACGAAAGATAACATAATATAATATGAAAAGTTGTCAACACGGGTAATCCCACCCAATTCGGCTTTACTCATCATGGTTGATCATTTACTGAGTCAATTCAATCAAACTCACCTATTAGCGAGCCAAAAATATTCAAACCCGACCCGATCCACTGCGGGTTGATGGGTTAAACGGGTTGACTCACTTAAAAAAATAATTTATTTATTTATTTTTCAGTCAAAACTAAATTATAATTCTAATTATAATCTAAATAAACTTTAATACAATCCAAATCCAAACCAAAATCACAAAAATACAAATTATCTATGTGTTGGCTAAAAAAAAAACCTAACATGACTTAAATGGAGAATCCAACTTAACAAAAAATACTTGTGCAACCCTTTGTTTGCAGGTTGGTGAGTCAACCTGGCTCACCACGGATTCAATCCGGGTGAGCCGGGTTCTAAATGATTCAGGTCAAAAATCAATCCGTATTGAAATTTGTAAAACTTTCAACCCAACCTGAACCCGTTGTGAGACAAGTTAACTCGCGGGTTCTAACCCATTTTGACAGTTCTAATATAATAACTACGTTCACATCAACCACACATCACTACATAAAAAAAAATAACAACGGATATTTATTTATATTTATTAAATGCTCAATAAATATTATTTATATTTATTTATATTTATTGTTAAAATAAGTATTCATTTATTGTCTTTAAAAAGTTTAAATTTCTAAAACAAAAATCATTTTCTAATACAACTTGCACTTAAACTCAAAATAACTGCTTCAAATTTTCAATTACAAATTAACAACACAAATTGAAATAACTTTATCATTTTCAAATAATCTCAACATGCGTTAATTGATTTCCATTTATAACAATTTCAATTTACCCTTCTAAAGCAAATACATGTGATTAGATGTACCTAACACTATATACCTATAAAACAACTTAACAAAGATAAACAACTTTTCATCACTTTTTCAAATATCTATTCAACAAAAACTCCACGCCAATCATCAAATCAATTTAACTCACATATCTAAACAAAAACACATCAAACAAATAATATTTTATTAGATATTAAACCGTCAAATATATCTAAACTAATTGTATTAAACTTCTTCTTTCTCTTAATTTTGTAAACTTCAAATCCTATTATTCAGCATTGATTAAACTAGACGGCTTCTGCTTATAAAACCGAATGAAAAGCCAATTATAATGCCAAAAAGGAAAACCCAACGTTTTGCCCTTTTCTGCTAAATTAATATTAAATACAGAATGATATGATAATTCTTGTTTGGATCAACAAGACGGCTCTCACACAATGCTTCATCAATTCCCTTTGTCACTTGCTATGAAAAGAATATAGAATATTTACAAACATGATTTCTCCAACTTCTTTTTTTTTTTTTATTGAGATTATTCACATATTAGTTTACTCAGTGCCTTATTCACTTTGGAATACTCAAGTACATCAAAATGAGTTTAATTATAATATAAAATTGAAATTAGACACACCTACAAGAATGTAGACTCTTTTAAATATACTATTTCTTTTAAAGTGGCATATCAACTTTTTATTTATTTTTATCTAACAAAAGTTTTGAATACGAGAAACAGTGTTAAGACGTGGAATTGATAGAGAGAGAGAGAGGAGAATTTTATATGAATAAGGTAAAGTTAAAGATAATAATAAAATGAGTTTGATATGAATTTTATTATTATTTAATATGATTTCCACTTCTAGTTAATCTATATAAAAAAAAACTTTTCATATATGTCCGTATCTAGTTTTCTCACCAAAAAGGAACTATTACGTTTTTGTCTTACGAATTAAATCTTGATCACCAAACAATAATTCATTATTTATTAATTATTATAAAATATTGTCATAAAATGAATGGAACAATAATTCATTATTTATTTATTATTATAAAATAATGTCATAAAATGAATGGATGAACTTAACTTAGAGAATTATAAGGTAATTTAGTGATAAAATTAATAAAAATGATGAAATAATTTATGGGTTCAACTATCTTATTAACATCTGAGAGCTATAAAATTGATTTTAAGGATTTTGAAGAAAGGATAAAAGACGTTGTGTGTTCTCTTTCACTAACAAAATACTAACAACTAATAATTTTCGATGAAAAGAAAAAAAATTCATATTTGTATTTAAATATGTTATGTTAGACTTACATATTTTTTCAACAAACAAAGTGTTTTTAAAAATTAGGTTTTATAAAAGATTTTGCTAAATTTGTTTTGTAAGTAATTATGGGTGAACTATAAGACTTTGTGACATAGCTTGACCCATAATCTAGAATGATGACATTTTTGTAGGAGTTATTTTCAATTGAGGACGACTATGAGACTTATCTAGGGAGGGTGCCTTTAGACCTTTTAAAAAATCTACAAGTCCATTATTGTCCATTATTTTGACCTTTATTTATAGAGTAAAATGTAACATTTTTAAAAACGTTAACTAAATATAGTTTTTATCAAAATATAAATTGTTTATCATAAATTTAAAATATAATTAAAACATTTATTTGTTTGTATTTATTATATAATTTATATTGAAAAACAAATATTAGAATAAATTTCACAAAAAACTGTCACCTGAAATTTCTTACAACAAATCAAAACTAACAATTATTGAAATGAATAATTTTAGAGAAATGCATAACCATTAGGTCATCGTGTTACAATTCTTAACCCTTGATTAAGGAAACAATGATCCTTTTCCTTTTTCCCGTTTTGAATGAGCTTTTAGATTTTTTTTCTTTTACATAGGAAGAGAAAGAAAATTTGAGTAAAGCACGTACGATGAAGAATTGAAGAAAAGACGAAGACTATGGAAAATTAAAACGAAGGTTGTTGGTAAGAATCGCGATTAAGAAAGAAAGAGCGAGTTTCGTGGCGAAAAGAGTAGTGTGGCTTTTTGTGGGGGTTTTGTTTACACTAGAGAAGCTTCGTGGTGGGGGTGAGGTGAGGTAACCTTTGGAAAAGCCATAACACGATTGTGTGAGTCATAGTTTTGTCAATGGAGGATATGATTTTAATGTTTGAGATCTTTTCGTGTGGAGAATGCTATCATTGTGCCTCTCATTCTCTCATTTTATATCCACCTTCTTCACCTGTCATTTGTCAACACCAAAATTGAATGCCCTTGTTGACTTAAAAACAACCAAGTCGTGGAAATGCTTCTGCTGTTTAATAGTTCTTTGATAAAAGAAAAAGTAAATGATGGAAAATGCGAAAAATGTGGATTCTCTCATTGTCATATTGTTTATAGTTTCTCTAGAAAATTTAATTATTTTTTATACGTTGAAAACAAGAATATATTTATATGAAGTCTTACGCCGACTAAAGATAAGACAATTTTATAATATATACGTGGGGTGTAAATCTTATCTTAAAATCTAATTTTGTGGGATTAAGTTAGACTTAAAATACACTTCTTTTTAACCTAATGACTTTTAAAAATTGTTAGATTAAGAATATCAATGTATCAAATTTTGTTTTAGTTTTGTGTTTTTCGGTTTTATCCGAAGATGTTCTCAGGAAGTGGTTGGCATAGTTTTGCTTTAGATGAATTATTATAGGTTGAAGGGTAGTGGGGGCATGCACCCAAAAGAAACAAACATTGACTTTGAAATTTATAGAGTGGACATAATGGTGGCGGCTACCACATAAGTGTTCATAAATATCATTTTTTCTGCAACGTGTAGAACCAATTTAGAAATTTTGGATTTCATGAAAAATACATAAGTTATTCCATGGAACTATATAAGAGGAAAAAGGGGGGTTAGTGTCGTAGAAGTTTAGAATATATGGTATTATATTGAACATTTGTGATGTGGTTTATGAAACATCAACTTCTAATGTCCCCAGTTGCACCTTTATATATAATGAAGAATATTATTCCTTGTTTGAAGCTCACTTCTTCTTGCTTGATTGAAACATCGACTTAATCTAAATTCAGGCATCATTAGTGGAAAAAGGAATATGTAGGAAGAATCTTCCAATCGTCAAAAAGAAATAGAAAAATTATAAACAGATGTTGTGGAATTGGTTATCTAGAAGTATATGCTTGGGTATCACTTTTTTTTCTTAAGGAAATATTCTCCCTTTTTTTTAAAAAATTCAAACGAAACAAATTGGAGTGAAGATTCGATTCATTATAAAGTAGATTGAAGGTGAGCGTATTACTCTTTTAAAATCGAAAAAATAATTAGTTTTGAGAAATTGAAAATCTAGTGCAAAGTTTTTATATATATATATATATATATATATATATATATATATATATATATATATATATATATATATGACCATTTGTATTGATTTTTAGACCTAACAAGTGATACTATAATATATGGTTAAAATCGGCTCAGACGAATATTGATTCTTGTATCGAAAGTTTTTCTGACAAAGGTTACAGATAAACGTGTCCCGTTAAAAAAAACAACGGGTACAGAAAAAGACAAATAAGGAGTACTCGTGGTTGAGAATACTTCCACTGAAGAAGACATGTAACAATGTAGTTGAAGGGATTCACACTTGAAAGAGAGATTATTAAGAATCCAAGTGTGAGCCTAAGTCCCACATTGGCTAGAAATATATTCCTAATACTTTAAAAATGTATACACCAATAATAATTAAACTAAGTTTTTCATAATTCCATTAAGAAAACTTTTTAAAAGAAGACTTTTTCTCTGATTGTTACGGCCAAAAATGTTTTGCTGAGCTAAATTTAAACCATTGCATATTGTTACTAAGAAGGTGTTCATCACGTGATTATATAGCTTCAATTTTTGATTAAAAATATATTTGAACTAAGCATATAAAAATATATACAGTTCAATTTAAAAAAAAAATAATCAAACTAAAAAAATTTATGGTTTAATTTGAATAAATTTTAAATTTTAAATTTCGTATTAAAATATTTTTCTTTCTTTTGTCTTTTTACTTCCACGCTAATAAAAATATTGAAAATTAAATTAATAAAAACATAAGACTAAATATTTAAAATCACGCGTGTTGTTTTGAGATTTGTGGTGGGACGTAGTGGATAAAAATGTCTACGGTGAAGGTGAAGAGGAGTAAAAGAATTTATGAATCACATGTGTAACATTCTTAAAAACATAACATAACATATAATATATTTTATTAGAGGGCTGAGAATATATATATATATATATATATATATATATATATATATATATATATATATATATATATATATATTAACATACAATCCAAACATATACAAAATATACATATATAAAAATAACTACAAAAGATAAATAGCCAAAATAAAATCTCTACTCAAGCAAGATCATTTTCAGATCTATTTTTACTTTAGCAATTTTTTTAATCAAAAATAAGTCCTAGAATATGGTTTGGATATTTGTTTTCTTTTCACTTTATCAAAATTTCTTTGTTTGAGCAAACATAAAAAAAAAAAAAAAAAAAAAACTTATGCAACATAACAAATTCGTTTCTAAATATTTTATTTAAAGTCACTTTTATCATATGCAACGTTCAAAATGATAAATACAATCTATAATTTATTCAAATTTGCTTTGTATAACTATAAATAACTAATTTGTCTCAAATGCATTAGTCTAACATAAAATTGATAATAGTAAGCAATTTTCATTCATTCAAACTATAAAAATCTTTTCTCAAAACTCAAACATTAAAAATATGTTCAAATAACATAACTTTATGTGCAAGTCAATATTGGGACCACGTCACTTTCACGTCGAGATCACCTATCTCAAAATTTTATCAAAATTACATATAGCTTCTCTTGATTTCAAAATTTTGAAATCCCAAACAAAGAACCTATAACAAATTATTCAAATATAACAAAATTTAGTGTTTGCTTAATTAAGTTGAAAGAATCATCTTTCTTAACTGATCAAACTAAAATTAATGACAAAAATCATAAAAAAGAAGGAGAGAACAAACATAAACAAAAACTGATTCTATTTAAAAATGTGATCAAACAAATTTTTTTTCCCTAAACTACTATGAAGTGCAATCTAATTCTAAAAGAAACGAGATATGGGGGCAATAATTATTTATAGAGAAGTTTGATGGAGAGAAAAAAAAAAGAAAAGAAAGAGAGAGATGAAAAGAAAAAGAAGAGGAAGAGAGACTTTGATGGAAGAAAAGAAAGGGACCTCAAAACGATAATAACGACAAATTCTAAAAAAAAAAAAAAACAGAGGTTGAAATGTATAATTTATTAATATGTCAAAGTGAGTCAATCTGGTTCATACGGATTGGGATTGGGTTGGTTTACTACGAGTCGGGTTGAAAATGAGTGAACTCAACCCATCTCACTTTATGAAGAGTCAAAAATTTTGCAATTCGGCCAAACTCACCACATGTTGGTGGGTTAAATGATTTGATTCATCAACCCACATAACAAATTATTTATGTATTTATTTTTAAGTATTCAAATATTTAAATAATTAATTTTTTAAGCAACCCATGAGATGTTAATCAGAGTAAAATCAAGTATCAATGTCTTCATCATGCTCAACACCACTATATGATGAATTGTTTCCAAGAAAATGTCCATATTGTCTAAGAGAACATGATTTTCTGTCATGTTATTCAACAAAATATAAATAAAAAAAGAAACTACAAATCTTTGTCATGCTAATTTATAAAAATTTATTTATAAGACGGTTGTTTGAGTAATTTACTATAAAAATTATATTTAAAGATTAAAGTATCAATGTATATAACTTGACAATCAAATTAATGAAACATTCAAACTATTCAAATATTACTGAGCAACATTGTAGCATTTAAAAATATGAAATTATGAACCTATATAATTATGTATAGTAAATAATTATTACAAAAATAAATAAATAAATTGTAAAAAAATGTTTGTGGGTTAAGTGGGTCAATCCGTGACGAGCCGGATTAATTAGGGATCGAAACCTATTTTAACATCTTTAATTTATAATAATGATAAAAACATATTAAAAATATATCTAAGTTGGTTTCAAACATCCAAATCACAAACTAAAAACTTAATTTATAGATGAAAAAAAATCTAAAAACTTCAGTTTTATCAATTACTTATTATTTTGATGAAAACCCCTGTCTATCATAGTTTCACTAGGAAAATTTTATACAATTAGATATTCATGTTGTAGGAATTATGCATATAACAAGCATCTAAAACTCAACATTTTCACACACACACACAACAAAAAAAAAAACCCAATAAATTTCCAATTCAACTTGAGATAAAGTTTCAAGATTTCAATTAATACATATACTCAACCAACTCCTAAATATTAACATCAAATTTCAAATTTTACTAAACAAATCATAAATAACAACTAATAATACAAAAAGAACATATTTACCATTAAATTTTTGCATACACATATAATTTAACTAAGATGAATGTTTTCTCTCCTTATTTAGAATTCTATCGTTCCACAATGTGTCCATGCTTTAAAAAGGAGGTTAAGTTAAAAAAGTGTCCAAAGATTATTTTCAATAAATTAAACTTTAGAAACAAGCACATTGAATCTCCCCCAACTTGAACGGAAGTCCTAAGAAAAATAAAGAATTTAAAATTCGAGAGAAAAAATTATTCCTAAAGTACTTCTCACTAGATGATTTAAGCTTGCTTTTAGCATATTGCAAATGCAAAGAAGAGATGAAAAAAATCATAGTAAATTAAGAGAAACAAAGAACACAAATATTTATTTTTGTACTAATGATTTTCAAACATAAATATTACCTTTCATTTAATGTTTAAACATTCTTACATAATATATTTATAAACTTACTAATTCACCTACAACATTAATGTTGATGAGGAAGCTTATTAATATGTTACTCTTCCAACCAAAAAGATCATGATATGATGTCAATTTTTCATGTTAAATTGTCATGAATAATATTATTGTTTTCTTTTTACCAATATTGCTAATTAGAAATTTAAAATATATGAAACTATATCTAATCAAAATCACTTTCAGGTTATACATTATTTTTGTTAAAATTGTCATGTACAGTTGTTTTTTATCAACATTGCTAATGAAAATTTTAAAATATATTTAAATTTTACAAAACCATAATATTAATTATATTAACAAGTATTTAATTCACTTAAAAATTGTACAGGATGCGAAATCATTTTTTAATTTAAAAATCTAATTAAAATTCATTTCAATTACGTATTAAACATTTTCCTTTCTCTTCTCGCTGTATGTCCTCTAAGTGAAAATACAGAAATGGTAATGTGCAAGTATAGAACACACAGACCCTACACATTTTATTTCAATAATAGCTATTTATTTATTTACATAGATTACAAATTAATTATAGCTATAGAAGACTTTGACTTTGACTAGATGGGAAGCTTTGACTTTGACTAGATTGAAGACGTGGAAAAGATTTAATATCGGATATTTTCGTTTTTAATGTAGTGATTCGTGATTTTTTTATTTCTCTATTTATTTTATTTTATTTTTTCACTTTTTTTTATCTGTTCTTCATTTTCATTTTGTATCACCGCGCACCGCGTCTGACAGTGACTGCAAGCGGTTACCTCC
The DNA here is from genome assembly GCF_037176805.1 of Vigna unguiculata. Classification (NCBI taxonomy): domain Eukaryota; kingdom Viridiplantae; phylum Streptophyta; class Magnoliopsida; order Fabales; family Fabaceae; genus Vigna; species Vigna unguiculata. Next base: position 38,510,288 of record NC_140798.1, read on the forward strand.
ACCACCTGCCAACCGCCTGTAAAGTTCATTATAATCATAACAATTAAGATGAGCGGAAAGAATTTAATTGCGTGAAAATTAATAAATAAAAGTTACTCAAATTTAAGTAAAATTTAAAATTAGTTTTTTTTTTAATTTTTAATTAATTTAATTATTTATTTTTAAAAATATGTGAATTTAGTCTTTTTAACCAAATTTTGTTAAGTTTATTTGACGTTTCAATTGTATTTTATGATAGTATTTGAATTGGTTACACCGTTTGACATATTTTCGCTTTAATATTAACTCAAGTATTATCATAAAATATGTTTAAAATATCAAATAAACTTAACAAAATTTGATAAGAATGACTAAATTCACGTACTTTTAAATATAAAAGACTAAATTAATATAAAATTTAAAAAAAAAACTAATTTTAAAATTCACCAAAAGAGACCAAAATCATATTAACTCATAAATAAATCATATATAAACAGAAAAGATGACAAACATAATATCCAAATGAGTCAAATTGGCTTTTCTACATATCCTCAATTCCACCTGACAAACACAATCTTCCAGAAGCTGACAGAGAAGAGGTGCCAAATGCCCTAACCTTAATTACACACTTATATTATTATTTCCTTAATTCTCTTCTTAACTTTTTTATCAACTCTGATTAGGTGGCACTGCTGTACTATATAATCTCAGTTTTACGCGTGTCTTAGTTAATTCATCTGCGTTTTAGCCACCATAATGTTCAAATCAACTCTACGTATATTCATTCAACTTCAAATACAAGTATTGAATTATTTGAATTATGATTGTGATTAAAGAAATCATAGAAGAAACAGTTTCTTGTAATTTCAAAGTCTGGTACATTGTACGTAGTGGTTGGACTTAAATGTTGGTTAGAGTTTGTTAGTATATTTGGAAGTATTAGGGAAGAATATAAAAGAGATTTGGGTCACACTTCACAGGTCAACAATTTGATGCATCTAATCCAACACCGCTCAATTATATATTTCATTCATCCAACACTTTCCTTATACTTACACCTTAATTAATATGTCATATTATGTTAATATTTTTTTTTCAATGATAAAAATAATGGTGACTAGGTTCAAACTAACAACAAAGGCAAAGGTTGCATATTTAAGGTAGTTGCTTAGCTCGTCGGTTTTTCTCGTGAGTTTTCTAATTTTTTAGGTGAGAGAAAAATAGTATATATATATATATATATATATATATATATAAAGAATTATCATTATTTTCATGATTAAATATAATTTTGTCTCTTAATTTTAGTAAAAATTGAAATGAATATTTATTTGAAATTTTAGATCAATTTAGTCTATAATAGTTAAAAATGTGTGAATTTAATTATTTTAACCAAATTTTATTAAATTTATTTAACATTTCATATGTGTTTTTTAGTTACTATTAAAACATAAATGTACTAAACGGTATAAACTAGAGCTTGTCGGGTAACCCGGCTTGACTCACCATGGGTTGATCACTTAGTGAGCCAACCTAACTCGACTCACTTATTAGCGACCCAAAAAAATTTGAATTCGGCACGGTCCACCACGGGTTGGTGGATTAAATAGGTTGAGTCACGGGTTCACTTAATTAAAAAAAATACAATTTTTTTACTTTTTTTCAGTCAAAACTAAATTATAATTCAAATTAAAATCTAAATAAATTTTAAGACAATCCAAATACAAACTAAAATCATAAAAATACAAATTATCTATGTATTGGTTAAGAAAAACAACCTAACATGATCCAAATGCAAAACCCAACACAATAAAAAATATTGTGTGACAATTTATTTGCAGGTTGGTGAGTCAACCCAGCTTACCACGAGTTAAATCCGGGTGAACCGGTTCTAGGTGAGTTGGGTTAAAAATCAATCTGTATTGAAATTTGTAAAAAAATTTCAACCCAACCTGAACTTGTGGTGAGCCAAGTTGACTCGCGGATTCAAACCCATTTTGAGAGCTATAGTATAAACAACTTTAATATTATCATGAAATATATTTAAAACGTCAAATAAATTTAATAAAATTTGGTTAAAAAAATAAATTTATATATTTTTAAAATTTGAAACTAAACTGTACCAAAATCTTCCCCCGAAGAATTTTTCAGAAAATCAAGGAGAAATGTAAGGACTTGAGAAGACTTGTTATGTGTTGTAGGTGTTGTAGAAGAGAAAACTTCCTTAATATTGATAGTGGCATTAGAAGGAGGAGACCAAAAGACTTGGTCAACTTTTTCCACTGGACTAAGGAACAAGATGAGAAACATCACTTGGAATGTGCAACTTGTGGTTGCTAAAAAAATGTTGACTTTAGCATTAGGCTTGTTACGTATGTTGTCAGGAATCGAAAGAATCTGCAGAATATTGTCCACGACACCACACTTTGTTTCACAAATTAATACCATTACCTATAAATCCACCCAATATTATTCTATACCAAAGATTTTTATTTTGCAAGAGCCGGCCAGATAGAAGAAGACTTCATGTACAACAGAGACAAAAGTAAAATAAAAGAAAAAAATGAGTGAGAAAATAGTATTAATTAAATTTTGTTCAAACTAGGATTAAGTTTGGTTTAGACGATTTTTTGAAAAAAAAAATTATTTTCTTACACTAATCTTGTTTTAGCTCTACGATGCAGTGACATGTGACATTTATAATGTATATGATAAAGAAGAAAGAGAAGAGCGGTTGTTAAACGCGTGAGATAATTAATTTGAAAAATTATATTTTCACTTTTATTTTTTTACTTTCATCCTTTATTTTTTAATGTGACTTAGTATAGTTTCATCAATTCTTTCAAGGTACATTAATTAATGATTTACATTAAATCACGTTAGACAATACAAAATGAGAATAAAAAAATGGAAGTCATAATATCATTATCCGATTGAAATTGAAAATATTGTATTAGAACGGTGAGAGTAAGAAAACAAAAATTTAGGTATAGAAGATTTGAATTGATTAGTAGTTTAAATATGGATAGATTAGCGACTAATTTGGATTGATAATGTTAAACCTAGTGTTGATCCTTTTTTAAGTTTCCACGTTAGTATTTTATTTCATGCCCATGTTACATAGCTTGTAGACCAAAAATATGGATGGATTTGCTTAACTTTTGACTATAAAGTGATGAATAAAAAATGAAAAGCCGACACTAATATTTATTAAGCACCCAGTTTTATGTTTTAGCACCAGTTTTTTATCAACACTAAAAACATTAATTTCCGATGTGTTAATGAAGCTAATTTTTTTCTGTTTCCATAATCCAATGATGACTTTTTATACACCAATCCATAGAATAAATTGGGCATGTTTTTCTTCTTCTTTCAAAAGTATAAGATACCATCAACATCAGCATTAAAGAAACTGTCCATTTTTATTTTTCATGTTACGTTTTATCAAGGTTAGTTAGAGAGTGACAAAAGGTCGTAAAAATTTATTTACATGAATTGAGTTTTATAAAAGATAATGTTAAACCACATATCTTAATTAATAGAAACCTCAATCTGAAATGTTGAAACCTGGGTAATACTTCCGATGTTCAAAAAAAATGTTGTTTTTATTCATTGCATTTTTATATAATGTCTTACTTTTTCATTTTTAGCCAATATGAAACTTATACTCACACTTAAATTTCTAACATTAACAACGACTTTAACCATTAAAAGTTATCAAAACAAAATTTTCGATGTATGTCCCAATTTATCAATGCCAAAAACTTGTGACTAGGCTTCGTATGCATTAACAACTATATTTGGAGAGTTAAAAGTATTAGCAATGTGGTTTGTTTATGATAATCATGGACATTGTTCTTTAGCTTTATCAACTCGCCCATGTAGAGATTGGATAATGAAATATGTTGAATACCTAATCATTCACTACTAAATAAATTAATAGCCTTTACGTGGAACATGTGGAACTAAAGTTTGTGGAATACTCACCACCTTTTCCAACTCTTTAAAACTCAATCCAATAACCCATGATGCAAATTCTGCATTTTAAGTCATACCCAATTCAAAAGAAATATATTTGAAAATTTATTCAATTATTATATACGTGTTTATCATCCTTTATCAATGTCATATAATTTAAAATCATTCACAACAATAATTTTTGTAATTATCGATAAAAATGTATTGACGAAAATAAATTTGTTAGTGAAACTAAATTTATCAACGAATTTTAAAATTTAAATTACTATTGTAGATATTGAATTTATCGATAAAATTTGTAAGATCCGTGATAAATTAAAATTTGTATTATCAATAAATATTTTCATCGATAATATATCCGATAGTAAATTATCTCGATAATTTGTAATTTTTATTATCGATGGATTTTTTTGTTAATAAATTTGTCGGTAAATTGAATGACAAGTTTTTCTTCAAATATCATGAGATTTTATTTTAAATTATGAAGAGATGATTGAGAATAAGAAGAGAAGAAAAAAAAGAAGAAGAAGAGAAGGAGAAGGAAGAAGAGAAAAAGGAATAGAAAAAGTCGAAACTTGTAGGAATGACAACAATGGAGTCAGAATTAATGATGACGACTGGAGTTGGGAGGAGATAACTATAGGCACGACGAGAGTGGAAGAGAATAAATGTGAGGAGGAGAGGAAGAAAAAGAAGAAAAAAGAATAAAAGAAAGAAGAAAAAGAAGACCAAATCACAACGACTAGTAACAATGAAAATTCATTATTAATTATCAACAAATATTTACTAATTAATATTTATTGATGAATTAACGACCGTTAATAATTATCAATGAATTTTGTGATCAATTAATAAAATTTATCACCAACCATTTTACTAATAATTTTTAATCGTGTTGGTAAACTCAAATACCGATAACTTTTGATATTAAATATCATCCATTAATAATTAACAGTTTTCTTATAATGATTAAGAATTTTACTTTATTTAACCTGAGTAAATTAGTGCTTTTCTTTTAAAAAAAAAAAAGGTTAAAAGAGTCTTCCAAATACGTCTTAAGGTTAAGTTTCATAAGACTATTTTATCGTAAGTGTAATTTTAAGGACCATTTTAACGTTAAACAATGACTATTTTATTGTCAAACTATTATATTTAAAGAACAATTCGTATTTTTTACATTCAGATAGTAATTCCATTTATCATATATTTGATTAAAATCATTTTTTTTTTAAATTTTTGGCTTATATTTGAGATATATTTAACTTATTACACAAAAAGTTTTATTTTATTTTGGTTATTTACTTTAGAAAAGTAAAGCAGACTTAAATATGCGACTCTTTACATTAAAGAAATATAAAAGTATAGGTTTTGGTTTGCAGGGAAGGCCATGATGATTTGATTCTCTTAAGCACGGGTCTTAATTATTTTTATTAATCATAAAAAATGCATCTTATGCTTCAAACTCAAATCCAAAAGCCATTCATAATGAACACTTTCCCAACATATATTCACCTAACAAATAAATGAATAACGTGTTCTTTTTTATATATAATTTAATTATAATATTTGAGTAAAATAATTATCTGTTTATTAATAATTAACTTTATATATAACATTTGTTTGTGATTTCATATTTAAATGTTATTATTATTGTTATTATTATTATTATTTGGGTGGTGGTTGTTTGTTTTTACCAAATACATGAGAATTAAATCATAACTGTTTACCAACATTTGACTAATTAAACAAATATTTAGAGAATGTTGTAGCAATCAGCTTACCTGTGAAAAGTAATCTTAAATTGGAATTAAGGTTACGAACATGGTTGATGCATTCAATTTTGTCCATATGTAACCATTTTTTTTTTAAATTTGGTATCAAATATGGATAATTCCCATTTACATATTTTTTACTTTAAACAGAATCAAGGTTTACGATGACCATACACTTGCCGTAGAGATTACGTATTTTTTTCTTTATTCCTACGTATTGCTACTGCATACACGATAGTTACTAAACCCTAATCCTCCTCTGTTTCTATCTTTATCACATATATAGTAAAAATATAATGATGTTATCTTCTCACTAATCTCTCATTTATTTATGTATCAAAAGTGAATTTTATTTCATTAAGTATTATTTTTTTTATTAATAAATATTAGTTGTTAGTATTTTATCATAGTTGAATTCAAGACTCTCTCATTCTTTTTTTCAAATCCTTCAAATCAGTCTTATATCTTTCCATGATAGAAAGAGTTGAACTGACAACCTTTCAAACCCTTTCTTTTAACTTTTATCAATAAGTCATCCTTATAGTTTCAATACATATCATATTTCGTATACGTTAGAAATTAAGTTTTACAATTTTTTACAAATATATTTAAATAAAAACAAAAATATTTGAAAAAACGACACTTGGAAAGAATATTATGGAGCAATGAGTTACACAGTATATAGAGTCATAATCTATGCACTTAAAACTTTGAACAAGATACACAATGGTTTTCTGTACTAGTTAATCACTCCAACAAATTTTATTTATTCTACTGATTCAGACAATGTAACTTATTATTTTTAATTTTATTTTCCTCGATCCGTTAAATTGGGCACTACATCTACCAAATAAAAATTTTATATAATTGCTTTAATTTATTAGAAGCTTAACTTGAAGGGTTTGACAAACAAATTGAGTTGCTGTTTTTGAATGTTTGATTATGAGATCAGATTCTATCTTGAATCACAAGAATTCATGTTTTGAATCGTTTTGGCTTCTTCACTTAATCACCTATTTCTTAATTTTTTATTAAATCCCATCTTTACAAGGAAACGTCTTGTTAGAGAAAATAATTTGATTCTGTTGTTTTATTAGAAAATTACTTTCTCTATTATTTTATGAGAAGAAAAACAGTTGTGTATGAAGCAGCCTTAAAAAGAAAACATTATTTTCAGTTTGCTCTGGGTGTCAACAATATTTGAATTCAAAATCTTGATTGGGTAGTCATAAATATTAAAACTTTTATAATAGAAATTGTTGAAAATGGAATTGGGAAGTGTGAAAGTAGAAAAGATGGAACAGACTTTATTGTGAAACTTATTGGTTGGAACCAAGTTGGGCATGTCGTGGGGTCCAAAACAAAAATAAAAAGTCCCACTTTTAATTTTTGGTATGGCTTTTAATTTCTTTGCTTTTTGGCTGTTTTTAATTGGAACTATTTAAGGCTAATTTGTATTTATGCAACTCTCTTGTTCTTAAGCTGGAAGATTCAAAGCACTCAAAGTGGTGGGGGCTATGAAACATGAAAGCTTGTCTCTTATTGGATAATTATGGATATGTAATGACTAATTAGAATAATATAATATAAAAAAGAAAAACACAAGATAAAGAAACTTTTTTTCCATATAAGTATAAACATTCTCCATATTCCTCCCCACCACTACAAAGTAAAATGAAACAAAGAAGTATAAGTGTTAACGTGAATTAATCCAACTTATATGAGTTGATTTATCACAGTTAAAAAAATATTAGTTCAACATAGTTTATTGATGAATTAAAAATTTTGCAATTTGATCCAGGTTGGTGGATTAGTGAGTTGATTAACTTACTGTTTTTTTAATAATTTCTTTTATATATTTATTGGATTACAATAAGAATGAATTAATTTTTAATTTATTTTTTTATAATAATAAAATTAAAATGTTTATCTAATTATTGAAATATTATTATAAAGATAATAGTTAAATATTAAAGTATTAACGTATATAATCTGACAAACAAATTAATTAAACATTTCAACTATTCAAATATTATTGATCAACATTATACTATCTAAAAATATGAAATTGTGAACCTATATAACTAAAAGTTGTAAATAATTATAACAAAAAAATTGAACAAAAAAAAAATTGTAAAAAAATATTGGTGAATTAAGTGAATCAACCTACCTTCGAGACTCGAACCCGTTTAACTGGTGAGTGAAGTGAGTTGGATTCCGTTCAATCCACTTTTAAAAAAGCTAATTTTTTTCTCAACTCAACTTTATTCAAACCCGTGATGAACTGAACCCTAAACCCTAAACCTTAATTCACATATTGAAACTCATATTGACATCTGCAGGGAAAAAAGTTCACTCTCATAATGTTACAACATAATTAATCACCTAATTAAATTAAGTAAAAGGGTCTTGAGAGAACCTAATGCATTTAAATATTTAATCTGCTTTTGTGACTATGATATTGTATGGTGCCAGATAGCCAAATATGTAGAGCTGGTTCTTGTAAAGCATAATTTGACACGTTAGTCATATAATTTTAATTATAATTTAATCCCATCTCATGAGTTGTCACTATTTTATAAATAATAATACAGGCTGTGTAGACATTGGGCCTTAATTTTTAGCACTTGGAGCAATTTGAATGTATATAATTTTACTTTTTCATTATTGTTCTTGGAAATGAATAATTTAAAAAATGGTTGAAGTAATATACAATTAAAGTATTGGTTCTGAACTAAAGTCTCCCTCAAAGTGACAAATTGGGTTTTGTTTGAAGAAGTGACCACGTTGAGTTCTTAATTCGAGTCAAATTGTGTTTTGCAAGAGATACTGGTGAAAAACTAAAATCAAGTGGCAAATTTAGAATAATTCTACAATTAATTAAAAAAAATGCAAGCAATTGATGAAAAGTTCAAAGTTTTGGATTGGATCTGCATTTTGGTGATGCTTATCTATTAAATTATTACATATTCCATTGGCATTAGAATTAATCATGTTCTTTAAATTCCAGTTCTAATCATGACACCCATAACGTGACAGTTCAAGAAAAAGAATCTAGAACGAAACCACAACACGATGTAAAGCAAGAATGTTCCTTGACTTAGTTGCTCCTTGTCTCGAACAAGCACACACAACGTTGATTTATCAAACATTAGATTATCAGATCGTGAACATTTTTGTCCTTAAAAACAAATGTATATGAAGATGTTATATTGGGCCCTTCTAATTGGTTTTTAAGGTTAGTGAATCTAGGTTTTTCTTTTTCTTTTTAGAGGAGGGTAGTTTAGTGAATAATTACTTTTGCACACCCAATTTTTTGGGCGCCTCTGGGACAGTGTTTAAAATGTCTAAAATATCCATGATTTAAGTTTTCAATTTGTAGAATTAAACACGTTCTTGGGTTAATAATATATTTTCAGAACTAAAAATACATTTACAAAAAGTATTTTAAATTTCGTAGTACATAAATATATTTTAAATCACATTATATAAACATTTCCGAAGTAAGAAATACAGAATATGTTTTCGGATTATGTAATTTAGAATTTATTTTAAATTATATAATCTTAAAATGTATTATAAATTATATAATCTAAAATATAATTTTTAGATATCCATAATGCATTTTCAAGATACTAAATCCAAAATATATTTTCAAAATTTGTAATATAAAATTACAATACAAAGTGTATTTTAGAAATCCAAAATACAATTTGAATTATTCAATCTAAAATATATATTTAAAAAATATATATATTATAGATTATACAATATGTTCCTGAATTGTGTCATTCATAATATATTATTGAGTTTTGAATTTAAAATATGTAATAAATTTTGCAAATTATATTGAAATGTTTCCAATCCATGAATAATTTTAACCCTTTTTTTTGTTCACATGACGGGGGTAAACATGGTGTTAAAAGAAATACCTTAGTGAGTGGATTGCCAAATTTGGGTTGAGTGCAGATTCAATCAGAAAGAGTGGGAAACACTTCTCTTTTATCAATTTTTTTTTCCCTATTACAAAATAATCTACTTTTACTTTTAGTATCCATATTTTCTTTCTAATTTTATTCTTAAATAAAAGTTGTTAAATTAAAATTATTATTTTACCAATTTCTTTTTTATATTAACAGCTTCTCTCAATTTGACATTTTTTTAATTTAATAACTTTTTAATTAAAATATTATCTATAAAATAAATAAATTTTACATTTAAATTATAAAATTATTATATTTAGTTTTATAAATATAATAATAAAAATATTATTATTAATTTCATTATTTTTTACTATGATAAAAAAATAATACACAAACACGGACGCATGTGACACTAAGCACATAAGGAAAGTGATAGGTAGTATAGAACATATAGATATTTGCTCAGCACACACAAAAAGTCAAGGGCGATTATCTCTGATTTTGCACTTTTTAACATCTCCAATTGAGAAGGTAATGATTTTAATATCTAAACAAAACTAGTTGCAAAATGCAAAAATGAGCCATATTTGAATTGTTAATAGAAAACTTTTTATATACTAATACATTAATACATAAAACGTGAATAACTTACTCTATTTGTTTTGTGGATTAAAAGTTTATTCTAGAGAATGTAACAAAGTGGTTACATATCATAAAATGAAGTCTGGGTAAACACTTTTCTCTCGAGTTATTTTGTAAACATCCATGAAATTAAATAAAAATAATAATAAACATAAAAATAAATATATTAAAACATTGATAAATAAAAAAAAAAGGAAACCTCACATTGATTTATTTTTTTAAATTAGTTTAATTTCAATTCTCTTAATTCTAATCAAATTACTCTGATAAAAAATTACTTAATCTGACCTAATCAAGTTGATCTAATTCGATGCTTCAATAATCCATCAGTCAGTAACTTTCTTCATTCCTAAATAGGTACGTAAAGTGATCTTAATTAAAACAAAAACAAAAGCTACACTTGATCTATAATCCATAGTTGACTTTGGTAGTATCTTATACCTTTTAACTTCACCAATGTCATTCCAGACGGTATAGTCCTTCCTTCACCAACTTCTTCATTAACATAAGGTGATCCTACTTTCATTTACTAGCCAAGATGCAGAAGCTCATCTATACAAATCAGTACATACAAAAGGAAAAGAGATAAAAAGGTATTTGAAATTTTCAATTTACGCATCGGAAATTTCAAATACCCTTACAGAAGGAAGAGATTGAAGGATTGATTTCAAATTTCAGACATCCTTGTATAATATCTGAAATTTTGGTATACGTTCAGGCGGGAGAGGAGAATTAACAATTAGCTTTCCCTTCATTGCTCCCCTGAATATTGCCTGCAGGAATATATAAACAGTTTCGTGAATAACGATGATCAATACCTCAAAAGCAAAGACATCCAGATTTTGAGAATTTTACATATAATACTATTGAAAAAGAAACAAAAAAGAAAAAAACTCTATTAGAATACTGAAGTTTAAGGGCCCTTTTAGTTCTCCCTTATAACATTTTCGTGTCAAAAATTGTTTTCATAAACGATCTCATACTACCAAGGCGATGAAGGAACCGGTTTCTCATTCAAAATCTATTTTAGTTTTCCAAAGTGCTTCAAAAACAATTATTCACCTTTTTTTTCTGTTTGCTTCAACCGCTTAAGATAAGTTTCTGCAAAGTACGTTCAGATGAGTTTTTCCATAAGGATTTTAAGAGAAAAAAAATAGAAAATAAACTTGAATTTTCTATGAACTAAAATTAACTTGTGTACAAATTAAAAATAGAAATTTGAAGAAGTTGCATAAGATAGTAGTTTCTACAAACTACCGTATGCATAAACCAATTTTAACTTATGAAAAAGTCAATTTCATTTTTTTCCTTCCTATTTTTCTCTCAAAAGTTCTTATAAAAGAAGCTCATCCAGAGAGGTCCTAAAACATCTTAGAATCTGTGTTTAGACACTAACTCAGCTTCACAAAATTAACTTGTAAATTAACAAACAGTTATAGAAGTTAGCTCTGGGATAAAATGCACACCAAGTTGGTGCCAGAGGCTACAGTGAAGGCCGCTAGGTTAAAGATCACTGTGCTTCAGTTGATCACTGCCAAATGTGCTTAGAGACAAATTTTAGAGAACAGAAAGAGCTTTTGGAAACAATAAACAAACAAGGCCTAATTGTCAGCCAAAGAAAGATGTACTCAATTTATCTTGGACAGCTCCAAGAGCTAGCTAACAGCTGGGAAGATCTAAAATTTTAAATATTTAACTAACATGACAAAACAAAAACTCCCATTTTCTATCAGTTGAGAGAAGAGAACCAGTTTTCCTCGCCTTAATAGTCTAGTGGGTTTATTTCGTTTATTAAACCTTTACTGTTTTTTTCTTTATCAGTTTTTTATTCATTTTCATTAGAATAAAGCAGAAGGATGGCTCTGGTCAGTCTCTGGTAAGGAAAGGACTCATATATTGAAGGATTTATAAAGAAAAGAACGGGAAAAGTTATCTATAACAAAACTATTAATCTAGAAGCTACAAGTTCAAACACCAAAAGAGGGTAAATTAATCTAGAAGCTAACCTAACACCAAAATTGAGCTTAAGATATACAATTATCGGTCTCCTACCCAACTATTAAGACAAGAGAGAAAGGACAAGGGAAGAAAAAGAAAAATATCAAATACTTGAAAATTGAAAACTATTTACAATTGGCTAAACATTAAAAAAAAATTACAGTTAGCAGAAGGGGGAAAAAACAGCCTGACAAATGACAGTGCTCATACAATCCAGTAAGTCAATTTTAAGCATTCGGGAGTTTGACCTCCCTCCAAAAGGGTCTTCGATCTACACGTCCTTTCAATAACTTCAGACTAGCTATCAATTATAATTTTTCTCATTAAAAAGTTCAAATGAGCTCTTATGATATTTTCAAATTAAAAAATATGAAGCCAATGTTACAGATCAACGTAGGAAAGAATTAGAAAGTTAAAAATATTTGTTAGTAAAAGCATACTTCTAATTCGTAATCTTGGTTGGTTAAAAATATAATCGTGCATACAGATAAGAGATAAAAGTGAATAAATGACATTAAGCATTTAATTATAAATAAGAGTATAAACCTCGACAACATCAATGAAGTCTTGTTTTGAGAGAAAAGCACCAACCCATTTAGTATGATCAGCAGTCCTACATGTAGTAACAAACGTGTCAAAAGAATTGCTCAAAAATAATTGATACAAATCATCATACAAGATAAAACAACCCAATTATGAAGGATGGCTGAATCTCTGTTTTGTAAAACTGAAATTACAAGAGCACGATACTTTACCACTAGAACACTTTTCCAAGTTCCAACCTTTACAGAAAAAAGCTACAAAACAAAAAAACAGTACATTTACACCAACTAATCCATCTCTTACAAAACTTCACTAACCATCTTCAGATTCAATACCAAGAACTTTCAAATCAACAACACTGATAATAAAATGAAAATTTCGTCACTCTTTAAAATTGAGGAAAATTTCTGTTTCAAGAAATACCTTTCAATGGGAATGTTATTCATAAGTAAATCATCTATCACTAATTAAATGAACCAACCATGGATAAAACTCAAACGGGATGGGAGCATGGAAGCTAAAGAGCAAAAGAGTAGGGACCATACCCATAATCCATTTTCATGTGATGGGCATTGAAAAAAAACACCGTAGATGGTATCAAAGTGATGTCAAAATACTTGACATAGACCTGAATGTCCTCGGAGTCAACATCAACCAACGCCACAGTTGCAAACTTAGACACATCCCTCGCGGCCTTAGAAAGCTGTACCAACGAGAAACTACGGTTTGGAAAAGAGTGAAATTTAAGAAAAGAAAATGATTTTGAAAAAGAAACAACAAAATTAAAATGTACTGAAGAGATACAGGAAGATAAACATACAATGTGATCTTGCTGGAGACAGGTAAGGTCAGAGGCACGACCAAAACGGAGGACCACAACCTTATCGAAGGTGTCTCTGATGATGGTATCCACCTCAATCTTCTTCGACAAAGTTGTTAAGAGCTCACTCATTTTCCTTCAATAAATTTATTTAGCATTCAATCAAATTCAAGTACACTATGCTTTCGGCAAGTTTATCCAGACCAAGGTTATCAAGATCCCGAGCACGTAGAATCTTTTGATCGCATTACGTAATTTTCTTTTTCTTAAAACAAAATTTCGTATACTTTTGTGATTAGATGCATTTGATCCTAACCGAACCAATATTTTGTTGATTGGGTTGGCTTGGATTGAATTTTGAATTGTTTTTTTTTTAATCCGAACAAATCTAACTCAACAAAACATGATTAGTTCAAATTTTATTTCCTCCCAAATCTTACCAATAAGATGTCAGAGTCGTAGATAATACTGCAAGGGTGTAAACAGTACCATAAGGGTGCAAATAACAAAGTTCAAAAAAACAAATCAATTTCCCCTTTCTGCAGAACATGAAAATCTGCAGCCTCTTCCCCCTAAACCCTACCTCGTCCTCTTTTCTCTCTAACCCATACACCTCCACTATACCTCTTTTCGTCATCTTCTAACATTTAATTTCAAATTCCATTACGTCTCACAAAACGGGAAAGAGGAACACCCTTCTTATTTTAAAATTCTATTACGTATTGAAATGAGAAAAACATAAAAGAATAATACAAATTTCTGAATTTCGGTAGAACTAAAAATGATACAAGTGCTAGAAGAACGACCACAGACCAATGAAGACCAACATAATTAACAGAGGCAGAACACAAATAACTAAAATCAAAAGGCGCACCATAAACAAAAAAGAAAAATGTAAGAACAGGGCACAGAGGTGAAAAATTGAAATGAAACGAAACAGAGGAACAAATTCAGGCCAAGAAAAAACAATGAAACTTACTCATTGATGAAGAACACGAGAAAAAGCCGGACAAGAATAAGAACAAACCCAAGACACGAAGGAGAAATATATTTCTTCTCGCGTTGCGAACTGGGCTATGTCAAGATAACGGATTAGAAAACATCAATGTAAAAACGGGGCTTTGCTCTCTGCACCCCATAATTTTTAAAATAATTATTATATATCGGTATAATTACTAATTTGGTATCCATTTTGTTTGTTAAGTTCAAATTGGTCTTTGTACGTTTGTTTTGTTCAATTTAGTACTTCAGTTATTTAAAAAGATTCAATTTTGTCATCTCCGTTAGGTTGGAGTTAATACCGTGTCTGTATAGGACAAGTGTTAAACCGTAAAATTTTTAATTTTTAATTTTTTAAATTTATAAACTGTAGTTTACCGTTGTGCCACGTGATAACTTACCATCATGACATGTGACAGGGGTAATAGTTATTTTCAATTTACTAATCTATTTAAATTTTTGGTTCAATTTAATACCTCAATTCTTTAAAACAATATAATTTTATCCTTTCAATTTGAAACCAAATTAATAAATAAGTTAGTAAATTTAATAATAACTTATATATACATGTTAAAATAATTGTTCTCGATAAAAAATAATTAGTAACTCAATTGTTAAGAAATAATCAGCGCGGAATGTTGAGAGAGCAAACATGTGACATGATTTGAAGAATTTTAGAGGGGTGTAAAAGGTGATGGAGAAGGGGTGAGGATGTTAAAAAATAGAATTGGGCCAGGACAAACAAAAAGTGTTAAAAAAAACAATTTGGACTACAAGATAATATATAACCAAATAACATGGACAAAATAAAAGAAAATAAGAAGGTAAAGGAAAAGGAAAATATAGTTAAGGGAGAAATTAAAAAAAAAAGTAGGGCTAAAATAAAAAGGTAACAAAAAAACACTTTTTACCCTCATTTTATAATCTATTTTTTGAAATTTTTGAAATAAACATTATTTGTCCAGACAAAATTAACTGTTAGACAACCATTGGTTTTGTTTTTTTTTTTTCAAATCTTAATTAGTTTTTCGTATTTTCATTATTCTCACTTTAGTTATTTTTTTTAAAATATGTTGTAATTTAGTCATTTTTGTTAATACAATATTAGTGTCCTTAACTAATATGTTATAAGTCAGCACTTAGATTATTTATTTATTTTTTATTTTATTTTTTACTTTTAAAAAAATCATGTGTTAAATCACTGTCACGCAAGTGCCATATGAAAAATATCAATTTCGTTCTTATATTTGTTATTTTATTTCAATTTAATTTCATTTTTTTTGAAATTTAAGCAATTTCATCTCTCTAAATTAAAACAAAATTTAACTATTTATATAAATGTTATAATAATATTTTTATACAAATTGATATTTTTAATAAAGGTTCGTTTATTTATATTTATATTTTACATTACACTTTATTTAGATTTTTGTTTTAAAATTTTAAATAAATGTATTTATTTAAAATTATTATAAACATGTTTTTAAATTTTACATTTCAATTTATAAAGGTTTTATTTGTATGTTTAATTATTCGGATGGTACACACTTTGGTACAAGTGTGTCGATCTAGTATCCACTTTTAAAAAAATGTCAATGACATCCTAACTCTTGAAAAAAATTCTTCAATTAGGTTCCACATAAATTATTACCACCATTAATCACGTGTTATATGTCAGTGTGTGGTTTTTTTATTTTTAAATTTTTAATTTTTAATTATTTTTTTCAAAAAAAAAATAAAATGTCACGTGTCAAGTTCCTAATAGTGTCACATGACAATACAATATCACGTGTCGGTGTCACTATCATTGATCTCAATTTAGTCTTCATATATATATATATATATATATATATATATATATATATATATATATATATATATATATATATTAAAATGTGAAGATATTAGGAAAAATTCAAAAGACATCCATGCTTGTTTTTGTGACATCACACGTGTCAACTTTTGATATCATAGTCATTTATCACACATTCCTTAGGTTTGACACGTGTATGATATTTTTGTTTTGTTTTATAGTCATTTTTTCACACATATCATATTTATATTATTACATTGAATTATTTATTTTTATTTATTTTGAAGTAAATATGTTTTTAACCAAGTTTTTGAAAAACAATAACATTATTTTATTATTATATTATTATTATCATTATTTTCATAATGACAATTATTTTATTGTTATTATTTTATTATTATGACAATAATTAATATTAATATTGTTATAAGATTATTATTATTATTATTATTATTATTATTATTATTATTATTATTATTATTATTATTATTATTATTATTATTATTATTATTATTATTATTATTATTATTATTATTATTATTATTATTATTATTATTATTATTATTATTATTATTATTATTATTATTATTATTATTATTATTATTATTATTATTATTATTATTATTATTATTATTATTATTATTATTATTATTATTATTATTATTATTATTATTATTATTATTATTATTATTATTATTATTATTATTATTATTATTATTATTATTATTATTATTATTATTATTATTATTATTATTATTATTATTATTATTATTATTATTATTATTATTATTATTATTATTATTATTATTATTATTATTATTATTATTATCAACTATAAATTTAAGATATCATGTATTTGGGAAAATCCAAAAATATTATAGTTGGTTTTATGACATGTGTCGATTTTTTTTTTGTTTTTTAGTCATCTACCACATATCTCACACATATCCCCTAAGCGTGACACCGTATATGAGATTTTTGTGTTGTTGTCTAACCATTTTTCACACATCTCATATTTATATTATTATATTTTTTTCTAGATTATTCTGAAATATAACAGGTTTTTAACCAAGTTTCTGAAAACTAATAATATTACTTTTATATTTTGTTATTATTAGAGCCGCCAAAGTGGGTCAGAACATATGGACTAATCCGGTCTACCACGGATTCGGGTCGGGTTGGGTTGAAATTTTTTTACAAATTTCAGTACCTATCCGGCCCACCAAGAACCCGGCTCACCCGGGTTGAACCTATGGTGGGCCAGGTTGACCCACCAACCCACAGTGACACACATTATGTTAGACTTTGTAATAGGTTATTTTTTTAACCAAACACATTGATGGGTTGGCAAATGGAAACCTAGCTTCAACTAATAAAACTATAATTATTGGAAAAAAATATAATTAGTTTGCTGAGAAAAGTATTGCATTCAATAAAAGATCGGATAAGCCACAATAATACTTTGATCTTAGATAGTAATTTGTATTTTTATTTATTTATTTATTTTGGTTTGTATTGGAGTTTAACATCATTTTGAATTATATTGATATTGTATTCAAGTTTATTTGAATTTTGATATGAAATATAATTGTTGACTTAAGAAAAAAAAATTATATTTTTGTAATTAAGTGACCTAGTGAGCCTACCCGTTTAACCCACCAACCCGTGGTGGACCGAAATAGGTTCAAATTTTGTGAGTCGAATTGGATTGATCCACTAAGTGACCAATCCGTGGTGGATCGAGTTTGGCCGGGCCGGACAACCCATTTTGACAACTCTAATTAATATTATATTATTTGCGCGGGATCATATTTATTTATATTTTAAAAACTTATAATTATTTTTATATATTTCCTTATTCATTAATTATTATTTTCTTTTATTTTCTCAATTTTTGGTCTTAATAAATATTAATTTATTTCGTTTAGGTTAGTTATTATAATTTTTTTATTTTTATTTTTATTTTTATTGAAATTTATTATCATTATTATTATTATTTTTATCATCATTATTATTTTTTTTTTCCATTTAAAATTTGACATATGTCCATTTCTTTGATTTTTCTGTAAATACTATTTAATTGACCAATTTGACATGAAATAATTTTAACTTTTCACGAAAGAAGTTGTAAAACAGCAGGAACCGATAAGAGTGTGATGCTCTATAAAACGTCATAAGGGTAGTAATGGTTCTATTAAAAGTGTAATATATATAACTTATCAACGTCACTTTTATTTAATTTTCATATATCAACACTTTTCGATATATATATATATATATATATATATATATATATATATATATATATATATATATATATATATATATATATATATATATATTAAATTGTTTAAATTTGAACATTTTTTTGTTTGGAAATTTTAACTACAACTTATTTTATGTTTTTTATTTTTTACATGATTATTCATATTTTACCATATACATCTTAGTTTTGCTTTCTATAATTTACTACTCTAACATAAAAAGAAAAATCATACTAAAATAATATTATTTGTTTTCAATTAATTTTATAAAAACATATTTGTGATTAGTTATAGTTGGAGAAAATGTATCACCAGTTAAGAATATTAACACATCACCAGTTAAGAATCTCACCGTCTTTACTCAAAAAATTACCTTAAGAGTGTCCAAATGATGAAAATGTGTAGAATACATAAATTACTATTTCATGCTCTTTGATCCCAAATACATTTACACTTTTTAAACAAGAATAAATTCAAACCTCATAACACTCTATTACAAAAGTACAAGAAAAGAAAAGTCAAATATAAGCTTAAAATGTATTTGACTGGATAAGGAAGATGATAGACTTAAAGTTCATTATATAGTCACTAACATTCATCCCTAAGTTATTCTAGGTGATGTAGAACTTTCAAGACGTATTTTTTTTATCAACCCAATATAGTTACTTCATCTTCTTAAATTATTAAACTTTTTATTTATATATTACATTTTAACTATGCATATTTATAACCTATGATACATATATACGATATGTGTATGGGATACGATACATATACGCTGATATGTTTATTTTGAAAATAATAAGATATGACACATAATATATTTATATCAAAAAATAAACAATGATTTTTTAAATTCTCATAAATAAATTGTTTATTTTAAAATAATTATTACTGTTATTAATTTTCTTTTGATACAAATATAAAAAAAAAAAAAGTACGCAAGGCTCCAAAACTATAATCATGATTGAAAGTTATAAAACAAGAGTCTGGGCATCCAGACATATCATCATTGAAAGTTAGAAATTAAGAGTATCCAACTAAGAGTATACAAATATAATCATGTATGTGAACCAATCCTTACAATTTAAAGGCTCTTTCACTGGTTGCACTAAAATGACATCTAGTCCTTTTATTCTTTTAAGACAAAGCTTTCAAAGTTTATATGATTCGTAATCATAACAATCCAAATATCCTTCATTACGTAATTTGTTTATTCTTTTTTCTGATCAATATGAATAAATAAACTTTATTCACAAAAATTCATTTTTAATATTTCATTCTCAAGTAAGAAAATGGCATAAAATATTATGTTGTCGTATAATATAATAACATGAGATATTATTCCAAACAATAACATGACTTAATAATTATAATATAGGTTTAGTTAATTATTTAGCTTTTATATTTGGAATTTTAATTTTTTTTAGTTTCTATATTTTTTTATACAATTGAGTTATTATTTCTTAAATAAAAATAATAATTGAGTTTTTACTTTTATAAAAAATAATTAACATAGTTCATTGCGTTAAATTAGTAATAATATTATTTGAAGGTGTCCTGTATTAAATTATAAGTCTGTCCTGTATGAAAATTTAAGTCATTTTTTACTTTAAAATTTCTCTTATTTTGTTGGATTTATATTTTATATTTTTCACATATGGATTATGGTTATAGTCATGGTCATTGAGAGATTGTGGTTCCATATGATTATATGACATTAGTCTTACACATATAAGACCTTAGACACCACTTTTACACTAAAATTTTAAGACAATGTTGTTATGGGTCTTTATTTTTATATAGTGTTTAACTTTGTCTATTATATCTAATGTGAAACTTCTGACTCACACTTTATTTCCAACATATTTAAATATGTGACACTTTTCAATAAAAAATTATTTAAATTTTGACGAACTATACAATATTGATGTCAATCTAACTAAAATGACCACGTTGAACTTTTGACAAAACTAAAAACTTAATTAAATAAATAAATAAATATAACGAGGAGAAAAACGAATCAAAACCTAAAAAATAGTAATAAAGTTAGTAATTAAAACTTATAACATAACTTGCTGTCGCATATGATAATGAAAAGGTATACCACCATAACATGAGATTGAAAGAATACAGAAAATGCATTGTACTGGGGGTGAATGACACCCCACGCCAACCATTATTCGTTCATGACTTTCTGGGAATAAGTTAATGTATGTCAAGGACGGACCTTGCATGTGACGGAGGCGAGTCACGGTTACCCCATAGTTTATTTATTTTATTTTTTATATATATTATAAAATTATATTTATATATATGTTATTTTTATTATTTAAAAAATAAAATAAAAGTTGATTGGAAGAACATTAGTTAATAAAAGGATTATAATTTTTTTTTAATTTTTTCACAATGAGCAATCAAAAGAATGTGAGAGTAAAAAGAAAGACAAAGATATATAATGAGAAAGATATTAGAAATCAAAGAAATAGAAGAACCCAATCTCATAAATCCTATTATGATTTATATGGATTAAATTTATGATTTTTCCAAATTAATATAAACCTAAATTATAATTTTAAAGATTTTTTAATGAAATTGGTACAAATCCTAATTATATTTTCTATAATTTTTAAATTGTAAAATTTAGCGATTTTGTATTTTTTGCGGCTGTATATAGTAAAATTTGTAAAATTTTATGACTGCATCTTCAGCTGTATTACAAATACCTCTGCACATGGTAAGTTAGTTGAATAGTTTTAAATTAGAATAAAAGTTAGAATATTCATGTTGCTTAAATTCAATAAATTAGAACAATTAGAAATTAAAAAAATGTGAATCACAATGTAAAAATGGTTTAAATATAAGAAATAAAAAAATTTTTAATTAAAAAAATTATATATTAAAATTTAATTTGTCATCCTTATAATTTTTTCCAACTTCCGTCACTTTGGATTCCTTCAAATCTTTTACTTTTTCGCTTTACTTATTGTATACCGTGATATTTTTTATACTCAATAATAAAATCTCAATTTTTTAATATCTTCGTATTTTAATTTAAAATATTACATTATTTTATTAAAATGAGTATTCTTTAAGATTATTAAAATAACATTTTCACTTAATTATTTATATATATATAAAAGTAACTAATGAATATTTTATGATAATATTAATATTTAAACTAATAAATAATACTTTTATCTACAACAATATAGTAAGAGATTTCCTCTGTTGTATTCTGTAACATCCCAATTTCAGCATCTTAAAACTAATAATAATAGGAAGTTTCATCATAGTTCCAAAACAGATCATCCATTGCACACGGTATATTAATACAGTCTTACAAAAGATATGACTATAAAATATATCACTTATACACTTACACTAAACTAATAAGAATACACTTAATATGACCACTGCAAAAGCTCTCACCTAAAACGATGATTCCTCATCCTCCATAAGTGCCTCTGACATTGCAACCACATATGCTCCCACCGAAAAGGTGATCATCGCAAAAGGAAACATACAACACAAGACATAAACACAAAAAGCAAGGATAAACTAATCTGATTAAAGGAATCTTGCAGTTCAATTATAAACAGAAATCATGCAATCTTTCTCATTATTACCAGAATCATATAGACCACCACAACACAACACATATACATGACTTTAGACTCAATATCCGGATTATGTAAGCGACATTGGATCTCTTGGTGACGTGCACCTGTGACGGTTCCCAAACTCTGTAGAGTTTGGGCTCAAGAGGTTATCACCCAACCACTCTCAGGGTAAGTCCCCTTCGCGTTTAAGACTGATCGGGTCCAAAGACTAGGACCTCTTGCTACTCCTCACGACATAATCCGTTATGCTCTATCTGAGCCTTAATGGTTATTAGAGCGTTATGATACCAACCAAACCTGAGTTCTTATGTCCTTACATGCACTAAAACATTCCCCTTAGAATTTCCCTTGAAATCCTAGTTCAACCACACCTTCTCATATTCCAACTTCATGCAATTTCACCACACATATTACTAGTCATAACAATTCATGCATATCATAACTAAGTTCGCATTTTAACATTTAAACATAGCTTCATCCATTAGAAAAAGAGAAATAACATTCAGCTGTAGAGGTTCCCGCCCAAGCTAGAAGGTCTCGCCCAAGCGAAAAGGCTTTCTCGCTTAGGCGAGTCATTCTCGCCTGAGCGAGGCTCGAAACTGAGAACAACCCAAACTCTGAGTGAATTCTCGCTCAGGCTAAGTTGTCTCGCTTAGACGAGAGTGACTCTCGCTCAAGCGAGACTGGCTCGCCTAGGCAAGATCTCGCACAGAGATAGGGGATGAGTTTCTGGTGTTTTCGCTCAAGCGAGATTCTCGCTCAAGCGAGACTGGCTCGCCTAGGCAAGATCTCGCGCAGAGACAGGGGATGAGTTTTTGGTGTTTTCGCTTAGGTGAGAGCTGCTCCTAGATTCCCAATCTGTTCTCACATGCAACAACCTAGAATTCATGCCCACACTCAATTATACACCCAATGACACATTCCAAACATCAATTCAGTACACAATTATGTAATCAAGTTCATCAAACATGGTTTATATGCGAAATTTAGAAGAATTAGTTAGCTTCCCTTACTTGTTATCTTGCTTAGACAACTTTATAAACGACAACGCCTTAAAAACGACAACGTTTCTAACTCCATAGGATATAGAAACATCACAAGAATGATCAGGACATATCGTTATGATCAATGATCAGCAGAGACTCATACTGATGATTAAAACGTCACATGCAAGCGAAAGAGGGCTCGCATGCAACAGAAAATAGAAAAAGACTAAAAAGAGAGCAGAACTTACGCGAATGGAGAAACTGATCGGTCTAATTTGAAGAGCTCGCCGAGAGGATCAATCCTACGGTCTCGATTCTTCACTCAGACGACCTGAGAGACATAACTTCTAGAGAGAAGTCAAAGAGCTCTAGAAAAGTGATTTCTAGATAGATGATGTGTTTTAAAATAATGAAACTCGTTTATAACAATTCTATTTATACTAAAACCTTTTAATATTAAAATAAACGAGTCTCACTATTTTTAAACAAGTATCACTTTTAAAACACCATTATCTTAGGTCTTACATATCCACATTTCAAAATACTAATTTTACCCTTAAAAAAAATATTTATTAAATTTTTAAAAATTGACTGTTACTTTTACAATTTTTTTTTATAAAATCGTCTATCTCTTTTATTTTTCTTTATTTATCAATATTTATTCTTTCAACTTTTCTGATTTATTTTACTTTATTTTTAATAAATATAATTTTATTTTATATATTAAGTTAATGACATTGCATTATGATCACCTATTAATATAATATCAATATAATATCATGTATATTAAAAATAATCATACACAACAAATGCGTGCGCTAGTAAATAATAAAACAAATATTTATCAAGTAATTGTCAATATAAGTAAGCTTATGTTCATCAGGCTGGCGCGAACATTAGGAGGATCCATTGGACACATATTTTTTGAATTTCATTACTGATGATGGTGTAATTCTTAAATCCTATAATTTTTCCAATTTCTAATGACAAATTCGTCTCAATTATTAATATTATAGAAATAGTGATGAGTTTCTTCTATGTATCTCCCTATCATATATTATTTCGATTTCAGTACCTGTCATCATATTCTTTGTTGTTAAATTGATAAAATATTCTAAATTTATTACTTAATATAAAAGTTTATATTCAGTTTTATTTAATTTTTAGGTTTTTAATTTATTTATCAATGATAATATATATATTTTTTATTATAATTATTATTGTTATTGTTAGAATTTTATTTAGGTCACATATATTATTTCAATATATGTTAGAGTCATTATTTCAAAAGGGTATATAAAGAGGAAGTATTCTTGTAATTTAAGATGTGTCGACGTGACTTTTTTCTTTATTCTCTTTATTCGTGCAAGGATTTAGAATGTAGATAACAATAGATCGGGTCGAGTATGGATAATGTCTATCCATAACTTGATCTGTAAAAAAAATTTACTTGTTACTCGTCCGTTTAATTGTTTTTTAATTATTGGGTACCCGTTTAAAAAATAACCGTTCGTGGATACCCACATATTCACAAATATTTAAAAAAATATTTTATAATTTTTTTAAAATAAAGTTATAATAAATAAATAAATTAAATTAAATTTTAATTTTCATTAAATTTAACCTAATAAAGTATAAATTTAATTTTTATTTCAATTAAATTCAACTTAATAAAACATGAATTAAGTTTTAATTTTAATTTTTTACGAATAAAGGATACTCACAGATATAGATAGTATGATACTCGCACCCGGCCCATTTATAAACATGTATTAAAATGTTCGCTACCCATAAATATAAATACCTATGAATAAAAAACTATCCATAAAATTTATTCGCGGGTATTTTTGCCATTCGTAATATCTAAATCACTTCATAAACAAGACTCGTTAGAAAAATAAAAAATAGTATAAATTTACTTTTAAAATATTATATTTATTTATATGTTAATTTTTTGGTGATGTATTAGATAATGTATGTATTATTTTAATATTAAATCCAACGGTGAATAGAAATGTCTTGAATATAACTTTTTGTGTTATTATTATTATTTTTAATTAATAATTATGAAAAAATATTTTATTAAAGGGTTAAATATGTTTTGGTCCCTCAAGCTTAAGTGAAATTTGAAATTAGTCTCTCTTTGAAACTTTAGACTAATTTAGTCCTCCATCTTTATATATGTGCGAATTTAGTCATTTTAACCAAAGTTTGTTAATTTTATTTGACGTTTCAAGTGTATTTTATATTAGTATTTGAAATATTTACACGTTTTGACATATTTTTTTTTTTTATTAGCTCAAATATTATCGTAAATTGTGTTTGTAACGTCACATAAACTTAACAAATTTTGTTAAAATGACTAAATTTACATATTATAAAAGATGAATGACTAAATCGGTCTAGAGTTTCGAAGATAGACTAATTACAAATTTCACTAAAACTTGAAGGACAAAAAAACATGTTTAACCCTTTATTAAATTTTGAAATTACAAATTAATGGATTTTATTAATAATTTAATATTGAAATTACAAATGTTAAAATTCAGTATTTATATTTCATAGTTGATTATAATAATTACCATTTGTGACATCCTATTTAATAGATAATCTTTAATAAATAAAAGATCACCAAATCATAATATATAAAATAGAACACCAACATAAAGTATATCAAAATTAACTTTTTACAGTCATCTAAAATATACTGAAACAAAAGTATCATATGCACATAACAATGCCATAAACATATCACAAAATATAAAACAATTTGGCAAAAGGAATGCTCCACTGAACAATAAATTACAAATAACACAATTCTTAAGAAGAAAGGATCAACAATGGGAAAAATCCATGGAGCCTAACTAAACCACAGCATCTCAACCTTCCGCACAATTACCAGAAGTTTTCACATCTGCTCACACCAACATTAGTGATTATTGCAAAACGGAAAATAAAACAAGGAACATACAAAGAAAAAAAGGGTAAGCTAGTGAAAATAATTTGGATATATATATATATATATATATATATATATATATATATATATATATATATATATATATATATATATATATATATATATAAGCAGGTTATAAACATGCAATTCATGGAGCACGTGCAAAGCATGTAATAGCAAATAGTAAAAGACTTTCTAACTCAATCATTCAGATATATGTAATGGAATCGAATTCACTAATTGCTTGCACTCAATGGTTGACGGATCTTGATCAAAAAGTTTGAAGGGAGCAAAATAATATACTCAAATTTTATATATTTAATTATTATTACTAATATTACATAAGTATATATAATTTAGTATTGGAATCCTTTTATGTTTTTCCTTAAAAAAATTATAGTTATGAAATTGTATTTGATATGAAACTTATTTTAAATAATTTTTTTCTAATTTCATCTCTTTCCATGCGTATTCCCATATTTGGAAACATTTTCTTATAATAAGTTCCAAAAAATTATTATGAAACATTCTGCCTATAATTCAAAATAATTAATATGAAAATTTTCACATATAATTCTTTGAATCTTAAGATATATTCTCTATCATGCTTGAAAATAGATGAAGAAGTAAAATTGTATTATTTTCATCTTCAAGGGTATATTCTCTTTTATCACTTTAAAATAAATGAATCTATTATTTTATTTTTCATCAATATACCTATTTTAAAAAAATTAAGACTAAAAAATAATTTATCAAAATCTAATAAAAATTTAAGAGACGTAATTACTAAAAAAATGATAATCAAGTCACATTTAAGAAATGGTTATGAAAAATAATATAGTACATAATTTTTCTTTTTATATTCATAAAAAAATAAATATACAAAAAACTCGTAGGGTAAAAAAAAATTAAATATCAAACTAATATTTTCTTATTAAGGGAAAGGAGAGAGTTACTTTTTTTTTTATCTTAGAAGAGAACGAATTAATCTATGTTTAACTTTCTATTTCTTGTTTAAAACAAAAAACAAAAAAAGATATACAAGAGTTATCAATGAATTCAATAGTGAGAAACGTGAGATGAAAGAGAACAAAAAAATATTTCAATAAATTTTATTATTCTTTATTATGTTTAATTTTTTATTTTATTATTTATTAATATTAAATATTATATTTTATAAAAAATCAATCTAAAAATACTTTTTAAAATATTTTTTAAAAAATTTAAAAATTTTTGAAGGCCATTACTGCTCTACAAAGTCATTGTCAATTGGTTTCACTCTACCACACACAAGGTTAGTCCATAATCATATAAGGCCATTATTCTGTGAAAGACTAAGACCTCCTGCTACTCTCACCACTTGAACCAGTCTACTCTATGTGAATCTGACTGATCTTTAAAGTGTCAAGATGCAACCTAAGTCTGCCAAGAGACTCATGGAATTACGTCAAACTCATATCATATACATATTTATCCATTCTCATTTCATACCAAGCACATCAATTTCAGTTCAAAATATCTCATAATACAAGCAAAACATAATACAAAAGTAAAACAACTTATATAATAGAAATAAAATAATGAAACGCATCCATGCACCAGTCTCATTCAAGTTAAAAGCCCTCGCTCAAGCGATAGAAGTGTTCTCGCCTGAGCGAGAACTCGAATAGTGGCACTGTGAGTTTTTTGCGACCTTCTTGCTTGAGCAAGATTGCTCTTCGTTCAAAACTGAAACTCCTCGCCTGAGCAACAACTTGAGCAAAGACTGAGGTGAGTTTTTTCTACTCTCGCTTAGGCAAAAATTGCTCGCTTGAGTGAGAATAGTAAGTTTCTCACCTGCTCACTCATAGAAGTCATAATTCATAATCAAACCACAGACAATTCATTCTCATACCCATACAAGTATCATCAAAGCATTCTAAACATGAAATACAACAAAAAAACATGCAAGATATTTTAAAAACGTTAAAACCCTAGTTTCCCTTACCTTAACTGAAAGGTAACTTGAGGAGAAGAAAATCCTTATGAAAAAAGACCTAGACCTGGAACAACTTAAAGAGGTGGAGGAGGAGCGTTTGGTTAGCTCAAAGGAGGAACTCGCAAGTGCCCTAGATAAGGTTCTACCTCAGAAGGGAAGAAGGAAGTGAGTAAACAGCTGCGAGGGATCTGAGAAACAAGTAGCTGACTATGGACCCTTACTCACTAAAATTTCACTCATTAACTTAAAATAAAAGTGGGTCTTAAACCATTAAAAGCCCAACACTGTAATGACCATTGTTGCATTTACATGCAACACTCTTTACATTAAAATTGTTTTTCATCAAAAATATTGTAAAATTTTTAATTGATATTAGCTATAACTAGCGAACACACAGGTACTGTCATACTTTTATGTTCGTATTTTTTAATTTTTAAGAAATTTAAGTTAAAATCAATAACAAATATATAATTAATTTTTAAAATAGTTTTTAAATATAAAATTAAAAACAATATATATATATATAATTAAAATAATAAAAAAAAGTTAAAAATAAATTATTTATAAAATAATTAATTTTTAAAATAATTTAAGATAGAACTGGTATTATGAAATATAGACACAGAAGAAAATCTATATATATATATATTTATATATATATATATATATATATATATATATTTTGTTATAGATTTCAGAATTTCATTTAATAAAATATATTAATATATAAAATGACATGTGTACAGTTTAAGAAAGACCATCGTATAAAATGACACCAAGATATATAGTATAATATGCTGATGTATAATGATATTTGAAAACAATAAAATATATTTAATTAACTGTCACCAGAACTAATATTGTTTTTAATCTTTTAAGAGCAATGATTATATAATCAAATGAAAAAATAAAAATAAAAATAAAACTTGGATTAATTGATAAAGGATATCAAAATGGACACATTAGAAAGTACATCAGACATTAATATTTACACACAGAAAATATATTTATAATTAATTAAATTTTGCATCATCAAATATTGAATGGCATGTGTCACACGCAGAACAAATAGAAAGCATTGTTCTCGTGGTGAATGGCACTGCTCGCCCACCACCATTCATTCGTAATTGGAATCTTTTGAATGTTATCTTCTAACGATTCTCTTTCTCCAATGTTGTATCCTTCAAATCTTTTACTTTCTTTATCGACTATCGAATGTTCCGACCTTTTACTCTAATCAACATAACAATTAAACACATAATCTAAAAATTAATGGCATACATTAATTATAAAGAATGCATTTTTCATACATTATAAAATATATTTATGAATTTTATGTATATTTTAAGAGAATAAAATATACCTCTATTATGCTAGAGACAGGTAAGCATAGTTATCATCATGCTGGCTGGTACCGAGCATGAGATGGTCTGATTGGACAAACTTTTTTGGAATTTCATTACTGATGATGCTGTAATTACTGAACCTTACCACATTTCCCAACTTGCAACTATATTATATAAAATTCATATTCATTCTTTTCATTGAATTTTTAAATAGTTTCTTGCACAGAAAAATGTATTTAAGATAAAAGTTCTTTTTCTTTATTTCACTTATTATACAATAATTATTTTAAAATTGATTGAAAAGCAATAGACAATTATTTCGTAAATCAATGAATAATGGTATACAGAAAAAAAAAAATATACAATGCTGCATAAGATGGGCCATGAGTAGTTGCTTTTTTTTTTCCAGGTATTATATTAGCATGGGCACGATATATTTTATTTTTAAATTTCAGGATTTCATATTTGAAAGGCTTTGTATTCATTAGTCTCTTTTGTTTGGATAGAAGTGAAAGGGGACAAATGCAATGATAAAAGATATGGCAGAAATACTAAACTTTTTCCACACACACGCACACACACGTGTGTGTATATATATATATATATATATATATATATATATATATATATATATATATATATATATATATATATATATATATATATATATATATATATATATATATATATATATATATATATATATATGAAGAGAAAACGACTTATTTTTTTTTGTACATTCAAATAATACACTTTTTATTTTTCATATTTCTTCTAATTTATTTTTCTTATTTATTTATTTATATTGTTCTTTTAAACCTCGTAAAGCATAGGAAATTGATTTTAAGGGATAAATGAAGTATTAAAATACCCAATCATTGACAAATCCACACGTTCTCGTAAAATACTAGGAGTAAATAAAATACACAATTCCATTTGTTATATTTTATTTGTGAATTGTATATGAAGCACTTTAAGGTTAATATATTTTGTTATATTTAGTACCAAACACAATCCAGACACATCAAGTGAAAATATTCATATTAATATTTTTATTTTATTTTCATGACGAGAGGAATCCTATTTTGATTTTATATGACAATGAAAATGGTTTCCTAAATCTTTTTCTTTTCTTTTCACATCATACTTTCACATTAGTATATTTTATTAAATATATTTTCAAATTGGGAAATTATTAATAATACCATCTTCACTAAATAATATTCTCAAACTTAACGAGTGTGAAAATAAAATATATACACTATAACAACTTTAGATACAAAATTAATATGTTATATTTTTTTCTTCTCTCCTCCTACTTTTGCAGAACTTTAGCCTGCAATTACACCATGCTTTAAAAGAAAATCAGATATCTTCTTTCTTTCACATCCATCCAGCGGGAAAATAATATTTCTCTATATACTTAAAAAAAGAACAGTTTTGAGAAAGTACTGAAAAATAATAATAAACTACATATTTTAAGGTGAATCAGAATTTAATGAGATGAAATATAGTGAAAATGTTATTTTGAAGATAGTTAGATTGTTTTCAATACATAACACATATTAAATCGTTATCAAAAGATTATTACATGAAGTATAAACACAAATTTATAGTAAGATGATTATTTAAAAATATAATATATAGTCCTCCATAATAAAAGATTTATAAACATAAAGACATTGAATCAAACTAGTACAAAATATTCATATCTACATCTAGTACAAAGTATACTAGACATTTGTGATAGTCTCAGTACTGCTTCCTGCATTATCCTTTGATCACGGGATTACACAGTCATAGCAGAACCAACACCACAGCGAAAAAGTATGATGGTAAGTTAAAGTAATTTAAATCATATTAAAGTTTATAGATTATAACTAAAATAAGACTCACGTAAATATTTTTCGTTAAGTTTGATTTTGTATTCGAGTTATGTAAGATTATTTTTTTTAGTTAACACATAGATAATTTATATTTTTGTAATTTTGTTTTATATTTGGACTGTATTAAAGTTTATTTAGATTTTAATTATAATTATAATATAGTTTTGACCCAAAAAAAAACATATAGTTTAATTAATTAAGTGAGTCCGTGAGCCAATCTGTTTAACCCACCAACCCGCAGTGGACCGAGTCGGGTTGAAATTTTTTTGGCTCGCTAATAAGTAAACTGGGTTGGATTGACTCACTAAGTGATCAATCCGTGGTGGGTTGAGTCGAGTCGGATTACCCATTTTAACAATTCTAACTTCAGACGCTAATACACTCCACAAATCTGCAAACATTGTTGCATTCATACTCTAGGAATTAATACCTTCGCATTAGGCGGATCTTCAAAAAATATTGTAGGGAGCCAAAATAGTTATATAAAAATGTTGGACATATCAACTACATAAAATTTACTAAAAAAATTGGATACACAAATATATATATATATATATATATATATATATATATATATATATATATATTTGGATTCCCAACAATTTTTCTTTCAAGGGTAAGTCCCTTCCACATTGATATACTCTCCCTCAAATGGAAGCATTTTCAATCACAAATATCCATTTTCATAGCGTCGTGCATCTTAACATGACACATTTACCTGAACCTCTTATTAAAAAGACTTTCAATACAGGAATCATACTATACTCGTATGAGCTGATAATCAAAACTAACCTTCGGCTCTGAATCTACATACTAATAATTTTGTATACATTACTTTTAATTATAAAATTTTACAAAAATAAAATTTAAAATATTTATCAATTTGAGTCATTCTTTAAACTATACGAACAAAATTTATTATAATAAAATAAGTAGTAATCAATAAATCATAAAATTTTCATTAATAACACAGATTATTTTATTTTATTTTATGGATTTGCAAACTAATTAATTACTCAAAGAATATAAAATGTAAAAAAGATATTAAAATAATGACTCCTATAATTAAAATGAAAAATGATTATTGTAACGATCAATAGTCATGGGATGATTTTAATATAAAAGGAAAAAACATCATATTATTGAAGATGACTTATTCATGAAGCTCCATGATAACTTACCAAATATATAAATATTTAAAATTTTCTCCAATACATAGGTGACAAAATAACATCATTTTAATAGAACACAAAAGTTAGTATTGTACATAAAAATTAATTATATTATTCGTCCTACACAAAAGGACCATATCGTTAAAGTAATCAATGTCAAATCTGAAGAAAATGAAGCCTGAAAACCTGGACAAATAATGATTTGTGCGTCTTCAAAAAACTATTATACTTCTATGTATGGAACTTGTCAAAGATAAACAACAATGTTTAATTGTCTCAATTTATTTTTTAAATATATTTTTTTTTCTAAATACAGTACACTTAAAAATCCAAACACTTATAAAATAAAATAAAAAATCATATCACTATAAAAAAAACGTCAAATCAATTGGAATTTTAGTCCAACAATAACATATAAAACAACTCTAACAAACAAAGTGAAAGCAAGAAAATCTCACAATATCTTGGTTCACATGCATAAACTAGTTTTAAAAGTTCATTAAACAATCCTTTAATTAATGAGTTCAAACTAGTTGCAAAATAATAGTGAGTCTTTAAGTAATGTTTAAGAGTCAATGAATCGTGTTCAGACCAAGTTTTATGAATTTCGAAACAATCTATCAACTTTTAATTAACACAGTCAGATTCAGACCATTGTGATAGTACGTGTCATATCAGTTTGGTATACTTCAGTTATTTATTTCGAGATAGAAAACTTTTACAAATTTAAAAACAAAATACTTTTCCAAACATGACGTACGATTCAGACCAAGTTTCATTTTTTTAAGAAAAAATATTTTCACACCGACTTGTATAAATACAAGCATTAAACAACTGGATTGATAATAGAATGTTAAAATAAATAATTGAATAAAATAAATTATCGTAAAGAGTTTTCAAAGTATCATCCCTATTTATCTAAAGAGGTCATAGGTAGGTGGCTTGACTTCAACGTTAAAATACAGTAGCAAAGACGTACAAAAAGTAGTTAGGACTTGGACACAAAGTTTTCTCAATGCTCTTTTTTTTTCTTTACTAATTTGGGGATGAAATAAACATGTAAATATGTATTCAAACTTTTAATAATTTTTCATTTAAATAAGTCAAATAAATTTTATCTATGTAAATATTTTCGTGTAAAATATTAAAAAAATGTATATTAAAAAAATATTTAAACAAAAAAGAATAATCTTAAATTTTGGCAAGAAATTTTGACAAGAAAGGAATTCCAAATACCTAGATTCCTTATTTGATTTCGTGCGAAAAAAAAAAAATTGTACAGTTGTGTTGTTAAGCATGTTATCTTGAACCCAAACATTTCAAACCAACCAATTTTCTGTTATCCTAATCATCTTGGGATTTTGTCGTGTTCTTTGTGAACATGCGCGGTTTTCTGAGTCAACACTCATTTATCTGAGTTTTAAAACGATATCTGAAAAAACAACATGACGAATGCTCATTGTCTAATACAATTTTGTAAAATAAATCAGAGTACAAATCTCATAGATAAAATAAATCAAAGTACAAATTTTATAGATTAAATTTGTTGTAATTTGTTATGTTGGAAGTTTTATATTGGTTAATAACAAAATTAGTTTATGATATATAAATAAATATAAATTTTATTTAAGAAGTTAATTTTATAAGATGGAATTTGACTCGATAACATTTAATATGGTATTAAATTTTTTTATCTTATCAAAAATTATTTTCTCATTTTCTTACTCACACTAAATTAACCTCTTTTTACCATCTAAACCATCTTTTCTCTTTTATAAGTATATTTTTATTTATATATCACTTTTTATCTATATTTTTTTTCATCTTTCTTTATAAATATATAATTTCAATATGTTTAAATGATATCGATGACAAAAACTAAATTAATATCACAATTTTAATAGTTAATTATGAATGTAAATTTTATACCTTTGTATTTAATTTCTATTAATAGAGAAAACTTTCTTAGGTAAACACTCATAGGTCATACTTTTTTAAAATGGCAAAAAAGGTTTAAGCCTTTAATATCTTATTCCGGTGTTTGATTTATAAATATATTTTATAAGAGGATTTGACTCTGAAATTATTTAGTGAGACTTATTTTATTATTTTTATTTATATCTCAAATAATACTCGTTTATTCTTTAGTTATTTTTTCTATATATGTTTCATCGTTCAATTTTCTCTCTCTATCAAATAAACCAACATTCCAAATACAATAATATCAATTAAGAAAAAAAATGTTTTTTTTTTTTTTACTTTTTCGTACAATCAATTTTCATCTAAAATAATTGCAACGTTTTTATCATTCATTTATTATGTCATATATCAGATGTCATTCATATTTTTCACCTAAAAGGTGTATATATTTTTATCAGTCATTTATGAAAAACTAAAAGTCTGTACTAAACATTACACATTTGTATTCATCAAGAACTAAAGTTATTTATTTGTTCACATTAAATATAAAGACTATCCTATTTACATCCATTAAAATATGCGTAACCCATACCCATCACCTAATCCTTAAATTAAAAACATAAAGTATATATATTAAAGTTCGTACTCCATGTTATAAACATAAACAAAAAATGTTATTTAACTAATTTATAAAGTAAATATTATTAACAATTAAAATAATTTTATTATAAATAAAAAATTATAATTAATTTATAAATTTATCTTTAAATTAGTCGATAGGTTTTTGAACATTTATTTTTGTATGTTTTATGTTTTATTGGATAGTGTCATTCCCTCCACAGACTCCCTCGGTCCCCTCCCACCACAAACCTAAAACCTCATGAACAAAAAAATGAACCTAAAAGACATAAGTGTGGGGATAGTCATCTGACAAGACATAACAAAACAGAACAGTATCGTTATTCTGGGACTTGGGACCCAGATCACGTGAAACTTTTCCATTTGTACTAAATAAAGTGAAAAGTCACAGAACAAGAAAATTACTTAGGTTTTTGGTTTCGTGTAGCATTATTTGATTATAGAAAATTAAAATTTATTTAATTATGTTTTCAGTTTTTAAATTTAGAAGTATAATTAAAATTTAGGGTTAAATATGTTTTTAGTCCCTTAACTTTCAGTGAATTTTGGAATTAGTCCATTTTGAAACTTTTAACCAATTTAGTCCTTCATCTTTTGAAATACGTGGATTTAGTCCTTTTAATCAAATTTTGTTAAGTTTATTTGACATTTCAAGCGTATTTCACAATAGTATTTGACTTAAAATTAGAGCAAAAATGTGTCAAACAGTATAAATAACTCAAATACAATCTTAAAATGCGTACGAAACATCAAATAAACCTAATAAAATTTGATTAAAAGGACTAAATCCACGTATTCCGAAAGATGAAGGACTAAATTGGTCCAAAGTTTCAAAATGGACTAATTCCAAAATTCACTGAAAGTTAAGGAACCAAAAACATATTTAACCCTAAATTTTATAAGATCTAATTTTGATATATTTTAATTTTTAAAATAAATAAATGTAATTTTTTAATCTCACGGTGTCATATTTGACATAAATGATGTTTGAAAATGTTTGAACGAATGTAAGAACTGATATAAAGATTTTAAACATCATTTTTTGTTTAATATTTTAAAAAATATTTTATAAAGTCGAGTTAAAAATTCATCGTTTAATATTTTAAAAGAAATATTTTATGAAGATAAGTTAGATAAAAAAATTCATTCATTTTTAAAGTTGGACTATTAAATTATATTAAAATTTGATATATAAATAAATTTTAATTTTACTAAAATTTAAGACAAGAATATATTTAACAGTAAAAAAAATAACTAAAAATTTATGAATAATAATATGAAAATGATAAACTATAAAAATTTATGATTTCATATATTCAAACGAATATCGAAGTGTTATAGTCATAAAAATAAAACGCGAGTAAATATTAAGAAATATTTAAATATATATTACTCACATTGAGTTAAATACTCTTGTTCCAATATAAGTCAGACACGATTTCATAAAATAATAGCTAACTATTTGATATTTATCAGCAATATTATACAATAATTTGTTATAAAATAATTTATAAAAAGTATAAATTAAAGTTGAAGTAATTTTTAAATTAAAATAAAAAAAATCAGTGTAAAATTAGTAGTTTTGTAAATATCACAAAGATAGAAAGACATGTAACGGTTTAGTAATTTAAAGAATTATGAATATCTCCTTGTAAGAAAATTTGACTGTATTTATTAAAGTTGGTAGGAAAAGGGTTGGTAAAGTTCAATACATTCGAGAGAATAATAGTACATGATCAAATAGTACAAAAAAAAAAGTGGTCCTTGCATTTGCAAGGTTATTTATAAAAGGTGTTGCTGTATATCAGTATATGCAACAGAATACACGATAAAATATCACAAAAAATTGTCGGTGTCTCAGTTAAGGTAGTAAAAAAAAAGAAATGTCTCAGTTAAGGTAGTAAAAAAAAGGAACAGAATACAGAGGGTGTTACTATATTCATTTTTATTTTGGAATAAAAGTTTATATCTATTTTTGTTTTATATCTACGTGTATCAAAACATAATATAAAGGTTATAGATGACTTGATAAAGTAACGATTTATACAGACTGGAGATTGATTGTTTAAAGTTGTAATAAAATGAAAAGTATGAATTTAAGAATTCAAGCTTTCAAAATAAGAGAAAATAAAAGCATGTGCAACAAAATAAAAATTTTCAAATAAAAATAAAATTTTAAATTATCTAATAAATGATAATTAACTTTTTCATTTTCATATTGGATTTAAAAAATTGATATCACTGACAGTAATATGCATGCCAATAAGAACAAAGTCCAAATTCTCTAATAGTTTTCTTTTGCGGTTCTATGCTAAACATTAAAAATACACTATGTTGAATTTTAAATATTTTTTTAATATATTTCAAAATGTTAAAATTAGTTGTAATCAATGTATTACGAAGGTACACTAGAGAAACAACACAAAAGAAGAATTTGGATTCTTTGTTGGTTTTCTTATGCTGTTTCTCTACTGTGTCTTCATAATACACTGATTACCACTCATTTTGACATTTTCAAATATATTAAAAAGATATTTAAAATGTCAGTACAATATATTTTTAATGCTCAGCAGATGACAGCACCAACAAAACCAGTAAAGAATATGGACTCCACAAAAGAACCAAGCAGAGAATCCAAATTCATAAAAACATGGAACAAAGTTGATTGAATATTATTGATACTTCAATGCATACCCAAAAATATGGAACAAGTTGAACGCGAGAGAGACTTAATTGCCATGTTTATTTTCAGTAGAGATGTCAAAATGAGTTTCAACCCGTGAGCCAACCCGGCTCACCATGGGTTCGAGCCGGGTTGGGTTGAGAAAAATTCAACTTTTTCAAAAGTTGGTTGAACTCAACCCGGCTCACTTAACCCACGGGTTAAACGGGTTTGAGCCGGGTTGAAGGTGGGTTGGCCCACTTAACCCACCAACATTTTTTTACAATTTTTTTAATTTTTTTTAAAATTTTTTTTAATAATTATTTACTATTCCTATTATATTTGTTCACAATTTCATATTTTTAAATACTAGAATGTTGCTTAATTATATTTGAATAGTTTAAATGTTTAATTAATTTGATTGTCAAGTTATATATATGTTGATACTTTAATCTTTATAGTAAATTACTCAAGTAATCGTCTTATAAACAATTTTTTCTAAATTAGCATGAAAAAAATATATAATTTTTTTATTTATATTTTGTTGAATAGCATGAAAGAAAATTTGTAATATTAGCCATGCTTCCTTAGACTAATGGATACTTTCTTGGAAATAATTCTTCATATATTGGCGGTGAACATGATCAAAATATTGGTTCTTGATTTTAGTATGATTGTCATTTCATGAGTTACTTAAAAATTTATTTAAATATTTGAATACTATAAAAAATAAAAAAAAATAATTTTTTAGGTGGGTTGGTGAGCCAACCCAATTAACCCACCAACCCGTGATGGGTTGAGCCGGGTTACAGAATTTCTGGCTCACCAGAAAGTGAGTCGGGTTGGGTTCACTCATTTTCAACCCGACTTGTGGTGAGCCAACCCGTGTGAGCCGGATTGACCCACTTTGACATGTCTAATTTTCAGCAGAACTAATATAACTAAAAGGGCTACTACGTAAAAATTGTGAGGTTGCTTTCACCTTATTTTTGCTCCTTAACAATATCATGGGTTAGAGTTCTTCAAAAAATAATCCATAAACACTAAAAAGTTACATTAACCCTTAATATACATTTTAAAAGAGAATAAAAATGAGAGATTTATAAGTTATATGATATAATAAGAAGAGCAATGTGAAGAAGTAAAATTTAGCTCAATAATAAAATTGGTTTCTAAGATAAAATGTTCACTCACTTATATACTATATATCTTGAATGTGAAACTAAATTTTAATGGGTAGCCTGAGTGGTCCGATAGCGGATGACACCATAAGTCCAACAAATAACAAATTTCATTAAGATAAGTTTAAACTCATGACTTTGATATCACATTAAGAGGTGAACTTTAAGTTTAACTTATAACCCTACAAAATTGATTTGTAAGGTAAATTTTTGATTCACTTGTATATTATGAAATCACCTTATCTCTAGTCAATAAAAAACTTCTAATAAGATAATAAAAATCAAATATATATAATAAATATAAATAAATTTAAGGTAATTATTATTCTTTATTGTATTTTTCAATGTTTGGACTATCCATCTTTTTCATATTCCTCGTGACAAGTGGATCAAAAATAAAGGGAAAAGAGAAATTTACATGTGTTTTCATTTTCATGACACACAATAACTAAAACGAGGGACATAAAAAAAACTGTATAAATTACTTGATAAATAACACTTTTTTACATGCATAATGACAATGACCAATGACCAAGAATATTTTCTCAAGTGTGACTTCGTTCTTAAATATTCTCTTAGATAACGATATTTTGATAAAAAAAAATTAACACAATTTGACAAATTATCTTTTTAAGTAAAAAGAATATTACTTTATTATTTCATTTTGGTTAAAAAATAAAAATTTAATCTGTTTAATTCTATTTATGGAAACGTCGTTAAGTTTGTCAAAAAAATAAATTTTCATTCTCTTGAAAGAAACATTTTACAAATCGAGAGTATTTTTTATTTGTATTAAAAGTATTTATGCATCTTTACTCCTTATAGGCATTTTAATTTTGAGTCAATGTAGTACTCAACACTCACCCTAATTTTCAAAAACGAGAAAAGTTAAATATAATGAAATAAGTGTAGTGAGGAGGAGAGAGAAACAGATAAAATATGTGTGTTCCCTGAGTCAAGGTACAACAAGAAGTGCAGAGTAATGAAGGTGCAACAAGTGTCTAACCGCGTTAGTGCTACCTTTGATAAATGTTTCATTAATAGTTCAAACTATAACACACGTGATTTTAGTGGTGATAATTCTGCTGTTTATCTCGTCCACGGCTAGAGCATGGTTTCTATATAAGGAGGAGAATCCTTGGGAGTTTGGTATCTATCTTAGGGCTTAATCGAGTAAGAGAAAGTGAGTCAATTTCTCCTCACCTATTTCAGTCTCTTTCCTTTCCTCTTTCCATCGCAGTTCAATATCATGCATCTCCCATCATAAAACCATGGCCTTATAATAAGATTTCAAATCTGGAAAATAGTGATGTTGTACCCATTATACTGAACATGATTCTTCTTATGTGTGTGTGATTATCCTTTTATTGCAATTATTGCTACGTGTTTTGTCTATTTACCTAACATAATTTTCCTTTTCCATATATCTTACGTACACCTTTTTTTTCCTCTATTTGACCACAGATATGGACACTGTAGCCACTACTGCACTGATCTTCATGTTGGCATGCGCCATCATGCATGGTCTTCGTTCACTCTATGCAAGGACCAGAAAATCGAACTACAAGCTCCCACCAGGACCATCCCTAGTCACCATCATCAGAAACTCTCGTCAACTGTACAAGAAGCCACAGCAGACAATGGCCAAGCTTGCCAAATTCTATGGCCCCATAATGCGTTTCACCATCGGCCAATCAACCACCATAGTAATCTCTTCGACAATCGCCGCCAAAGAGATTCTCCAAACCCATGACACCCTATTTTCCGACAGAACAAACCCCGACATCACAACCTCCTACAACCACAACCATTACAGCTTGGTCTTTCTCCCTGTCTCACCCCTCTGGCAAGAACTCAGAAAAATCTGCCACGGAAACTTGTTTTCCGCCAAAACCCTTGACGCAAGCCAGGACCTTAGACGCACGAAACTGCAGGAACTGCTCACTGATATCCGCCAAAAAAGCCTTGCCGGCGAAGTGGTGGATGTCGGAAGAGCAGCATTCATGGCCTGCATTAACTTTTTGTCGTACACTTTTGTGTCAAAGGATTTTGTTCCCTCTGTAGGTAATGGTGAGTACAAGCACGTTGTGGGGACTCTCTTGAAAGCAACAGGAACGCCGAATCTGGTGGATTACTTCCCGTTTTTGAGGGTTTTCGACCCACAAGGCATAAGAAGACACACCACGAATTACATAGACAAGTTGTTCGATGTGTTGGACCCCATAATCGATGAACGCATGAAGATGAGGCAAGAGGAGAATTATGTCACCAGCCATGACATG
Organism: Vigna unguiculata; assembly: GCF_037176805.1. NCBI lineage: Eukaryota > Viridiplantae > Streptophyta > Magnoliopsida > Fabales > Fabaceae > Vigna > Vigna unguiculata. The sequence continues at coordinate 38,551,653 of NC_140798.1, forward strand.
CTTGATATCTTGCTTGACATTTCTCAAAAGAGCAGCGAAAAGATACACAGAAAGCAGATCAAACATTTATTCCTTGTACGTACATGCATCCCTCTTTCGTCTCTTTCTTTTCTTTTTTCTGTGTTTCATTAGATCTGTACTTTCTGCTATTACTTTTCACGGAAATCACTCAAATTTTAAAATATAAATATATAAAAAAAATCCATTTATTTATTTATTTATCTTACATCTTACACCATAATTATTTACCTATGGGTGCATGGTGACAGGATCTACTGGTTGCGGGGACTGATACGACGGCGTACGGCTTAGAACGGACGATGACGGAGCTAATGCACAGCCCGGAGGCGATGCGGAAGGTGAAGAAGGAGTTGGCGGAAGTGATCGGAGTGGGGAAGGCGGTGGAGGAATCGGACGTGGCGAGGCTTCCGTATATGCAAGCGGTGATAAAAGAGAGTCTCCGCATGCACCCACCGGCGCCGCTTCTGCTTCCGCGAAGGGCGAAAACAGACGTGGAAGTGTGCGGGTGGACGGTGCCAAAGGGTGCTCAGGTGCTGATAAACGAGTGGGCCATAGGGAGGAGCCCGGAGGTGTGGGACGATGCACATGTGTTCTCGCCGGAGAGATTCTTGGACTCCGACATCGACGTGAAAGGTCGACACTTTAAGCTGACGCCGTTCGGCAGTGGCCGCCGCATCTGCCCTGGCTCTCCACTCGCCGTCAGAATGTTGCACCTCATGCTGGGTTCTCTCGTTAACTGCTTCGATTGGAAACTCGAAAACAACATGGAACCTAAGGATATGGACCTGGATGAATCGCTTAGGGCAATTCCTGTTCCACTGTAAAATACCAGATTCTGCCTTTAACTGTTTCTGTTTATTTCCCTGTGTGTTTGTTTTTTTTTTCTTGCTTCTTTTCTGAACTATTTTATTGTACTCTAATTTCTGTCATTAAATAATATTGATTACTTGTCTCCGTTGTTATTAATTTTCATGTATCTTTAATTCTTATTAGCTAATAAATGAATTTGTTTACTGTAAAATAGTCTGAATATACAAGCTTATGTTTCTCAAAGTGGGAAAAAGAAAAAGATAGGTAGAGAAGGCAGAAAAATCCGCCTTATAGGTATTGTCTAAATCCGTTTTAACGCCAAATTTTCACATAGATTCGATACGAGGAATTCCTGATGTTTTTAATTAGATACGGAGATGGAGATGTATATATCTCTCTCGTTTTCATTTTCATCCTACTCTCCATATCCGTCAAAATATTCCGTACCCGTTAAAATATTTATCTCATTATATTCTCTTATTCGTTTAAATTATTAAACTATTTCATAATCAATTAATTAAAATTTTATATATATATATATATATATATATATATATATATATATATATATATATATATATATATATCTTTTATTTTTTATTTCTTCTAATTGATTGATTTGGCATAAAATTTATTTACATTTTTAATATATTTTTCATTTTATCCTAACTTTTATGTAATTATGTTCAAATGATGTATTTCAATTAAATATTTTTTATGTCTTAATTTGAATATTTTTATTTATTATATATTTTCTTTTCACATAAAAATGTTTAACACTCCCAATTTAAGTATTCAATAGCATAAATATTTAATTTATTACGTAATATAAAAAATTTATCCTTTTTACTCTATTATTTTTTTTTGTCATTTGAAGAGCTATTTTGTTTCGTTAAAACAATTTTCGTTATTTCTTAACCATTGACTATGTTGATATTTGAAAAGTTTTCTCTTAGATTTCTAAAGTATTTTTCCTTTTATTATACCCTAAATTATATATTTGTTTTCCTTTATGTGATTTCATTCAATAGTCTCTCAAATTGTTTATAAGACACACATTTGATAATTATTTAATAGTTTTATTTTTTTTATTTTAATAATGTATAATATTATTTTGATATATTTTATATAATTATCTTTTATTTTTTAACTCATTATCATACTGATTTTGTCACTATAATTGTATAAATAAATTTTATTTATAATAATATAAAATTTTAATGTAATTGTCATAAATTTCTTTTTATCACCATCTAACATATATTGAAGTTCAAAATATACAATATCTATGTTAAAATTTGATTATTTTTAGTTTAATATTTGTTCTTTGCGTTATTTAGATCAAGTGATTCATTATAACTTTTATTAGTGTATAAAAAAGAGATTCATTAGAATTTGAAAAATTGAAATAAACATACATTTAACATATATTTTAATTTGAATATTTGTTTTTCATTTATATTTAAAAAAATATTATCAACTACAATTCATTAATGTTTGCAAATTGAATAGATGTTTTGGTTCTCATAAAATTTTATTTGGTATTCTAATTTGAAATGTATATAATTGTAATATAATATTTTTATAAATATTTGATATTAAAGAAACAACCATTATCTTAATATTGAATATTTGATAATATTATGTTTTCTTTGCTGTAATTTTTTTTATTTTATAAAAAATAATTAATTAATATTGAAATAGTAAGAAAGCGAGTACGAGTATAGATACAAGTATATACTCATTATCCTATATGGATGGAATGAAACAAAAATTTGATATTCGTTAATTTTGGATATAAAAATAAAAATAATTTTTTTAAATGAATATGAATATGAGATAGTAAAACTTGTTCTGTTCCGTCCATTGTAATTTCTAATAGGGAGAAGATAATGAAAGAGGGAGAAGAGGGTTGGGTAAGTATCAAAGAAAGAAAAAAAAGACGAACAAAGTTATAGCTGCCAAATTTTCTAAGGATTATGATAGTATGCTTCCATTTTCTAGTGATAGCCATAGCTACAAAAATAGCGAAAACGATTTGTGGACACTTTACTTTCTTGCGTGGCTCACAAGTGACACGATAATCAGATTTTAATTATTAATTTTTTAAATCTAGGCTGGCGAAAGGAAAAAAAAAACACTGGCATCAGAGTTTGAATTAATCTATTTTAATTTTATTTATGATTTTTTTTGTCAAAAAATTTGTTAAAAACTTTCAAAATAATAATTTTCTGTTCGTCAGCGTTACTTTTAAAAATAAAAATGAAAATGTTTTACCCTGCCACGTATGTAGCCTCGTGAGAGAGTAAGAAAATGATAAGAATTAGGACGTCAACCTATCATTTTCGAAAAAATAAAGCTAAAACTTCACACTCAACACTGGGCCTGCGAGCTAGAAGAGAGATATTAAGGACAATATATTATTATATATCCACTTGTTTCAATGAGTTTTCCTATCTTTTCTTTTTAGAAACAAAAATAAAACAAAATATTAAAATTGGTTTTTCTTGATAAACTAAATTTTTTTTATTTGTAAATTATATAATATTATATGTAACAATGTCAACGGGGGATAGGGTAAGAGTAATAATTCATTGTACTCTACCCGCCGAATAAATATCCTTTTTGTACCGAATCCATATCTGTTCGGATATTTGTTATGTGAGTACCCGCATAATTTTTTAATATCTACGGATACACATAGGTATTTACAAAAAAAAAAAAATCAATATTTAACAACAAATTTTAATTATAAATTCAAGTAAAAATACAATGCATAAGATTTATAAATTTTAAACAAAGTGCAAATAACCCATTTAAGTAATATTGAATGACAGTTTATGTAACACCCCATTTAATTAATAACGCTAATTAAAGGAATGTCACACGAAATAGTATTAGAAACAAAGTCCTGGAGTGTAGACACTACTCCTCACGATTATCCAAGAGAAAACCCGAATAAGAAAAGGGCACATACGATGCCATAACAAAGTATAAAATATAAATCATCAACATTTAAAATTTTAAGCCTAAAGACCAACGGTACACGAGCCATAGCCCTAAAGGAAAGTCCAAGTAAACCTAGATCCATTCCAAGCAGACTATGCAGCGGAACCTCCATCACTCTGATGATTACGGGGAGTTCTCACCTCTGCTCACATCAACAAGTTGATGATCATTGCAAAAGAAAAGACCACACCACAGAACATACAACAAACAACAGAAGGGTAAGCTAGAGCCAAAATTAGTTTTATCATGCAATCATATATTCTTTCACAATCCAATATACATACATCATCCAAGCATGTTATGACCTTCCAATCAATACACTAAGACTCGACTCGACTCATCCGGATACATATAATTTGGTCGGATTCAATGGATGCTTGCACTTGTGGTGGATACCTCTGCTCACCCCCGAGCTATGTGTTACAAGTGTTATAATGAATCAATCCCTCACACACAAGGTTAGCCCTTAGTGAGTTTCAGGCCTCCTACTACTCTCACCACAAGAGTCAGTCCGCTCTGAGTGAGACTAACTGACTCCTTAGAGTGTCAGGATGCAACCTTACCTTGAATCCTTACCAAATTATACAGATGGGGCACCACCATGGATACCCACTAACAGGGGCCATAGAATTACGTCCCAACCACTGAAGCACGACCCTGAAATCCCACCTAGAGATCTCAAGGAATTATGCACTGACCCTCGACCAATCATGCTCAAACAATCGAATAATATTTATCATGCAAATAATCTCAGACCAACCTTTATAAACCATACTCATTCATATTCGAATGTAGAATCAATACCAACTCATCCTTCCCAAACCATGAATATAGAATTTCATCTCATACCAATATCATGCCACTTTAATTACCAACCACCAACCATCTCATACATGCCACATGCCAAGTTCATGTTAAACTTATCAATCATAGACCATAAACCATTCTACTCATACCCATTCGCCCAATTCATGCTTTTAAAAGTAATTGAATCAATCCACAAGTTCAAGTTAAAGTAAGGAATTGAAATTCTGCAGCAATTCTCGCTTAAGCTAGACTGATCTCGCCTAAGCTAGAAATTCTCGCTTAAGCTAGACTGGTCTCGCTTAAGCTAGACTGATCTCGCTAAAGCTAAAATCTCTTGCTTAAGCTAAACTGACAACTTTTCACTGATTTCAACATGTAAGAACACAAAACCCAAACAACAAAAACTAAAGAAAACACAAACATGTTGCATAAAACGTTGGCATCATATTTTCAGGCTTTAAAAGGGTAAACAAATCAATCATGGGAGCATACAAGTATTTAAACAACTCTGCCGCCAATCTTGCTCAAGCTAAGGAGCTCTCGCTTAGGCAACAGGGGTCTCTCGCTCAAGCGAAAAGATTTCGCTTAAGCGAGATTGAAAACAGAGAGCACTTCGAGTTCCCGCTCAAGCTAGCCCATCTCGCTCAAGCGAGAGGCCTTCGCTCAAGCGAGCACTCGAAACCAAAGGGGGGCGAGTTACTGCCATTCTCGCTTAGGCGAGAGCTTCTCGTTTGGGCAAAAAATAGCTTGTTTAGGCGAGCATAGCAGATATCACCTGCTCTCACGCATGCCAAGCCAAAAATCCATCCATAAACAATACACAAATTATTTTCACACCATCAAAAGCACATCAAATCATCAAGAGCACCCAACAGAACCAAAACAGGCACATGATTTATAAAAGCTAAAAAAAACTAGCTTCCCTTACCTGGAAAGGAGCTAATATCGGGCTTTGACTCTTAAACCAACGGGACCGGCAGCTCCAAGAGCATATCTAAGAAGTGAAGACGAGCTGAGTTTAGAGCTAACTTGACCAAGATTGGGGCTAAACCCTAGCAAAGCCTCTGTAAGGGGTAAATGAGAGTGTGAGAGTATTGTTTATGCAAGAATGACAGAAGTGAGAGGGGTTTGGCTGCCTTAGGGGCCTTGGACACCCTATGGGCCAGCCCTTAGGCCCAAAAGATTAGGGGCAACCCTTTAAAAATTAGGGCAGAATAAAAGAGGGTTTTACAGTTTACAAATAAATGAAGATTTTTTAAAACTAATTAAAAAAAATAACTCATTTAAAATTAATGTGTTAATATTTTAATTTTTATTTTATTTTTTTAATTTAAATTAGAATATAGCGGGTACAAATATTTATGGATACAAATACTATGATACATTTACCCACTCCGTTAATATGCGATATAAAAAATATTTATACCCGTTATATATAATATCTATTTTTAATATTTATTTCCTACGCATCCTAAATTTTATCTGCAGATATCCTCCAGCTTTTTTATACCCCTAATTGCATCAGTAAATTTAAAAAGAGTAAATAAATCGTTCTCATTACTTTTTTGAAAAGCATGTCTCAATCAATTACAATCTTTTCATAGTTGTATTTTATAACAAAAAAAAGAAAGAAAATGAAAGAAAAGAGTTTGTTAAAATTAAAGGAACTGAAATAGAAAGTGTTCACAGGTCATTTTCGATGTAGACTTTTTTGTGCTAGCTTTTTTTTTTTTTTTTTTACTTTTTTAATGTTTATTTGTAATTGTACTTGATAATTACTAAAATAGACAATTACATATCTGGTAAAAAAAAAAATTGCATTTCATATAATGTCAAAATGTTCAAAAGAGTAGCGGCAGTTAAAACCACATTATAATTGTTTCTCAACTTAAATTTAAGAAAAATAATATTGTGATTGTTATTTTTATTTTTATTTTTTGTTTTCTGACGTAATTTTATATAAATCATTAATTAATTAGTATAAAAATAAAATTATAAATCGAAATATCATTTTTTTAAATTCAAATGTACAGGAAAACATATACCTCTTATCGTAATAGGCAATGAACGTGGGATTAAAATGTCATATTTGACAATACTCATTTAAGTGATAAATGTGGGATTAAAATGCCTTCACAATTTTGTCATCACTGATATAACAGTTTTCCTTATCTTCTTTCCTCTTATCCTAAGAAATTAGAACCTCAAAATGTTTCTACAATACAATAAGATAGATAAAAGGTAATCAAAATCAAATTTTTAGTTGAAATAGAGTAACATACGATAAAAGATTGCGAAAAGAAATCTAGAATTTGTTGGTGAAATTGAGTTTATTAAAAAAATAATCCACTTTTTATATATTTATTTAAATTAAAATATTAAACAATAGTTGTTCGATATTTAAAATAAAATAATAAAAATAAGTTTCTATATATCACTTTATAATTTTACATTTCAATTCATTAATTTTGATTGATTATGATATAGTTTATTTTTCATGTATAAAACAGTTTGATTTTATTTTCGAAGACAAAAGATATATGGTAAAGGTAAATTGTAACCGTATATGCAAATCATATTAGAAAAATCACATTGCTAAAAGTTATTTAAAAACATCAAGTTAAAAGTAAAACAATCAATGCTTAATTGAATTATGTACATACAACTAATAAGTAATATATTCATGTCGTTAAGTCAATAAGTGTACACAATCATATTATTTATATAGAATAACAAATTGATTAAAATACACATTTAAAAATATTACAGTTTAAATTTAAAATGTTGTTCATTACTTAAAATTTATTAATTATACTTAATCAATTTGACAGTGATACGAGTGTCAAATTACTCATAGTTATTTAATAATAACTAGCATAAACACAGGCGCGATATATCTTTTAAATACGCGTGATATTATATTTGTAGGTGATAATATTGTAATATGATTATATTTATTAAAAATAAAGTGAAATATATTAGAACAGATGAAAGAATAATCATTGATAAATAAAGAAGAAGAGAAGAAACAAAAATAGCCGAATTTATAAAAAAATGTAAAAGTAACCGTCAATTTTTAAAAATTTAATAAATTATTATATTTAAAAGGTAAAATTAGTATTTTAAAATGTGAACATAAAAAGGGAATCCATTTATATATGATTATAAATAACAATGTTATAAATAAAAGAAAATAAAGCGAGAAAAATCTATAAGTAATAAAAAAAAAACACAGGATGACTAAAGTCAGAATATCTTGCAAAGACTTAAAAATACTCTTATTAACTTTAGATACTTTAGTTTAAGTTGATATTATGAAAGACAATCTTCAATTAATATTTTTAATTAATTTGTAATGCTTAATGAAAAAAAATTGTTTAAATTAAAAGTGAAAAAATGAGTCAGAAAGTTTATAATCTATTTAATTATCGTAATAAAATGAATTTATTTATAAAATGTATTTTTAAAAACAATTCGTGTAAAAAATTCATAATTTTAGAATATATAAATTTAAATTAAAAACATTTATCATAAAAGTTTGATAATGGAATTATATTTTAAATTAAAAATGTATGAAAAGAAATTAACAAAATTTAAACCAATTAATTTTATTTCATTTATTATTTAACTACTTCATTTTAATTTTTAATTTTTCATTTAAAACATACATAACAAAATATTAAAATAATTTTATTGTATTTTAATATATTTATTAATAATATTAATAATAAATAAATAAAAAGTGCATTTTGGAAATGGTCTTTAGGTTTTTGTCTTTTTAATTGCTGGATACAATAATTATGGTTTGGTTGGGACTTTTGTACAGAACACCACACAAATAAAGCATTTGGTGGTACTTCAAATCTGACATATGGCATGAACAGTGTGATGTCATGTCCAACTTTATTGGTGCATTATAGAAACCGATGGAATGGAACTTCAATAATTATGACTCTTTTTATCAGATCCAGATTTTTCTTTGGAATATTATGGTTTTAATATATTGTATGCAGTGAATGAGAAAAAGGAAATAAGAAAAAAAAAATAGTGGAAATAAAAGTTTTTAAATTAATTAGAAGCATACTAACAAAAATACCATTATTGCATTGTTTGGTTTGTTACAAATTATTACTATCATTATTGTAAAATAAGATAGAGGATGAATTGCACTTTAATAATTTTGAACTGACATAAATGGAATTTCCGAGTGGGGTAACTTAATTATTGTGGATGGGGATTCAACCTAATCAGATTATAATAATAATTTTAAATATTTATATAAATAAATATTTTTTCTTTGATGTGTATATATTTGTCGTTTAATATATATTCGGTTTTAAATTTTAAGATGAATATAATCTTGTTAACTTTTTAAAAATAAAGTCTAGTTCCTCAAATTAAAAAAAAATCAATTTGGAAAACATTTTAAAAAAGAGAACTCCTCGAATTTAATATTTGAAAATTAAAATCATATCTTAAATTTAAAAAATTAAAACATTTTTAGTTAGATGACCGAAACTAATTTTTCTTATTGTAACCCACATATCTGCTAATATTCGTTTACAATAATTACACTTACTCATCCTATTGCTAATTAATCATCTTCATTTCATATTTTAAATTGTTATTCTTATAAAATATATATTATTTCCATATATTATATAACAAAATTATAAAATTTATGAAAATAGCATACATTTTCCATCAAAATACTTTAAAATCGTTCTTATTTGTAAAAACAATTATTACATGTAGTTATCCATTCGTGCTTCAATCCTTAACCTTCCACGATCAATATGTTATCAGATATCATCCTCTTTTTGTTTTGTGGTTAGAAAATAAATTTTGCCGCTCAAGTCAACTAAATACGTTAAATCATAATATTGAATGTAATTATTGTACTTCGTACTATTTATATTAATGTTCATGGATGAGATATGTAAGATCTACTCTAATTTTGTCATAAAATTTAAGGGTCTCTTTTAGTCAGTTGGGCCTAAGGTTGGCTTATAGGACATTCCAAAATCCCTAAACCATCCTAACCCTCTCATGTTCTGTCCACTTTGCAAAATTAGTCATCTTACTCCTCTTTTCCCCTCAAACAGTGCTCTGTTAGGGCTCGAAGCTCATTCATATTCAAGTCAGCTCAACCTCATTCTCTGCTCCACCTCTTGAGTATGCTCCTGAAGCTGTTGGGTTCGTTGCCGTAGGTGCATGTGCTTTCCACTAGCATCTGTCCAGGTGAGGGAAGTTAGGATTTTTCATGCTTTTATAAATAATGTGTGTTTTTTTGTTTCTGTTGGGTACTCTTGATAATTTGATGTGCTTTTGATGGTGTGAAAATAATTTGTGTATTGTTTATGGATGGATTTTTGGCTTTGCATGCGTGAGAGCAGGTGAGATCTGTTATGCTCACCTAAGCGAGCTGTTTCTCTCTCCCAAACGAGAAGCTCTTACCTAAGCGAGGAGCTCTCGCCTAAGCGAGAATGGCAGTAATTCGCCCCCTTTTAGTTTTGAGTACTCGCCTGAGCGAAGGTCTCTCGCTTGAGCGAGATGGGCTAGCTTGAGTGAGAACTCGAAGTACTCTCTATTTTCAATCTCGCTTAAGCGAAAGTTTTTCGCTTGAGCGAAAGACCCTGTTGCCTAAGCGAGAGCTCCTTAGCTTGAGCGAGATTGAGAGTTGTTAAATGCTTGTATGCTCTTTTAAAGCATGAAATATGATGTCAATGTTTTATACAACGCGCTTGTGTTTTCTTACATTTGTGTTGTTTGGGATTTTGTGTTTTTACACGTTCAAACCATTAAAAAGCTGTCAGTTTAGCTTAAGCGAGGGATTTTACTTAAGCGATATCAGTCTCGCTTAAGCGAGAATTTCTAGCTTAAGCGAGAGATTTTACTTAAGCGAGATCAGTCTCGCTTAAGCGAGAATTTCTAGCTTAAGCGAGATCAGTCTAGCTTAAGCGAGAATTTCTAGCTTAAGCGAGACCAATCTAGCTTAAGCGAGATCAGTCTAGCTTAAGCGAGAATTGCTGCAAAATTTTAATTCCTTATTTTAACTTGAACTTGTGGATTGATTCAATTAGTTTTAAAAGCATGAATTGGGCGAATGGGTATGAGTAGAATGGTTTATGGTCTGTGATTGATAAGTTTAACATGACCTTGGCATGTGACTTGTATGAGATGGTTGGTAATCAAAGTGGCATGGTGTCGGTATGAATTACACTTCTATATTCATGAATTGGGAAGGATGATTTGGAATGGATTCAACATGGAACATGTATGAGGATGGATTATAAAGGTTGGCATGAGATTTATAAGCATGATAAATATTAATGTTTGTTTGAATATGTATAGTATGTGGTCAGTATGTAATTCCTTAGCATCTCTAGGTGAGATTTTAAGGTCGTGCTTCAGTGATCGGAACGTAATTCTATGGCCCCTGTTAGTGGGTGTCCATGGTGGTGCCCCATCTATATAATTTGGTAAGGATTCAAGGTAAGGATTGCATCCTGAGACTCTAAGGAGTCAGTTAGTCTCACTTAGAGCGGATTGACTCTTGTGGTGAGAGTAGCAGGAGGCTTGAAACTCATTAAGGGCTAACCTTGTGGTTAGGGAAAATTGATTCATTATAACACTTGTAACATATAGCTCGGGGGTGAGCAGCTCGAGGGTGAGCAGAGGTATCCACCACAAGTGCAAGCATCTGCCGAATCCAACCAGTTTATATGTATCCGGATGAATCGAGTCGAGTCTTAGTGTATTGATTGGAAGGTCATAACATGCTTGGATGATGTATGCATATTGGACTGTGAAAGTATATCTGATTGCATGATAAAATCTTTTTGGCTCTAGCTTACCCTTGCTTCGTTTGATTGTCTTGTATATTGTTCTTCTACCTTTGCGATGATCATCAATTTATTGATGGGAGCAGATGCGAGAGGTACTGGAGGTCAATAAGGAAGAGATTATTCGGTTGCATAGTCTAATTGGGCTGGATTTCATGTTTTATTTGGACTTTTCTTTAGGGCTAAGGCCCATGTATTGTATTACCCCTAAGGCTTTATTTCGAATATCAGCTATCTCTTACTCCTTTTGGTTGTAGGCTTTGTAGTGAGTCCTAGTATTTCCTTTTAAGTACCTTGGATAACTGTAAGGAGTAACTTTATACTCCGCAACTTTGTTATTTATATTATCCAATGTAAGATTTTATTTAATTATGTTATTATTTAAATGGAATGTTACAATACCTAATTACCTATTAATTTTGCTAATTACCTATTAATCTTGTTTTGTTTTGATCCTTTACTCTCTAACTTAATCAATAATATATCAAAAGTTAATACAGTACATATACCAAAATAATTGAGGTGTGCTCAGACATATATAGCCTCACAGGCTTAACATATTATATGTTAAAGTCTTGTGTGTTGTTGTCATGTGCAGAGGAAATCTGCACTTCTTTGGTTGGTTATCCGACTCTATGGTATGGGTATAAAAATGTTTTCATGGAAATGATATATTATTTGAATATATATATATATATATATATATATATATATATATATGAAATAACGTAATAAATTGAAGATTTAAAATATATAAAATTTCACATAAAATTTAATAAAATTTAAAAATTTCCATATACTTCGAAATAATGTTTGTTTTTGTAATTTTTTTAAATTAACTTCATATAGGATATAATTGATTTGATTTTGGTTAGATATCAATTCTGTAAGTTTCAAATACATTTTAATAATTATTTTTTAAATAAAAAAATAGAAAGTTAAAGTATATAAATAGAAGTTAGGGATTTATTTACTATTTATTTTTAAATATTCAATTTTAAAAAGATTTCTCTCCTTGCATTATTTTTAACCATACCCGTACTTTTCTTATCGTGTCAAGATATTGAGAAACTGGAAGAGTGAAAATTATTTTACATCAATTGAATATTGATTTTAGTAATAAAAAATTATATATATTTTTTAGTCTATATTGATGGATGATTTACTTTGGTCATATTTTTTTAAACAATGATGACATATCTATTTTTAGTCTATATTAACAATAACATTTTAGTTGATATTAATTACAGTTTTTTAGTTGATATTAATATGAATTACTTTATAATTAATATTATTACGATCATTTATTCTTAGATACATTTTAATTTTTTTTAATTGATGTTTGTGAGAGTTTTCCTCAATCCATAATTGTTTTCATTAGATACCAACTAAAGTTTATTCGATAAATTTTGGAGTAACTATTCTTTATTAGAATACACACAAGGTAAGTAATATTTTTTTGTTCTGTAGTAATTAAAAATACTCGATTAAAACAAGGAATTAAAATTTAATACATTTTAATTATCTTATTTAAATTAAAAATTTTAAAAAGTTATACATACGGAAAATACTCTTTTTTAATGGTAAAATTTCGTATCTTGAAATAAAAGTAAAATATTATTTTCTTGAAAGAGTAACATTTCGGAATCATTGAACTATTCCACTAACGACGTATAAAAGTATGTTTACAATTTTTTTAAAATATTTATTATTAATATTTTTATTCAAAGGATGTTAGAAAGTTTAATTATATTGATACTGAAAATGATAATTCGACATATAAAACTATACATTTATCAAAATTAAAAGAGTGTGGTACTTCAAACAGTGATTATTGTTCATGGAAGGACATTGAACTTTTTAATTATATTTCATCTGGAAAAATAACAAAATAGCCTTGTCGCAGTAGGTCCTATCAAACCTGAAAATGATTCGGGATTTGTCAATGTTTTTGTTGTGTAGGAAAACAGTGAAGATGAGTATCACATTTTTTGTACATCACACAAAATAAATGCAATTTATTTTCTTTAAATCTTAAAAACGTCATTTCTATGTCACACAAGTGGAAATTTGTATCACGTGGTATCCAAGCGCCTTATAATTGTAACAAAACTTGACCGGTTAATCTTTTAGTTTTTTTCAGATATATGAATGTATTTAAATAAGGGAAAAGTATGCTTTTATCTTCATTGATTAAAATGGAAAATAGTCTTTAATCCAAATTTGAATATTGTTTGATTATGTAATTTTAAAAATATTAGTTTTAGTTTTCATTTTATAACGGTGTGTGTTAAAGTTTATCTTACGTGACAAATAGAGTATTATATGTTATTTTATGTTCTCATAATAATAATACATAATGCACCATTTTACACGTAAAATAAAATTTTGATTGTAGTTGAAAAAAATAAAGATTAAAATCATATTTTTTAAAATATAAGATTGAATGATAGACAAGTTTTAACCCATAATTATTTTTAATTTTATTTAATACTTTAAAGACAAAAGACATATTTTTCTCTTTAAATAATTGTGGCAATCGAAATCGCAACAGGACATCGAATAAAAATAAAATTTGAAAGAAATAGAGTTTGAAATCGTCATTATAGTTTATTCTGAAAAATTTATGGAAAATCATAAATATAAGATAAATATAAGTGCAAGGTCTACGAAACTGAATTTTGAATCCGAAAATCAGTTATGCGTGGAAAATGTATTACCAAAAATAAGGTATTATCACCACATAGCGGTCGTCCCAAGATGGTACATTTAAAGAAAGGTGTAAGAGATAAAAGGATATAGTTGTTTAAAATGTTTATTTTCCTAATAATAATAATAATAATAAAATGTATAAAAGAAACAAAAATAACTTTCTAATTTTTTGGGCTCGACAAGAATGAATTCTCGCTCGTACGTATATCCGTTTATAATGAAGAATTAGGGTTATGTAGTTTTTTAAGAAAGATTATTCGAAAACCCATTTGAAAACAATTTGATTTTGTAGGAAGTGAACCTGACAAAGATTGACATTGCTTCTACTGTCTTCATTCAGCATTCATAATGAAAAATTAAGGATTACGTAGTTCTTATTGAAAATTCTATTGAAAACCTATTTGAAAAATGATTTGAATTTTTTGATAATTTAGAAAACCTTTTTATTTAAATTTGTTCTTATTTTGAATTATTTTAAAATTAGTGTCAGATGGCGCGAACGGCTAGAGAGATACTGAAAATAAATTCTTTATTTTAATCTTTTATTATTTCTTTTTTTAATCTTTTACAATTTTTAATATATTTTTTTAACTCATTTGAAAGTGGATGTGGAAATCACTATGACACGAGTAATCGAGCAACTGAATAGATATCAAAGAGTAAACAAAAAAACTATTTTTTATTTTTAAATCTTTATATATCTTTTAGAAAAATGAAATTTTAAAATAAATGTCACACAACACGAACGACCGAACAAATACTAAAAGAAATAGGAAAAAATATTTTTTTATGATTAAACAATATATATATATATATATATATATATATATATATATATATATATAAGATTCTATATCAATCTCACCTTCTCGTATCTAAATTTTAGTCTTTTGTTTTTTTTCGATAAGAGAGGTAAAAAAGATGTGGTAATGAGAGATAAAGGAAGTGTAGAGAAAATTTTAGTTTTTTGGTTCCATCCATTATCATATATAACATATTATGAATTTTCTATCACACATTACAATGTCAATGTAATAATATATTTAATTGTAATGAACAAGAAAAAGAAAAATTGGGCATGATGACAACAAATTACGGCAATCAAATCACATCAAATCATAACACAATATAAAATCATCATCCGGTAACATTTATTATAATCAATTATTATAAGAGATATTTGTTTTTAATTATTAGAAACATATCACTGTTATTCTTTCTATCCAGAACAAAGGGTAGAAAGACAAAAAGTGAGAACGAGCACAAAAATATATTGGATTGAAGGAGTATAAAACTAAAAGTAAATTGGATTTTTCTATATTTCCTTTTCCTTCATTTCTTTTTTTTTTCATCTTTTTCGTTTTTGTTAAAATTAAAGTTTTAAAATTTTTGTAGAATATTTTATTTCAATTTTTTTATTTACCATTAATTGTTTCTATTTTTCAAAAATAAATTTATTCATTCAGATAAAATTAAGTATTTAGGTATTGACAGTTGTTCTTTTTATTTAGATTTTATCAGTATGAAAGTTTGATTTTTTTCATGTTACCGTAATAAAAAAATAAGTAAGAATATAAATACTAATTTCGTTCAAATTTTAAAATAAAATAGAGATGTAAAGACAAACTTAATAATCACAGAAGAGAGACTCTAGACCTGAAAAAAATAAGAACTAGAAGATCCAGGTGAACATTACCGATAGTCATATAAATGAACACAGATTTATTTTGAATTTTCAGTGTTAGAAACACAAACCCTGTAAATGTGACTTGTTTCGATCCTTCAAACTTTTTTTTTAAGGGTTAAATATGTTTTTGTTCCTTCAAATTTCAGTGAATTTTGGAATTTGTCCTTTATCAAAATTTTATATCAATTTAGTTTTTCATCTTTCAAAATATATGAATTTAGTTCTTTTAATCAAATTTTGTTAAATTTATCTGACGTTTCAAGCACATTTCATGATAGTATTTAAGATAACATTGAAGCAAAAATGTGTCAAACAGTGTAAATAATTTAAATACTATCATGAAATGCGCTGCTTGAAACGTCATATAAATTTAACAGAATTTGGTTAAAAGGACTAAATTCATGCATTTTGAAAAAATGCATGACTAAATTGATAAAAGATTTGGATAAGAGACTAATTCCAAATTTGACTGAAACTTGATGGATCGAAAACATATTTAACCCTGTTTTTCGTCTACCATAATACTAATTTCGTCTTAGAGAATTGTTTCCCGCAGTCCCTCAATTTTCAACACACACCTTATAAAAATGTGATAAAAATGTGAAATGTCCAAACTAACCTCATGGAAACTTTAAATCTAAAACCTAGTCCTCCTTTTCTTCAGCTGTGACAATTCTTCTGGAACCCAGAGCACATCATTCCGGAACGTCCACATTCACTAATACAGTAAAGAGTTCATTTTCGAAGTCATGGTTAACTCAACTACTTCCAGATTAATCTTTCTGGAATAATATTATACTTTTCTGAAAACTATTTTTTGCCTCTTACATCTATTCCGAATCAGATCTTGGAAAGTCTGTTTCCGGATAAAATTATACGAAAAACCTATTTTTGAATCAAAATTTAATTTCGAATTCCGATTTATAAGAACCTTATCTTTAACATTTTACATGAAAGATGTTTTTCATACCTCAAACCTACAGGAAAACTTGTTGGATAACACAACATTCCATTGTCACCAACTTTCATATAAAACAATCAGAGATTGAAGAAAGGGGTGCAGGTAGTAATTGATGAGGTGCAGGAAGTAATTTCTTTTTATTATATCTTCATCGAGTTCATTCTAATCTCTAATCCAATTGCATATAATCTGTTTGCTGAAATTATTCATAAGAATGAGAACTATGATTGGTTTATGAGTTGAACAAAACCAGAATAACGCTGTTTATGGAAATGGTGCCTGTGGACAGGAAAATTTGTTTATGTCTATGTGCATTGATCTATGATTTATTGTATCTGTATAAATTTACTTATGATTGAGGCTAGTACGAAGATTTTTCATGCAAAGTGACAAATTAATTCCTTGGCTAGGAGAACTTTAATTCTTTGTTGTTGAACACATTATATGCAGAACTTCATAACAAAACTCAGAGAGGATTATTTACTTTGGATTCTTTTTTGTATTTATGTAACTTTATTTATTTTTTATTTCTGTTTTTCTTTTCTTTGGTTGCACATACTCTCCAGAGGAAATTTTAGATTGACTTTACCTAACCTGTCTCTTTAAAGTGGACTTAAGACAGATAGTACTGTACATATAAGTGTGAACAATATTGGAAAACAAGAAATTTGCCCACTTTTTTATGATATCCTTAGTGCTTAAATTAAAACATTATACCATATATTTATATATGGTAATTAAATTTTATCAAAATGGTAATAAATATTCTAGTTATAATTTTTTTAAAATTATATGTTGGTAATCAGTTAAATTATTATAGAAATGGACACGCATTTTGTAAATACAAACTTATAATTGATGATTTTGCTAATAAATTTGACATTTCTTTAGAATAAATATCTTTGTGAATTTTTCTTTGCAAAACATAAAGAATTTGTATTTTACTTTTGCTTAATCCTTAATTTTTCAAACGTGAATAATGAAAGTAAATCGTCGACAATTCAAGACGGGTCAAACTCTTAAATGAAATATGATTGTAATAACAATAGGTGAACTAAATAAATAAATACCTATTAAATTGCTAAAACTTAATCTACACAAGAGATTAATATCATTCTTAATATGAAATCTTAAGACGATGGATTTATGGGCTTTCATCTTATATGGTGCCTAACTTTCTCATTTGTACTCAATGTGAGACTTAGACTTACATTTGAATCCTTATATGGATGTTATCGAGGTATTGTCCGCTTTAGAGTGTGGAGTTCTATCATGATTTTGTTCTTAAAAGGTGTCTCACTCAGAAGATAGAGTGAAGGGAGAAAGAAGTATTTAAATTGCACTTGACCTCGACTCCTAGACAATGTGAGACTTATTAGGTGTCTCAGAACAATAATTACAATAGTAGTTTTAATTATACTTGTCAAAATGAGTCACTGAATCGACCTACACAAGTTGATGAATTTAACGAGTTGACTAAATTAAATTACAACTTTTTTTTTTTCAATCTAACAATTTTTTATATGTAACCAAAATTAAAAAAGTCCAAACCTATTTATTGTTTCTCATATTAGACAATAAATAAATCTTTCATCCCAAAAACTAAATCATAATTTTAAATAAAAATCAAAATAATCTCAAAAGTTAATCCAACATATTTGTCTTAAAGCTTAAATTAAAAAAAAATAAAAATTAAGTGTCATGGACAAGGGTATTTCTCCCCCAAAATTAAAAAAAAGAAAAAGAAAAATGTTTGCTTATGTTTTGGGTTGGACAATTAGGTTAAGGGTAAGATACGTTTTTTTTTTTATATTATTTGTGTTGGGTTGGTGAGCCTGGTTTGATTGACCACGGGTTCAATCTAGATAAGCAGAGTTCTTAGTAGATCAGGTATTTTCTAGTTCGTATTGCGAAAACAATTTTAACCAACCCGAGATTCTATCTCGTTGTGGGTGGAGTTGGCTCTTAAATTTTAATCCATCTTGATTGCTTTCGTTTTAATTAAATTTACCTTTTACTTTGACATATAATATTTGTATAAAAATTATTGATATATAATATTATATAAATATTTAAAATATAAATTTATCGATCTATATATTTAAAATTTTAAAATAAAATTTAATGTAAAATATAAATTTAAATAAACTTAATATTTTTAATAATATGTATTAAAAATATTGCTTTTAATAAAAATATCATTATAATATTTATATCAAAGTTTAATTTGGTCATGGGTGAAATTGAATTTCTTTTCAAAAAATTGGAATTGAGATGAAATAAAAACAATAAAAATATGGACTAAATATATGTATCATACTAAATTGTATACTAAATTGACATGTGACATAAAACTCTCACACTAACATTATATACGTAATTTTAACTTGAGACGGATATATGTTTGAGAATGGAAGAAAATACTATACTACATAGATGATAATATAAGTAACTTAATTAAGTACTTAGACTATGAACAAATAATCAAATTAAATATTGATTCAATAAAAATCTCTATGCATGCCAATTTATTGAAGAACTTGGCCTTGAAAGTTTAAGAAAAATCTAAAAAGTTGTCTATTAATTTGATAATTTAGTAAAATTATTGAAAAGTTATAAAAGGAAATGACCGGTGTGGAGAACGCCGCTAACGGTGGCTGGCACGGGTGCAGCGTGCACGTGTTTACATAGAATAAACAAATAGCCACCTACCCGTTGCTCGCGTCTTCAGAATTGTATTCCACTCAGACTAAGTAACTAACCGGAGAAGAGTTTCAATTTGGTGGCGTCACAATTCTCTCTTCTCTTTTCTTCTCTTCTGAATCGAATCGAATCGATCGGCGCATATGGCACTCTCGCGCCTTCGCCACCCTCTCTTCTCTCGCTCCCTTCGCATCCTCTCTTCTTCCACCAGATCCCTCTCTCGGTACGCTATTTTCTGTAATTCCGATTTCGTGTTTTTCTTTTCATCATCTTATAATGCTGCTTCTAACTTTCAATTTCGGTTTGTATTTTTCCCCATAGAACTTCTAATTCAACGATTTTTGCTGCGACAGCTCAATCGAATATAAGGTTTGCATCCATTGGCAGCTTCCCTGTTTTTCTTTTCCATTTTCAATATGTGTGAAGTTAGATTGGTTTTAATCTGCTTTGCATTTTTTCTTACGGCATTAGTTTGAACTTCTAAGATGAGGAGTGTTAGTTTAAACAAAAAGATAGAGAATATCTTATTATGTTGGAGATCCCCAATAAACTAGTGACATGGCAAAAATGTTGTATGTAAGTGGGAAAACCTTATTCTCTTGAGTTGAGCTAGATTTTGAGACTTACGCACAACAAATTCTCAAACCACAGCCTATCATAATGATCGTTATTGAGATTATTAGACTACTTGCAAATGTCTAGTCATGTTAATGTAAATTTTATGTGAGATGTAATCGATCGATGTTAGGAGTGTATGTAGGATCTCCCACATATGACCAAAGTGATAGGTATAACATAAGGGTAACCCTCACCTTAACATAATAAGTATTAGTACCAAGTGGCCCATTTGAACTTCATAGGTTAGCCAGACAGTCTCTCCAGCACGTGGGTGGTGGATTGACATTCTCTTTGTTAGACATGGCATACATATAGCACATCATTCAGTCTTCTGTATTTTAATATATCATGTTGGTTTACTGATGGTGATGTTTATCAGACCCGCATCTTGCTCAGGGATTACTGGAATCAATGATAAATTTTTGAAGTCAAAGGTTAGCATTTAAATGGATGAAAATTCCAATCATTACTATGATATTCTCTGACAACTTTAAACTTTTTTTGGCAGTGGAATGATGTCAAATACTTTTCATCTTCAGGTACCCAATGTTTCATTTTCCAACTTTAGTGTTTTACTTTTTGCTTCATTCAACCTCTTGTATACTTCTCTTATATGATTATTTTTTCTACAGCTGAATATAGACGCTCCTATTTCGGAGATCTCATGTGAATTTCTGCTATGCTGTGTTAGCCTTTTAAGTTGAAAGAGTATGGCATATGTGTGTTAGATGTCTATTTGTTTTTTAGAGGTCACATAATGGTTTGCAACTTTTGGCCTTCGAATTCATACTTAAATTTCTTATAAAACTAAATATTAGAGAACCTTTAAAGATAGAAGGTTAAGAGACTATGGTAATATGTCCAGATACAGGAAGATACGGGCGGGAGAGGGCTGAGAAGAAGGATGATGCAGCGTTATTGCAAAATAGTGATCCAAGAAAATGACTGAAATGAAAGGAAAGTCTTAGATGATTATGTGATGCGAACTTGCTATACAGAGAAGAGAGATTACGAAAGTGAGTCTTCAGTATACAGTTGGCTATTCATAAAAGACCTAATAGGTTGTAGTTAGACTATCTGTAATTTCTTTCTCTGCAGTTTGAAGTGTATGCTGGCAGCGAGTCTGTTACAATAGACTTAAAAGCCCAACTTGCATTCTAAACTTAAGCGAACATTACAACAGAAGCTGAATTCTGTAATAAAACTAAGCTAACACATGCATTACAAACTTAATCATATTTTTATATATTCTAACATCCCCACGTCAAACTCATAGTGGAATTAAACACCCTGAGGTTGTCACAATAGTGAATCCTTTAGAAGATGTAGCTTTAGTGGGAATATCTACATTGTAGTCTTGACATGTGATATTATGCACCATAAGTATGTTGATTAGGACCTTCTCCCTTACAAAGAAAATATCTATTGAATATAGAGAAGATAGGATTGAGATTAATCTCCCTTGTGTAGAAAATACACATAGGGGCTGTATTTATAATAAAGAACATATGGGCTAAGCCCAAAATACATGTGAAGAATAATAACAATAGAAACAGAACATAAGATATTAAAGATATCTTAACAATATCCAACGCCATTTGTTTTGAACATGTTTGGATGTGATTATTTTTTACTAACATAATCTGATTTATAGAAGAAAAGTTGTTTGTGTTAGTAGTTAAATCAAATGAGTTTAATCCAAGTATAATCTTGACAAATAAAATAGCTTTGTGCTGAAGAGCGAAATTGTATAGATTATGATTAAAGACTATTTTCTTGCTAACTTTTTCCATTTTATCCCCCACAATTGATTAATTTAAATACAAAACCTGCAACTACAAATAACTTTGTACTCTATTTTGTAATCTTACGATAATCCAAGTGAAATAGATTATCTTAAGAAACACTTTTTACCAAGCACATCCAAACATAAAACTTATTACATATTTTTTATTATAAAAATAATCTACTGTGCCCTATTTTTCACAACTAATTCAAACACAGACCTAGTTCTCAAGTGGAAACCTGGATTGCATTGCGGGGAGACAGTTCAAAGATTTTCACGCTATTCTTGTACTTTTAATTGGAAATCCAAATGCTACTCAACAAGTAAGGGCTGGACCCTTATAATTCCAGCTGCTGCCCATAAATGTTAGCTAAGTTTTGCATTTTGCTTCAGTACTAGACGTAGCAACCAGGGGTTGCTTCTTGGATTGCCAGTAAGTTAGTTGAATCCTGGGGAGATAAAGTATTCGGATGTTATTCTCATCATTTGGGTCAAACAATAGGTGAATAGAGGATTAACTGGTAATGACTGAAGAAGATGAGCATGGTTTATAGACCCTTCAGGTATCTAAGAATTCTCTCAAGTCTCAACCCCTTCCTATGCTCTTCGTGTTTATGTGAGAGAAATTGGCAGACTTTAGATGAGGCTGGGGGAGGAGGATACATCATGTGTTTGGGAGTTGAACGAACTGTTCATGTATGTTCCTTCAAGAATTTTTCTCTTAGGTGTTTGCTCATGGTTGCTAATAGGAACTGAGACCTCACTTTAAATGCAAAAGTGATTAAGCAGCCTTGCTGTATTAGTTACCAAGAAGCCAAGAGAAGCTCATAGAAAGTAAGGGAAAAGAGAGAATGGAGAGTTGAAAGCTTGTTCATGAATCTAATTGCCACCACTCCACTGAGTTTATAAATAATATATATATATATATATATATATATATATATATATATATATATATATAACTGAACAGCAGCATAATTGAATGTAATTGTCACTGACACGGAGTTTAAGTCATGTCCAACCCCAGACCATTTGTGGGACCAGAGCAGAACTGTTGGGATAATTAAAATTTTGTGGGATGAGCGAATCTTTCTGAGCCCATGAACTTATGGGTCATGCTGTGCGAACAGAAAGAAAAAAGTCACTGTTGTGTATATTTTGACCTTATTTCTCTCTCTCTCTCTCATGTGTGTACTTGCGCAAGACTTTCTTATCCCATTTCTGTTTTTTCTTTTCTCTATTTTTGTTAAAGATCCTCATCATCGGTGTATTCTCTTGATCTCAATAGTTTTCTTTCATCAATTTTTTATCCTTAGTTTTGTTGCTTTAGTTATTAAAGAGGGTAGTCTGCATATTTATGTCCTAATAACTTCTCCCTTCATAGATTCTTCGCACGAGGTCCTCGGGATGCCAGCTTTATCTCCTACAATGGTATGCTTGGGAACATTTTTTTCTCTGTTTTATTTGTTCTGTTTTGGGCTTCCATGGACGACTGTTGCTGACCTCACCTTTTGGTTTTAGACGCAAGGTAATATTGCAAAATGGAGGAAGAAAGAAGGAGAAAAGGTCAGTTTGTATTTAGTTCTTATATTTTTATGGTTATAGATCACTATTCTGGTTCTGTGGTGCTTTATTTGGAGATTGAACTCTTTGAATTAATTAATCATTTTCACATTACTATTGATTAATCTAACAGATAGAAGTGGGGGACGTACTATGTGAAATTGAAACTGACAAAGCTACACTAGAATTTGAAAGTCTTGAAGAGGGGTAATTTCTTTTTCTTCCTTTAAATATTTTTCTTCCCATGTTTTGGATGACCTGTGATTTACGCTGTATGCACTTGAGTTTTTTCATCTAGAAAAGTAGTATGTTTTTTCCACTTCTTTCTGAGCGGTAATTAACAAATCCGAAGCATTGTTGGTCAATAATTTTGGAGAGACCAGCCGGAAAGGATCTCCATGTTAAAGGTCTTTAGGAAGTTATGTGAGTTGTTCTGTTTGAATTTAAATGGGGCCTGATAATGTCTTTAATAATTTTAGTATAATCCTTCACTTGAAACCTAATGGAGTATAAACACAGCGTGAGCTCTTCCCTACTTACTGTTGATCACATGCACCCTACAAGAAAATGCCAAAGATCAAAGCTTAAAAAGATTAATTGGTGCTCTGAAACTAGTTTCAGAAAACGTTGTCTTTTATTGGAGAAAGAAAAGAAGAGGTAGCTGTCAAGCACAATACTCATTTAATCCTTAACGAAAAATATGTAGAAAACCGCTCATGACTCATGAGTAGTTCTAGTTACTAATTGTTTTTCTACTTAGTCGTCTTCTGTCTTTTTGTGCATGTCTTATGCATAAATGTCTATTTTAGGCTAAGACGTATAAGAATTGATTATCTTTGTTTCTCATTTTTTTTATATATTTAATATATGAGGGTTCTATATACTTCACTGACGAGTGTAGATCATGAGAGATGCAAATTTCAGTACACCAATATAATATATCTGTTGTGATAATTGACTGATTCCTGCAGATTTCTGGCTAAGATATTGGTACCTGAAGGTTCAAAGGATGTGCCTGTTGGACAACCAATTGCTATAACAGTAAGTCATTACTAAATTCCAATTCTTGCATTATTAAGGTTATATGAAACTTTCATTTTGCTAAAGAAAGTAACTTTTACAGACAAACTAATTTATATAATTGTTTTTCCTTCAAGATTTTTTGTTCGCATTGGATATATTTCATCACTTTTCATAAAATTGGGTTTCATAGTCGTTTTCCTTGCATGTCTCAATTTGTGCTTTCTGGTTTCTAAGGTTCTCATAGAACTTGTCAATTTTTTGCCTCACATTATCTAAAACTTTTCTTTTAGCTTTTGGCACCAATTTAATAAAAAAATATCACACGCACACACACAATATTAATGGCTTAAAGAACATTGAAATTTACACGCAAATTGGAAGTTCGTAAGAAGTTAATTTCATTTTTCAGTTTCTACCATCCATTTGACAAATATGTGGTTATTTCAGATTTTGGTAAATCATAAATCTAATAACTAGTCCTTAATATATTCATCATTAATTCAGTTGATTTCAAACTAATAGTTTGTGGGGTTTAATCAATTTCTGAATTTTAAGTATCTGATTAATGTAAGCTCTAACTATGGACATTGCAAGGTTGAGGATGAAAAGGACATCCAAAATGTTCCTGCTTCTGTGGGGGGTAGGGTTGAAGAGACAAAACCAGCACAGCAGGATGTTACAGATGAGAGGAAGCCAGAATCAACTTCTACTATGATTAATGCATCAGAACTTCCTCCTCATTCCGTTCTTGGAATGCCAGCTTTGTCTCCGACAATGGTGAGAAAATTTTGATGCTATTTGTTGTAACTATGGTTTGAGGACATTAATTTTCTTTACTTCCATGGAGCCAATATTCTTCATTTTCTTTTCTTTTTGCTGTACAGAACCAAGGTAACATTGCTAAATGGAGGAAACAAGAAGGAGACAAGGTTAGTTATGTTTTAACCTAATGTTCTAGTACAGGTCCTATTTTGCATAAATTTTTTAATATTTTAAAAATTGAAAAATGTGAGTCATTAATGCCTTTTTTTGTTGTGTGGTATGCAATAACATTTAATTTATCTAACAGATTGAAGTGGGTGATATATTATGTGAGATAGAGACAGACAAAGCTACACTTGAATTTGAAACTCTTGAAGAGGGGTAATAATCTTTCCCTATACTGCAAGCTGTTCATTGTATATGTTCTGTCTGCTTGGTATGGTTGTTTACAGTCTGTACTGCAACACAATGAATTATTGTAAGATAGAGTTATTTGGCAATGATGTTTCATCCTAACCATTTTTTTATTGTGATAAAGACTTGGGTTGGGCCATATCATATGGATAGTAAGTATAATCATTATATCTCTTATGTCTAACCAAAGTGTTTACAGACAAGACTTGTACTGATTAGTTTCCATCATGCAAAAAATTAAAGTTCTGCTGAAAGTAACACCTTAGAATGGTCTCTCATTGTCTCAATTCATGGTAGATTGCAATCTCTTTTGTTCATAATCTAGCTAATTTTTTGTCTCAAATTTCTGACAATTTTTTAGCACAATGCATCCATTTTAGTTGATTATTTTACAGATGAGCTTTATTTCTACTACTCCTTCCTTCCTGGTAAAGTTTCACTTTCTAGCCAACTAATTTATATCTGCATGGTGGCGGTGGGTACTAGGTACCTGGCTAAGATACTTGCTCCAGAAGGCTCGAAAGAAGTGGCAGTTGGGCAACCTATTGCAATAACAGTAAGTGTGTGAAAGCAATTTTGTAATTTTCTTCCAGTGGAATATGAAATGAGCCTGGGTGAGGATTGAGGTCCAACAATTTTTTCATCTTTTGAAATGGAAACTAAGAAAACCTGACAATATCATAGAAATTTTTTGGTTTGTTTACCAAATTGCTGGCCCTTGGTTTTTTTATGAAGAGCAATGTAGTACACGAAAAATACTTACCCTACTTGCTCTTCTATAAGGTTGAAGAGGCAAGCGACATTGAAGCCATAAAGAATTCTGTTAACAGCAGTTCAACAAACCAACAGAAGGCCCCCCAACATGACGCTAAAAGTGAGGTCAAAGCTCAAAAAAACAAAATAGCACGCATCAGCCCAGCTGCAAAGTTGCTAATTGCAGAGTATGGATTGGATGCATCAACATTGACTGCAACTGGTCATTACAGCACCCTGCTGAAAGGGGATGTTCTTTCTGAAATTAAGTCAGGAAAATTGTCTCCTAAACCTGCTTCACCTAAAGAAAAGGTGCTGTCATCTCAAAGTCATCAACAAGTGGCAGCTTCTCGAGAATCAAAGTCTGACTTAGGGCAGTCAGATTCTTATGAAGATTTTCCTAATAGTCAAATTCGCAAGGTAGGTCCATCAAATAATTCATGCTTATGAATAATGTTCTTTAATTCTTTTAGTGCATATTACATGGTTATGAGCTATCTTGTCGAAAAAGGACTCTGAGCAGCCATTGTCTGGTGTCTGGCTGAGAGTTGATTACTGAAATACCTAATAGGGATCTGAAGATTCAACTGTTTTGTGTCCTTAGCTATTGGTATACATGTAGAGATGCAGATCTCATTTTGATGTTTTGTATTGTTTCAGGATACCCTATCTTTTCTGTTATAATCTCTCAATTACACGAATACCTGTCCCCTCAATATATGATGAGTTGCCTTAAAATACTTTTTAATGTTTTTTAGGTGATTGCCAAGAGGTTATTGGAATCAAAACAAAATACACCACACTTGTATTTGTCATCAGGTTTTGATTCCCGATGTCTTACATACTATTGCAAATTAATTTATTTGGGACTGACTAATTAATATATATTTTGATTGCCATGTGTCAGATGTCATACTGGATCCTCTTCTTTCCCTTCGGAAGGATCTTAAAGGTATATACCACTAATAAATTTTAGTGGGCATGTGAGATATTATCCTCACATAGTGAGATAAAGCTTTTGTTGTGGTTGTTATTGATGTGTCAAATGATACACACTTGGTCATGGTTTGTTTTATCAATGTCATATATTCTTTGTTTGTTCCTTGATTGCAGAGCAGTATGATGTTAAAGTTTCTGTGAATGATATTATTATCAAAGTTGTAGCTGCTGCTCTCAGAAATGTACCTGAAGCAAATGGTAAATATTTTATTGTATTACTCAATCCATTTTTTATTGTCTAATTATCTAGGGGTAGTGGGGATTACAATCACAAAATATTTATTGAATAGCTTTGAATTTGTTTTCCCTGTTTATTGTTGATCAATTCTTAAGTAATGACATTATTTTGTTTTTGCAGTATGGAAAAAATAGAAAATTTTTAATTTGTTAAAATTTGCTTTAGGGGAATGTACTTGGGGTTCTAGTTCTTGTTACAGAACGAGTCTTCGTTTTCTAGTTCTGCTATGATAATATCAATTGGGTAGAAGCTCTCATGTGAATAATGGCATTGGAAAAACAAGTGACCAGCCCAACTTCTGAAGTAACCATGTTGAACCTCTCAAACCATGCTTACAAAGGCTGTTTGAAGCTAAGTGAATTAATGTAAACTAACATATAGTGCCCGAGAAACAAAACAAGTTTCATATCATGTAGGGGTGTAAGTAGTCTGACTTGAGTCAAGTTTAAAAAATATATGATGCACAAACTCCGCTCTTATATTTAAACGAGCCAAGTTTAAAGCTTAGGTTTGGCTTGATTACTCATGTGAAGCTTTACTTTGATTGTTTGCTTGTTTATTTTACAATTATATTTCCCTTTTTATGAAATCTCTTGAAGTATTTTTGGAGTTTTTTTAATTTATTGTGCAATCGACATTTTCATGCAAGATGGAGTAAAAATAAAAACGGATAGTAAAAACATCCTAGACTATGATAATTTTCTAGATACAATTACAACTTACCTTGTATACTCCATTTCTTTTATAAAATCAACACTTTTTTATGATTATAGTTAGCAAACATAAAAAGGCTATTCTGGATTTTTAAATATCAATCCTTGACTTGAAGAAAGGAGGTGGGGAGCCTTGACCTTACCTGAAATGAGTGAGTAGACCTGCCTTGTAAAAGAAAAGGGACAGACTGTTGGACATGTCATCATGTGCCCAAAGGGTTGTTGGAGAGAGGTGGCTTGTATTAGTACATGGAGAGGCTAATTGACCTGATATGAAGTGCATGGATACACAAATTTGGGAATATTAACTTACTTTCCTTGCTTATGATATACTCCCTCCATCCGTAATTATATGACATTGTTTTGAAATTTCTTTGTCCCTTTTATAAGACTCTTTCCCCTTTGTTCCTTGCATTAATTATATTTTGACTTAAATACCCTTAATTAGTTTGTTTATAAACTTTATAATAAAAGCTGTGAATTATCTTCCTCTCTCTTATGAAGATTTGAGATTTGAAGTGTTTAGTTTTAAAAATTAAAACTTCGCTCCTACTATTCTCTCATCACACATTAGTTATATAATGATAATTATTGAAAAATATAATCTCAGACAAACTTAATGCTACATTAACAAACTTTTTAGTATCGTATATATATAAGGATGGAGGGAGTATCGTTCTATATTTGGATTCCCTTACATTCCTGGTGTATTGATCAGTGTCAACATTCCTGCCATTCCTCTTTAATTTTTGTCCATCTCTTGGATTGTATACCAAACATGCCATGCCAATTTGGAGTGGCGTGAACCTAAATTAGTAACTAAATACTTAAATACAATACTAATTTTATGTTACATTCATGGTTTGTGATATCTTTCTCGTTACGTTTTTCCCATTTGCTTACTCTATTAAAGAGTTATTGTCATGTGAGTTTCTAGTACTGAAATCCAATATTCATTATGACAGCATACTGGAATGTTGAGAAGGGCGAGGTCGTTTTAAATGATTCTGTTGATATATCAATAGCAGTTGCCACGGATAAGGTAATTGACGGTTTTTAATTGTCAATGTGATAGTATAATTATAGGAAGTACTCGAATCTTTTGTTGGACTGCAGGGCTTGATGACTCCAATAATAAAAAACGCTGATCAGAAGACTATATCTGCCATCTCCTCAGAGGTAATTCGGTCTTATATATGTAGGTTTTTGGTTTATGACTTTAGATAGAAACTAGAATATATGGAATGCTATACTGACAAATTAAGGAGCAATACTCATGGCTGAGTAAGATTCCTCCGATAACTAAATACTCAACAAAAAAAAAAGAAGAGAAAAGATGACTGTTGCTGGTGTGGTAGCCAACCCTCCAAGACCTTCACCAATAGTTTTCGTCCACTTTCTCATATATAAATTTCTTCAACTTCATATGTCTTATATATGTTTGCGTTAATTTAGGCATTCACATTTTTCCTAAGCAAATTTAAATTTTGGAAAGTCAGGAAAGTAAGGTTTTTGTTTCCATCTCAATCAACTTTGATAGTTTATTGGCATTTTAGGTCAAGGAACTAGCTGCAAAGGCACGTGATGGCAAGTTGAAGCCACAGGAATTCCAAGGCGGGACGTTTAGGTGATTTTACTAATATTATCATACAACCTTGGAGATTCCCCATTTATTAAGCAATATTTACTGCGCCAAATGTAATAATTCTGAGTTTTGCACAATGTCTTATGCAGCATTTCAAACTTAGGAATGTTTCCTGTGGATAGATTTTGTGCTATTATAAACCCTCCTCAGGTTCTGTCTCTCTCTCTCTCTCCCCCTCTGTGACATGCACACGTGCACTCACAATATCTAATTTACGAGTCTTGTGTATTTGCAAAATTGCTTGCCAAATCTATTTAAATTTTACTGAGTATAGGGGTGGATGTAGCCAAGTGGATAGTGAATCTAGCATGTGCGGGTCCAATCCCAGTTACCTGTAAATAGATTGATAAAGATATGTAATTACTAATGTGACTTGTGATCACAGTTAATTACTAATGTTCCTCAACTTACTCCCAGTATGTTACTTCTTTGTAAGGATGAAAAACCCATCGTATACTTTTTCTAGTATGCTATTACTATATCAACAAAGAAGCAAACTACATGGTGAACCTAACATAATTTTTCCCAAATTTGATTTTCTAGAAGAAAGAGAAAAGTAAATGAGAACTATTTCAGGTTTATACATATTCATGTTCTTAATTCTCCCTCTAGACTATGTCTGAGTTGGAGATTTAGGATGGAATGGACTGGAAGGAAAAGTTGTTCCAATATTTGGCCTTTTTCAAAATAAGAACTGAAAATGTAAGAATGGATTATGTTCCATTCCATTGTTTATTTTCAATTTTTTTTCTCCTCCAATTTAGGGTGCTCTTGATGAAACAAAGCTTCTAGTTCATAAAATGGCTGTTTTATATTTGTAAAATAATGTCTTAAGGATAATATGGGAATTAAAAGTTACAACTTGTTTCATTCTATCCTTTTTTCAATAAATAGAATGACATTTTTGTTTCATTCCATTATAAAATATACAAACAATGAGATGACATTTTTATTCTTGTCCATTTCATTTCATTTCATTCTCTAACTCCAATCCAGACATACCGATAGCAGCAGACCCTTCATAGAATTATTCCTATTCTTTGAATCCCATATTTTGCTCGTTTGGTAAAAGACAAAGAAAAATCTATTTTATGTACTCTACTTTATAGTTTATACTGTGGCAATGAAAAATCAAACCATCACAATGAAATAAATTTAAGGTTGAGCAAGCCTAGATTTCAGAACATACATTTTATGACAACATGCTATTTTGAAAGAGTTTTCAGATTGTCTGGTTTATTAGTCTGAAGACACAAGTTATCAAGACTTAAGGGAAGGACTGTAGCGTGGAAAGATTTTGTTTTTTTTTTTTGCTTATATATGTATATATATTGTCATTTACTTCAGGCCTGCATTCTTGCTGTTGGGAGAGGCAACAAAGTTGTGGAACCTGTACTTGGAGATGATGGTATAAATTTTAGGATTGTTTTCTCTGTGCCTCAATGCTAAAATGTTAAGTTTTGTTAACATTGATATTTGTTTTCTGTAGGAGTTGAGAAGCCATCGATTGCCACTAAGTTGAGCTTAACGTTGTCTGCTGATCATCGTGTTTTTGAAGGCAAGGTTGGAGGTACGTGTTACTGGAACACTTAATTACCCGAGGGAAACTAGGAAGAGATTTGATTACAGTTACATTCATGCCTTCTAGTTTGCGTAGTTGCAATGCAAATTAGGTACGAAGCAGCTAAAAATATCACAAAATCAAACCGCCTTGGTATTCTATACAAAAAACAGAGTTTTCGCATATATGATTGCATCATGCATGTTTGTTGGTGTGTGATAGTAAATCCCCTCTTTTTGGATTTTCGTGTATGGTTAAATCGTTTCTTGGTTGATAATGAAAATATGACTCAAAAAACACAGTTAACTACTGATAAAGAAGTTTCCATTTCAATTCATGTACTGACTAACCAAGTATCAAATTATTTAACCTGGAAGCTAACCAATAATATGCTTACATTATTAATTGTAGTAAGTTATTTTTTTAAATCCACTTTTTATGTGATTAATTAATCTACACGAACTGAAATGTCATTTTGCCATTAATTATTAATAATTGACTTAGATCCTAGGTGTGAAACCTATGCACCTAAGAACCATTTTTGCAGCAATCCACCGAGTTGGCTAATGTTGATGTTTTAACTCTTTCACAGGTGCATTTCTCTCTGCGTTGCAATCAAACTTCAGTGATATAAGACGACTTCTTTTATAATGACGCAAACCAATTTTCATGTTATTTATTGAACTTACGACCAATCATGTGGATTCACCACAACCTGGATCAAACTACCATACCATCCCCATTTTTGTCCTTTTCTCATTTATCCCTTCATCTGAAACAGTTTTGGACTGTTGCGCCTCATTAGTTTTTGTATAATAATATCTTGGGTCTAATTATCAAATACCCTGAGAAACGACCCACCAAGGTACCATCTAACATTAGGTTTCCAACAATCAAGATTCATGCAAGTTGGAAATTTTGTTCATTAGGCACTTTGCTGCTCTTTTATGTGAAATTTTGTATGAAGATCTCTGTATAGACAGCCATATGGATGAATAAATATTCTTTTCGTGTGCTGCATCTGTCATCCGACTTAAGTGATGGCATGATTTGGCACAATGGTACTCTGCTGACTTCTTGTCCTCAGCATTTTCATCTTTAATTTTTGTTCCAGGATTTGGCCTAGTGGTTGGTTCAATAATGGGAAATTCGGCTAAATCTCCCCGTCTAACTTAATATTTGTATTGTACATGTTGATGATGGTGGTTATGCAATTTAAGGTAACACCTTAAGTTTTATTGTTGAATAGCCACTAGTGAAGCTGAAATCTTTGAAATTTGATTCATTATTAATAGCTGCTCTGCTGCTCGAACATTGCAGATATTGTGGCCTTAGATTTTATTTCAATTTAGCTCATCCGATGCGTAAGAATAGAATAGACGGACTCTAATTTTTAGTTATTCTAAAATTAGGCCATGCACGATGAGTGAAAAATCAACCGTTTTAATTGTAGTTAATTTTATATTTTTATTCAAATTTAAATTATTAAGTACAGTCATAACAGTTACTTTTCACATGGTTATTATTCCCTTTTACTTTTAAATTACATTCTTTACACTTTAGATTCAAATTCCTTATTTTTGAAAATGGAGACGATTTTAGATGAGTTTTACACCTTTATTTCATATTCATATGAATTACACTTCGCACTTTTCTTATTTTAAGGCAAGTAATCGCGTTTTCTTTTCAAAATGAGGCTTGTGCTTCTTGCACTCCCACGATTTTTAAAATGATTATTCTGCCTTTATGTTATATTATAATGGTGACTTTCTTATTATTTATTCCAATTTTTTTCTGGAACATTACTTTTATAAGGTTTCTAGAAAACATGAATTGTTTTTAAGAACAAACTTTCAAAATATTCTTAGAATCTTGTATAAAAACATCCCTTTTTCCTCTTCGGGTCGAACAATTTGCAAACATTACAAATTAAACAATCTTTAGATTAGGCCATCTGAAAGGAAAACGAAGTATGTTTTGTTTAGATTGGTCACTTATTACACGATACAAATTACAAATATCATAATCGAAATAGAGATCCATAAACTCCTTTAAGATTACAAAGATAAAATGTGATAATAATCTCTCCATGTTAGTTTACGACCAGACGTTTCTTCTCCCCAACTTAGCAGAATGTTTTTTTGCTAGAACGCGCTATTTCATGGTGAATTTCCACCCGAACAAATCTTGAAGTAGTATTGCAAAGGTCGATACCTGCTGAATAACCAACGAGCATCCCCCACCAAGCTAGCTTGGAGGAACTCCTAATGTCAGATTAACATCATTGCTCAATTCACATAATAGCTTTCTGATCCATCATACTTTTCCCTCTTAGCTCGACCTAAATCTTAGAAGGGCACCTCGGTCCATTGTAGATCTCTTATAAAACTCGTTGTTTTATGATAAGTCTTCATTGAGTCTTGATCAAAATGACTATGTTGGGATCGATCCTTCCTTAGACAGTACAAGAAGATATCTCGTAAATCAGGGTTGTCACTCTCTCGCAAACAAGTAGATATGAACATCATGCACACCTATAAATCCATCCCAACAAATCCATCCATTTAGTAAATCGACACTCGAGAACATAGTCTAAAGGTTTTTAGTGACATCCTTACTAATGTCATCAGTCATAATGATATTTAGTAGCAAGGCTATAGTACACACAAGCAAAACCTAGAATAATAAGACATGGTGGCAATGATGATTGTAATGGCAACAATGTGGCTCAAGAAGGAAGGATATTTTAGTTTTTCTTTTGCTAACATGGAGGTTTAGTTAGTAAGCATGAAGGTGTAGGAAGAAAAGCCTAAAGAAATTCATTAAAAGATAGACGTATTCCTTTTCAAAATACTAGCGAAAACACAAGTATGACGTTATTGCGCTTGTGTGTTCGCATTTTTTTAATTTTTATAGAAATTTGAGTTGAGATGAATAAGAAATGTATAATTTTAAAAATAGTTGTTAAATGTAAAATTAGAAAAATAAAATATTTATACAAAAAGAAGTTTTTAAAATAATGGTTAAAGACAAAATATGTTTTTAGGATAATGGTTAAAGATAAATGGTTTATAAAATATTTTTTTAAAATAATAATTAAGGGTAAAATTGAAATAGCGAAATGTGGACACAAAAGAGGGTATCTCTTTATTTATGCATTGTTGTAGATGAATGGAAAATACTTTTTCTTCTTGCACTCCTATGATTTCTAATAGTCCCATATTTTTAAAGAACCTTCTACCCTTCCTAAAGGTACTTCAAGATTACCTATTCAACAAGATTTTTGGAACAAGTTTTATGAAATTCTAAGAACGTGATTTCCAAAAAAGGGGTTTTGGAAGAAGAATTTTGAAAAAGAATTTTTGAAACATATGAAATACATTTTGTAAAGAGCTTTCTAGACCAGAATTTTCAAAATAAGCTTTCTAGAACATATGAGATACTTTGTTAGATGAACTTTTCAGAACAAACTTTTCAAAACTTATAAGATGCATTCTGAATAGGATTCCAAGTACAAGATTTCTGAAACAAATTTTTTAGAACGAGTTTTCTTGAACAAGCTTCCGACCAAATCACCGTTTTACACTCTTTTATTGCTTCCTCTCGAAAGGACTGCAGCAACAATGGAGAATAGAGGTACAATGACAATGGCAACAGATGCAGAGGTGATGGTAGCCGCAACATGGTTCAATGAGGAAATGTATTTTTATATTTTTGCTTTTAGTATGGGAGTGCAACTAGTAATCATGGGGTGCAAAAAGAAAATGTCATAAAATTTTCCAAATTTGAAAGGCTAGCCCACTATTAAACAATACAACTAATCTCCGTGAGTGGTTAAAAGATCAAACTGCTCCTAAGGGTGTCAAAGGGAGGCCAGGTAGGGTACCCTACCCGTTGGATAAATATCTGTCTTGTATCTGTACTCATATTTGTGCAGGTATCTGTTATGCGGGTAACCGTATATTTTTTTAATATCCACGGGTACCCGCGAGTATTTACAAAAGAAAATTTTAATATTTAATAACAAATTTTAACCATAAATTCAAATAAAAATACAATACATAACATTTATAAATTTCAAACAAAGTGGAAATGAATAACATTGAATGACAATTTACAAAAAAATAAAGATTTTTTTAAAATCAATTGATAAAAAATAACCCCTTCAAAATTAATGTGTTAATATTTTAATAATTTTTTTTAATTTAAACTAGAGTATAGCAGGTACAAGTATCCACGGGTACAAATATTATGATATCCGTACTCGCTCCGTTAACTAACGGTATAAAAAATACCCGTACTCGTGACCCGCGAATATCTATTTTCAATATCTATTTCCTACCCATCACGGATTTTATCCATAGATACCCGCAAATACAAATTTTGTTGACATCCCTAATTACTCCTCGTCATTGTCACTGTCCCCGAATTGCACATCAGAAAATTATTTTTCATAAAAAAATAATTTTAAAATTATATAATCCAAAAATGAAAAATATTTATGGATTAAAAAATCACACAATTAAAAAATAATTTTTTAAATATAAAATCAGCGAAAGGAAAATATCAGGTGCAAAAAAGAAATCCCCTACAACTAACCGAGATATCAATGAACAAGCCCATTTCGAACAAACAAATGGAACAAATTTGGGAAATAATTATGTAAGGTTTTTGGTGTTCATACCATTAATAACTCAAAACTGTGCTTTCCTATTAAAACAACCGATCAACAAAGTATCATTCCCACTCTATATATCACTCAGCAATGAACTGGATTACACGACTCAGTTCAGCAACAAAATGAGTGTAGCAACCTCTACAATATGATCTCATTTGTCTATTATTTTTCTTTAACGAAACATAAATGCTAAAATGAAGAGGTTCAGAAGAAGTTTTATTCTCCATCTGTGAAATCAAAATATGCATAAGTTGTAATCAATCTTCGAGCTCAATAATCTTCACAACTGAAGAGTCACCCAATTTCTGGCAAACAACAACTCGGTCATGTGGCTTTACGATGCCAAAAGCCTTCCCATGGTCTAAAGCAACCTTCAAAATTGATTCATTTGTCCCTGATTTAGACTCAGCCTGCACACAAACCACAAAACTCACTAACCTTAATCACTTTTAAAAGTAGTTTAAGGATTGGCGTTCCAATTCTTGGCTTAGCCTTACTGTATTTCCTATTTCAATTTGGATTTACTCAATATTTCTTATTGTACAAATGTAAAATATATAATTAATTAAATATCTTCTGAGTTTTTTGAAATATTGAATTTTGTACAATAAGAAAAAAAAAATTGAGTGGTTTTGAATAGTTCTTTGGTTACATCATTATCTTGATGGACTTTGAACAATTCTTACCGGGTGGCTTGGATCTGCAAGCATAGGGAAAAGACCTCTCACAATAAGTGATTGCCTAGCCTGCCATAGGGTCACCGAAAGGAAACAGTTAGAAAAAAGTAATTAGTCTCAATCCAAAAAGCTATTACAATAGCAAATAGTTTCTTTGAAAAGTTTGAGTTGGTCAAGTAGGATTTATTTATTTATTTATAGCATTATGTGAATTTGCCTCACATCAGTTTCAAAAGCCATGTAAAAGCATATTTAATTTGACACTTATATGGGATAAATGTCATAAAAAAGTAAATTTTTGTATTTGTAAAGAAAAAGAGAAAGTGAAAAGTGGTGAAGTTTACTGTCAAATGTATTAATTATATACCTCAAAAGCACCGGTGAAAGTCCATTTGAGTTGATTTGTCTTCAACTGGGGAATCACAACAGATATCACAGGCATGGTTGGTCTGTACTTAGCAATCAATCTACATAGATACAAAATAAACAAATAATTTATTATGTCAGCTACACATATAATTGCAAATAACTTAATCCAAAGTCTGAAAAAGAAAAATAAACAATCTCAGAAATGAGATGTCCTTTTAATAAAGGGAAATTATAAAAGGAGACAAAGTGAAACCTTGCAGCTCTTCCAGATGAAGTGAAGCAAATAATAATAGATGCCCTAACCTTGATAGCTGCTCGAACCTGCATGTTTCAGCAAAAATGAAATTTACTTGTCAATATGTATTACTGCTACACTACAAGTACATAATCCTTTGAATAAGCTAACAGAAGAACGTTGGTGAAAAAACCATAAAACAGTAATTAATGGTACCGCTGAGGAAGCAATTGATTCCAAGTGGCTCATTGGCTCTCCCACATGTTTTACAGCCTTCTTAAAATACAAATCTTGATTATGAACTTTCTCTGCCTGCACACACAGTAGCCATTATATAAGTAATGGAATTAAATTTATCATAGTGAGAAAATCATAATGTCATTCATTTAACCGGCAAAATTTCAAAGAATGGCATAAGAGGGAAACTTTCAAAGAATAACAAGAAATGAATTCAAAAGCATAAGAGGATGAGATGGTGGACACTGGAAAGATTTTAATAATTACCTCAGCACATATTTTTCCAACTGTTGTAATGGTCTCTACAGGGTATAGTCCTCGAAGGGTTTCAGCCCCAAGGAGAATTGCATCGCTTCCTGATCATGAAGAAAGAGGAAAACAAAATTAGACATCAAAGGGGCAAGGCATACTTGTGCATAATGTGATGAACACAATAAATGAAGACAAGAACATGCAAATGTACTAAATGCAGGAGTTCATACAATTCTCTGTTGCAATCTTTATAGAAAAATGAAACAGGATTCACCAGTTATGACAAAAGGAATTTACCATCCAACACTGCATTGGCAACATCGGTTGCTTCAGCACGAGTAGGTCTTAGATTATCAGTCATAGAATCCACAACACGTGTAACAACAACTGGTTTTCCAGCCATGTTACATTTGTAAATAGCAGCTTTTTGGAATAAGAAAACCTGTCATATCCAAAGATGTCATACATAGTTTTATTCTGGAGAGAGCAAGGAATGCTGTAAAAAATCACAAGTAGACACAGATCTTCGTTCATACTGAAAATTATTACCACACAAAAATGGAAATATCTCATATATATAACATTGGAATTTTCTGTCCAGAAGTAAACACTGACCTTCTCAGGTGGTAGTTCTATCCCTAAATTTCCACGGGCGAGGATGATGCCATCTGCTTCTTTCAATATCTCATCAAAATTTGTCAGTCCCTGTTATAATTTTACGGAAGAAATATGCATTTTAGAATCACATTTAAGAACTCTACAACATGGCTTTTTAGTTAACTATTCTAAAGATCTTGAAGTTTCTTACTTCTATGTTTTCAATCTTCGCAAAAATATGCGTCTGCTTAATGTCACCCAAATTAGAGAGAAATTCACGCGCCTGCAAAATGAAAAATGATGGCATTTTATTTTTTCCAAAATACTAAGGAAAACTAAACGAAAATTAATCACTGAATCAGAAACGATACAAAAACAAAGCAAATTCAGAAGTTGAAAATAGAGTCAAGAAGAATGTTAGGGAAAATAGAAAGAGATATGATAAAATTGATAGGATAAAAATTTATCAGGAATATTCCTTACATGGGAAATATCTTGAGCGTGCCTGGTATATAATGAAAGGATGTCTACATTGTTTCGAGCACCCCATGTACTTATCACCTGGATTAGTACGTAAAATGAAAAGGGAACATTTAGATTAACAAAGATAATAAGAAAAAAAGTATTTCCTTCATGAATGTAAAAGGGGGGGAAAATCAAGGATTTGTATTTTCTGCTGAGTTTTTCTGTATTGTTCATCTGCTGTGTCTTCAAAATATATTGATGACCACTGATGTTGAAGTTTTAAAATATATTAAAAAGACTTTTAAAATACTAATATAATGTATTTTTAATACACAGTAAAGGGCAACATTAAAATTCAGTAGAGAATCTGGACTCGAAAATCAAACCAGATATACTCTCTTGTCAGTACAGATAAATTATGGATTTTTCATTGACAAAATAACAGAAACATAAGCCATTGTACAACAGCATTAAGTAATTTCTGCCATTGATCAACTAAAGCTAATATTTCAACCACAAAATACAGTTTAGTCCTCTCCCTAAACAAGATAAAAAGTGAAGCATTCATTCTCAAAAATCTAAAGCATATTTGCTACTCAACTAAATTATATCAGCCTCAGTAATTTTACTCAAGATTCTAGTTACGTACCTCCTTATCCTTATCAGTAAGACTAGGAAGATCAATATGAATCTGAGAGACATGGACAGTAAACAATGGTCCCGAGAGTGTGGCACTGTTTTTTACGAGACAGGAGATCTCATCACCGTTTACCTCACTGACCTGCATTTTAAAACCAGGACTACTTGATTGACAGTAATAAAACACAATAATTCTGACTCTGTATAGCAATATTCTACTTTCTGCACTCTTTAATATAATGCTACCTACAAAGCTAACTGCACAAACCAGCATACATGTGGCAAGTTTGTTGTTAATGGATGATGAAAAAACCTTCTATTTTACTGCATTATTATGGACTAATAGAACAGATAAAGATAGAAAAACGAAAAAAAGAGGTTAGACAAGAAATGAGGAAGATGGAAAGAAATATATGTCTGCTTGAAATGATAAATCATTTCAAAATATATACCAAATGCTTTTACATATATTAAGAATGTAACAATAAAACCTAGATTGCATTACCTCCAGCCATACTGAAGCTGTTTCACTTCCAGTGAAGAGGTATTTTCCAATAAAAATTGGATGACCCTTCTTAACAGCCTGCGAAATTATGAACATGTTAGTTAAGGAGACACAACACAATATTTGCGAATCTTTACATGATCCTTGCCAATCAATGCAAAGTGGTTTACACGAGTCAAGAAACGCAGGAACTCGAGTGTTTGAACAATTTCAAAGTGCAATGATGAAAATGTAAAATTATCAATTATGGAATAAAAATTCATTATCCATTCTGAACGATATTAAATGTGGACTGAAACAAAACACATGAATGAAAAAATATTCTAGAAAATGATTAGACCAGACCAGTAATTCCTCAAACCACCGTTAAGAATCACAAAATCTATCAGAGTTAAGAATCACAAAATCTAGATTTAAGAATCACAAAATCTATCATAGAGTTAAGAATCTCAAAATCTAGATTTAAGAATCACAAAAATCTATCATCGAGTACATATAGGATGGTATACAAAGATGCAACAAGAAAACAACTCACACGATCAGGAACAATCTCAAAAGTTCAAGATGATTACATAACATGCATGTAGCAATATCAGAAGATTATATGCAAAAAATTGGCAGAACCAGCGGCTATACAACAGAATAATATTGCAAAGTGCAAACCCCGAAAACTACATAGTATATGGAAATGACACACTGACCTTCGACAACCCACTAAAATTTATTGGCAATAGTTTTGAACTAGCTTCTTTCTTTAGATCTGGAGTAATGACAACTAATGTGTCTGCTTCAAGGGTGATTGGCTGTTCAGTCTTATTCAGAATCTGTAATTCTGGACCCATAGTATCTAGCATAACCTGCATTGAACCAAAATGCACACGTAAATTTTTTACATCAATAACCCTCCAGAAGATATTTGCATATAGGGTGATAGACGCCATTGTTTTGTAAATAAATAAAATAGTAAACACATGACAAGTATACCGCACAGAGTTTCTTGGTTTTTCTGATAGCAGCTCTCAAATTTTCCAATGTCTCCTGATGGTATTCTGGATCACCCCATGAGAAATCTAACCTCGCCACTAGCACATGGGAAGAAAAGAAGAATGAGATAACAAAACAGAAAACTCAAGAAGATTATAGACACGAACAAAATATATTTTTTTAATTTATTCGCAATGTGTATTTTCCCAAAGGTGAGAATGAAAACTGCTACAAGCTAGATTGCAATAGTTTTTGTTGTATTTCTTGCACTTTTGGGAAACTACAAGGGCCATCCAACACAGATAATTCTTGACAGAACTGTTCTGTTTTTCTGACAACATAGCAAGAAACAAAAAATCAAATGTCACATCTTATTATCCACTGCTGAAAGAGGACAAAAGATGAGATCCATGTGGACAAAATGTAACGCATTCAGTTTTAAAACAAGGACCACAAGTAATAAAAACTGTGACAGGAGAATACCAGACATTCCTGCATCAAGGCAACGGGCAATTATTTCAACTGATCGTGACCTTGGACCAAGTGTGCCAACAATTTTTGTCATCGCTGGAAAGAAAGACTGCATGATGGCATTAAAAAAAAACTTCAATCAAAATCCAAATTGACAACACTGAAATTCCTCATTGAATATGACTAAAAATTTTTCAGGAAATTGCATGCAATCCATGACCCTTTTAAGATCTCAAAACTTTGTACTTAAAATCCATAGCTTAAAAGACTAGCATATTTTTCTTTTGTTTTCTTGGAATGGATTTGGTAGATGATGCTACATTCCATAAATAAATAAATTAGTTATCCATTTAGCATGAGTTTTCAAGTTCCTTTTCTCAAAATTTGAAAAAACAGCACCGTATCCTTGCCACAGAAACAAGCATGCATAATTAATATATCAAACCACACGATCGCTTTAACTCTAAATCAATATGACTGGCTAGTTCAAACTCAATGTCATTGTCAGAGCGACTTTCAATTCATCAATGACAGTCATTTTGCATCTCGATCTGTTAAATTCCTTAGCAACGATCTTAAAGCTCATTAGTTTCTCATAATCACAGTGGTTAAAAGAGGGTAACTTCAGAGAAATCAGCACAACCCTTATCAACAGAAACATAGTCAGAGTAGAAATGTCATTCATTTCATCAATTATTCAACTTGATCCGCCAAACCCTCAGCATTTAGCAGTCAAAAGCAACATCACCAATCCCACACATATCAAAAGCATCATCACCAGAGCCACACACACATTCACTCCAAATATCAACACCACAAATGGGTCACCAAAAGTTTATAGCTTTTAACACAGTCCTTGCATGTTACAACAAGAGCATGGTGATTAGCACAAAATGGAAATCAAAATGAGAGAGGAAGAACGGAAAATGCTAACCGGCTTGGATGGCTCAAGCACGGATACCATCCGAATTGGTTCCTCGAGAAGTAAAGGACTTGAATGCATTTTGGATCAGCAAACAACACCTTACCACTGATCACTGAATCAAATCGATCAAAGCAGAAAGCAATTGGGGAATAGAGAGAGAATGAACAAGAATTATAGAAAGTGTGTGTGTAGCATGTATTTCTGTTCTTCAAATCTCAAAGAGAACGATTAAAGCGCCAGGTGCAGCAATCATGCAACACGCGTCCTTCAATTGCATTTACCAAAGTCTTCACGTGGGGACAGAAAGCCACAGGTATAAGAACAGAACAACTACTATCAATTATCAAACAGACAAATGTTAAATGGTATTCTAAGTTGAACACTAAGAATAGTGATTTACCATTGTTTTAACATTCAACTGTTTTAAGAAACTTGTGGTGGGTTTCACTTTAATTGTTTACTATACTTAGATTGTTACAACTTGATGATTTTGAGGTCAATTCATGAAATCTAAGGTGCATAATGATTTTCTTTAATTAAAGTAATTACACTTTTAAGTTTAAAACCCCTTGTTACATTAAATATGGAGAGAGAGAAAAAGTTTTGTTATTATTGTACTCTTATATAATTGTTTTCTATTTCCAATATATATGGTCTAGGAAATTCTAGATTAAAAAATTAAAAATGTTCATCATATTACAAATGGAGTTGTATCATATAGCATAAAAAACCAAGGGTTGAAGGGTTGAAACCATCAAATCAATATTTAGAGTGGTATTGTGTACTTTGTTTTTTAGGTAACTTATGAAAGGTGGAGAAAGAAAAAAATGGTTACTAAGAGCAATAGAAAAAGATTCCAGAGTGAAGTCAGATTGTATAATAAAAGATAAAAAATAATGTATTTAGAAAAATATTAAAGTAAATTTACATTCAAAATGATATATAATTAAATATTAAAAAGTATTATTTATAAAATAATCTCTGATTATATCATTCATATTAGAAATTCTAATTTTGTAAAATATTTTAACATGTAAAAATATTATAAATATAAATAAAAAATAGTTATTATAAATTTGTAATAAAAAATATTTTTTACAATAAAAAAATAAAATTATTTCACAAAAATACCAAAATTAAATTATATTATTAATTTAATATTTTAATTATTTATTTTATTATAATACATTAGTAAAATATTAAAAAATTATAAAGTATGCATGTTGATTTCAAAACAATGGCTGCATTGCCGATTGTATTTCTCAGATATTTTTAAATAGAGATTAATAAAAATGATAACTAATTAAAGTACATGATCATTAAAACTTCTAATTAAAACATTTAATATTGAATGAGTTTGTTTATAAAGTATATTGTTTTAATCTTATTTTAGTGATATAAAAGGAATATTAAAAGCATGTTGGATATAACTTCAGCCGTGCTCAAGTAAGAAAAAAAGTTATTTTTACTTAATTTGAATATAAATAATTTCAATCACCTCCCTCCTATTTAATCTCATGATTTTAGTGATATTTTTGCTTTAAAAAATTCTCAATAAATATAACTTAGAGTAATTTATAAAAATAAAAACATTAAACATAGTTTTGTAGTAGTACTAGTTTATATAATTTATAAACAAATGTGACAGTGAAGCTTGGTTTCATGTTTGACTCATTCCACTAAACAACGGCTGCCTCTGAAAAAACCAGTAGCCACTTCTTGCTTACACAGGAAAAGGCTGCTAAACTCTCTTTTTTTGTTCCTTTCTTTTCTTTTCTTTTTTAATCTAACTTTTTGCATACTTTTTGTTAGGTCAGACCAGAGAAAAAAAAAACCAACATGCGACCCGATTCAAAAGAAATTCAAGGTAAATTTGAATATATGGTTGGATCGAGTCATATAAATAAATTATATTAGATAAATACATTTAAGTAAATTAATTAGATAATTATATTTG
Organism: Vigna unguiculata; assembly: GCF_037176805.1. Lineage (NCBI taxonomy): Eukaryota > Viridiplantae > Streptophyta > Magnoliopsida > Fabales > Fabaceae > Vigna > Vigna unguiculata. The sequence continues at coordinate 38,596,274 of NC_140798.1, forward strand.
GATGAATTAGAATTTTTAGGTGTTAAATTTATATTTTAATATTTATAAATTTATGTTTTAAATTTATTTCAAGATATATTTTATTAAAATTTAATAGTAAATAATATAAAATTATAGTTTACTATAACAATTATTGTTAAAATCACAAGTGTAATTTTTTGGATTAGAAATTTATTATATTTATTTTATATATTTAATAAAAATATAACTTCATTTTAATTTCCAATTTGAATAATTCATCCAAATCAGTTTGTAATATGAATAATTTGTATCCGACTAATTTAGTAAATTAAATGATAGGATATAAATTTAAAAGTGTTAGTTTTGAGTTATACTGAATCGATCAGATTCGAATTTGATCCAACCGTATAGACCTGGTTTTTGTATCATTCAAATTATACTCTTTTGAAGTTAAAATATCTATCTAGAGTATTTTGAATAATTATTTTATTTTCTTATTATTCTTAATTCATACAAATTTATATATATATATATATATATATATATATATATATATATATATATATATATATGTATGTATACGATATAGACAAGTTATTATAAATTGATATAAGAGTTAAATACAATTTTGGTACCTATTTTTAGTTTGTTCAATTTAGTTTTTTTTTGTTATTTTCGCGTTTAATTAAGTCTATTTTTTTAAATTTTGTTCAGTTTGGTTATTTTTCATGACTTCGATTAAATTGATGACGATAGAGTGTACAGGGTGTCACTGTCATGAACTGTCTTAATTGTTATGGACTATCTTAATTATGATTGTTTATGTTTTGTTCAAATAAGTACTTATTTTAATTAAATATTATCAATTTAGTTTTATTCTTCTCTTCATTACTTTCAACCTCAACTTGTCGTCAAACTCCATTTCATCATATCTCTCACCATCCATTTCATTATCCTCAAACACCTTTGTTATTTTTGTTATTGTTACATACTTATAAAGTCAATCCATAATTGGTATGTGCCCTAATGATAACACATTATTCGATGTGTTAACCACCTCACTAGTCATAACTGGAGTTGTTAGTCTTCTTGTATCCTGAAAAAAAAAATCTTAAATAATAATCAATCTTAGAGAAAAAAATAGTTAATCGTAACCAATTTAAATATCAATTTATAAACTAAAAACTATTGATTTTTAAAATAATTTATTATAAATAAAAAATTATAATTAGTTTGTAAATTGATTATTAAATTAATTTTTTAACATTAAGTATGTAACATCCCATTTAATAGTTTTTATGCTACTAAATAAAATATTCACATCATGATCCAACAAAGCAGGTAGTATGGATAAATAGTTAAAAAGTGATGATACAATCATCCAAAATAATCATATAATTCCCTAAGGAAGTGATACGGTCTATACAAAGTAGAGTCAGTTCATACAATTAAAAACTCCAAGGATCTAACTCAAAAAGGTTACTACTAAAAGTTCCAAGCCAAGATCAGCTCCTGTCTAGGAGAAGGGTTTCTTCATCTGGATTCGGCTTTGCTCACACCAACAGTAAGTGATCATTGCAAAGGAGAACACATAAGGAAATAAACATAAAACAAGAAAGGTAAGCTAACTGAAATGAAAGAAAATCATACAGTCCACAGTATAAAATCATTCATAACACATAACTCAATTATATAATTCTAGACTTGATATCCGGATTGTGTAGGTGACATTGGAGCTCTCGGTGGCTTGCGCCTGTGAAGGTTCCCAAACTCTGCAGAGTTTGAGCACAAGGGGTTATCACCCAACCACTCACAGGGTAAGTCCCCTTCGCATCTAAGACTTAATCAAGTCCAGAGACTAGGACCTCCTGCTACTCCTCACGACATAATTCATTCTACTCTATCTGAGCGTGAATGATTATTGGAGTTTCAGGATACCAACCAATACGGATTCCTCATGTCCTTACACACACTAACATTCTCTTCTGAATTTCCCTTGAAATTCTATCTCAACCACATCTCACAGTTCATATTCATCAAGTTTCACCATACATAGCATTGGCAACACATTCCATTCACAAGGGAGACTAATTGCACAAAATCACTTTCAAACATATAATTTCACCCTTTAAAACAGAACATCAAGTGTCCCACTGCAGTAGCTTTCGCTCAAGCTAAACAATCTAGCCTAGGCGAGAGGTCGTCTCGCTTAGGCGAGTCAATCTCGCCTGAGCGAGGCTCTAACAGTGGCAAAATTAAAAAAACTTGGGCGAACTCTCGCTCAGGCTAAGCTAGTTCGCTTAGACGATGATGTCTCTCGCTTAAGCGACCTCAGCTCGCCTAGGCGAGGCTTCGCGCATGAACATTGGTGGGTTTCCTGGTATTTTCACTCAGGCGAGAGCCACTCGCCCAAGCAAAAATACCAGGTTACGAACATGTTCCTACGTGCAGAAGCCCATATTTTTCCACACAATCTAACACACATTCAATTATACGGTTCAAACATCAATTCATCACTTAAACATGCAATCTAAAGTCATCAGAACAGATTTCTCTACGAATTATAAGATAATGGTTAGTTTCCCTTACCTTTTTATGATGTTTGAGCTTGGTAAGATACCTCCTAAACAATGAGGGCTTAGGATTTCAGTTCAACCTAGAAAATTTAGTCATTACAACACAGGAAGAGGAGGACGCCTGATTAATTCCAGAATAGAGGCAGAATTTCGAATTCAGAGTAAAACAGGATCAGACTTTGAAGAATTGACTTACTGTGAGGGAGGGAGTTGGAAGCAAGGTCAACTGGGAGCTCTGTAAAGATTTCTCTTCCAGGAACTGAATTTGCAGAAGAAGAATTAGAATTGTGAAGAGTATGGAATTAAGAGGAAAAGAATTTGAGAGAACGATGGAGAGTATTTCTGTTCGGTGTGGGTGAGTTGGTGCACTTAAGTTTAGTAAGAAAGAGATAATTCAGAGAAATAAAAAAAGTAAGGGGCTTCACAAAGTACCAAACGAATTATTATTTAAATTGATTTGTAATTAATGATAAATTTGCATAGTACTCGTATCGATAAACACATAATAAATTTTGGACAGAAGCAAATTCACATCATGCGGGTTATGCGAGTCAACCCGTTATCATTGGCTCACACACACTATGTCGCGTAACTGTCTCACATTACCGTCTCTGATCAAATAGTATTCCTCTCGGTTTTTCTTCACCTCTTATTTATTATAGTGGTATATCATTTAATTTCCAACATTTCTAGATTACTCATTCCAATGTATCTGGATTGATCAATTCATTATACAATTTTTAATTGTTCAATTTATAATACTACATCAAATAAACCAAATTGAAAATGCATTTTATATTACCTAATTCACAATACTACCCAGAAAAAATAATCAGCTTGGAAAAAAGACTACTTTAAAATATGTGTAGGAATTACCAAATTTGTTAGACATTTTTTAATAGTTTTATGCATAACCTTTCATCTTTATTTTTACCCTGTAAACATTACTCATTCATATATATATATATATATATATATATATATATATATATATATATATAGAATAATTTCAGAGAACCCTTTTAGAACTTAAATTTATCCTTAAAAAACATTTAGAGTATGTTCTCATGCGAAGAAAGACTGTAAAAGCAAAATGGAGAGCGATGAATAAGAAGAGAAACAATTGTTCTTTTTTGGGAAAAGACAGCGATGAAAAGACGAATAATTACGGGATTATTACATAAATCGATCTCTTTTTTTTGAAGAGATTTGAGTGATAAATATGACAAAATACCGCAATATCCTTGTTGTTCATGTTATTATATGTGAACAAAATCACGTCACTGTTGCACTCATAGCCATGGGCTCGAGGTCTGCGAACAAGATTCCTGATGCACACATTTGTATCCGGTTCCAGCTTTTCACTTACCACATTTGTATTTAATTACAAATGGTTCAGGATCCGGATACATGTTACTTGTATCCGATTCCACACTACATTTGTATTCAATGTTTATTTATTTTTTAATTAAATATTAAATTTTATAAATCAAATATATTTTAATAATATTTTTTTTTCAATTCATAAATATTTATAATATTTTTATTTATGATAATAATATATGAACAACTAATTACAAATTATCTAAATATCATTTAATCATACTTTTTTAACACCAAGGACAATTAAGTCATTCTACATTTTCATCTATTAAATTTAAATTTTTTTAGTTACATCAGTCAAATCCTTCACATACTTTCACAAAAATTACTCTTAAATCCACTTCACTATCACTCCGAAATCCATAAAAAAGAACAACATAAATATCACATTCTAATAAACCTAAATCAATCATCTTCCTCTCCCTCAAATCATCACTCCATAAGAACACACCCTTAGACTGTGTTTTTTTGGGGTGAATCCACTATTCAAGAGGATTGAAAAACAAGTATTAGATGGTGATTGCCTTATTTTTTTTCAGGGTGATAGAAAGAGATAGGAATGGAGGATTAGAATGATTCATAGTAAATACCATTTCTTTGATATGTGACATTAGAGGATGATGAATGATAAATAACTAATTTATCTTCTTTATATTTATTTTTTCTCATGTTACCCTCCTCGTAATACTTACTTATTTTTTACCTTACATATTAAATTTATTTTCATACAAAAATATTGTAATATTAATTTGTTTCTTAAATATTTATTTGTAATTTCAATCATTGAATAAAATTTATAAAAACAATTCTAAATCATGTATATATAATTTTATATGATCTATAACAATAAAAAATTTTGTTAATTTAACTATTTTATCTATTATTTTTTTTAATATGTCACACTAGTCAATTTAATCACAAATTTCATTTTATAATCTATTTTAAAATTATCTTTAAATCTCTTAAAAAAAATAACACTAATTTAACTCTCTTATCCTTTCTATCTATTTTTCTCTCTCTTAAATTCTCTCCAAAAGAAGATAACTTCAAATTACCGGAAATGTGCAAGTAGCGGTTAGTGAAGCAGGTAGACAGCACAAAGACTTGTCAGAGGGAAAGTGTGGAGTTGTCATTGCACAATTTTAAATGATGAATGAGAATAAAACTTGTTTCCTAAATATCCCTTAAAAATATTTTAGTCATTAAATAGGATACGTGGGTGTATATAAAAACTATGAGGTACAAATAGATTTTAGGAGTATGGTTTGTTGAAGATTCATTAATCTATTAATTTATATTTTGGAGTTTTAGTTTACAAATAGACTCTTTAAAATATATTTTTTTAATTAAAAATAATAAATCATTATATTTTCCAGAATTCAAACACGTTTAATCGATTGAAAACACACAGTAACACAAGTCATACTTAAACAGAGATTTAATAACATTGAAATTCTATGATAATTTTCAAGAAATATAAAATTATAGCGGGTCATTTACACCATGACTTGAAAAGAAGACTGATTATAAGTTGTTTACGAAGTGAATTGGTTTGTAAATGGAAGTCAATGTTTTCTAATGAGATTAAAAAAAATAAAAATGGAATGGATAATATAAAATTTTGTTGGCTCAATAAATCAAAGCAAAGTAAGCAGAAAAAGAGAAATCAAAGCAAAATGATTGATTAAAAATATATTTTAATGCAACCATTGTGGGTCCATTTTTTAATATGTGGGCCCCTCCAAGGACTACGTGGAGGCCATATTGGTAAAAGGTCACAATTCCGCGTAATTGCCACTCATGGCTGATTGTGATCGATTCATATTCATTACTCTTACCTTCCAATTTTATCACTTCACTTCCAAATTTTTATATATAGATTTATGTGCTTTCATATTCAATTTTAGTAACACATTTTTTTTCTCTAAAATTTATCTAATAGGTATTCACTATAAATATGAAAAATAAATTTCTCAAAATATTTCATTGAATTTTAAATTTATTGTAAAAGTATTACTTAATTAATTATGTAATATAAAGATAAAGAGTCTATATATTGCAACCTCTACTTTTAAAAATCTCAAAATTAGCTTCACCAATGAAATATCGTTCTAGCTATAATTTATAGGTATTAAAATCATGTTCAATATTTATTTACAAAATTTAAAACAATTCAGATTTTAAATTATTAATTAAATAAATATTTAGAGACAAAATACTTTAAATTAACTTAATATAAAATAAAAACACATCCCACGATAAAAACGGCGAGTGGCTGCATAAATATAATACTATAGACAAACATTATCTTATTTTTACACATAAAAGATCTATATTATTTGTATAAAAGCCATTTTTCACGTTAGACATTATTATATATATATATATATATATATATATATATATATATATATATACTTTTATAACCCACTTAATCAACATTTATTTATATAATTTTATTTATTATTTTTTTCTTTTTAAGTACATGACGAATGTTTCTAATAGTGTTATCGAGATGAACTAACATGGTTCATATAAATTAGTTTATGTTGAGCTAAAAAATATCAGTTTAATCTGACTAATTTCTTAATGAGTTATAAATTTTACAATACGGTTTGATTTATTATGGGTTGGTGAGTTAGTGGATTGACTCACCTACGAATGATTTTCTTTTCAATTATTTGATATATTTATTACATTGCAATGAGAATGATTGACTTAATTTATATTTTATAATAATGAAATCAAAATATTCACCTGAATACGTTATTGTAAAAATAATAATTAAAGAAGAAAATATTAATGTATATAACTTGATAAATAAATTAATTAAACATTCAAATTATTTAAATATTATTAAAATATATTCTATTATCAAATTGTAAATTTATATAATTAAAAGTAGAAAATAATTATAAAATAATTATAAAATAATGTCGATGGATTAATTAATCTAGGTTTAGTTTAATCTACTATTGAATAAAATTAATTTTTTTTCAATCAACTTGACTCGAACATTTAATAAACCAGGTTAACTCATAAATAAACCAGGTTAACTCATAGTTTAAAACTTATTTTCACATATCTAAATTTTAGATTATGTTGGATATCCATTTATATTTATTCGTAAAACCAAAAACATTATGTTATGATAAAAGAAATTATCTAAAATTATGTCAGCTTTCACTCGTATATGGCGAGCAGAAAGTTCAAACTATCTTTCTAAAAGAATGATATGCGCTAATTTGTTTTTAGTTTTTATTTGCTCTATTTACTTGCTGTCGCTGAGTTAGATCGTGTGATGATGAGATATTAATTAATTAAGTTAATTTTTCTATCTTCATCTTAATATTAAAATTTTGTCTGATTAATTAAATTAATTTGTCTACCTTTCAGACACTTACACTATATTTTCTTTTAGTTTTATTTACATGATCAATACTTTTTATATGAATTAATTTATATTTATGTGTGTATATTGTTCTCATATATATATATATATATATATATATATATATATATATATATATATATATATATATATATATATATATATATATGTGTGTGTGTGTGTGTGACCATTCCAATCTCCAGATAGAGATATAATTGATATGTTATTGACCAACTAAAACAATTTCTTAACTCGTGCATTACGTCTTCTGTTTTTTTTTTTCACTCTTTAAGATTAACTATTTATTTTTTTATAAACAATTTGCTTTGATAGTTATTTGTAATAAAACTATAATATATAACAGAGCTAAATAATACATTAAAACTTTAAAATATTTCTTATAAAAACAAGAACATTAACTATTTCCAACATACAAATTAAAAAAAGTTAGACGCAACAACACGAGAAATTAAGTTACTTATCATAACTATTAAACTAAAATTAATTATTTATATTAGTGAAAATACACGCATTACGTTGTGTGTTTATTTTTTTTCCGATAACAAAATATAATAAAATTGTAATTATTAAAAAATATAAATATTTTGTATAATTTTATTGCAGATAATTTTGTTTGTAATGTTTTATCATAAATAGTTATTTTAGTTTAAAAATGATTAAATTTTAAACAACAACCATTTAAAAAGTGAAATTGATAAATGATTACTTAACAAATATTAGACTTGAAAAAAAATGTACACAATAAAATGAGGAATCATCTTTATACAATAGTATACATATCATATGTTTAATTACAATTTTTATTAATAATTAACACAAAGTTTAAAATTAATTAGACATTATTCATAGTTGGTTTTAATTTAAAAATATAATTATGTTTTTATTTTTTAATATAACTTAAAGTTTTCACTCAATAAACTATATAGAGAAAACATTTAACTTCCATAGTTAGTAAGATCAAACTGTCTACACTGTTGTCTTAAATACATCATTTAAGATAGTTTTACAAAAATCAGTAAAATTAATTGAATAATAATATAAACATTATTAATGTATTATAACTCATTATTGAAATTCCAATTTTTTGACATAAATACCATTTTCTACATATTTTTAATTTGAAAAAGAATTGTAAAAATCTGAGTAAAACAATAATGAATATTTATAACATTAAATAAATAAATAACTAAAAATGTAATTTTACACAATAAATTATTTAAACAGTATATATATCAATATAGCGTGTTAAATGTTATTGCTGTAATAAATAAATTTAAATAAGAATAACGCTCTGATTTTAATGTAAAAATTTAGATTCATAATAGTATACACGTAAATGTAGGAACAAGCGTGCGCGCTAGATTCCAATTAATGAATTAACAAATAGTAGACCAAAGTTTACTAGTCAAAGTCAAAATTGCAAAAATAGGACTCGGTATCCTAAAGTATAAAATTGTAATTTACAAGTAGTTAAAAAAGAGCTTAAGAAAAGAAATCCAATAAATACAATTTAACAATTTTTTGAATAAAAATAAACATCAATAAAATTTTAAAGGTATTTAAATAATTTTATATAATAAAAAGGTATTTAAATATTTTAATTTCACATTCAAGTAATCTTCTTAAACTCAAACCACTTTAAGGTTAAGTGGCATTTTAATTACTGCTTTAATTTTAAAGAAGATTTCAACCAAGACAAAAAGTTTCAATAGCATGTCAAGTGTTTTTTAAACTACTTTCTGCATATGAGTTAGGGTAAATAATTACTGTGGAGGGTGTGAAGGGGGAATAGAAAAATAACCGAGAAAATGTGTCTTTAATTCCATTCATTCATACACATACATACACTCGCTTTCTCTGCAATTTCGTCTTATTTTCCTTTCACTGCACAACTTCCATATACTTCCATTTCTCTCTCTTTCTTCCTCTCTCTCTCTCTCAGCTCAACTATTTCTCTCCAAGCCCAAGTCTTCCTTTTTTTTGATCGGTGAGTTTCTGGGTCTCCCACTGTCACTTTTAATTTCTGTGTATATTAGATGCTTTAGAACTTGCAAACTCATTATTAATTGTGATTTTTATCTTCTTTTATTTCATGGTTTCTGCGGTTTTCCTTTGTAGTTGCAGTGAGGATTGTTGTGGAACCATTTCCACCCTAAAGTATATTCTTTTCAGCTTGTGATTCTAGTACTCTTTGTAAATAAAAAGCAAGTAAACAGAAAAGGAGGGGTGGGGATAGATAAACAATAGAATCTCCAGATTTTGGTTTATATTCTCCTCCTTTACAAAAAAAAAAAAGGTAGTAAATATTCTTGAGCAGTAATTGCTAGAATGAAACTATGGAGTTGATTTCAGAGCTTATTTCCCCCTTATAATTATACGCTTGGGCAAAATCATGTAAATGAAAGAATCTTCTTTTTCTCTCTTTGGTTGGGGCCTATTTCCTCTTTTTATTTATTTTCCTTCTTTTTGTTGAAAATTCATGCAATCTCGCTTTTTTTTTTTTTTTTTTTTTTTTTTTTTTTTTTTTTCTATCGCTGTGGGTTACACTAAGGTTGTATCTATACAAGATTGTGACTGATGTCTGGTCAACTTGAACATTTTTTGCTACAATTTGAAGTCAAAATTAAGAACTTACCGAGACTTATACCCATTTTGTTTAAACCACAGTATAATTGCTGTTTTTATACATCAATTTAATCTGCACAAGATATAGATATCCATTTCACATGCTTCGTAGTTTGTGTCTGCTAGATTTTGCCATATATTCCAAGACATTGGAAAATTGGTAATTATATCATGAAGCTATAATATGATGAATTGATTTATCTTAGGCCCATCTATTTGCATCAAAATACTATATATGACCGGATAAAGGTAAAGAGGATCATCCAATAGGTTGTTTCATGAGTTAGGTAAAATTCTAATAAAGCAGTCGGCAAAGATAGCTTGGTTTCCAAGGGAAAAAGATGCCTTTTAATTCACAAATAATCCATTGTTGTACTTGAAACACGTAGAATTTTCACAGTTGCAGAAGATGATATAATAAACTATAAAATCTAAGCACTTGGAATAGTTTGCCATGGTTGAAAGATGTTAGGATAGTCCACTTCATGCCGCATGCAGTAAGTAATAGGGAAAAACCATTTTTCATTTGGCCAAATTTAATAACCTCAAGCATAATCTTCCGTGCCCCTTCCTTACCCTGCCATGGGCCAGAATAGCAAAAAGAGCCTTTTAGAAAGACCAAGTTCGTATTTTGTTATATTGTGCTGAGCATCATAAAGTATTTGATTCAGATTGAAATTTATCTGGATACTTAAAACCCATTTTGACAATCTTATTTTGTGTTATTTATGGAGTACTACAGAGCTATGACCAAGGACTTGTCTTAAAGAGCATTTTTTTACAATTCATAGGTAAGCAATGGTTGGTGCATCATGGTTTCGAACTCTATGGAAGAATCAACGGAAGGACGATGCTCATTCTGAGAAGGCCGTGCTTGGAGTATTAGCATTTGAAGTCGCAAGCTTAATGTCCAAGCTTGTTAACTTGTGGCAGTCTTTGAGTGATAAACAGGTTGCTAAGTTGAGAGAAGAGATAACAAATTCAGTGGGTATCAGAAAGCTTGTTTCGGAAGATGAGAATTTCATTGTACGTTTAATCAGTCTGGAGATGCTTGAGAATATGGCACATGTAGCTGAATCTGTGGCTAGGCTAGGGAGAAAGTGTAGTGATCAAAGTTTGAAAGGTTTTGAGAATGCCTTTGATGAATTTATCACTTTTGGTTTTGATCCATATCGGTGGGAGTTCAGTTCCAAAAAAATGGAAAAAAAGGTAAGAAGGATGGAAAAGTTCATATCAACTAATGCAACTTTGTACCAAGAGATGGAACTGCTAGCTGATCTCGAGCAAACTCTTGGAAGAATGAAGGCTTACACCGAGTCAGATGGACCAAATTTAATTGACTATCAAAAGAAGGTTGCCTGGAAGAGGCTCGAGGTGAAGAACTTAAAGGCTAGTTCTCTGTGGAACAGAACATATGATTACACGGTGAACATTTTAGCAAGATCTTTATTTACAATATTCAGAAGGATCAACAATGTATTTGGCATTCAAGAGATAATAGATGTTGGTAAAATCAAGAATCGAAGTGCTTTGAATTCTGATCACGCTGATGGTAGTCGATCAGTGTCTGAATTATTGCAACCTTCAGTCCAACCCTCTAGCAAAGCTCGGGCCACATTTGCTTCAGGACCTCTTGGTGCTTTTGCTGCTACATCTCGTCCAAATGTTCGAACAAATAAAGCTAGCATGTTTCCTTTAGATGCTGGAGACTCGTCCACAAAGCCAGGCCTAAGTTCAGTAAAGAATAGAAGTGTCAGATTTTTCTCAGGTCCTCTTGGAAAAAATTCAAAAAAGCCCGTCCCAGATAATGGAACAAATAAAAGCAGCAAGATTTGGAACTTAAATGGCCACTCATCTGCTGTAAGTGGGAAGGAAATTAATGCAAGACATAGTCGATTGACTCAAGTAGAACCTTTCAAAGGATCTATACTGACCAACAGTTCTTTGGTCACTGATAGCCGCTCAAGCCCAAATGATGTTCATTTAGCATCACAGAATCCCAATGACCCTAAGGCAAACCTGGTTACTCCTAGAAAAGAGGTTCATAGCCCTCAATCAACTTTCCATTACCTGTGCAGGTTAAAGCCTCCATCTGAATCCCTTGGTGCTGCTTCTTTAGCCCTGCACTATGCAAATGTAATCATCATGATTGAGAAGCTGGCAACATCTCCTTACTTGATTGGTCTTGATGCAAGAGATGATCTGTACAACATGTTACCGAGACGTGTAAGAGTTTCTATTAGCATCAAACTGAAGCCATATTCCAAGGCCATGGCTTCAGCAGTGTATGATGCAGGTCTAGCAGAAGAATGGACCGAAGCAATGACGGGTATATTAGAATGGTTAGCCCCGCTTGCCCACAACATGCTAAGATGGCAATCTGAGAGAAGTTATGAGCAACATTGCTTTGTTTCCCGAACAAATGTGCTGCTGGTACAAACCCTTTACTTTGCAAATCAAGAAAAAACAGAAGCAATAATTACTGAGCTTCTTGTGGGTCTGAATTATGTGTGGAGATATGCAAGGGAGCTAAATAAAAAAGCTCTGCTAGACTGTGGCCATGGTGGGGTAGATAATGGATATTCCCAACTGAATGTATAAGCACTTTTAAGTCAAGTTCATGGCAGGATTCATTTTTCAACAAAAGTGCAGTCCCTGCAATTGATTTGGATGAATCTTTTCAGGGAGACAAATCTTCTGGCTTCTTAGATCTCAGTGAATGTGAAATAGGTGCCCTGGAGCATGAGAGAAATACCCACATACACTGGTTTATTGTGTCAGAAATGCATTCTTGGTGAGAAATGTTCATTTTAAATATTCAGTATTATTTTTCTTGAGGAGATCTTGCTGATTTAACTTGGATCGCATATCTCATCTTTGAATAGTAGTCCTATGGGTGCATATTTATGAGCTTTATATGTATTAAATGTATAGTTTTTATCAGCCGGGATATTTCTATATTGATATCTGTTGAATTCTATAAATTTCTACGTCGGTATCTTTTGAATGGTGAGACACAAAGATTTCAAATGCTTTATATTTATGGTATGTAAAGATATTTTCTGTTTTTTTTTAATTAGTATTTAAACAATTTAATAATGTTTTCATTTTATTTCTTGTTTTTTAGACTGTTTGTTACTGACAGTAATTAAAATGATATTTTTATGATCAGTGACAGATCCAAGGGGCAAGGAGGGGCCCCTTGCTCCCGCTATAGTTCAATCAACATTAAATTGTTAGAAATATTGCGATTACTTGAAACATAGATTTTGAACTTACTATTTGATTTTTATGTGGAGAGAATTATCGAAGTATCATACTCATTCTATTCTTGATTTAAAACAATCACACCCAGAACTTATCTTTTGCCTTCATATTTTTTCTCTCCCTGTGATGCATTATTTAAGTCATGGTGGTGGGTATCACTTCATAATCTTCTGCCATATCATTCCACAAATCTAATATTACAAAACTCACAGTTCTTCCCAACAAACTCAGTAGGAGTAAATTGCAAGAAACTTTTTATTCAATATCCATTTCACAGTTCCTTCAACAGCAAAACTTGGATACCAATGGTTAGTTTTAAATCATAAAAAAAATAAAAAATAAAGAGAAAGATGCAGTGTAAATATTTGTCTTACTTAAGAAATGTTGAACCATTTATTCTGTTGAGTCTATCAATATCTTTAAACAGAATACTACTGACAGATGAAAGATTTTGTTCCTTGATACTGGGAGTTGTTAATGGAGAAAAAGAAGAAGAAGAAACAGCCTTAAAAACCAAAATATCATTTGACCAGTTCAAACTAAATTATAACTGGTCTAACAACAAATAAGACTTTTTCGCAGTGAACATAGACACATTTTTTACTTTCGAACAAAACATCGATCAATATATTTAACCACTCAATTGTTGAAACTTAGAACACCAAAGGGAGATTTATACCGTGTGAGTTATGTATTTCGAAGCGCACATCATACGTTGATAGCGCACGATTTGGTTTAGATACTTCATATTCCCCTTTAATTATTTTTTAAACGAGTCTATTTACCTCGATCTAAAATTAGTTAATATTTAAAGTAAATTTTTAATTTAAAAGGACAACATAATACAAAACAGTTTATATTAATTTTAGCACGTTATCTAATAAAAAATATTATACTTTTTTCATACTTTCAAGTAACATTTTATTTTATTGTAATGATGATGCCATTATAATAGTTTTTTGAATTTTTTTTGTTAAATTTTATAATCTAAAAAAAATTCTTTAGAATAACTTTTTTTTTTGTAAAATAGACTATGTTTTTAATATTTAAATAATCAAATAATTTAATAAAATAAAATAACGAACTATATTCAATAATAATATTAGTATATTATTAATTTTAATATTATTTAATAATTTTAATAAGGTTAAATTTGAGGCTCAGCGTAAAGAACCTATCACCTAATCTACAAGAAACTAAGTTAAATTGGATGGAATTGAATTTGATACAATTAAGAAAACAGCATACTTAAAAAAAAATAAAAATCAAACACTCCTAATTTAATTCTATGACTATTCACATTTTTTTTTTCCAACATTTAAGACTAAATCTCTCATCATAAACTTTATTTAACAATTAATGAGAGTATATCAAATGCGTGTCATGACATTGATTATATGGATTGATAACGAGGAAAATGTATAAGATATTTTAACAGGAAATAGAAATAAAACATTGTTAAGTTGTATTTTAATTCAAATATCTTACACGTCATTCATTGCCAATGAATGCATTGAAAGCGATGTCACCTTATTAATACGTTAAATTTCTATTAATTGTCGAATATTTTTCTTTTCCGACAAAAGGAAAGAAAACGAATGAAACTTGGAACGTGAATCTAAATTTTAAAAGTTTAGATACTATAAAAGCTAATAAGAGCAAAATATTTATATACGTGCGTACTAAAGTATGGTACCATAATCTAATTATGCACTAAAGTTTTTATTTGAGTCCATTAAAAGTAAATAATTTATTTATTTTAAAAAGATGCATAAACAAAAAAGCTTTCTTGTTCAAACACAAATAATTATCTTATATTAATTGCCAAATTCGTTTAAAATGTAAAGACTTAAATATTGGTTCTAATTTTCGTTCAGATATTTTTATTTGGTTTAATATATATTTTTTTAATTTCGTTTTAATATTCATTAATTTTGTTTAATCTGATTTTGTTTTCTAACATTGATTAAATAATTAATGTATGGTGAGCAACATGTTATCACATAGTTTTTTTTTGTTTATAATTTTTTAAAAATAAAAAAAATAAACGGTTAAGTTAATATCGTGTTATGTGTTTGATAAATTTTTTATATTAAATTTGGTTATATATTTTTTTTCAATTTAATTATAATTTCTTTATTTTTAAATTATGCAATTTTGTCTCTTGATTAAATTATAAAATCTTAGAAAATGAGATTTTAGAAGTGTTAATAATTTAAAAATAATGAGATTTAATTATTTTAATGTTAAAATTTTTTAGTATAAATAAAATTGTTGAAACGAGTTTTATTATTTTTTTAGAATTTCCAAACTTTTTTTAACAGGAACGTAATTTTTTTTTTAAATAAAAAAGTTATAAAAAACTAATGATTTAAATATTGTTACTAAACATGATTAAATTGAACAAAATAAATAAATTAAAAAAATGGAGGAAATGAAAAAAAATCAGAAAGCAAACCGATGTTTAAGCAAAAAAAGAAATCGTGGACGGTGAAGAAACCGAATCAGTTTGTTTAAAATGAAAACAGAAAAAGTTTTTTTTTTTAAAAAAGGAGAAGTTGATTCAAGTTTTTTTACAACAAAAAAATATATTTTTGAAAAGTATTTGATTTGAAGAGAAACTGTTCTGAACAAACCCAACATCTAATTAGATTTTTAATTATTTTGAAAATTCGTAAAAAATGCACAGAAAAGAAAACAATATTTTAAAGAGAATTATTTGATAAAAAAATTAGAAAAAACAGGGTTGTAAAACTAATAGTGGAGATGGAAATATTAAAGGATGTTTACGAAGAGAAAGATAACAATAGCTTGGCTTGGAACACCGGGACGGTAGAAGCATCACTACAAACAAACACCTACAAGTTTTGTTTGGCACAATATAACTTAATAATGTGACGCGGGAGCACGAAACTTACCATACCGTACCATAACCCGCTTGAACGTTTGGTACTCTTCGATTTGACGCAACCCTTTCTCTCTCTTCTCCTCTTACATCACTCGCCGGAGTCCAACCTCCTCCGCCGTTTCCGGCATGGATGTGCCCAAGCACCGTGCCACTCGAACAACCTCTCTCCGGGATGTCTCCGACTTCTCCAAGATGGAAGTAACCGGAAGCTGGGACGCCCTCGAATGGACCAAAATTGAGGTTTCTTTATTCTTTCTTTCTTTTCTTTTTCTTTTATTCAACCTTCTTCATTTCTCGATTCAATCTGTTATTCACCTCTCTACGTAATTTATATGCAGCCAATTACGCACTTCGTTTCGAATGCGAATTTCGATTTCTTGATCGAGGCGGAGCAAGTTGTCGCCGAAGTACGCAACAATTCCTTAAACTCTCTCTCTCTGTTGTTTCATTTGTTTCCAAGATTTTTGAGAAATCGCCGTTTGTCTTTTTTGTTTTGGTAATCTAGGTTGTTTCTAGTGTTATTTGCGGAGAGGTTGTGGTTTTGTTGTTTAGAAGTTTTGTTTTGGAATGAATTAGCCTGGTTTTGATCGTGTGTGTTTAGTCTGCGAAATTGTACAGAATGTGGGGAATGAAGATAGGACTGAGAATGGTAAGGGTGATTGGGGATTTGCCAGAAGTACATGCAGGTTTGGTAGCTCATCAAAGATTCGTTTCAGAAACTTAAGTTGTATTGAACTCATCACGTTCCTTACCCAACTACATAGCTTATAGAATTTCTTGAAAACTTTATTGGGTCAGTGGCTCTGTTGTCTTGGTTACCGTTGTATGAATACCAACGAAATAGCTTGCAGAATTTCTTGAAAACTTTATCAGGTTTAGTAGTCCTGTTGTTTTTGTTACCTCCGTGTGAATGTGCACAATACATTGTGGAATCACTGCATACTGAGTTTGACGCATGTGACCTGCAAACAATCATCCAATTTAATATCCATATAAAAATTCTTTCCTGCAACTGATTGGCTCTGAATCATTACTGTCATACACTCAAACAACATGATGGTGTAGATATTGATTGTTATGTTGTGTGATACATCCGGTTTCTGTTTTGATTGGAAAATGTGCATTGTAGTCTCCTCTGTTTACGTTTTTGATTATCATTGGTGCACAACACTCAGCAACTTGAGCATCAACTTCTTCTTTATAGCCTTTTTTTATCATTTGATTTTATAGTCACTTTAACTCCCCCCTACTACAACCAACTCTTTCTTTTCCTCTAAAAGAAACCATACTTTGTCTTTCTTCAACCTCCATACTTTTTTCACGGTCTTTATCAATTATATTCAACCTTTTCTTTAGTGAAGCTTCCTTCGCTTCTGCAACAACTTCTATAATATGAAAATAAAATTCAGTGGTTGAAACTTGATTTTCAAGTATGTGTTTTTGTTGTGTTGTGGTAGTCTATAGAACCCAATATTGTGGGTTCTATTAGAACTTTAAGACTTGTTCTTTTCAAAAGATGGCCAGGAGTATTTTGGCTAACGTCTATACGATGCAGTAGTTGAAGATGTTTCTTGAAGCTGATTCATTGGTAGGAATGAAGTAAAAGCACGATCAGTTGAATGTTATTTTTATTCTATGGGCTATGAATACATACTTCTCTGTGTCTGGCCATGAGATGCCTTCAATGGAAATTTTAGTTACATGTCTTCTCCATGTCTCTACTCTTAAAAAGAGCGAAAAATTGCATGTGGAGGCAGAAATGGTTTACCTCAGTGTTCTTATTGTAAGAAGATGGGACACACTCAAGAAACATGTTATTCCTTGCGTGGTTTTCATGTGAAAACAACCAATGCATCCAAGTCAGAAAAAATTGAGCATAACCTTTCTTAGTACCAAGAATATCTTGGACTTATATCCAATAGCCAAGCTCCATGACTAATTGATTTAGGTGCTTTTGATCACATTTTTAGTAATGGCTCCATATACATCTCAATATCTTTTCCAAAATTTCCCCATCTAATTGATCTAGCAAATGATTCTAAGGTTCCTCCCCTATTCTATATTGTAGCCCTCTTTTTTGTCAATTTACTCATTGCTGCTTTTATTGACCCATACTTGCACATATAATACACACACACACACACATAATATACAGCTGAGTGCCAAAGTGAGCAACTCAGTCTTTTCTTCTCAATATTTCAAGTCATTATGGAGCCAAACAGGGTGGAGGATAGTTCCCGGGGGGAGTGGGGAGTGGGGACTGGTGGATAGGACTTTGTGTGCAGAGTGTGGGTCAGTGTTCTGTTCCTTACTTCACATTATCTCACTGCAAGCTCAATTTGGTAGATGACATTGCTTCCGAAAACAAACATATAGTCAGAGTTGAAGATATTTGACCTAGATATGACATGTTAAACACTGGAGTAGAGGGTTGATTTTTTTTTTTTTTTTTTTTTAATGTAAATATGAACTAATATATATAAACATCTTATAAATGGGTTCCAGCTATTGGACTGTCTAATTATGACTTTTGCAGTGATATAATAAAAGTTAAATATTTAGTTTAGTATATGCATTTTCCTGTTACTTTCCCTTGAATTTATTTTGAGTTCATCTCTCTTGGTTTAATTTAGTGGCAATTTTTTTGCTTTGAAATCATGTTTAGCTTGAGATGCAAAAATAATGCTCGACATATTAACTAGAATTACAAAGGATTTTTGAAAATATGTGATGCATAGAAAATGGTGCAATACTTGGAAAAGAAAAAGAGGAAGAGAGAATCAAAGCATTTGTGAACTGATAACTAAAATATACTAGAATGTGAACCTGGCTATTGGATTTTAAAATAAGCATTTGTTTTTAGAAATCCTGGCTTGCATGTACTAGAACAAAGTATACCCAAGAAAGCAACTGATTTCTCTTCAATGTGAACCTTCAACAATGAAAGAGGACGATTTTTTTTTTTTTGGATGGGGGAAAGAGGATGATAATATACCTGGAAAGCAAATGTTCCTAGAAATTTGTCTTTAGTGTGAACCTTTTGCTAACTTTTAATACAGGCTTTAATATTTTAAATTCACATTTATCATGATTGAATATATCGAATGAAACTAAGTTGGTGTTGGTGTTTATTTTCAGGGACATGGTGTTGTTCTTGTTAATACAGATGATGCTGGCACATTGATGGTAACAAATTTCCGTCTTATTTTTCTGGTAAGTTCAGTTTTGTAGTACTTTCTACATAACTCCTGGATAATTCTTTACGAGGTAGTATGATGCCATAGAAGTCTTGAATTTATGATTTGGGAATGCCTGCAACCTAGAAAGGCAATTAATACCCATAGAAAAGATAATATTAAATATATATTGGTGTGATAATTAAGAATTTTGGTTGACAAAATAATGGCATGCTGCTGCTGTAGAATTTTTGAATTTTTATTCGGCCAGACCACTTGATAAGGAGGAAGTTTTGGAGACACTATTACCTCTTTAGAAAAAAGTTGCATTTTAATTTCCACGTTACCCAAACCTATTGCTTTGCTGTCATAAAAAATGCACCTTACCATTGTTTTTCTGTTGATAAATTCTTCTTTCTTCCCAATCTTTCGAGCTTCAAATATGTATGTTGTTGGTACTCTTCATAGCACCCGACCTGACCCGATCATCATGCTTGAAACTATTTAATGATTAACTCTTTAGATATATTAGAAAAAGGTGCATTTTAATTTCCACGTTACTCAAACCTGTTGTTTTGTTGTATCAAACATTCACCTTACCATGGTTTTTTGTTGTTCAATTCTTCCTTTTCCAAATCTTTCGAGCCTTAAATTTCTATGCTGTTGGTACTGTTCATAGCACCTGACCTGACCATCAAGCTTGAAACTGTAGCTAATGCATGTGTGTGAGCCTAGACATAATTCGTGATTTACCTTTCTAGCCATGGTCGATTCCAATCTTCAGTACACCAACTTCAATTTTTACTGGTGTTAGGCTTAGATATGTTCTGACAAGGTCAGTGAGTGCCTGCTAAATCAAATTTTAAAAGGGAAAAAGTGTGGTTTGAGTCCTTGCACTTTTGGACAAATCTGATTTTGGACCCAAATTAAATTTGACCAAAAGTACAGTGACCAAAAACATTTTTTCCACAAAAAGAACTATAAAATACAATATAAATTGGGTGAAAATATGTAAAATGATTAGAAAAAGAAGACTGAAGAGGGGCAGTGGAATTGGAAGCATGCTGAGTTCAGTAGGGTAAGGGAGGGGAGATTTGACAAAAGAAAGGATCCTGGTTTTTTGGGGTATTGGCGCTAAAGGCGGATGAAAAAAATGAGAAACTGCCACTAAAAAACTGCTCTATCTAAAAGAAACTGGTTTGGAGTGTTGCATTTAATGGAGAGAGGAGAAAAAAATAAAGTCACCGACTGAAAGAGGAAGAGTTTATTTTTTATTGTGTGCTGGTTGATGTCCCTTGATTGCTTAGGTGTTTATCTTCTTTTGTAAGTCACTTATGTATTACACTTGCAGAGTCTAACTTTTGATTCATATGCTGAACATTAGCATCTGTTGTATGGAATGTGAATTATATAATTAGTTTATGGAACATTATTTTCTTATGCCAAATTCTGTTTCTTTTATTGGATACAGTTGGTGGCAATTATTTGCCTCACCTTCATCCAATGTCAGGCTTATTAAGCTCCTGAGTTCTGTTGCGGATTGGTGTGCCTTTTTTGTTACCTGCCTAGTTATTTGTAAATAACCTGTATTGACTTTATTCTTTGATTTCCTTGCATTTTCTAGAGTGAGGGAACTAGAAAAGTCATTTCCCTTGGAACGATACCACTGGCAACCATTGAGAAGTTTAACAAGATAGTAAGTTCATGCAATATTTTCTGCCAACTATTTTCTTTTGTGTGTATATTGTTATCTACTTTAGTTATGCTGCATTAGATTGATCCAAACTTTCTCTTTGTCTGCTTCACATATATGTTGACATACTAGTATATACTATAATCGGACATGTGAAATGAAATTTGAATAATAATTTTGATTGACCATGCATATCCCTTTTGCATGCATTTTTCAGCCTCCATTTTAGTCCCATCTATTTCTTCACTTATTTTTGTTTTATTCTTTTCTTCGCCTTTCAGTGTACAAATGTTCACGTGGACACACTTTCATATTATTTTACATTAGAATTTAGCAATTGGTTGTAGAATACATGAAGTCTTGAATTTATTACTAATTGTTTTATGTACCACAAATACCCAAAGTATACTTAGACTGATTCATTAATGGAAATTAGAACTTTGATATTTTAAATGGTTAGTTCTATAAAACAATTTTTTTGAATGATTCTGGACTTTTTTATTTGATTGACTTGTCAATGAGATGGATTTGTGTCATTAGGTGATATGCTCATATGAGCTCAGCAACAGGAACTATTATCTGTACTCTTTCTCATTCTATTAATGTTGTGAAAATAATTATATTTATGTGGTGTTATGACTTATGAACATATGAGTGTACTTTTTGTGGCTTGATTCTGGTACCTTCTTTTGTTGCAATTATCTGGAATCTCATACAATGCTCTCTTATAAATCCAGGTTGTAAAGGTTCAGTCAAATAATCGTTATGTAGACAAGACACCAGCTCAGAGACTGCTCCAGGTGATTGGTATGCAAAAGCTTCTCTAAGTCAATATTTTCTTTTAAATATGTAATTAATGAAATAACTATACAAGATTTGTACATAAATTATTAATTATTAAATAGGAGATAAATCTTGCAATTGATTGGAAACCTAAGTTCCCTTCACGGTTGACTCTTTACATTCAATAATAGGTCAAATGAAACAATGTGTTAACGTAGCCTAAAACGCATTTACAATATTGGTTATAGACCTCTGTATCATACCCCCTTACTCAAGATTCCTTCAGCCTTAAAGCATGGACAGTAGACATGCTTGTTCTTCTTTTTCTTAAATTCAACATATTTTAGAAGAATGGGGTTGACAAAGATTGCAATCATGTCGTGCCCCACTTAACCATATATGCTTTGATACCATGTCAAACACCAACTTTCCTAGAAATTTTAGTTGTTAGGGAAGGCACACAGAGTCGGTTTTATATTTCTGAGAACTATTAATATGTTGCAAATTTATGGGCACCTTAAATTGCTTGCTCTTTTGGTATATTCATTAAGTGTACTATGGTTTTAAACGTTCTATTGTAATCTGTGATGACAACTTTTATTTGGAACAATGTTATTTTGAGTTTGGGCTAAAACTGGGTAGAACTTTAAATTTTGATGTCTTGATGGCTAGCTAGTTAGTTCTTTCTGTCTGTGTATTTATTTTTTAATTAATATTAATAAATACTAGCATACATTGTGTGCTGCTTCTGTTGGGTGTAAAGTGCATGGCGTAAAGGATTTACTTTATGATATAAATTGAGCAGCTTTCTGCAATAATATTTTTTGCGTTACTTTTTTCCTTTTTTATTAAGGGGGGATTCTTTATACTCCACATTTGTAGTGTGTTAAATCTAAATAGCCCTTTTTTAATAGAGGAATAATAATATTCTTGATTTACTTATGCAGGAAAAGATATGAGAATTTTGGTCTTCAGTTTCAGACCACGTACAAAACAGGTAATTCTACCAAGAAAGTAGCTGTGTGACCTTGTAAAAGGGTGTAAGTTTCACTTTTATCGTGGTTTTATTTACACTTTTGAAGTTCATCTTTATAAATGGTCAAAATGTCATTAACATCTTTCAAATGAAAGGCTGTTGTGAATACTTCTAATGTATCAATTTAGTTCCCCTTTTTCCCTTCATTCCTTCACCGGGAACTGCAACCAAACCCAGAAAAGTTTTTCACATGGATCCTATGTGATCACCATGAACGACTCTAAGACACATGTAATTGCAGCGAACAGGGGTACAATGAAATACAAACCTGTGTTTTCTTTTCAGCAGGCCTTTGTAGATGATCCTTGGACAGGATAGATGTGGCTTGATTTTTTTTGCAAGTTCTCTTCAAGATATATGCTTCTACTAATGAATTAATTGATTTTTTCATTAATATGCTTTTAACCTTATAAATTTTGGGGGCCCCAACATTTAAGGTTAGTTTTTGGTTTACGTATGTGATTATGGGATTGTTTTAAAATACATAATCCTAGTTTTAATATACACTTGTAATAAAGATTAAAAATATAGAATGTATCAAATAAAAAACTTCCTAAAATACATAATGAGCAGCATGGTTTTGACAAATATAGAGCAAGTTTATCTTCTTACTGACTGTATTCGGGTTTCTATAACCTCTCATTGAGTTTTTTTACAAAAGTCGAGGAGGTGCTTAAGTTGTTTCACAACGAAGGTAAAGTGCACAACAATTAGGGGATGCCTACTGATAGCGGATCATTAGCAAGAATCAGATCCAAGACCTTTACATTGGTTCAGCTTAAATCATGACCGTCCCAATTGAGCCAACTTTCATTGGCAGGAAAAAGCAAGAAATTTAAGTGAAAATGCGGAAATTTAATTATATTATATACTAGTTGGAATTCTTGGTGCTCTATTAATCATTTTATTATACTTGATGACATAGAAAATATCTGAAGTAGTTGTTGGTACACTTAACTTTAAAAGTGTTGTAGGCCAGTGAGGATGTCAGTGGTTGCTTTTTATTTTCTTATAACATGTTTGGGATCTAATGATAATTGTGAAAATTTTACAGAGACGTGTGGTGTTTGATGCGCTACTGAGGTGTACAAAGCCAACAAGATTGTGGGATCTTTATGCTTTTGCTTCAGGACCTTCCAGGTTTAAGAACGCTACTCCACTGGTCCGTTTACTAGATGAATATTGTCGGCTTCTTTGCCTTGGTTCTTATCATGCATCAATGGATATAATTGAAAATGGGTCGTTCACCTGGTCAAATGAACTATGGAGAATAAGTAGCGTGAATTCCAATTATACAATGTGCCAGAGTTATCCATTTGCTTTGGTTGTTCCAAAGATCATTAGGTAATTTATTGAGGCCAAACTTTCTACTTTTTCACTAGTTGTGATTTTTGTCTATATTGACAAGCTTGAGACCCCTGAACCACTATTTGTTTACCACGAATTGTCTCAATGCTAGTGATGATGAAGTGCTCCAGGCATCCAGCTTCCGTGCAAGAGGTCGGCTACCTGTAGTTTCATGGTGCCATCCACGTAAGTGCAGAATCTAGGTTTCATTTATGTTTCTTATTTTTCCATTCTTTTCTCTCTGTACTTTTGCCATTTGTTATTGTAATTAGAGGATGGCCTTCTAACTCTATGGAATTACTGATGACAGTGACTGGAGCAGTTGTTGCACGATCTTCTCAACCCTTAGTTGGTATTATGATGAACATGAGGAGGTAATGCTTTCTATTTTATCAAATATGCCCTCTTAAAGGCAAAAGAAACATATTGTTTGTTCCAGGTGCATTGTCAAATGGCATTCTGGTGTAATGCTGTTGTAAATTTTGTGTAAACATCATGATTAGTGCGGTATTGTGTTCGTTTAATGTGGTATATTGTGAATGGAGTGAACTGTGATTTCTTTACATCTTATGGTGTAGTGATTTCATTTATTTGTTTTATGGGGGAGAGGGGACTGTTTAGATCTTTTCTTTTCTTTTTTTCTGAATGATGCTTTCTTTAAATAAGTTCTTTTATAATAAATGAAATGAACAGAACACTGACAAGCTTTTTCATGTTTTTTCCTCCAGCAACATGGATGAAAAACTTGTGGCCGCACTCTGTGGCAAGCTAGATAGTGGCTCAAGGAGGTAAGATGTATATTAATATCATACTCTTTCACCGTGTTATGCAGGCAATGTACATCCCCATTTTACCTTGTTGAATCTTCATTATAAAGAATGACGGTGAGCATAGTTATCAAAATTGTGACTCAACTTGTAAACTCGAGTTTACGTTTCCACTAGCTTAAACCTGTTTAACTCGCTAGAATCGTTTTTAAGTAGGCTCATGGAAACTTGAACAAACTTGGTTAAACTCGTGTGAAATTGTGAGTTTAGAGGCAACTTACTGAGCTCAGTTGGACACTAGAAATTAGCCAAAAATGACACTAGCTTTGTTTGTTTCTAGGTCAAGATATATGCAAAATGCACCTAGGAAATGATTTCATGGGTTCATTGGTTCTCTTGCAATAATCTGGCTATTTTGGGTGTTGATGTTGCAATCGCCTATTGCACCAGTAGATCTCTCTTGGTGTCTTTTCTGCTCCGCTCTGTTTTTGTGTTTTTGATTCTCCTCCACACTTTGCCATCTCACTACTCCCATTTATTTTCTCCACCTCAGTTTTAGGGTTGCAGGCTCACCATATTAGGGTTTTATCTCTTTCGATTTCAATCCGCTCTAACAATGCTGGACCACTGGGCCTCCTTCTTACTATGTTGAACTGTTGGGCCAACATTTAAGTTCAATATTTTTTCTAAGTATAATATATCATATAATCAATTAGAATAATGATAGAAGAAGAATAATATTAGAAAAAGATATTTAAAAATATATATATAATACGACAAACTAATAATAATAATAGATATAAAAATTGTTATGTTATTATGTTATTTATTGTATTTTAAAATAGTCTCTCTCTCTCTCTCTCTCTCTCTCTCTATATATATATATATATATATATATATATACACACACACTCAATTGAGTCCCAATATTTGTTAAATAGAGTCAATTTGGTACCTTTGGTTAATTTGGTGTTAACACCGTTGGAAAGTATCATGTGTCAAAATTTGGTTTGTTTTCTACTTTAGAACCCCTTTGTTTTTTTTCTACTTTTTCTACAGGTCAAGATTTTTTAACTGCTTGGCTATGGCTGACCAGCCTGCTCTGCACTGTTTTTTTGTGGGCGAACAATGACCTTTGCCACCCCTAGGGTCAGTAGGTGATAGACGCCCCACTCCGGGGTATTGTATTCTTGTTGAAGGTATTTAATATCATGAAGTAAGAAACAAAAATGTTGTGGCAAAGTTAGGGGCAGAAGCAAAATATAGGGCAATGACATTAGTTACTCGTGAGTTCATACGGCTGAAAACTCCTCAAAGGACTTAAATTCGGAGAAACTTCTCAAATGTATCTTATATGTGACAACTGGGCATCGTTACTCATTACCTCTAATCCTGTCTTTCATTAGAGGATCAAACATATTGATGTGGATTCTCATTTAATAAGAGAAAAATTGGAGCATGGAGACATCACCATTACATTTGTCAATTCTAACAAACAACTGATTGACACATTCACTAATCTCTAAGAAGAGGACTGATGGTTTATTATATTTGCATCAAACTAGGTACATAAGACCATATGATCTAGCTTGAGGAGAAGTTCTGTAATTGTAGGAATAAGTAGTAGATCTTATAATCACAGTAATAAATAAGGAGCTGATCCAGTATAGTGAGGAATATCTAAATTATACATGTATTATTAGGAACCTTTTTTATTTCTTCCCATATTATATCTTTTTTGCAATTAGAGAGGATATCAAATCCCTCTATTTATTGCCTTGGTTTCTTTTTCTCCATATAAAGAAGGTATACACCCTGTCTTAGAAACACAGTTCCATATTAGTGTTTCTCTCTTCCCTATAGTTTAACACTATAAAAGGGGTTTAATGGGATACTGTAGGGGGACATCTTTGAATTATAAACTTGTGAAGAGTTTCTCAGACCTCTTGAAATATCTAGCGCTTGTGTCATTCTCATAGGGAGATATTCTCTATTAGTCAATTAAAAATTACATTTCCTTTTATCTCTGTAAGAGTTCTATCAATTTCCTTCCCCATCCTTGTTGGAAAAAACCATCTGAACTTTTTGGCCTTAACTGATTTCCATAAGTAATTATAACTGACATTTAAATATTCTATTGACAGAGTATGTGATTATATCTTCAGGTAGTTATGTGTCTTCTTTGTGTTTGTGAGGGAGTGTGGTGGTTGTGGTGTGATTTGGTCCAATTTTCTGCATTTTTTGAAACTTCTGTCCAAATTATATTTCAGAAAGTTATATATTGTTGATGCACGGCCAAGAAAAAATGCATTGGCTAATGGAGCCATGGGAGGTGGTTCAGAATCATCATCAAACTATTTTCAATCTGAGGTTGTGATAGGCTTGAACTGACCAATTGTGATTTTTTGTTTTATCCGGTCAGAATTATAAATTTCAGTTTACTTCCGAAGTACCTGAATTCTTATTTTATGTTACCAGGTAGTCTTCTTGGGGATAGACAACATCCATGCGATGAGAGACAGCTTTGTTCGGCTCCGAGAATACATGGATACCCATGGCAGAGCGTCATCAGATGGAATGTCCTCTTTCTTGGTTAGTCTGTGAATGTTTGAACATTTTACCTGTTGCGGCATTAGATGAATTGACTGGGCTATTAGAATAACACACTTTGGAGCTGTTAGAGTAAACTGTTTTTAAAATTTTTGCTTTGATGAAAACTTTAGATGCATGCACAAAAGTATTTCTCTTATACCTCTTCAAATAATCCAGTATGGTTAAACAATTTAAGAATTCATACTGATGGCATGACATTTCTCATACTTTTCTACTGAACTGTTTTATGTATGGTTCATAAAAACCAGTGCAAAAAACTGAAAAAAAAAAACTATCTTTTGTATTGAAGTTTGGATTTGATTTCAAAAATCAATCTAATCCAAACCAAACTTATAAGTATGCTGATGATTTTATTTATAAATTTACGAGATCTCTTGTATATTACCTTTATTATATAAAAGTATATAAACATAATTATCATTTTTCAAGTTGTGAATTTAATAGTATAGATTTGAAAAGTTATACAGCTATTAGCTCTATAATGACTTGTAGATTAGATACTTCATGTTTTTAAAAAAAAAAATTAGATTAATTACATATCTTGGTAATTTTTTTAATACTCCAAAGAAAAATGAAAGACTGAAATTGAAAACTGATCCAATCCCAAATGCTTTTAACTCAAGTCAATTGAATTGGATTTAAATTTTAAACTAAACTATTTTTATGGTGAATTAATGATTGATTGGGTCTGATGATTTTTCTTTTCCAAACTGATTTAATCTAATATTAAATATCCTCAGTTTATGATTGGCTGGGTTAACTATGCTGGGGATCAATTAACAGTCTGTTTCTATTTTTTTCCGAATTTTATTCTCGAATTTTATTCTCACTGTTTACGAGTTTATTTAGAGACAAGGTGGGTCAACGTGGGGTGGTGGCAATCTAAGTAGTATGTCTGCTTCGGTATCAACCCTTGGGGACAGTGGATGGTTACTGCATGTTCAGAATGTGTTGGCCGGAGCAGCTTGGATTGCTGCTCGTGTTGCAATGGAAAACTCTTCTGTTCTTGTGCATTGCAGGTGCTAGTTTAAAACTGTGAAATCTAGATTGAGAATTAACAATCTATTCCTTCTGATGATATTTAACTTTGTTTGGTATCTAGCAGCCTTTCACCCCCCCCTCTACTCCCTTTTTTTTAATGCAGTGATGGATGGGATAGGACAAGCCAGTTGGTTTCACTAGCTAATTTGTTGCTTGATCCGTATTATCGCACATTCACAGGGTTTCAGGTAAGGCTGGCATTACTCAACTGTTGAATATAATTCTATTTCAATGTCACCATAGGAAGATTAACAAGTTTAACTATTTGACATTCCATAGTCAAACTATCACATTTTTTTAACATTTTGGAAAATGAATCAATACATGTGCTATTTAATTTTTCTTCACATTTTTCTTCCTTATGCAGGCACTTGTTGAAAAAGACTGGCTTGCTTTTGGTCATCCATTTTCTGATCGGGTGGGAATGCCAGGAACTGGCAACATGCCTTTCGAGTTATCTAGGCAGCCTTCAACTGGAAATTTCGCACCGTCACCCGTGCGCCAGTCAACAGGAACATTTTCATCACAACCTCCAGCTTCATCCCACTCACATAACTCCAACAACTATTCTCCTATTTTTTTGCAGGTTGGTTTCTTATTTTAGATATGGATTAAATGGTTTAGGCATTAGCCCACCACACCCAGTGTGGGAAGAAGGGTTCTGTTGTCTGTGGGCTTCATTTAATCAACTATGTAGTTTATAATAATTAGCTGGGTTATGTTTTCTCGATTTTTCCATAGAAATTTCATTCAAATAAAGACTGCAGTAAATGCTTCATTTTCCTTCTTTTATGGCTTAAGCTAATCCTTTCAAGGTTGATATCACTACGAAGTACATACATTTGCCTTGCTTCAAGAATTGATTTGTGGGACCTGTGTCCTACACCTATTCCTGTATCTGTATGACACGTGCTGGACAATCTTTACTAAACTTTATTTTGGTTTTCCATGTTTTTAAAATTGTATTTAACACCAAGGGTGCTCTTCATTTTTAAATCATTTTAAGGATGATTTTGTATTATTCTCTTGAAATGATGGTTGGATAATTTGCTTATAGTGTTACACTGGTGAGTTAGCTTGTACACAAATTCACTTAATGGCATTATTGTTATACTAGCATAAAATATAATTTTCTACCAGTTTCAGCTTGGCTTTAATTATGAGCAGAGTTGCATGTTTAGATTTGGAGTTTGGATGGCTATTTTGTTCTTTCTTTGCCTTTTATATTTGGTGCTTTACTTCGATTTGAATCTACGTTTTGTATAACAGTTATCTTCAGTGTTTTTCTATTATGAGCTTACTTTCTTGTATTTGTTTCAGTGGGTTGATTGTGTTTCACAATTATTGCGGATGTATCCTTTTGCTTTTCAATTCTCTGCGGTATGCACCCTTGAATGTTTACCTATTTGTTTTCGTTGCATGGTTTTCTTTCTAGTATCTTTTCTTTTAGTAACTTGTATTTTATTTTCAATGACCCAGGCTTTCCTGGTGGACTTCATAGACTGCATGCTTTCTTGTCGTTTTGGAAACTTCTTATGTAACAGGTACTTTGTTTGCAACTTGTCTTCTCCATGGAATGGTTGTGGTCATTGACACCCTTTTTTCTAACTCTAATGCAGTGAAAGGTAACAACGTAGTGAGTAGGTTTCACTAGCAAGACATAGTATAGGATTTAAGAATTATAATTTCGTAGCAATATGGACTTTTTGCTCATAGGCTGACATATAGTAAACAATTGTGAAATGTTACGCTTTATTTTTTGCAGCAGTTATGTTTCATTTATCCCTCAAATTTTGTTATTTTTACTTGGACAAAAGTATTTCCCTCAAACTTATGGTTCACTCTAATTTTAAATTTATAAATTCTTTAATTTTTTTACAATTTTAATATGTAATTTTCCTACTTTTTATTTGTTTTTTAGTAAAGGTTATATTTAAATAAAATAAGGCAAGTGTCACTTTATTAAAAAAACATAAGGGTGATGAATGTCATTTAATTTATTAAAACTATAAGGGAGGTGGATGTCTATTTTGTTATTTTGTTAAAAACCTTAGTAGTTGTATGTTTATTTTAAAACTAGAGGACGTAAATGTCATGATGCAGTATTGGACAAATTGCAGTTGTCCTGATGCTGGTTATTGTATTTGTTCTGATTACAATTCTTTTAGTGAGAAGGAGAGGCAGAAATGCAATGTTTTTGAGGCATGTGGATGTCTGTGGGCTTATTTAGCTGATTTAAGGACATCAGAAGGAGGTTCTCATGTGCATTACAATCCCTTCTATGATTCACTCAAGCATAATGGTCCTCTTCTGCCCCCAGCAGCAGCATTGGCCCCTACGTTGTGGCCTCAATTCCACCTTCGTTGGGCATGCCCAGAAGAAGCACAAGCCGGGGAGATTGAAGCACAATGCAGGAAGATAGTTATGAAATGCTCTGAGATGCAGAAGGTTGTTATTTTCCTCTATTTTCTTATTTTGGTTATGATCCATTTAAAAGCAATCGTCTTCCATCTTTCTGGGAAGTCACTACTGATTAATACATGGTTGTAGCTCCTTAGAATGCCCTTTGTGGAACTAATGATCTTGTTGGGATTGTAACAGGCTAAAGAAATGGCAGAAAGAAAAGTTAAAGAAGTTACAAATTCCATGGAGTCACTGAATGCTGAATTACGACGTGAGAAGCAGCTAAACAGCTCAGCTATGAACATGGCAAAGAGTGTGAGCAAAGAAAATATGGCTATAAAGCGTGCAATTCAGTCAATGGGGTGCAAGGTTCATGTGTCTGGTAGTGGTGAATGCACTGTTGACATTGAAAGCAACCCAGACATTGTGTGTTGTTCCTCAAGAAAAGAATCAAATAGTAATGTGCGTGATGAGAAAACGGAGGCACCTGTTTCAGTACTAGTTACAACAGAAGATGATGATGGAAACAATGGGATTGTTCGGGTATGTGAAACTCTATGCCCATTTGGCTCTGCAGCTGGAGGCTGTAGGTGGCCGAAGGGTGGTTGTGCTCAACTAGGTAGTCAGTATGTTGGCCTCAAGGCAAACTTTGATGCATTTGACCAGCTGTCAATTGATGATACTTATTTCAAGTCTGAGTAACCAATTTTGGTTTCTTTAAACATTCAGAATGGTCGTTGATTCTTTTTAGCACTCCTCAAGTAGAGGACCCTCTCATTTTTATAGGGTCTCCCAAATTGTACAGGTTATCGGAGTTGGCTGGAGATCATCATCATGGTGGTCCACATTCATATCTAGAATAGTCGCTCAATCATTGTTCTTCAATAAGATCAATTTTGTACAGATGATCATTTTATATCTAGAGGGATCAATGTATATAGCAACTATAATTCGCAGCTCATTCTTGCAGAACACGGTGACTTGGTATTTATTATATTTCACTAAAATAAGACAGGAAAAGGTTTTAGAGGTTCAATAGGTTAGTTATGACAAATAATTTTAAGTGTGTGGATATAACTGTCAACCATATCAGTACAATAGTGAAGCGAGTTAAGTCATACGTACGTTGGAGTTCCAATACACGGATAGTGTAGGATTTTGAAAAAGACAAGGATACGTGTGTGAAAATTAATATATTAAGATTGGTCAAAAGTACAAAAATTTCAATAATTAATCTGAATATAACCACCATTCCTTTCTAAAAGCACCTAACGATGGAAGGAAGCAGTTGAATTGAATCAAATCATCCCTCAACAACCAACGTCCAAAGCACCTTGCGGTCAATATTTTTTAGTTAATTTTTATGTACACACCTTTTTCGTAATTATATTATAGTTTTGATAACTATTAATTATCACGCTAAATGCTATATAGTTTGGATACGTTCTAAATGTAAGTTTATTGTGATAACATTCCTTTATAATGTAGATGCGGATACACAAACGTGTTATTTATATCGTTGTATACTTTTCTAAAATTTCTGTGCTGCACTATTTTTTCAACAATAATAAAAGTTTTACTTTCTAATAATAATAATGATATAATTATTATGTTCGTGTAGGATCTACTACCTTCAAAATTACTCCAATCAAATGATGTATCGACAAAAGTATTTTCATTAAACTTTAATTTCAAAACAAAATTTCAATATTTCTAGTGCTACCACAAACAAATCACTCCTCCAAACACCTATCCATATTCATTTAATTTGATACACATTACCCATCTATAGATGTCTGTTATTGTTAATAATATAAGACTAGAATTAATATAAGTATTGAATTTTAATTCAACAAAAGAAGATAATAAGGTTAAAATGACTAATATTTCAGTAAGATAAAGTAATAAAATCCGGAAGGACATTTAAAGGGAAAGGGAGCAATTTAGTATTTGTTTTGCGTATTTCATTATTACTAAAGCTTATTTTGAAAATAAATTACAAGATTGAGAGTATGAATAAAAGGATCTTATACACCAACGATTAAACACATGTCAATTTCAGAAATGGAATTTTATAAAACCAAATTATGTCTGATTGGACAAATTTAAAAATTTAGTAGCAAAGTATGTTACAATAATATATATACCTTAGTTAAGTTTCCTTTAAACTTTTCTGGATGAATTTTAAATATAAAATAAATTTAAATTCTATTTTATTTTATTTTAATTCAAAAATAAAAATTTGCGGGAGATCGCAAATACTACCTACTAAGTTTTATCCGCGTATCGGAATTAAAAAACCCACATGGATTTTGAGAACAGAAACGAGGAAGAATGGATGCTATTATTTGAAATGAAAGAAAATATATACTAATTCAGAAAGTAATGAACGGAATCTAATGCGAATTTCTGTTCATCGCTTGAACAAAGCTCAGTGATTACCATCATCAGAATGCCTTCTCTCATCATTGGGAGACCCTCCTCGACCCTTCCTCTCATTCCACCTCGCCCACACCCATGTTGAAATCGCGATCGTTCCTAATGCGTAAATCTACCAATCAAATCAACTAAACTTGTCAGAAAACGCAAATGGACTTAACATCATACTCAACAAATACAACATTACACAAACTCTTCCAGAATCATATCCAGATTCAACAAACCTCAGGAATGAGAAGTATAAGAATAATATAAGAAAATGAGAAAAAAAAAGAGCTAACAAAATAGACAAGACGCGTAGAGAATGCCACTTGAGCAATTCTGGCTTGAGGGAGCAGGGAAAACTGTCGTCAAACCATTTGCAGAGACTTCTTTCTTTCAAACTTCACCATAACACCACACTGTCAAAGGGAAAGGTCTCAATCTGATAAGTCTAACCCGATAACCCTTTCCCATGGGGTACATGCTACATCTCTCTAGACTTAGAAACCGATGGCCTCTTATTCCAACACTTTTTGGCTGCCTGTCAGTCTTCTGGGAAATATCTAAGTGAGTTTATCTAAGCTGTAACAGGTAGATATACACACAAGTGACCACAGATGTGAAGATCCTAGAATCAAAGGATATTTAAAATACATAGATCAGTTGCGATATGATGATCCAATACTAGATGATTTTTTATTACAATATTACCAAGTACAACGGGACTATTTGATCGGACATCAGAACAGAATGTCAGCCTCTTAACAGAAGCTTGTGCGACCATTCCTTAACTATGCTGGAAGTTAAACCTAATTGGGTGGAAAGGGATAGGTCGAGATTTCCAGATTTAGTCAGAACATAACTAACATAACCACCTTAATATTGCCAGGTTTTATTGTTTTTAGATAATAACAGCCCTCGCAACAGATTTCTCAAAAACAAAACCTTAAATATTTAAAATAACTAGCTAAGTCCTATAGAAACAAACCTAAAAAAAATTATGAACCTTGCAATAATTATAATATATCTTTTATAAGAGTGTGTATGAAGTATTTAGCCAAGAATTATCATGCCCAAAAAGTGTAAGCCACATTAGTCTAAGAAATTCACTGAACTATATTTTGGTTATACAACCATGAGATTTCCTAATTCCAAGGTTTCGCTTATAGTTGACCTTATGATTGCCGACCTTAAAAGAAGGTATCCATCCTTTGTGGTTAGTTAAGGAGCAGAAACAAAAGACAAATAAAATCCAATGCCAGAAGAATATTTCAGTCATCCAAATCCAAAACAAGCACGTGGAAGCATAAAATCAAGAAGAAGAAAAAAATCCTCGGATATAAAATACACTCGAGGTAAAGTACAATGACGATTGAGGGACTAGCGAAGTAATTTCCACCATTAATCCGACTATTAACTAAATTTCAGAAACAAAGAGATAATATTCGTGAAATCAAAAAATAACAGTCGCAGGCTCCAAGAGAATCCTCAAACCCTAATATAACAAACATGATTGGAATTTCAGGCTTAGAAAGAGAAACAACGATTTACCTGCCAGAGTAAAAACGGATTGGTCGTCCTGGCGGCGGGAGAGTTGGCGGCGTCGATTTCAGCCTGCAGAGGAGTGGTAGAAACCACAGTAGCTTGGGTTTTGGGGAAAGTAACAACGTTGCGCGTGAGTTTGGGAGGTTCATCCTGAGAGTTGGATTGTGGAGATGGAGGTGAAGGTGTAGGTTGAGGTTGCAACAGGTGCGGAAGAAAAGGAAACTGAAAATGGATTTTAGGAATCAAAGAGAAGAGATTTGGTGGAGACTGTTTGGGTTCCTCGGTGTCTGTGCTCATTGTTGAAGCGACGGAGATAGCAATGGGAATAAGAAGAAAACCCTAACAGAGATAGTAATGGAAGAAGATGAGAAACCTGACGTGTTTATATAGAGAGAAAACGAGGTTTGGATGGTTGAGAAAGTGTAAGGAGGTAGTTGGATGGTTACGACGTCATTCCTTACCACCTTACCTTCTTCATTACATCTCCACTGTTACTTAACACTGTTACGCTCTTCATATCCCTCTCATTAATTTAAATTAAGTTAAATTAATCATACTTATTTTAAAATTATATTTTTAATTCTTGATAATTAGTGAATTTTTGGTTTATTATATATATAAATTTATATTTTATGAAATTTGGAATTATTGTTTTATTCTTTACAAAATGTGTAAATTATAATTTTTATCTTACAAAAAATTCCCTAGTCTCCTTTTAATTAAATATGTTTTTTATAAATAATTATAATTATGTTATAATGTTACAAATAATATATTAAAAACAAAAACATATAAATGAGTCGTATATATTATAAACTTGTGATTTTTTATAAAATCAATTTGGATTGAATGAAGTAGTAAAATTTACTAATCCAATAAAATATGTCAGTTTTAAAAATTATTATTCAGTTACATAAGTTACATAATTGTTTCTTATATATAGGTGTGAGAAATGCGTGAATCTTGTGAATTTCATTGTAGAATTAGATAAAATGTTTGGCGCTTATGAGATGCATTGAAATATTTGTATCGTAGTAGAATATTCTTGATGTTTGGCTCTGTGGATCAACTATTCAGTGGGAAGATATTAGGTCAACACAATCATTTGATTCATTATTTTGGGTATAAGAGTATACGTGTATTAATTCCCCATAATCATAATGCTAACAAAATCGACAGGGTTGAAAGAATTGCTTGATTTTGAGATAAATGGTAGACTTGGAAAGAAACTAAACACCGGTGTTTGTATGTATTGCTATAAACTCTTTACATATCTGAAAACAAATTATATGTTTTGGCATCAAGAACAATTTGTCTAATAGATGCTATTCCTCCAATTACAACTAAAATTGACGATGCTCCTGCGATCAACGTGTTCACCCAAAACATAATGGTGTATTTTGAGGGCTTGAAAGTCATATTATAAAAAATCATAGGCAAAATGAAATCAAGAGGAATGCATCCAAATGCCCCGAACAATGCCATTATATCTGGAAAGAATGGCAACATTGCTGCTAAAGCCGTGGCTGCTGCCACTGCCACTGACCGAAGTACCACCCTTGGCACAACATTGCGCATCGAGAATTGTCCCATTTTAGGGTCTCCAAAAGTTGCTTCAAATATTTCATTAGTTGGTTGCAGATAAACCTGTAACATAACATAACCAATCTATGGTTATTCATCATGCGAATTGAAAAATTGACAAATGTAAACAAGAGGCTTTTCTTACCGCAGTCAGTGCCATCACTTGTAGCAGAATGAAAATATTAGTCATCAAGAAAAACCATTTGGGAAGCAAAGGCTTTTTTGTCTCACTAAGGAAATTGGAAAGAACTGAAGCACCAGATTCATTACCAAATGCCCAATAACCTGATATGGCCACACTAAAATAGGTGGTAGCTATTACAGAATAACAGACACACAGTCCCTTCAGCATTTTTCCCTTCACAGGAGGCGCTAAAGTTGCCTGCACATTTCAAAAAAATTCTACTTAGTGACCTCAAATGATGCATTGCTGTCTAATTGGTGTTTATTCTGTTAGAACTGAACACAAGTTTTAAGTGAAGTTTTCATACTAAATTTGCTTTTTTGATTGCATATCTAACATTTGTTTCTCTGAAAAATGAGTACCAAGATGCTACACAAACCTGTATTTCAGGAATGATTCCACTAGCATATGCGGTTGCAATGATAGAGATACCATTGAAGACACCAAAGAGTTGATCAGCATCAGAACCTCTAACAGAATAATGCCTAGGTCGCGCGTATTTTGAGTGACCTGTGGTGGATACAAGCAACACATCAAGTTGATTACAAATTTGCCAGCAACCGCAATTGTGTTTTCCATATCAATTTTCCTTACCTATGTATATAGAACCGACCGTGACACATGTGGCATACAAAACACTAAGAATCAGAGAAATCATATTAACGTGCCTCAGGGAGTGAAAAGATGGAAGTTGAGCCAAAATCAGTGTTATGGCTCCACATATAATAATAAACTGATAGAGCTTCATTGATCCCTCTGGGTAGTAGAGCTGGTAAATGAACTGCAAAAAGGAAAAAAAATGTAGCTTCTCAATAAACAAAGTAACATGAGAATGGGAAATTAAGATACTGTAATAGCTCAATGACACCAGTGATTAATTACTTTGAGGCTCTTTCCTCCCACTAGAGGACCACCAATCACCGTGCCAAAGCATATGGCAAATTGAAGCGGGCCTACATAGTATTTTGCCCATCCAGGTCCTGCCACAACATTCAAATTATACCATTAGCTTTGAATGCCACAAACCCATTTAAAGGGGAAAACAGTAACTACCAACTACTGTCTATAAAGGGGAAAAGAAAAATCAGACTAAATTAGTGGATAACACCAGAAATAAGAAAGCTTCTGTTATATAATCAAGAGGCTGAAGTGCTTTTCTTCTGAACAGTGAAAGTATATAGCATGCTGATCTCATGCCGCATAGAAGAACAAGATAGTTGAGTGAAAAAATGTGAGGTTTGTGATTCATGGAATGAAGCAAAAGAGGGTGAAGAATGACCTAAAATATCTCTAGCCATGTCCCTGAAGCGAAGCTGGCGACGCCCGAGTTGAGCATGATGTTCTAAGACAACAGATAAAAGGTTGTAAGAATAGAATGTGATGACGGCTGCAAGGGTCAACCAAAGCACTCCTCCGACCCAACCCAACAGAGTGAAGGAGAAAGGAAGAGTAAGAAGCACCGGAGCCACAATAGATGTAGTCAAATGATACCCACAGTGCAACCATGATCCTGCACACATCACCGTAAGGTGGACAATTCATCAAACACCCTTCTCTCATCTTCATCGAAAAGTCAAAATCAAAAGCTTTTTTTTTATATATATAGCAAGAACAAGGAAAAGCACTCTCACCTCGAGATACAAGAACGAACTTTGCCCCTGCATCTAGCTCTGGCGGAGTAGAGTGGTTGATCGCAAACCCCTTTTCACTGTCACTTGTATAAACTTCAGAGGAGCTGCGAGTAGCATTTCCCATCTTTGTTCCCAGTTTCTCTCTCCCTCTCTCTCTCTCTCTCTGTTGTTGTATCAATCAGTTCTTGAATGGTTTTTTGTTTTGTTTTGTTTTGTTTTTCCGCTGCAGCTAATATTTAATTTGAATGTATATATGTACCTTGAGCTAGAAATAATGATAAGAATCACAGTGTATGATCTCACACGGAGAGCGAGATAAATAAGAAGCGATGATGCAAGTTGACATGAATGTTGAAAAAGACGAAAAATAGTTTAGGTGCAGAAACATGATTGAGTGAGGGTGGTCAAAGAAACATAACCACAGTGAGTTGGAAAATGATAATTTAGAATGGTTTATGGGACATTGACACACAGATGTAACAACTTGGTCGATGATTAGTTTATTATGAATGCTTAGGGTGCCAATAAAGCATTAAGGTGGCTCATCCAACATCAATATTCAAGTCAATTTAATCAGCTGTACTCAATTATATTATATTATATTATTTTTTTTTTTCAGATGGCACATTCTATGTATTTTTGCAACAATGGTTGACCAGATCCACCCTGGCACCATACAAACATTTTCATTTCACACATGCAGGAACCTGCCACGCCTCAATTCTCTCATTTCTTTCATGTTTCCAGTATTTCAGAATTTTTATGAAGTTCAATCAACTCTTTCTGTACTTCTATAATCTATTAGATGATTGTAACACTAATATTTATAAGAGTTAAATATATTTTTTTACTGAGTGAAAATTAGAATTAGTCTCACTTTAAAATTTTGACACAATTTAGTCTCTTAATTTTAGAACTGCGTAAATTTAGTCCTTTCAACAACTTTTTTTTTAAGTTGATTTAACGTTTTGAATACGTTTTACGATAGTTTATTAACTAACATAGAAGTAAAAATGTGTCAAACGGTAAAAATAACTCAAATCCTATCATTAAGTACGTTCGAAACATCAAATAAACTTAAGAAAATTGAGTTAAAAAGACTAAACCCACGGAATTGTAAAAGTTGAGAGACTAATCAAAAGTTTCGAAGAGGAACTAATTTCAATTTTCACTTAAAATTAAGAAACTAAAAACATATTTAATCCTATTTATAATAATTATCTTACGGGTTAGGTTAATGATTAGTTGTATTTTTTAAAAAGTTAAATATATTTTAGGTCTTTTAATTTAAAATCTTTTGATGTATTTTAATTTTTACAACTTATATAATTATTTTAATTTAATTATATTAAATTTTATTCATGCAACAAACATGTTAGTTTGAGATTTAAGTAGTTTAAATTATTTGATATGTTCTTATCTAAATTCTAGTATGAAACAGTTTATTAAGTAAAAAATTTTAATATCTTTAAATTAAAAATACTATATTTATTTATTTTTAATATTTAAAAATCAAAAGGTTAATTTAGAACTAACAAAAAAATATAAAATATTTTTATATTTCAACTTTTAATTTCTTTACTTTACAAAAACACAGACAAAGAAGCCTTAACGGTATTATCACAACAACAAAAGAAAACCTTAACGGTATTAAATATTTTATGCGGAGTCAGGTGTTGTATCCAGTCAAAGCAAAATCTGAATAGATTAGAACATCTATAAATTTTATTTCAAATTATAATGGATCAAATAAAAAAGTTATTAATTTATTTTAATTTTATTTAATTTAATCTGTTTTAATAAAATTTGGAGTGGGTTTTGCAGAAAGATGCGGGCAATGTATTGACTTATAAGATTTTGAAACCAAGAACATAGACTAATTGAGTCAGAGATATTTTGTAGAATTGTAAGAAAAGAGAAGATATTATGTGGAATTCAAACCATAAATGAGTGGATAGAATAATGTTTTCTTAGATCGTTGTTAGATTCTTATTCATTATAGTGACACTAATATAACAGACACAATTTTACCTTGTTAGATTCTTATGCTTTCACTGACATGTGTATTTGAAAATTTACTTTTTTGGCATGTGTTACATTGTATCTGGGTACAGTTAGGAGATGATGGAGAGAGAATAATTTTCTAGTTCGGAAACAAATTTCTTTATGTAATGATTAAAAATAAAATGTTTTTTTTTTCTTTTTAGCACAGAAAGTTATGATTATTTAATAAGTAAATTAATAAATTGAAATATTTTATTTATTTAAATTTGACTGTTAAGAAATAGTTTATAGCGTTATTTTAATTTGACTTGAATTTGGTAATAAATAAATAAAAAGGTCCCTGTTGATCTTGATTCAAACTTTGTCTTTCTAGAAATAAGATAAACTTTAAAATTAAACGTAGACTTGATTTTGGTAACTAAGATTAGGTGGTAAAAATTGTCTATTTATGTTTATCCTTTTCAGATATCGAGAAAGCAAGTAACAAATATAGAATCTCGTATATCAAAAAATAAGATAAAAATTACTTTTGGAATTAGGTTTAATTTAATTTACTTTAATTACATTGGGATATATTTTATTTTAGATTTATATTTACAATTTAAAAACTAACATCACACTCACCCCGAATATCTTGGTAAAAAAAATAAGATTTTGATAAATGAAATTTGAGACAGCATATCTATATATATCAATAGTATATTTTTATTTTTTTTCTTAATTTTAAATAAGCTACAGCTTATTTATATGATAACATTAAGAAAGTGTGATTTATGAGATTATGTTTGATTTGGAATAGTTTTAGAATGACTTGAATGCAGTACTTGTGTACTTGATAGAATTAAAAACATTTTTAATCATTTAGAGTTGAATTAGAATTATAGAAAAACAGAGACACTAATTTATTACCACTCATCGAATTAAGGTTTAAATATATGTTAATAAACATTTGATTACATAATTGTTTTCGCAATACGATACTTGTTAACAAAAAGTATCAGCATCTTCAAAATTTATCCAACCCTTTATAAAGAAATTTTATTGAGAAATTTTAAATATTTAATGTATAAAAAATTACATCACATATGGAAAACAATTAAAAGTGTAACAAACAATCTCATTTTTCATGTGTTACATATCAAGGTTTACAAGGTGAATTACGTACGGGCAACAATATATGTGAAATTCGTGCCCTATTCTTTATATAAATATCTAAAACTCCAATAAAAAATATAAATGTCACAAATCAAAATAAAAATAACTTGAATAGACGAACAAACGCATATATTCTTACAAATGTTATTTTTTGGATCTTAAATAGGCACATTAGGGAATAAAAAAAAGTATTTAAATTGTTATAACTTTTTCATTCTTATCTATCTTAATGTTTAAAGTTTTTTGAGATAATATCATTATAATTATAATCAACTAGTGCATATAAGATATTTTTCAATTTAAAATTCAGAATTATCTCACGGTTTTATCATTAGAAGGGTTATTAAAAGGTTACAGAAAAAAAATATGTATTTAAATTTTGTCGTTATTTTTTGAAGGTATGAAACATAGTGTAATTATTATTATTTTTTAGATATTTTATAGATATAATTATTGATGATTAGTCATCATAAAAAAAAAACTTAATTGACCATATTTTTAGATG
Organism: Vigna unguiculata; assembly: GCF_037176805.1. Classification (NCBI taxonomy): domain Eukaryota; kingdom Viridiplantae; phylum Streptophyta; class Magnoliopsida; order Fabales; family Fabaceae; genus Vigna; species Vigna unguiculata. The sequence goes on from NC_140798.1 coordinate 38,638,294, forward strand.
TATCTTTTTTATAATTTCGTGTTTTCTACTAATTTATTATATTCAAGTTAAAAAATTAATCGATGGTGACTCAACAAACAAAATTTACTCTAAAATTAATAGATGTTCTTCAAAAGACCACATGGAGAAAAAACTTAACTCCTCTATTAAAATGCTATTCAAGCTGAATTCATAACTTTATTTAAATCCAATTACACTCATATCATTTGTCTTCAAATAAAAATAAATAAGAAAGTTGACTTTTAAAAAAAATAATAAAACAATTAAATTTATGTTATATTCTAAAATATTTTTTCTTATTTAGTTTCAAGTTAATAGGATAAAAGAAAATTGAGTATATTTTGTCCCCCAGCTTTAATGCAACAAGCTATAGCCAGCGTTCAAAGTAAGGATCCATTGAAGTTTGAATTTTCCTTCTCCGTCGGCTCATAACTCTTTCCAATTAAACCTTTGAAAATGACACTAATACTAATAATAATCAACAATCACTTATTCATGCATGCACGTTTAGTTTATCCCCATCAACAATATCTTAAGCCAAAAACAACATCAATGAATAAATGAGTTTGAAAAGTCTGAACTCTGCTCATTGGACACTCTACTTTGATTTCATGAACACAAATAAGAGTGATCCTCTCATTCACCAAAAATATCTTCAATGCTTTTCGTGAATGTTTCGGTCTGAAACTTAGACCAAAAATACACCTAATTTTACACTTTTTGCGTAACATTTTTAAACAATATCCATTTTATTCGGTTTGCTAACGGATCCAAAAGCTACAAACACAGTAAATAAATTCATCAAGAATTTCAATTTTTTTTTCCTCAACCTACCTAACTTTATTTGATTTCTCCCTTCTTTAGGATTTGTTTATACTTTCTTTTAAATGTCTCCTTTTTCTTTTTTACTTATCAAATATTTGCGCGTATGCATAATTGCATTTGTCTGGGGTGTGCCCCGTTAAAGTAAGATGCTCTGCACTTTTTCATTGAAAGTGAAACGGCGACAAGGCATTTTGGTAGAAAATCGAAGAAACTGTGTTCACTTAACAACCTTCTCCTTAACGACCAGTCTTATGTTTTTATTCTTAACCTCGGTAAGACATAATGTTTGATGACATTTTGGGGGCAAAAGCACTATTCTGCTGCAACTTTTTTGAAAATTTATTGAAATGGTTAAATTAAAAAAAATTACGAATATGAATAAATTGTATTTTTCACACGATTTTAATGAAAAAATAATAATGTTAGGGTGAGTTAAAATCATATTAAGGGGACATGACTTTAATTTTTGGTATATATTTTGGACAGATGAAAATACTGTCTTGAAAAATTTCACATCGTCTAGGATAATTTAGAGATAAGTGTTAGCGATTATATAATGAGTTTTAAATTTATGATAATTCTCGTCCCAGTTAAATACACTTTAAGCTTGTATTTAACTTTTCTTATACTATTGTAATAGAGTAGTAGAGTGTTGTGAGGTTTGAGTTTAATTTTTGCTTTTGAGAGTATGGATGTACTTGGGTTAAAGGACATGAGATAGTAGTTTATATGTTGTACAAATTTTTACATAGTGTTATTCTTTAGTGTTCGTGATTTTTTTTCGATTTTGGAGATTTCTATCTTATATCCTTATATTCCTTGTTTTTATCTTATTTGTCAGTTAATATGATGATTTTTGGAAGAATATTCTTTATTGATAATGCATTTTTTCAAACATATTTTATATTTATTAAAGTTGTATCAGAATAACACGACTTTCATTTGATGTTGATAAAAGTCATGTAAATGGAAGGGTTGAGAAAGATATGTTCTGTTTTGCTGAGGATGAGATTGCAGTGAAATACAAATGTTCTTTCTATCTGGAATAGACAACAGGACAATACAACTCCTCTAATGCATGAATGGAATTGGGCGACAAAAAGCATATGCAGGCATGAGGGACAATAAGCAAGGGTAGACAACCACTAGAAAAATAGCATTATGCTCATTACGTCAGCATAACATCATATTGGGAGCATAATTCCATGTGACTTTATAACCTCTACATTAACCTAAAGTGAACAAGGTCTGAAAAATTATTCTATTACTAGATATGTCTGTCAATCTATAACATCTGTGCAATTATAGATTGTTATAATATTAGACTAACATATTAGTCTCGTTCTCGACACTTTATTAGCATAAATACCTAAAATGTGTAAACTTTATGTGAAAGTACCTTATAACTCTTTTTGTAGAAGAATTAGAATATCTTAAGTACTCTATTTTATTTATTTTATTCTTTCTGATAAAAAAATAAAACAACTTATCCATTTTAGTAAAAAAATTCAAATCTATCCATTTTAGTAATTTTTCTAAATGGGGCTTTAGCCACATTTTGCACAGGTGTCTTGCTCTTGCCAGGTATTGTGGTTTATCCAATTTGTCTTGTAATGACAAAGGGTAGATGGAATGGAAGGTTCTCTGGAAATGTGTGATAACGGTCCACAAAGAAGTATAGTGCTTTTTGTTGTGGACGATCAACAAACCAAAAAAGTGCTTATGTGGCCATTGGAAGGTTGTTGACCATTGCCTTGCATGGAGGAGATTTCCAAAAAACGAAATTTAGTGGATTCACATTTTTATATGTAAGTTCCATACGAAGGAAAACAAATCCAAGTCTCAAAGATGAAAAAGATGGTAGGAATTATACACTACATCAAACACATTCCAACTCCAAAAAAATTATTAATTGCTTAATTCTTACGCAAAACATGTAGACGCCGCTTTAATAAAAGGCAAAAATACGTGTTATTCAAGTCGACAAAAAAGAAACCAGGAATAAAGTGAGAATATTCAAAATCCCAAACCCTCAAGCCATACAAGTTTCTATGCTTTAACATTTTTATTACACTTTTAACTCGCTATAAATCCAAATACAAATATTTATTCTTCTTATTATTATATTGCAATAACACAACGCTCATTTCATACAAAACGTTACAAGGTATTGTAAAATTAAATAAATAATTAAATCCTATATATTCTTCTTTCTTCCGTCGTTATAAACATTGTTGTAAAAATGGACTTTGACAATAGGTTGGCGAAATTTAGAACATCTCATTCCATTTGTTCAGAGTTTTTTCTTTCTTGACTGCATGATTATTATGTTTACGCATGTTAAAAATTAAAGGAACTAAATTTTCCTTCTTCATTTCAATATGTTATCATTATTATTACTCGGTTCATACAGGTTGATTCATCATTATAGGTTAAACTAAAAAATATTAGTTTAACTCGACTCACTTTTCGATGAACCATAAATTTTGCAATCCGGTCCGACTCACTAAAGGTTTGTAGGTTAGTGCATTGACTCACTTACGAATTATTATTTTTTTGTAATTTCTTTTATATATTTATTGTTTTATAATGATAGTGAATTGACTTAATTTATATTTTATAATAATGAAATTAAAGTGTTCACCTATATGAATGTGTGAACCTATATAATTAGATAATTAGGAGTAGTAAATAATTATAACAAAAGAATTTTAAAAAAATCATCAAAAAATGTTGATGAGTAAAGTTGGTCAACCCAGTTTCAACCCGATTTGAACTCGTGGATTAAGTGAATCGGGTTCAATTCAACCCATTTTTGAAAAACTAAATTTTTTTCAATCCAATCCGAATTTGTAGTGAATTAAATTGATCTACCGATTAAAATTTATTTTGACATCTCTAATCGTGGTTGCACTTATGTCTTTTATCATAGTGTTGTACTCTTTTAAAAACAGAAGAGATAGTAAACTGTTTGGAAACAAACTTGTTCCAGAGAATTCATTCTAAAAGATACTAGATATGTTTGAAAAAAAAACAAAACTCATTCTAAAAATCTAATTTTTGAAATATCGCCAGGTATCTCGTATGTTTTGAAAACTTTGTTTTCGAATATGTTCTGAAATGTTTACTCCAAAAATCCTATGTTAGAAAGCACATTGCGTTTCATATGTTATGAAAAGCGTGTTCCTAAAACCATGTTCTGAAATTATGTTCCAAGAATTATGAAAAACTTGAGTCGAAAGATTCGTAGAATAAATAAGTTGGAAATCAGCTTTATAAAATAAAATAGCCATTCTAAAATTATGGGGGTGTAGTTAGAAATTGTGTGAGTGGAGGAAGAAAAAGCCTGGTTGAGATGAAGAATTAGGGTTAGTTTATGAATATATTTTAATGGGACTAACTAACCCTAATCCAGTAGCTTGAACTCTTTTGGTTGAAGTGTTGCCTCTTGTTTCAGAAGCCAAACTGTAGACACACTGATCACAGTTTTTCAAAAGCAGTTCTTTCATATCATAAAGCACATAATGTGGATTAAACCAAATTCTTTGCTTTTTTAAGATAATGCATTATAATTATCACAATTTGGAATCTCTTTGCCAAGAGTTTCAACAGTTACAATGAAACAAGCAATTACCGCTATACAATATCAATAAACTTTGACCTAACACGTCAGCATCATTGCAAATTTTTATGTACTACTACTAGGGACGCATAACTACTCAGAATTGGAACAAAAAACCAGATCACATTAATGAAGTTTTGGGGCTTTTAGAGTAATCGTAACCTACACAAATGATGAAGGTTTAAGTAATTTTAATTACTTATTTCAATAATATTATTCAAATATGTTCCTTTCAGACTTTAGTATCTTACTTTAGAATTTTCTCATATATATTTGTATAATAAGATTGTTATTTTTAGATATTTTTAAAAATATGATTATCACTTCTTCTTTTTTTTGTATTCATTGGAATTCTTTTAAATTTAAAATATTTTTTAAAAATAAAATAAAATCTATATTGAATTAGGAAAATAACTTCTCTCATTTTTTGTATGAAATATTGTATTGTCCTTTTTGAATTGAAAATAAAAATTGTTCAACTAAAGGTACGTAATCATAGGTGATTTAAGGATTTGGAAAGTTTAAAATAATTTTAAAAATATGTCTTTTATTTAAAATTTATTTTTTTATATAAAATTACTTATTAAATTATTATAATTAATTTAATTTAACTCCTTTTTTTCTCAATTCCAACTCGTATTATTAGAGATTTTATTTTGATTATATACCAAAAGGTTAAACTCTAATATAATTAAAAGTTTTCCAATTCAAAGCAAAAATGTTAATTCCTCGTTAAAATATTTGTAAAAAAACTTTCAAAATTTATAAATTAAAAAAAAATTAAAAAAGAAGAAGCATATTTATAATCCTAATACAAATAAAATAAAAAAAATATTAACATAAATAGAAAGAAAAACAAACTAATGAGCTTAAAATTCAATGAATGAAATATGTTAAAATCCTGGAAAGAATAACTTTAAAATAGAGAAAAGCAAAAGAAAAATCAAGTGAAATCACAATATAAGCCAACAGATAAAGAAAGAAAATAAAAATAAAAATTGAATATATGAGAATATAATAACTATTCACTATTCTTTTCTTAAATAGAATTATAATATATCGAAAGAAATAAAGTTTTAATTCATTAAAATATAATTTTTAATACCAATAAAAATTAACAGATAGTATAAACATTATAATAATTTAATTAAATTTTGTTTTCAAATATAAAAATATAATTAATTTAATAGAAATATATTAATATTAAAATAAAATTTGATTTTTTTTTCTTAAACATAATTTTATAATTGATTTAATAGAAGTATATTAGTTCTAAAAAAATTTGTTGAAGATTTTTTCTCTTAAATAATTTTATAATTAATTTATTAGAGGAATATTAATATTAAGAAGAAAAAAATTGAGGTCTTTATTTGTTGGAGACCTAAAATACTTTACTTGTTACACCATTACCAAAAATTAGTATTTTTACCATTTTCTAATAAAACATATTACAAAATTTGTAAAAAAGAACATTATGTGAACCGAATGATCCATAATAAATAGAGATGACAATGTGGATTATACTAGTTCATTTAGGCTCGGTCCGCATTTGACTTGCAAATGTGAACTAGACTAGTTCATTTAGTTCATTTTTAATGTGGCTCGTCCCACATTAAAAATGTAGGCTAAAAATAATGGCTCACCCTATATTGATAGCCTGCTTTTCTTGAATAATTAAATGCTTTTATTTCATTTAGTAAATAATATCGCATAAATTTGTTGCCAAAACTTAATTGTCAATTTCATACATGCAACATCATATATGAAGTGTTAACAAATTACATGTGTAGCTAAAATATAAATGCAAAAAACATATACCAAATTATATGTGTAAAAAATTATGCAGATCAACGCATTAGCTTGTCCCATCTCATCCTAGGCCCGCATACTGCAAATTAAGAATGTCAAATTTATGCGAGCCAAAAGACTCAAAATGCTAGCCCATCTTGCTTTTTTAATCATGAGTCAATTAGTTCCGCATTATCTTTCTTACTTAAATATATATATATATATATATATATATATATATATATATATATATATATATATATATAAAATTATTATTATTATTATCGAAGGAAGTCACTAATTAAAATAAACAAAAAAAATAACTTTTTAACTGTTCATCTTTTATATATATATATATATATATATATATATATATATATATATATATATATATATATATAAACTATTGTATTATAATTTTAAATTTGTAGTTGATACTTAAATATTTAAAATTAAAAGAAAAATGTAAATTATTTGTTTAAATAGGTCCCGTTATTTTTTTTTTATTTTAATTAGTGACTTCCCTCGATAATAATATATATATATATATATAAACTATTGTATTATAATTTTAAATTTGTAGTTGATACTTAAATATTTAAAATTAAAAGAAAAATGTAAATTATTTGTTTAAATAGGTCCCGTTAATTAGTGTCGAGCATTATTTAAAGTGTAATTAATAAATATTGATTTTTAAAACAAATTCATAATTAATTGAGATATTAAATGAATTATTATCTTAATTATTAATAAATTTTACTTTATTTAGATGACAAATTTGTCATAACTATTATATTATAATTGATCATTTATTTGTTACACACAAAAAAAAGTTAAAATATAGTTAAATAATAAAATAAATATATTTTAATATTATTAAAAATTAAAATATAATTAAATGAAAAAAAAAACTTAAATTAACATAAAATAAAATATTGTTTATTTTTTTAATAAAGAAAACAAACAATATTTTATTATTTATTTTATGTTGAAATACTTAAGAAAATGAAGTTTTAAAAGTGATAGTGATTTAAAAATAGTGAGACTCAATTATTTTAATATTAAAATATTTTAGTATGAATAAAATTCTTATAAACAAGTTTCATCGTTCTAAAAATATTATCTCTATAAATCACTTTACAAAGTTCTTTGACCTTCTCTCTAAGAGTTCTCCCTCTTTGTTAGTCTGTTTGAAGATTGAAGACCGTTAAAATGATCCTCTTGGCGAACTCTTCTTTTCTGTTCGACCAATTTTTTCATTCGTTTAGGTTAAACTTTTGCTTGTTTTCCTGTGAGTCTTCTCTGATTTGGCTTGCATCCAGTCTGTTGTACACTAGCTTATCCTGTTGTGTGTTTTGTGTCTTCTTGTGTTGTTGGTCCCTTCTCTTATGATAATCATCTATTTGGTGAGAGCAGAAGACCTATTTGGTGGGAGCAGAAGATGTTGCAGATTTAAAGATACCCCTGAAAGATAAGGAGCCATTAGTTAGAGTTTTAAAAGGTTTCAGAGAGTTTTTGTAAGTGAATAGTTTATGTATAGAGCTTGTTAGTTTCAATTTAAGTGTATAAATGATATATTTTTATACTCATATCTTTTGTAAGACTGTATGAATATATTCTGTACATTGAATTATTTGTTTTCAATACTATGATGAAACATTCTATTTTATTAGTGTTAAAATGTTATAATTGGGATGGATGATACATATGTTAATTAATATTTTTATGTTTAATTATATTTTAATATTTAGTAACATTAAAATATAGTTTTTTATGTTTAATTATTTTTTAACTTTTTTTTCACCAAATAAATTATCAATTATAAATATATAACACTTATAGATGTTTTTATTCTTTAAATAAAGTAAAATTGCACTAACAATTATTAAGATCATGATTCATTTAATATTACCGTTATCTATCAACTTTTATAAAATTTAATATTCATTAATTACACTTTAACTAATACTCTCAGGACACTAGTTAGTATTCTCCCTTTAAATATATATACCTCCATTGATTCATCTGGAATCTTGATAGCTATTATTTATTTGGATTAAAATATCTTATAAGTACGATAATTTTTTCTTCAAATTGGTTACCTTGATTATTAATGAATAAATATAAGTAAATTTTTAAGTTCTCATTTCGTACGTTTTTCTGATCTTAATTAAGAGAATTAAAGCACGGTATTAATGTATATTTATGATGATATCAAGTGGCCTTTCAATGTTCATAATCCGTCAAGTTCAATTAAATTTATTTGGAGAAAATAGATGGCATATATTAATTATAATTTATCACACAATTTGATTATTATGCTTATAAAGTGCCAAAAAATTATACATGTCAATTTTCAATGTGTACTTTTTCAGCATCAAACTTGTCGATACAAAATTAAGGTGAATAGAACTTGGGACCTATAAAATACATGGACATGTCAACCACCCAAGTACATGGTTTTTGTTGGCTGTTCTTTGTCTAATTTAACAACACCTTCTAATCATTCTATTTGGACACATGTAAAAGGAACCAAAATCAAATTACAAATTCCCAAGCTTCTTTCCAAAAACACAAAAACTAAAGAGTAAAATAAATACTTCTTTTACTCCATGTACTTAAAATACTCTTTTTAGTATATATTTTTCAATATTATATATATAAAAAATTATAATTACATATATCTTAAATAAAAATATGAAATATTAATTAAGTAAAAGTCAAACAATTGTTACAAAGAGTAACGTATTTTATAGATAAGTTACAAAATTAAAGAACAATGTAATTTTTTTAAATTATCTAAAATAAAGATGAGTAGGAGAACGATGATAAATATGAAAGAACGATGATAAACAAATTTAGTTACTACTTAACACAACAAAATAATTTTTTAAAATGTTTAATTTATTTTTGTATCAACACAATTTTATGACGAAAATGAAGTTCCCTCAAAAAAATTTCATAGACAAAATCTCAACCTTGGTGTTAGGAAATAATGAGTAGCTTTGTAGAAAGCACTGCTCCATACATGTCTGCAAACGCCACTGGATTGTGACACTCTTTTCTGGTTTCAACTCTGAAGCAAGCTGTGTCCATAATCCATTCATCTCATCATAATGGTTTTGCAATTTTTTTCTCCTTCCCTTTCATACAAACTCTGCAATTTATCAAATATAAATAACACTTCACACTTTGTTCTATCATTGCTCAAGACATTCAAATAAATACCCTTCTTCTCTATCTCTCTCCCATTTTTCATAAGAAAATAGAGAGAGAGAGAGCTTGAGAAACACTGCACCATACGTTAGGTTGGTGTCACAAAATGTTGCACATGGAGCTCAGTGTAAATGCATTGTTACTTTGTTTGTTGTTTGTTAGTACTGTGCTATAATAGTGCCTTCTGACTCTACTCTCTTGCTCTTCCTTGTTGCCTTAACGTAACTCCTAAGCAACAATCACTGAGTGAGTGGCCAAAAGTGAAAAAAACTACAAACAATTCGTGTTCTTTTCGCAAAGCCAACAAGCCACCAAGACCAAGCACAAACAGTTAGTGAGTGAGTGATCTCACTTTTGTTCTATATAGTCACACCATTCCATCAGTGCAATTTGTCTCTCCACAGAAAGCCACCAGATGGATCGGCTTTCATCAGCAGCTACGTTTGAAAACCTGCATTATGATGGCAGTGCAAGCCAAATGGGTTTGATTTGGCAGCAAACCAGAGCACCCCTTGTGGTTCCATTGCTGAAATTGCTTGTGGCTTTGTGCCTAGCCATGTCAATTATGTTGTTTGTGGAGAGAGTTTATATGGGTGTAGTCATAATCTTTGTGAAGTTGTTTAGGTACAAACCAGATAACAAGTATAAATGGGAACCTCTCAGAGATGACCTTGAGATTGGAAACTCTGCATACCCAATGGTCTTGGTACAAATTCCTATGTACAATGAGAAAGAGGTACAGTGTTACTGAAAAGTTATCACATTTAGCATATATTGCTCTCACATGCATTGTTTCTTGGAGTAGAATTTTTCTTTTACTGAATTTTTTTACTGTTTCATTGCTTGCAGGTGTATCAGTTATCAATTGGAGCTGCATGTGGGATATCATGGCCGTCTGATAGGATTATAATTCAAGTTCTTGATGATTCCACTGACCCAATCATTAAGGTTGACATTATCCATCCCTAACTGAAAATTTGCTCCTTTATCTTTCATTAACTAAAGCATGCTAAATATTTTTAGATTTTTTTTTTCTTAGTCATCAAAAGCCTATTTTGAGATACTTTCTACTCTATAAGGGCTACTAAAAAGCAAGTTTACTCATTAGTCATGTGTAAGGTCAATATTTGATAACAAAATTACTTTCTGTCAGAAAATCCAAGGCTTCTTCTATGTTCTCTCTGATCATAGTTTGTGCTCACATGACCTTTTTCTGTTTCTTTTAACCAAAAATACTCAGAAAATGGTGGAAGTGGAATGCCAGAGATGGGCCAGCAAAGGCATAAACATAAAGTATGAGATCAGACAGAACAGAAATGGATACAAAGCTGGAGCTCTTAAAGAAGGCATGAAGCATAGCTATGTGAACTTGTGTGATTATGTGGCCATCTTTGATGCTGATTTCCAACCTGAGCCTAACTTCCTTCGCCGCACAATACCATTTCTGGCTCACAACCCAGAAGTTGCACTAGTCCAAGCTCGATGGAAATTTGGTGAGTTTTTTCTCATTAAACCTTCATGAAAAAGGTGTTCTGCAGCAAAGATCAAAACTTCCTTAAGTTGCATCTGGTTTATCTAGTTGTGTTTCATTTTTAAGATACCTTGTGTGTGGCAGTTAATGCTGATGAATGCTTAATGACAAGAATGCAAGAGATGTCACTGGACTATCATTTCCTTGTGGAGCAGGAAGTTGGGTCCTCAACCTATGCCTTCTTTGGTTTCAATGGTAAATCATTTCCCTAATAAACAGTACAAATATTGTCATTGGGTAGTAGAAGCAGTCATGTGAATAATGCAGATGATATGTTGCAGGCACTGCTGGTGTGTGGAGAATTTCAGCATTAAATGAAGCTGGTGGATGGAAGGACCGCACAACAGTGGAGGATATGGATCTGGCTGTCCGAGCTGGCCTCAAAGGAGGGAAATTTGTGTATCTTAGCGATCTTAAGGTATGATGAATCTTTGAAGGGTGAAATATGTTTTTAGTCCTGAACTTTGTTATTTTTTGAAACTTTGATACATTTTAATTTCAACTTTAAAAATTAATGAATATAATCATTTTAATCTAATTAAGTATTTTTTATGTAATTTCAGTAACACATCTACTTTCCGATGAGTCTTCTCTCCTGTACTGAATTATTTGTTTTCTGTAATCTAAACAAATTTAGGTGAAAAGTGAACTGCCAAGTACCTTCAAAGCCTTTCGTTATCAGCAGCATCGGTGGTCATGTGGCCCAGCTAATCTTTTCAAGAAAATGGCAATGGAAATCATGAGAAACAAGGTATCAGTTTCCTTGTAAAACTCAATTTCTATAGTTTGTTTGAAGAGGTCAAATTGTATTATCTTCCATCTTCTCTTGTAATTTCTTTTTTACCATGCCATGCAGAAAGTCTCCACTTGGAAGAAGTTTTATGTGATTTATAGTTTCTTCTTTGTCCGGAAAATCGTAGCTCATGTGGTCACATTTGTATTCTACTGTGTGGTTATGCCAGCCACTGTTCTAGTTCCAGAAGTGGAAGTTCCTAAGTGGGGTGCTGTGTATATACCTTCTATCATCACACTCCTCAATGCAGTTGGAACTCCAAGGTAAGCATTATAAGTTAGCAATTTTCTGCAGGCAAGGTTTTCTTGTGTTGATTTGTGAGTAACTTTTCATCTATATCTTGTTCAGGTCAATCCACTTACTCGTATTCTGGATACTCTTTGAAAATGTTATGTCAATGCATAGGACCAAGGCAACACTCACAGGTTTGCTAGAGGCAGGGAGAGTAAATGAATGGGTAGTTACTGAGAAATTGGGAGATGCCCTTAAGACAAAGTCAGGTGGCAAAGCAGCAAGGAAGCCTCGTATCAAGATTAGTGAAAGGTACACCAACACAAGGAAAATACTCTACTTTTATTAACCTCGTACCAACATAAGGTTATGATTTGTTGAAAGTCTTACATCGACGAGAGATAAAACTAATTTATAATATATAAGTGGATGCAAACCTCATTTTATAAGTCAGTTTTGTAAAATTGAATTATATTTCCTCCGGTTGGATATTTGGTGTCTGAATTTGGTTGATGGAAAGAATTGTACAAGCAACTTAGTATGTGATTTCATAACTAGCATTCACTATTTCACCTTCATTACTTGTTTTTTGATGATTGACAGGCTTCATTTCTTGGAACTTCTAGTGGGGGCTTACCTCTTTTTCTGTGGATGCTATGACCTTACCTATGGGAGGAACCACTACTTCATATATCTTTTCCTGCAATCTATTGCCTTCTTTGTTGTAGGGGTTGGCTATGTTGGCACCTTTGTTCCTAATTCATAAAGGAGCTTCTTTTCTCAGAATTATTCGACGTGGCTGTCATTCACTTCAAGGAACACAATGCAGTTTCTTCTGCTCATAGCTACAATTCAATTTGTTTTAGTACCATACATTACTTTACAACCATTATTTGTCATGTTTTGTATTGTTTTTATATGGACATAGACAAAGAACATAGATAAACAAAACAGAAAAAGTTTGTGTATTATTTGAAATCCCTTGGAAAGAATTATCAATAAATTCTATAAATTGGAAATCAGGAACACAGAAGCAAGTTGACAGTTTCTGCTTCCCACCTTCCCTTCTCTAACCTGGAAGTTAAGCTGTGTGACAATCTTGATCTTCACTTTCAAAGATGGCCTTATTTTAATCTAAATTCAATAATTTATTAATAATTTTATCTTAAAAGAAGAAATAAAATTTAAGTCTAATTCAACCTTACAAATCAAACTTTGAAAGTAAAATTTGCATTCACTTATACACTGTAAATTTATTTTATCTTTAATCATTGTAGATCTCTAACACGTCTTCTCGTGTTGAGATATATACATCTTGAGTTTGAGACTGGATATTTACGAGTAACCAGATAGCGACTCGATAGTTGGTAAAAACAAACAAAAGAGACTTTTAAATAGTATGATATCATCTTAATAATAAAAAAACCTTAAACCTAATTTAATCCAACAAAAAATTGTAAATTTGTTTATCTGTAGAAAATCTGTGATCTCCAACGGTTTAAAAAGTAAAAAAAGAAAGAGCCCTCAAATTTGAATCTTGATTGATTAAAGAAACAAAATTAGGATTTGCTTTAAAGTTGATGTTATTCAGAAATAAAATTACCACAAAACCTAAACTGGAAATAAAATGGAAGTACAGATATTCCAGCATCTCAAAGGCTGCAAATTACAACTTTTGGAGACTTGTGATGGAGGGTACCGTGTTGTTCAGAGGGACCATCAGTTGATACTTGATGATGTCTTCACACTTTTAGATTAGGATTTCAAGTGAAATTCATCATATCAAGTAGCGACATGGTTCTTTTTTAAGCTATATGCATGTTATTGTTTCAAGCCAATGCATTCTCTGTGGAAGTGGAATCTTTGAGGTTTGGCTTACCATGAAACCTCTTCACATGGGACAAATGTACCTAAAGACATCATCAAATGAAGATTTTCATTGCTCAAAACATTTTACAGTATCTGAATCCATATACCACCTCTGTCAAATTCTGATTTTACAGAATACCTTTTAGTGCATGCCAAAAAGGAGTGAGAATTCTTAATCCCGAGTAATCATACCATGGTAATAGTCTTAGTAAGAATATAAAACATGAAATAAAATTCATCTTTGTATTTATAAGGTTACAATAACTTTTTTGTTCTAATTGGAATGCCTAATTAGAAAACCAGGTTTCATATCTGAATTCAGTACCATATTTGCCTTTTGGTTAAAATCATATAACGTCTAACAGTTGCGTTTATTAATTATATGCTTTTGTGTATACAATTTGTCCATTTAGAATTATTAATTAGAATAAATTTTGTCAACCAAATCCAGCAACAACTTACGCCATTAGAAGGAAATGAACGAAAGATTTTTATGTAAAATAATTAAATTGTTATTTGGTTACAAGGTATTACCATTTATTTGACCAGTAGAAGCAATATACAAATTGTAATATAACCAAATTAGAATGTAGGTTTTACAATTTATTAAAAACCGATAATGTAGAACTTTTAACAAGTGTAAAGGAGATTCACAATGAGAAAAAAGGGGATGAGTAGGTATGGCTTTTCCTGTACAATAGAAACCACAAATATTGAGAAAAAAAACATAATATCTATATTGTGATTTTATCTATAATTATCTATAATTATCTATAATCTAGGTCATAAATCAAGAGTAATCTACATTAGAATTCCATATACAAATATCTATATTGAGCTCTCCTGAAGAAACAAGAAAACTGAAAGGAATCAAAATAAAATCTAGTGGGGGGAAATCCTTCATTCGACCAGGAAAATTCTCAGCTACAGACTTCAATCTGAGAGAACTTTTTCCCCTACATGAAACAATCTCATAAACAAACCTCTCTTTTGATGAGGTTGGACCAATACAGGTTATCATCACTGTATTCCCATTAGTTTCTGTGCCCTTGTTGAGGAGAAAGAGAACCCCATCTTCTTCTGCCTGCAGAATAAGAAATTGTTCATCCATCTGTAAAGAGATAGCCAATGGATAATTATATTTGAATCGTCTTCCAGAATCCCAGTGTTTACTGCTGAAATGCAATGCCAACTGTTCAAATGGCCCAACATAGTTACAGTCTTGAAGTGGACAGGTACACGGAGAATAGATGCAGGTTACTTCATGGTTATTACTGGTCATGCAATCCACAGTTTCATTGCAACCATATTCTCTGTTTCGACAAGGGGCTTTGACTGATTCGACTATAACATCTACATCTCCACTCAACATAGTTCTGCTCCTTGGAAAATCTAGGATGGCTTCCTGTAGAAAAAACTTGTTTTTGAGAGCTCAATCTGCAGATTTCAAAATAAAAAAAATGCATGTGCACCAACACACACTCGTCTTAGGAGAGTATAGAAATAGAGCTTCCACTAATAACTCGTTGATAACTTTGGCATTCGTTAAGGAATAAATTAAAGTAGCTATTACAGTTATGAAAAACTATAAAATTCAAGCCCCAATGCATTCTCACTGATTACTTCTCCCTTGAATAAGATTAGTAACACGAGTACTGCTTTAAAATTGACCAGTTAATAATCAAAAACAGAAATCTGAGGAAAAGCTCAACCCAAAATCACCATCGAAAAATACAGAACAAAACGAATATCTCAAACTTAATTAGCGGCATGGGAAAGCCATTTTTCTTTAAAGTCATATCAAGACCCTGTCACTCTTATATATTCATGTGAACCCAGTATAGAAACATGAGCAAGCTATTATCATGAATTTAAGTTACAACAGTGCCCTTGAAGGAAGTCCAGAAAAGAAAAATAAGAAGTTTTTGTATAAGCAGCTTCCAATGCAAAGATAAAAAATCTGTTCGTTGTATAACATGTTCAACAACCCTTTGGTTTATCATCATCGTTATGACCTCATCATCGTTATGACTGCCTGCCAATGATCCAATAATTAACTAGACAGCAAAACAAAGAGACTAAAGACCCAAAGTAACTAGTTTATAACCCAACCTCACCAAAGAGACTAAAGACCATTGGGCTTGATTTTTGCAAAGTACGGGTCATGTTAATAAGTTCTTTCACGTAATGCACCTTCTTACCATCTTAAAAACGTTTCACCAAAATCTATAGCCATCCCATATAAAAGAAAACACATCTCATGGTCACTCAATCATTTTTCAATCAAACTTTTAAATTGTCTTACTATCTTGTTTCTTCTTCACTGTAAGGTCAGAAGGAAACTCAACTATGCATTGGCCTTTTTTACTTCACAAAAAGAAAAGTAAAAATTTTGGGTTCATAACTACAAAAGATATAGGCATAAAACAGTGCCTTTTGACATGATTTTATGGACATGCTAAGACGCTAAGAAGCTAGTAATGAATGTCAATGGCATCATCACCTCATTTAATACTGTTCTAAGAGGACCATGCCCAATCCCAGTGTTTTCTGTGATGATTGGTGGCCCATCTGAATGATCTTTACACTCTGGGAACACCATATAGTGACGTTTCTTCTTGCTTGCTAGCTGCAAAGTAAAAGCATACCTCAGTAGACACCTAAATCCACTAGTTTAAAAGAAAATATCCAATGTGTATTGTTTCACATAAAAGCAGCCCAGTCAGTTGAATTACTTTTAACACTTTAAATGATACATTCTCCTAATACAGTTTTGATTGGTTGTAGGACATGATATCCTTTATGACTCGTGGTGGGGAGCTGAGATCTTTCCACAATTTACTCCCATTGCAACAAAATGTGTATTATTTAAATGCACTGTTGAAGCATACGAAAATATTTTGAAAAATAATAGAAAGCAAGTCTTAAAGAAGATGTCAAAGGGTGTTTTCAGAAATAAATCCACCACTATAAAATTGTAAGATGAAATATCATTTTCAGAGAAAATGCAATCAAATTAGAAATATCATACTTTCCAATGACTTGCATTCAATTGAAAAAGGCTTTCAAGAGACTGTTTAACATTGAACTTTTTTCACCATGAGAACATCTCATGAAACAAATGGTTGGCAGAAGCCTGCTTTAAGTCCTTTTCATCTCCTTGAGGGTTTTTCTGATTTCTACAATTAAATAAACTATTTTGACCTAAAAATAGGAAAATAAATACCACATTTTCCCCAATACAAGTGTAGCATTATAGTAAATAATTTGAATGCCATTATCTACCTCCCCAGAACCATAGCCACCAAGTTCCTTTTCTCGTTTTTCTCTCTCAGAAATCTCCTCCTCTCCCCAAGAAAACAGATATGGAACTGTTGTTGAAACTGGGGCAGAAGACCCTTCAAGAGTTATGCTCTCATAGTAGAAAAGCTGAAAAGAAAGAGTTTAAAAACATATATATTGCTTAATAAGTTAAATAGAAATTGATGCAAAAAATAATTTTACCTGCAAAAATAAGAGACAACCACCAACAGCTCTTTGCTTTCCTTTATGGAAGCGCGATACTTCTCGAACTAGCCTATCAAGCACAAATTTACTCCAGTTATACTGATGTACAAGATCCATATTTGTCAAAATGTGGAGGAATGACGGACTAACATCCAGCCTAGCTGTTGGGGACAGAAGAGTTCCCAACACATAGAGAACAAAAGACCTCTTAAAATCATCTCCAGCCTCTGCAGTAGCCAACCTGTCCTCTAAAAGTCTCACTGAAATTCCATGATTTATCGCATTGTAACTGCTCCGCAAATCTGAAATCAAGTCTTCTGGACCAGAGTTCACCACTTCTTTGCCACTGGCTGATAATCCCAATACTGTCTCCACATCTTTTGGAGTTAATGGCAAGTGCGCACTGCTGATCTCTAAGCTGCAATTAGTAGCATCAAATCTCTCCAATAACCAAAGACACAAACTGCGTCGAAGAGTTCGACATCTAAGTCCAAGGAGGCTCCCGAAGCCCATGCTCTTTACTGACTCCTTCTGTTCAGGTGTGAGGCGCTGTAACACATTGAATAAGCGACCTGGGGAGCATCTTGTTACCAGTTTAGTCTGCATTATTTAATCTTTAACATTAAGATTCATCAACTATTGAAATGAATTAACGAATCAACCCATGTGCTTAGAATTACCTGTTTCCTTGGCTTGGGTTCAGGGGCAGCAGCACCAGAACTCAAGTAGCCATCCCACACTTTTCGTGCATGCCTAGCATACTTTTCCTTCTCTTCAAGACTCATTGTTTTCCATGCATTTGAGGCAGCCTTTGTTGCCTACCAAAAGAAAAAAAAAAATACTAAAATTAACAACTCCATATTCAGTTCAGCTACAAATGACGAACAACAAAAAACCCAGAAATTCAAAAAGTAAAAAGGATGCTCACAGCTTTAAGGCCTGGTGACTCAGGATGGGAAGCAATGTACTCTTTGATAAATTCCTTACTGCAACAATTCAAGACTTAGTAAACAACTAAAAAAACTAGCAATTGTAATTTAATATCTACGCACTGTCAGTTTACAGTCAATGTAATCACATATTTAAGAAATTAAAAGAAATCACCTAAAATACACCCAGGAACATGCAGGACGAGGAATCAAAACTTCCTTCTTCCTCTTCATCTTTTTCCTTTGCCCTTCTTCAATTATAACATGTTCTTCAACCCTTTGGTTCACCATCATCGTCATGACCTCCACATTCTGAAAAAAAAGTTCAAACTTAAATAAAATAAAAAAAATAGTTCTGACACCAAGATGTCAATCCATACTAAAGATTCTCGGACTGTGGGTATAAATATAACAGCAATCCATCTCATATTATATAAAGCAAATACAAACTATACAAAAGGCAATTCAAATATTTACTAGAAGGAAAGAAAAACCAATAATCATGGGTCACAACACATGGCTGATATAAATAATTTTAAGAAAAAATTCCTACGATATTTTTTTTCTAAAAAAAAGGCATAAGCATGGTGAAAATGCAAAAATAATACTGAAGTTAGAATGGCAGTGCTCATACTCACATAAGAACAACCAATGGTAGAAGGAAAGGGAATCGACGAAAGCGTAAGTGGTTCTGCTCTCTCTCTGGTGAATGGTGAGTGAGTGAGTTCGTTGACTTGTTTCTTCTCTCCTGGTAGAAGTGACACGAAACTCACCGTTTCAATTGGCTCCTTACGTCACAGATTCAATGGTTTAATTGGACCCGGTCCGACCGGAATGGGAAATTCAACCGTGTCTCATCGGCTAAATCTCGCGCTCCGGTTTTTGAGTTCATACAAAAAGGTTTGAGAAGAAATATAAATTATTTTCCAATTTTATGAACTAAAAAAAGTTATAAACGTTAGGAGTTTGATATCTAAACATTGTAAGAAATTAGATGAAAATTTTAATAGAACATACTCAAAATAGAAAATTTCAAGCATAATTGTTTTTACAAATTAAAAATTCTGTAAGCTTTAATTTATTAAAAATATTTATTTTTATCTAAAAATATTTTTAGTGAAGTTTTTTCCAAGCGAAGATGGAAGTGTATGTTAGGCATTAGAGAGGTTCTTTGTTTTTCTTTTCTCTTGAAGATTCTAAAAAAGCTACGACTTCAGTTAAAAACAAAAGGCCACTATCAAGGGTATGTATGAGTAGTTTCTTTACAAATATTTTTAAGTGTTGAAATTAAGTTGTGAAAATATTATTTCATAATCTTTTTTACTTGTAAAAGTGCCTACGAATTTTATCCATATAAATTGTTAATGTAAAAAACATTTTAAGAAAATTTATTCATATAAATCCGAAAAAGTTTGCAATGAAGTAAATTCGAAGATTGCATTTACATATTCATCATTGTTGTCTGTTTATTTACTGACATCAAAGAGAGAAGAGAAAACTATAAATAGACCATATAAATTGATTTAAGATTAACATATAATCAAATTGGACGTAATAAAACTTAATGATTTTTGTAATAATTATCTTAATATTTATATTTGGATGAAATTTTTTTAAGAGACTATTATTTTGTAGTAGATGTTTTTTGGATGTAATATTTGTGAAGAATTTTAAATTTTATATTTAATGAAAACATCTATCTTAATTAAAATACTGTAATTTTATTTTGAAAAAACAAAATTGGGTAATTCCGCTTCATCTCTGTGTCTTTTAATTTTAACTTTCTAATTATTTATTTTTCTTCTCTTTCAAAATATTGTGTCTGATTTCTATATTGTTTAGTTTCACAACAGATTTGTCCGAAAGTTACTTAAATTTATAAATTGTACCTTAAAAAAATATTTCCTGTTTGCGATGAAGTAATAAAAGAAATTGCATCCTCGAATTCAAAACACAAATTATGTAAAATTAAGTAACTTTTGATAATGAATTAAACTCGAATGTAAAGTTGATTTTGAGTTAAAATAATTTTAGATAAATAAACTTTCTATAAGATAAAAAATCACATTAACTTTTGTCGTTAGTTTTAAAAATAAAATAATCTAAATATCGATATTATCCCTTCAAATTAGTTTAATAATAATTAAGCATACATTCTCTGATCATTGATTTAATTATTTAATCTATTTTATCATTTTTAATATTGACAGTAGTACAGTTATATTAAATATGCATAAAAATTCAATATTTATTAATGATCTTGAAACTAGAAAGATCATGGCATGAATAAAAATGAATTCAATAGTTGTATCATGAACTATAAGCTTGAAAATGAACCTGTAATTTGTTTTAGTAAGTTCTAAATATAAAGTTTAGTATTAAAAAAATCAATTCAAGCAAAAACACTATTACTTACTGTTCCTCTTCAACGATAAACGACGTCGTTCACCTCTGTCTCAGGCAAAATTATCCTTTACGAAACTCGCCTTGAATTTCTATTTTTTCCCGTTTCCAAGTGACCGTTTTGCAAATTTTCAACTCTCCTTGCTCCTCCGTCCGCCGGAGAAATCAATGCCAATCCACTAAACCCCCAAACCCATCGCCGCAATGCGAGTCTCGTCCCCCTCCGCGGGAGCGTCGTCGCCTCATGGCGACGACCACCGCATCTCCAACATCGGCAGCCGCGATGCCGAGTCCCTGTTCCGCACCAAGCCTATTGCTGAGATCCGGAAGACTGAGGCGGCGACGCGGAGGCAGATCGAGGACAAGAAGGAGGAGCTCAGGCAACTTGTCGGCAATAGGTACCGCGACCTGATCGACTCCGCCGACTCCATCGTCCGCATGAAGGCCTCCTGCAACGGCATCTCCAGCAACATCGCCGCCGTGCACGGTCGCATCCGCTCTCTCTCCCTTTCCCAATCGCAGTCCCAAGCCAAGCTCCATTCCCAGTCCCGAGCCTGGACCTACGGCGCGGCGTGCCGCGTTAAGTACCTCGCCGACACGCCCGAGAATATCTGGGGCTGCCTCGACGAAGGAATGTTTCTGGAGGCTGCGTCGCGCTATGTGCGTGCCAAGAACGTGCACCATCACTTGTTCGTCGATTCTGATGACCAGAAGAAGAAGTTCCTCTCCAATTTCGCCATGCTTCAGCATCAGTGGCAGATCGTTGAGAGCTTCAGGGCGCAGATCTCCCAGCGCAGCCGCGATCGGTTGCTCGATCGCGGCCTCGCCATTGCCGCTTACTCCGACGCGCTTGCCGCCGTCGCCGTCATCGACGAGCTCGAGCCTAAGCAGGTATTTAGTTTCTTCGCATTGAATTATGGATTTGTGCCTTGATTTGTGGGTGTGAACTGTGGAGTGATTAGTCGACGAAAGAAAGATTTGAAATGGACTTAATTAGTTTAAGATTTGGACAGTTGCTGGATTCGATTTAAACGGATTTTTTTGTAAAACAGGTATTGGGATTGTTTTTGGAATCAAGGAAGTCGTGGATAGTACAAGTTTTGGGGAATGCTGGTCCTGGTGATGCTTCCTCCTTGGTGGTTACGGTCTTGTGTGATGTGTTGGGTATAATTCAGGTTACTGTGGGTCAAGTGGGTGAGTTGTTTTTGCAGGTTTTGAATGATATGCCCCTTTTTTACAAAGTCATACTGGGATCTCCTCCGGCATCTCAGTTGTTTGGTGGGATTCCCAATCCTGACGAGGAAGTTAGGCTCTGGAAGTCATTCAGAGATAGACTGGAATCGATCATGGTGATGCTTGATAAGCGTTACATTGCTGATACCTGTTTTGCTTGGTTGAGAGAGTGCGTGAGCAAGATAAGTGGAAGAAATTTGATTGATGCCATTGGCACTGGCCAGGATTTGGCTTCTGCTGAGAAATCAGTAAGGGAGACGATGGAGAGCAAGCAAGTTCTTCAGGGGAGTCTAGAATGGCTGAAGAGTGTTTTTGGCTCGGAGATTGAGTTGCCTTGGAGTAGGATTCGTGAACTTGTTTTGGAAGATGATTCAGATCTTTGGGATGAGATATTTGAGTCTGCTTTTCTTGGCAGGATGAAAGCAATTATTGACTTGAGATTTAGGGAGCTAACTGGTGCTGTTGACGTGGTAAACTCAATTTCTGCTGTAGGTGAGCTGTTTACCAAGCTGGATGATGTTCAGGTGTACTTCAGCAGACCTTCTACGGCTGGTGGTGTTTGGTTTTTAGAATCGAATGCCAGAAAAACTGGAGTTGCTTCTGGGTTAAAAGTTCATCCTGAAGAGAGTGAATTTCACTCTTGTCTTAATGCTTACTTTGGTCCTGAAGTCAGTCGAATCAGGGATGCAGTTGATGTTTCTTGTCAGAGCATCCTTGAGGATCTTTTAAGTTTCATAGAATCTCCAAAGGCATCTCAAAGACTGAAGGATCTGGCACCATACCTGCAAAGTAAATGTTATGAATGTGTATCTTCAGTATTGATGACACTGAAAAAAGAGCTGGATAGTTTATATGCCCCAGCACAAAATAGTGAATCGCCAAGTGCTGTTACTGTTGAAAAGTCTCTTTTCATTGGACGAATATTGTTTGCATTCCAAAATCATTCTAAACATATGCCCCTGATACTTGGTTCTCCCAGATATTGGGCTGGTGGAAATGCATCTGCAGTTGCAAAATTACCTTCTTTGGTGAAACAATCTCGATTTGGATCTGATTCTACTATCTGTGATAGTCCAGGAAAACCAGCAAGCCTTGGCTCTAAAAGACAAAATTCATCTTCCATAGCTGCTTTGCTTGGCGTGAGAGAAGGTGCAAGCCCTGAATTGGAAGAATTGAATAAGACAATAGGAGACCTTATCATTAGAGCTTACAACTTGTGGATATTATGGCTCTCAGATGAACTTTCTGCCACTTTATCTCGGGATCTTAAACAAGATGATGCTTTATCTTTGAGTACACCCTGGAGGGTAAGTGATATTCACCTCTCCCTTGACGTGTTTTCTTTGTTTGTATGTGATGGTTTAATCTTGTTTTCCTTTTTCATAAGATCATGATTTGCCAATATTTCATTTGCGAATGTATAGTTTTTTATGAACCTTTATGTCGAACTATAATACTTATTTATTCCTTTTGAAGACCCCTGTTGTTAAAGTTGTTAGGTGTGAAAAAATGGAGAAGTAAAACATGACAAGGAGGATAAGAAGTTCTTTACGAATATAGAGTAAAATGAAAACAGAGAATACAGGAAGTCAGCAAGTTTAAGCTCTTCATTCTATTTGTATGTACATCACCAGAAGGGAAAACCACTTAACAAATTGACATTGGGCAAAACCTTGATTCGTTCTTCAGCATTTGTAGCTTAGCATATCACGTGATTCTAGTCTGACATGATAAATTGTCTATCAAAACACATCATTATGATCTTTTACTTTGCAACTGTTGTATTAACGAATCTTGTGGGTATTGGTGATATACCTAATGAAAAGTTGTGGCCCTTAAATATAAAATCAGATTAACGTCTGTTTACCTTCTTGAAAGGATAATGGGTGTCATCAAACTCACATTTTCTTGTTCTAATGTTGTTTTTTCTTAGTAGGACCTTGTGTTGGCGATATGTTGGCCAAGTTATAGCTTTTCATCTTGGAGTTTTTTATTTTTGCTTATTTGGACAGGGATGGGAGGACATCGTTATCAAGCAAGATCAATCTGATGAGAACCAATCGGAGATGAAAATTTCTCTTCCATCTATGCCTTCTCTGTACATCATCTCATTTCTCTTTAGAGCTTGTGATGAAGTTCATAGAGTTGGAGGTCATGTACTTGACAAGAAGATTTTGCATAAACTTGCATCAAGGCTACTGGAAAAGGTAGGTTTTCTTGTGGATGTTTTAGTCTGCTTGATCTTAATTTTCACCATCGTGACTTTCTCACTAATTTGTTGACTGTCTTTCCTCTTTGTTATTTATAGAAAATGAAATTTCATTGAAAATAAAAGAATAAGGATGGTATGGATGTATTTTCAAAATAGCATAGAACAGAAGACATTAGACAATAAGAAGTGAACTAAGAATTCATTAAGGAATCTCTCTGCAGTATTTCAATACCATGTTAATAATAAGCTGAAGTTTAAATTAGTTGTATTAACTGTGGCTGCGTTCCAATTTCTGTGTCAGCTTACGTAAAATGGGGTAAGCAGTGTAGTCTTTCTTAGATCTATCTCAGTGCAACCTTTTATCTAGAATAGTCAAAGGCCTGGTACATAGCCAGCCTGCATGAGTATTGGAGCTGCAGAGTGTGGTGGCACGTTTGAATTCAATCTTATTTGTAGAGAACTAAAGGCTCCTGGGTAACTCTATTATTGACAAGTAATTATTTCTTCATTTATCGATATATATTATACATATACTTGCATGCATTTTCGGTGTTTTAATAACATTAATTATAAAACTCTGATTAAATTAAAAAAATTGTAGTGCTTCAAGTCTCATTTACGAGATATCTTTGTGTGTAGAGTGTGTTGAAAGTCAATACACTCATTTTATGGATATTTTCAAACAACTCACGTCAATTTGCCTTTGCCTGAGGCATTAGAGCAGATGCCTTTGTGTGTGTGTTGAAAAACAATACACTCGTTATATGGATATTTTCAAACAACTCACATCAACAATACGCCCTTGTCAGAAGCCTTAGAGCAGTTACCTATCATTTCAAAATTCATGAAAGAGTAACTAAAAGAATAAAAAAGAATTAACGAGAAGGACACAATAGAACTTATGGAGTTCATTTACGGAAAATAATATTTTGACACCTTTTTAAAAATATACATCCAGTTTATAACCCCTTTTAATAATATAATAATGTATATTAAATTTTTAAGTTAAAAAATACAGTTTATAATGATGTCAGCGTATCATCACTCAGTCCAGAAACAAATACATGCATATCACTTAGACAAACATTAATTAATAATAACGATAAAGGTTGGCCATAAAGATTTCCACTCTTTCTAGGAAAAGAGTGAAAATCTACTGTTGAAACGGATGAGGTAAGACTTGTCTCTAAAAAATTGTTTGGTTAAAATCTCTGCAAATGGATCATACTAGATCATACCTGTAGCCAGTGTTATCTCGGTTAGATATATGGTTTTTTTACATTAAATGCCGAAATATGATATGATTTGATGGAAATATTTCACCAAATATTTTCATCATTAGATATGAATTTGTTCCTTATTATTTTATTTCTTCTTTATTTTAAATGAGAATATTTATGTGTGTACACAGCAAATTATATTCCATCTCCATATCTCTGTTCTGAATATGGTGCTAGAGTGGTACCATCTTGTTTTGTCATTTCCTCTCCGCTTTGGTATCAAGAGCCTGACAACGGAACGGAATCCATGCTTTTCCTTTCGGCTCAGTACCCATAGGAATAAATTATTTACAAACCTTGTGTTTTTAGGTTTCTTCTTTTTTTTCTTGGCATCGCCATTCATCGCTGACAACTTTTCAACAAACCATTTCTGGCCAACATTACTATTCACAGCTGATGACTTTTGGGCAAGATTTTTTCCGGCGAGTGTTACTATGTATTGCTGTTGTCTTTTTGGTGAGTGTTGTTTACCATCTACGTATTTCCAGCCAGTATTGTTCATTGCCAATATTTTTCCAGCAAGTGCTGTTTGCAGTCAACTTTTCTGGCAAGTTTCTTTTTCCGTCGAGCTTTTTCCAGCTGACATTAATGTTACCAACTTTTTTTCCTGCTTACTTTCCACTGCCAACATTTTCCGGATTAGGGTCTTTTTTTTTTCCTTTTCTTTAGTTGAGCATTTTTTGGCCGATAACCGCCACAGTTGGCATCGCCTTGCAGTTTTATAACCATTTTTCCTCTCTGCCAGTTGTCGTGCTCTTTGAGCATTTTGCTTCCTAGCAGCAATTGTGTCTGAGAACATTTTTGCTTTATAGTAGCCACCGTTTCCTTTGAGCATTTTTTCATTCCGACAGAGGTCACCTCCTCTTACCATTTTTTTCTTTCTGACATGGTACCTTGGCACTACCATCATCAATGACCTGTTTTGTCACTAATTCTTTCAACATTATCTAAATAAGACCGATCATTGATTTAGTTACGGTACCATCATCTGTGACCTGTTTTGTCTCTAATCCTTTCAACATTATCTAAATGAGGCTGATCATTTATTTAGTCAGGGTACTGGTTAGTGGTTGAAGTAGTGTGTCAATGATAACTGCAGGAACTAGTATTGTATGGAAATATTAAATTGTTAATATTATATTTAAAATGATTTGTAGCACAGTAGTTAAAGTATGCTTTACTAGCCCAAGGTTGTGAGTGTTTGATTCAAAATGCCAGTGTTCACATTCATATTGTAAAACTGATTCCATCAATATTTCCATTTACCCAAACCTTGCACTGTGCACAGTTCCCGTCAACGTCTTAACCCTGCCCAATAAGCTTACTACAGGTCTAATCAATTTTCCTCCGTTTTTCAAACAAAAACCATGTCTCGTACCTTTTGGGTGAAGCAGCACTCTGAGTTCTCGTTCATTTCTTGAATTCAATATTTTCTTCCTTTCACAAAGCTCAACCATCTAATTTTTTTGGGTGAAGGAGCACCGTGCTCCAATTTATTCCTCAAATTCATTGGATTATTTTTCTGGGTGAATGAATTAAGGAACCATCGTTCCCTTCTTTACACAGTTTCATTCTGTTTCCTTTTCTCTACTTCTATATGTGTACTGCAATAACCTTCTTCAAGCTTCAGCAGCTCTCTTTCTGCAAACTGAGCATGTTCCGTCTATTTCTTTTTAAAATCATTTTAAATGCATACGACTCGGCCAGTTAGATGTGAGCTCAAGTCTAAGCCAGCCAAGTCATACTGTCCGTATCAAGTTGAGTGCATAACCTATCCATAGAGGTTCCCAGACTGGCCATATGACCAGTTTCCAAATCTAGTGATCACTCGTGTTAAGTTTTACAACATTGCTTATAGTGCCTTGTTGTTTATATTTTACCGTGAACACAAGTACCTAGCAAATATTGCTCATATGAAAGTGCCATTGGTGACTCTTTCTTTCTGTAATCCCGCTTAATTAAAGTACTAAAGGAACCCTATTTTATTTTGAGATCCCTAAGCAACAGATTGAGACTGAATTCCAGTTCCATTTTAATAATTTTTTTTCACTCTATTGTTTAATGTTTGCATTTAATTTTCTAGGCAGTGAGTTATCAAGTTATTGTGCAAAGTGTGCTCTCTTTCTATAATCCAGCTTAATTAAAGTGTAAAATTTATTTTGAGATTTTTACTCCACAGATTAAGACTGAATTCCAGTTCCATTTTAATAGTTTTGTCTAGTCAATTGTTTAACGTTTGCTTTTAATTTTCTAGGTTATCTAGTTATCATGCGTTACTGTTCCAATGATGTTCTGCTATTTTCTTGACGGCATGGACATCTACAATGTTTGTATCTTATTATACAGGTAATTGGAATCTTTGAGGAATTCCTCTCCACTGAAGAGAGTGGTGTTCACCAAGTTTCAGAAAAAGGAGTTTTGCAGGTTTTGTTAGATGTCAAATTTGCTACTGACATTCTCTCTGGTGGTGATTTAAATGCGGTTGGAGTACCATCTAGTCAGACAAAAGCAAAGCTACCTGTCAGAAGGAAACAAGACCAGAGTTCTGCTATCTCTGTCATTAAAGAACGTTTAGATCAATTGTTAACTCGTCTTTCTCAGAAGCTGGATCCCATAGACTGGCTTACGTTAGTATCTTATGCTCCCGATAAAGTTTTTCCTTTCTTTGTTTTGGTATGTTGAAGGGACATGAGATGTGCAATCCATGAATAAGATGGCTTATATAACGATTGCATATGCAAGGAAGTTGCAAAATTAGATAAGTTTATAATTAGAAAATAGAATGATAGAGCACAAAAATTTCCAAATGGTGCGAGTGAAATATTACTAAAAGAAATCTGGGATTTCAAAGAGGTCGTAATTCATTTCAAGCAACAGTGTGGAATCTGGGAGTAGTAGATCCATCCATAGCATATGCATGGTCCATTGTCTCAATCTGAAAGTTGAAACATTTTTTCTTTCTTTTCTTTGCTGTAAACCCATGGTTAGGGAAAATTCGTAGCATGCAGTTCTTGCACGGGGTTAAATTGGTAGTGTGTAATGATTTGAAGAACTTATATTTATTTCTGCAATGTCATCTGAAATCTTCTTTCTTTATCTTAAAGGTATGAACCATATCTCTGGGAGAATGAGAGACAATCATACCTACGACATGCTGTCCTCTTTGGTTTCTTTGTGCAACTTAACCGCATGTACACAGATACTGTTCAGAAACTGCCTACTAATTCAGAATCTAATATTCTGAGGTGTTCTACAGTTCCCCGGTTTAAATACCTCCCCATCAGGTTAGTCTGATCTTGTATTTCATTTCTGTTTTGTCTGTCATTTCACAAGGCATAGTTACGAACTGGTCTCCAATATCATCATTTTATTTATTTAATTTAAATTAGCTTGAAATGTAATGGTTATTCACCGACTACTTTTGTGGGTAGTTTTTTGCTATCAAACCTACTGATGTACATTACGAAGCAAGTGATTAATGCTCGTATTTACAAACCTACATCTTGGTAAATTCAGTGCACCAGCATTGTCCTCTAGAGGGACAAAGAAGACATTTACTCCTTCGTCAAATGAAATCTCTTCAAGGAGCTCATGGAATTCAATTACAAATGGAGAACTTTCTCAGAAGATAAACTTGGATGACAGTTCAAGTCTGGGGGTGGCAGCACCATTACTGAAGTCTTTTATGCAGGTAAGCCCTTTTCAAATATCGGTGCTATTTCTTGCCTTAGTTGCAGTCTAATTTTGTACATTTATCCTTTAATTAAGATATTATGAGATGTTGATACTCCATAACTACATTCATTTGCATATCACATTCATACACATCTATGACACTCCTACTGCAGTGAACTCCATCCATTTATGCAGCCACACTAATGCATCTTTAAAACGAGTTATTTTTATTCACTGTAGATAACTGTTAAACACGAAATTACAATCCAGTTTATTTTATTTTTCTAGGTTGGAAGCAGGTTCGGCGAGAGTACTTTTAAACTGGGATCCATACTAACTGATGGACAAGTTGGCATTTTTAAGGATAGATCTGCAGCTGCCATGTCCTCTTTTGGAGATATTTTACCTGCTCATGCAGCTGGTCTTCTTTCATCTTTTACTGCTCCCAGATCAGATTCATGATGCCCCAACCCAATGATTCAAATGCACCCTAATTGCTCTATTCAAGGTCTCGTTACCATAAAGTGTGATATATGATATATCTTGAAACCTTCCCAGCCCTCCACCTTTTATACGCGGCACCACTCTATCAGAGCAACTCTAAAATCATTTTTGGAAGCTCCATCTCCAAACATCCTAAACATCTCTGGAGGAAATGGATCAATAAACTATGGGATGAAGATCTTAATGTTGATTGCCGCGGTTAACTTCATTTTATATCATTTTGTCTTGGAAACGCTTGTGAATATAAATACCCAAATTGTAAGCATGAGGAAACTTGACAGGCAAAATTAGAGTAGATGGCAGATTCTAGTTCGCGTGTCATTTAGCCCAAGGAAATTGGAATGGGGTCTTGCTATTGTCAGAGTTGAGAGCTGCTATAATTCATGGCTACTGTATTTCGTGGTTCTACATTTTTGGTGTATGTCTATAGTTGCATAAATTCAATCAAATTATCTTGTTAGATTTATTTTAATGTAACACTGTATTTCAAGACGCATATTCAATGAATTGAATTCATATAAATAAGCAGGAGTTTATTTATTTTGTATTATTCATTTTGGTAAGTGTATCTAACGCGAAACACAGCTCAGAATCAACCAATATAATTGAACTTTTATAGTTGTTGAGTAAAACGAAATAGAAATAGCAACTTAATAGACACTTATCACATGCGAACGTGAACGATTCTTCTTCTATTTTCTGAGAATCCAGCACTTCCCTTTTTATTTATGGATGGAGTTTTTCAATTTTAGATTTGGATTCTAATTGCAGTCCACTTTTTGGCGGTGCCTTTTTCTTATTCTCTTACAAAAGACTTATTATTCAAAACTAATTTTGAGAACTATTTCTGGAATGTTATGATACATTATTAGACAAACTTTTCATAATATAACTATCTTTTAACTTGTACGTCACATAAATTTGTTTTTGTATTATATAAAAAATAGCTAAATGGCAGGGAGTTTTACAATATAACGTTTTTCTTCCTTTATTTAAATTTTTGTAAGAGTTTGATAGGTTCACTCTACTAGTTTCATGTAGTTATGTTTCTATTCATTCCAAAAACATCCAATGAAATTTTGTTTCCTGTTTGTATTTATGGTTGGTGTGCTTCTAATTTTTTTTTTCTATTTATGGTTGTGTTAACAAATTCAACGGAACTGTAAAAAATATAAATGGTAATGACAGGTGCAGTAGATAATTTAATTCAAATAGTTTTTCTTTAAACTTGTTCTATCTTATATTCTCGATGGGATTTTCTTTCTCCACTCTTTCCCTAACATTTAAAGTTTTACAATATTTTGTATTTGTTGTTTTTATCGGTAGATGACGTGGTATGGTGGAGGATGATAGTAACAGAGATAAGAACAACCATAAAAGAAATTATAATTAGAACGAAAGTGCCTATGAAAGAGAAATTTTCAGTACATAGTTGTCAAAAAGAAAGAAAAAACAGAGTAAAGCATGCTGAAAATATAGAGGAAACAAATATCATACCTTTCACAAGAATCGTGAAGACCGTGATTTTTTATATGAAGTTGATAAGTTACAAAATTCTAAAAGCACTAATACCATGCCATTTGTTTGGTCAAAATTTTATCAGTGAAAAAGTAGCAAATTTCTTTTTTAAGAGATATACGTTTCAACTTGGATTCTTAAATTGAAAAGGTAGATTTTTTTTCCCACCCAGAAGGTAGAATAAAAAGCTATATAATTTCCAAAAGAACATTCTCAAAATGTGAATTTAAAGCTACTTGCAAATCTCATCGCATATTATCTTATGAGCGGGTATTCTAAGAAGTTGGGTGTTAAACATAATTATCATATTACTTTTCTTAAATAAATTTATATTAAATATTACGGTTAAATATGTTTTTCTCCTTTAACTTTTAGTGAATTTTGAAATTAGTCCATTTCGAAACTTTGAATCAATTTAATCTTTCATCTTTCGAGATACGTGGATTTAGTCTTTTTAATCAAATTTTGTTAAGTTTATTTAATGTTTCTTACGCATCTCAGAATTGTATTTGAGTTGTTTATAATGTTTAACACATTTTTGCTTTAATGTTAAGTCAAATACTATTATGAAATGCGCTTGAAATGTCAAATAAACTTAATAAAATTTGATTAAAATGACTAAATCCAGGTCTTTTGAAAGATGAATGACTAAATTGGTTCAAAGTTTCGAAATTGACTAATTCCAAAATTCACTGAAAGTTAGGGGACCAAAAACACATTTAACCCTAAATATTATTATGAACTTTTATGTCGATACTTCAGAGTCTATATATTATTTGTTATTAAATATATTAGGATTAAATATGTTTTTGGTTTCTTTCCCTGACAATTAAAATTAGTTCCTCTTAGATGTAGTCATTTGAATCAAATATTGATAAGTTTATTTGATATTTTAAACGTTTTTCATGATATTATTTGAATTATTTACACACAAAAGTATGATAAATGGTATAAACAATTCAAATGATTTCATGAAAAAACATTTAAAACATCAAATAAATTTAACAAAATTTAATTAAAAGATTAAATTTATGTACTTTTAAAATTAAAATTAAATTGAATCAAAATTTAAAAAAAAAAAAACTAATTTTAATTTTTATATCAAAATTAAATAATCAAAAATATATTTAATCCAATATATTACTTTGAGTCACCGGTCATTATCTTTCTCTTTTCTGTCTAAGAATAACATATTATAATCGTAAAAGACAATTTTGTTTCTCACATTTGATTTTGACATGTAACTTGTTCTACTAGGGCATGAAGTAGCTATTCCTAGAGACCAGAATCGTGCAAGAAACATCAATTACAAATTCAATTTAAATGGTTTCCACATGCAGCCATATATATAATATAGATCTAATAAACTAATTTCAAGAAAAAATAATAAAAAAAAACGAGTTTGAATTCTCTTGCTCATCGTTATGATTATCCCAATGAAGAAAGTAAGTCTTCTTTACACAAAACAAGTTACGATGATTAATTATGGTAACTTTTTTTTTTTTAAACTTTGAGACACATAATTAAGAATGTGAGTTCTACTAATTTAAAAATTTAATTTAAATACAATACCAACAGTGTGAAAAGTTTATGTAAAGTCATTTAGTTACAAATTGGTTAATTTTTATAATAACTGTTTCAAAAATCAATCTTTTTAAGTGGCGTTTGACTCGGTTATCTTTTTAAAGTTTTTTTTTTTATCCTTAAGCAAAAAAATCTTTGTCAAACGTCTTTTCTGGCAAACTCTTGAAAGAAAAAAAAAACTTTTTTTATTTTTTTTATTTATTAAAATAATTTTGTATATATTACATTATTTTTATAATGTTAACTATTTTCTAAATACATTTATGAGACAAGATAACTGGTTTTAAACAAAACTATAATACTCTAAAAAAAATTCTCTTTCAATTTCATGTTTTTAACTAATTGAACGTGTGAATCAATACAGAATTATTGCAACATAAACATTCAAAAGAAATATATAAAAACGATATTTAAACACAACTAAAGTATTATGTTTTAACCATGTTAGTACATACTTCTCCAATTATACTATTAAGTGTTGTCACATATTAAGTATACCACTTTTAAAAAAATTTATTGGAATAACCTCGTTTCTTCAATAAACACATTACTTCAAATGAGAGAGTAACTTAATAAGTAAATATTTAAATTGGCATAAAAAATCAGTGAGTAACCTAATTTTTTCAATAAACACGCTGCTTTAAATGATAGAGAGAATAACTAATTAAGTAAATATCCAAATTGGGCATAAAGAATGAGTCTGTTCACATTATTGATTGATTTTTTCTTATAAATGAATCTTTGAGTAATAATTTTGTTTCCATGGTTGTTTCTTGATGGTTAGTATTATATAAGTTAAATGATGGATCATGGGACACCACCTTCTTCATGATTTTATCTTTTTATGTGGTAATACATGATTTTTAATTTGATTTAGTTAAAATTTGTTATTTTTTAACTATTTTAAATTATAAATGTGATTATTTTTTTGTTTAGACGATCATGAGACAAAAAGATAATCATTATGGAAGAATAATATTATTTTTACATAAAAGATATCATTATTATAAAAGAAGAGATTTGAACGAGGACTTTGAATTCTTTATTGGTTTTTTTTTTTTCTGTTGTTCATCTATTCTACTGTGTACTTCCAAAATACACCAATGATCATTAATTTTAAAATTTTTTAAATATATTAAGATTATCTTTAAAATACCAAAGTAATGTGTTTTTAATGTTCAGTACAGGACAACACAAAAAAAAACTCAGTAGAAAATTTGGACTGTTTGAATAAGATACAACGAAGTGTCATAATCATGGTTAGTGTAACTCATATTTATTTCTTTGTATACATCTTTCTTTTCTTTTCTTTTCTTTTTCTAGTGAAACTCATTTATTTTTGTATTGATGAAACTAAGACATGCATTTATGTGTATACACTTATTGGTGGGTTATTTTGTTGTTTATAGTTATTTATGAGTGGCATTATTTATGAATTGTTACTTCATTTATCCAAATTCAGATCATGGTGCAATATTTAAACTTTATACATATGATCCACAAATTTATGAATTTGTTGAAGATGGTTGGTGAAGGAAATAAAGAAGTTTCTTTGCACAATTTAGTCATGATTTAAATTAGTGAAAATCAATTAGAAGTTAATATGTAGTTCCCAAAGATAAGATAGTTGATTTCAAAAATATACTTTCATATGTTACACAATTTAGGAGATGAAATGTATGAAGCATGACTTGACTAGAGTGATGGCAAAAGTTATACCTTAATACTCATATTTGTACATGTAGATTCAAGCATTTCACATGTGCAAACTTTTATCAATGTTAGAGTTTAGTTTTAAGTATCTATATTCTTTATCACTAACTTATTTTCCTAACATGCGTACCATATGAACATGCATATATTGCTTTTCACTCCAAAAATATAGAAGCAAATAAATTTTGTGATGTCTCATTTACAATACCAGAATATAATTACAAAATCTATGAATATTTCATTCAATCCATACACAACCAACAATATTGATAGGGAAAAAGATATACCAATCTAAATCCTCCACCATATAAAAAGAAGGTTAAGTTACAATCAAAGTGCAGTAGGAGTCTTCCCAAATCGAAAAGCAAACTACTTCTATAACCAATCTTAATGTATTAGGTACACATCAGTGTGCGAATGCATAATGCAAAAGTAGTCATATAAGTTGAAGAAGTAGACTTAGATGATATCTTATAAATAAATGCTTACTACCCTGTGTTTAGAATGAGTACTTAAATGTATAAAACCTAGATCGAATGGTTTTGGATAAAAATATTTTAATCTTATATGTACAAGTCCAAACAATGAATTATATGGACTTTATAATACAAAACTTTATGCATATTTTTTTTTATAGAGGTTGAAATATCTCAAAGTACTTAATAAATATATATATATATATATATATATACTTTACCGATAAAAAATATAAAAAAGTAAAAAGTCTAAACTAAAAGAATAAAAGATAATGCTAAGTCTATTATGATTAATAATATCAAAAGAAAATATAAATTTTGCTAAATTTTTAAACGTGATTTGTTAGGACATTACTTAATATCATATAAGAATGATGAGCATGCACTAAATCATCATAAAAAAATTAACTTCTTTATTAAATTTTCTATCAGAATCAAAATTTTCAACTTTTTTTTATCTTTTCCTTTTCCTCCTTTTCATTAACCTTTGGATTTTTCTCTTTCACTTTGCTCTAATTTATGATATCTCGTGATTTGTCACCATTTGTAATACTTGGGTAATTGTGTAATATAAAATTAAATTTAAATCCAAAACATTCAAGCAAGTAATGGAAAATTCAATTTTCAGAAATATAAAAAAAATACAAAATCAAATACTTCTACTACGGAACATGGAACATGTGCAAAATAGTTTCACAATTTTTTTATGTTACTGATACCCTCACCACTAGGCTATTATCACGCTACCAAATGCAACCATTAAGTTAATTAATGTCATCTAATCTTATATCTTTGAGATTAATTAAACACATAATACTTACCTACAATACTCTCACACATCCTTATTTCAAACTTTGAGTCTTATTACAATGAACAACTTTTGTTAAATAAGAGAACTCGAAGCTCTAAAAAATTGAAAAAAAAATTATTCTGTATATATGCATGACACTTTGTTATTAAGGTAATTTTGTTAAGAGTGTAATTGATGAAAAAAAAAAAAAACTTACACAGCCCATTTACTTTAAAATTTTAATGAGAAACCTATGTGTCATCACATCCATCTTTTTAGTACCAATTTCTATATTTACTCAAAGGTAGTTTGAGAATAAATTGACACTTAATTAAAAAGCAATATATTCATTCAATTTGGAACTTTTTACTTATTTAAAATTGTGACATTATAACTATGAAATTATTATTCATCAGTTTTTATCAATGATTAATTTTATTAAAAAAAGTTATAAAGTCAAATTCTATATAGTGCATACAATTCATGACAATTGGATTTTAATTTACTTACCAAATCAAGTTACAATACAAACATCATTACAGCAGAAAAGTTTTACCATAAAAGAAAACTCAACTTTACAAATAAAGAAAATGAAATATTGAAAAAGTAATGTTAGTTTTATAAAATCCTTAAGGCATGCATTTAAGCCCCAAGATATAGCCACACACTTCGAACATATATTAATGAAGAATGTGTTTATATAACACTTGATTATTCAGGAGAAGTTTTATTAAGAATAAGTTAGATGAAAGAATTTATATACAAAATAATTATTTATTCAATGATCCATTTACAGTAAAATTTTAATGAGACCTCATTTATCTGTCTCAAACCAACTTCAGCATAAATATTACTTCTATATATATTCTGAATATCACATTGAGTTTTGACGATGTTTGTTAAAAAATTAATTATATTAACAATACTTAATAAGTAAAAATATTTAAAAAATTTAAATACATTATTTATAGTAATTAATTATATATTAACAATATTAGAAAAAAATTAATAATAAAAGAGATAAAAGAAAATGGAAAAAAGAATGATCTTCAATCATCATCACAATAACTAATTGCACCGGAAATGTTAGCATAGGAGTAAATGTTAGCATATGAGTACTTTCTATTTTGAAGTATACATCAGTACATATTATTCACAACACAAATAGAAATATAAGTATATAGATATTTATTCATCAACGGTTAGGAAATTTATTAGGAAAAGAAATAAAGAAATAATTAAATGGAATTTTAAAAAAAATCATTAATTTGGAACAGTTTTTAAGGAGTTAAAATTGTAATTATATCATATTATATATTATCTATCAGTTTCATTCAGGAATAATTTATTTATTCATTTTGAAAAGTTTACTGTAGCAATCATATTTTTGCATAAAAAAAAATACTTGATAAAACATAGTTATTATTTTTGAATTAAAATTTATGAATGAGATTTGAAGGTAACCTAGGGAATTTGGTGCAAAGGAGAGGAATATTCTGATGGTAAATGAGAAGAATTAAGAAAAGAAAAAAAGAAAAAAAGAAAATTGTTGGAAGGGAAGGAAGGGTGAGAGTGAGAGCCACGCGTGCGTGCGAGATTGTACGAAAAGCGAAGGGAAAGAAAGATTGAAGAGAGTGTTGTTTAAATTTGATGATTCCAATAGTGGTGTGGTGTGAGTCGTTGTAGTTGTCTTCCAAAAACAACCCCATGCCGTCACACATGGAAACTACGTGTGCGGGTGGTGCGTAGGATAACAACAAACACAGCGCACGATAGCCTTCACCCATGCTTGGAGTTCTCTGCGCCACTCGTCCAAAGCCCTGGCTCTTCTCCCTCGTCCATGCCGCGCCGCCTCGCCTAGCGCACGCTTCCGTCTCCCTCTCCGCCTCGCCGCCTCGCCGCCACCATTCCAGCGCCTGCAAACTCTTCGGTTCGGCTGGCGGCGCTGGCTCCATATGGCACGCTATAATGCCCCGCAGCGGTGACGGCTTCCGCCGCGGCGTGGTGGCCGTGCATGACCTCAAGGGAGAGGGATCGTGGAATGTTGCATGGGACACGCGGCCGGCGCGGTGGCTCCATCGTCCCGATTCCGCGTGGCTCCTCTTCGGAGTCTGTGCTTGCCTCGCGCCGCCGGGTTGCGTGGACGCCGTTACCGATTCCGACGCCGACGCTGTGGACGAGAGTTGCGGAGTTCTCGATAAGGAACTGAAAGTCGAGGTTTCTGCTGATTACAGAGTCACTGGTTTGTTCTTCTTCTTTTTTTTATTGTTTTATTAATTTAAAATGTTTACATTGTTTGATCGGATGAAATGAAATATAGTTCATATTTTTGGGTTTATGGATAGCATTGGGCTGGATGTGACTTATGTAAAGCGAAAGATGCTTTTGCTTTTGCTTTGGGTGGAGAGACACTTTTTAACTACTTTATGAGAAATGAAATTGGTGGAACTTTTGTTTTCAATGAGCAGGAATTGGTCTATTTTGTTTGGTTTCAAGTTTGATCGCTAATTTTGTTTTGATAGCATAAGCCTTTTTGCTTTATGGATTAAACATTGTTTTTATCATTGATGGTCTGTCGGTAGACGATTGAACAGGATGAAGCATTTTATGTTTGTGGGAGTTATCATAAGAAACTCAATACTGAGGTTTTTTAAGTTGGTACTGTTGAGTTACATTCTTTTGGAGCAATTTTTGTGTTGTTGGTGATATTCTGCTTAGCATAGAGATAAAGAAATTGTGTGAGTTTAAATTCATTTTTGAGTTATCTCACCTCGCTGAATGGTGCAGGGGTACCTGCTGATGGTCGTTGTCTGTTTAGAGCAATAGCTCATGGGGCTTGCTTAAGAAATGGGGAAAAAGCACCTGATGAGAATCGTCAAAGGGAACTGGCTGATGAATTGAGAGCTAAGGTATGATTTCCTGAGCTTAGAGAAAAAAGAAAACAAGTTTTTGTTCATTTCATTTTCATTAGTTTCTTAACCATCTTTGTGTCCCACTTTAGGTAGTAGATGAGTTGCTGAGAAGGCGGGAGGAAACAGAATGGTAAGTTTTGTAATTTGAAGATGTATGATTCTTTTGGATTGTGTTTTTCTTGGCTTGGTTATCTGTTATGTTTGATGTATGTGTAGGTTTATAGAAGGGGATTTCGATACATATGTGAAGAGGATTCAACAGCCTTATGTGTGGGGTGGAGAACCAGAGCTGTTGATGGCTTCTCATGTTTTGAAGTAAGTTCTAGAATTGAAATTGTTCTACTGAAAAAGGAGAATTGAAATTTGTACTGCTTTTAGTTGCTACTTTCATTTAATGAAATGAGAATTGAGAGGCATAAGATACTTGTCCATCCATATATATATATATATATATATATATATATATATATATATATATATATATATATATATATATATATATATATATATATATATATATATATATCAATTGCTACTTTTTGCTCACTGGAATGGTTGTCATCACAGCGTCTATTAATTGGCTTAGTGTATATAATGTTGAGTAGACAAAATCCAATTATCATTCACAATTTACACACTAAAATTATCACAACAAAAGTTGATTAATCTTTTCAACAATTTACATATTAGCAAGGTGGTGAATGGTGTAATATAAGTTTAAAAGGTATGACTTGTTTGGAGGTTGTTGTTCTTTATCTAACACAGCTGCATACTTTTTCAGGACACCAATATCTGTTTTCATGAGAGACACAGGCTCGGTGGATTTGGTAAACATAGCAAAATATGGTGAAGAGTATAGGAATGATAAAGAGGAGAATTCCATAAATGTGCTATTTCATGGATATGGTCACTATGACATATTAGAGTCTGCGTGACAGACCAAGCTGCCACCTGCCTTAAAATAAAGACATATCTCGACTTGGTCGTGCAGTACATTCAGAGTTTTTTGGGTTCGTTTTAGTTTCTTTAAATTTAGTTACTTTTAGCAGTTTTAGTTCGGCAGCAGAAACTTTATTAAATTCAAGCGAACCATACTGGTAGAATTTTTGTAGTTCTTTTTTTGGTTTACATCAGATATCAAGAATTCAATATAGAAGAAGACAATAATAAATTGCTGCAGTAATAATTTGGGATTGTGATTAGCATTTGCAAGTACACATTTTATGGTATACTTTTATTAGACTGTATATTTAACGCAGAAAAAAGAAAGGAATGGTTTTGTAATCATTTTAATACAGTGGAGTTATTAGGAATTATCATAACATTCTCATTTCTTTTTTACGAATATTTTAAAATTGTCCAGACTTTCAAGGTTTTCTTTTGTATCAAAACAAAATTGAATTAAATTTCTTAGTTATGTTTTTTGATTGTTTATTCGGTAACTCTTTGTATTCAAATAGACAACATTTTTTATTAGTAACCTATTTATATTTGAATGTCAGAATATATATATATATATATATATATATATATATATATATATATATATATATATATATATATATATATATGACAACATTTTTTAATTTTTTTCTAATTGAAAGATAAGTGTATATAGATGACAATTTTCTTTATCTCGTAAATTATGACTTATTTCAATATTTAAGCTTTATAATGGAATAATAAAAGAAATTCTTTAATCCTTTTCATAAACTTCAACTCATGATTTGAAATTTAACAAATCAAAATTAATATTAAATTGCTATGAATCATGAAACTCAAAATGAAACTAAATTATTTCTTAATACAAAAATAATTAAACAACTATAACAAATATAGTTGAGTGAACCTAACCCAACCAAACTTTATAGGGACTTTTAACGAAATTCCTACTTATAAAAGATGCATAATTAATGAATTGATATATAAATTATAATATAAACTTATATTTTAATGTGTATATATATATATATATATATATATATATATATATATATTTATATGTATGTATATGTGTGTGTGTGATTTTATAGAATGGATCAATAAATTATTAGGTCAACAAGTTAAATAGATTGATAAAATATGACCTAATTCAATTTAAACTACAATTATTTTAACTTACTTTGATCCATTGTGTTGTGTAGATTTTTAAAATTAGTCTTTCACCACTAATATTATCTTTAATGAAATGCAATAGGTCTATTTTCCTTGGAAAAAAAATGGAAAAATTGGTACACAAAATGCAAATACAACAATGGAAATCATGAGGCACATGTGAGACCAATGATATTAAGTGGAATTATAGAACAAAAAATCATACTTATAGCCAGTAATGTAGAAGCTAAACGGGAATTACATTTTCTTGGACAATAAATTGTTAAAATGTAACTTATCAATTTATTGTTTTTTATAGGAGGAAACTATTATTATTATTATTTTTACTGTTAAAATTGGTAAGAGTATTATCAATGTTTAATATTTATTTGTGTTCTGTCAGGGTGATGGTATTGTAATGATACATTTTGGGCCTATTCATATGCATTGATAATATTATATGGTAGCTTA
The DNA here is from genome assembly GCF_037176805.1 of Vigna unguiculata. NCBI lineage: Eukaryota > Viridiplantae > Streptophyta > Magnoliopsida > Fabales > Fabaceae > Vigna > Vigna unguiculata. Next base: position 38,679,470 of record NC_140798.1, read on the forward strand.
TAAAAAAAAAACAATTAAATGAGTGAATCTAATTTTTAAATTTGAGTGAATCTAATTTTTAAATCTCAGTGAATCCAATTTTTAAATTTAAGTTTTTAGATTGATGTTATATCACATTAATATAGAAAATGTTATTCCTATTGCTAGTAGTAATATAATTGATGCACATGTGTGAGAACAGAACCCAAAAACATCCTCCAGTTGGGGAAAAATGATTGTAGTGAAGACAAAGGGACACCAAAAGAATAAAGACCCAAAAAGGTTTCAATTCCCAGAAGCATCTCTAATTTATGTTCTTATAAGACATAAAATCAAGCTTAAAATCTGTAACAAATTTGAGTATTTTTCTAATTAAGTTTCTATTTTTAAGGATTCAAAAATTTTATATTTCTTAATTAAGCTATTGTTATTTAATTTTTTATTAAATTGAGAGATATACTTGTTATTTTATTCCATTTTTTTTATCTCATGTAAAATTTTGTAGTTAATATAAAAAAAATATTATAGTCTGTGTAAAACAGGCATAAGGCATTTATTGTTTTAGATGAAGAGGTGTTTGACAATAAATTGTCCCACCAATATGGATAGGAAGTTGAATAGTACCAAGTTGTCGCAGGCAGTTATATAAAATTGTAAATGGTGGAACTGTAATATCAATAATAGATTTTACTTTATTTCTTAATAAAAATGAAAATTTATTACAATAAAATTAATTTCTCTGATAACATTTTATAAAACTTAAGTTTATAAAATTAATCATTTTGTCAATCATTAAATTTAAGTATCGCATTTTTTACTTTGGATTTTTTAAGAAGAGGTAAGGAAAATTTTCAAAATTAGTTTAATTACATTAAATTTTAATTAGGTTTAGATTTTATTTAAATGAAGTAATTTGATTAAAAGGGTTAATAGGTGATGTAAAAAAAACTAGCGCATTTTATTTTGTTTAATGATCTTATTATATTACAATTTAAATATCAATTTTAACTATTATGGTTATAAGATAATAATGTGGAAGTTTTTGAGAAAATATAATGATCTCGTTATTCAATATATTTTAAATTAATATAACTAAAATTAATGACATATATCATATTAAAAAATATAAAAATAAATAAATATTTAATAAAAAAAGTTAATTAAAATTATTAATTTTTATTAAGAAATTAAAATTTAATTAATTTTTAATTTTATAAATAATTTCTTTTTCGGTTTACAAATTTTAACATAATAAATAACTATACATTTTCTTTAGTAACTATTATGTGTTATAGCTGATAATAATCTTACACTTTTCTGTCAAAATAATTATACCTATTTAAAAATTACATAATTATTCATAAGAAGTACATTTAATTAAATTTAATTTAACAACTAAAAATGCACCCCAAATCTTGGACATTCCGTTTTCTACACATAAATAATATTTTTTTTCTTGAAAGGTACATCATGAAGCCCAAACAAGAAAAAAAAAGATGGGCCTACCTTTAAATTTGTTTTACTTGTTGGGCGCTTCTTCCGCATTTCCAACGCTTCTTCTTCATTCTCAAAATTTACTATTATACCCTTCATTACTATACAGGTGAAAAGTGGATAATTGGGTAAAATGCAGTAAATTTCATTTACTCCGTACCAATTCCTCTACACCTCATTCATACTATTTCTTCTCCCGTTTCTTCTCCGTCTCATTACCTCATTATTGTGCATTCATTAAAATTTGAAATATTTGTGAAACGGAATACGAATTCCGTTTCAGAAAAATGTGAAACGGATTTTGTAATCCGTTTCACAAAATTTTCAATTTTTTTTTTGTGAAACGGATTACAGAATCCGTTTCACATTTTTTCTGAAATGGAATTCGTATTCCGTTTCACGAAAAATTTGAAATATTTGTGGAACGGAATACGAATTCCGTTTCATAAAAATGTGAAACGAATTCTGTAATCCGTTTCACAAAAAAATTTTCCTTTTTTTGAAACCAAAGATGCTTCCAACCTGAATATTATATGTTACAACCAATTTTGAATGGCTAAAAACACCGCTGTTTCAGAATAATTTTGTCAACTTGTACGACTTGCCTGTTGGAAGGCACCGTTTCTAATTAATGAAGAAATATCTTTTGTTTGTTGAGATTATTAATTAAAAGTTAACAGGGAGAGAATGTACACTCATTTTCCTCCCTGTTCATATTTCCTTCATCCTCACCTACAAACAAAAAAAAAAACCCTTCAAAGATGATGAACCCAAACACCCAATTTTTTATCCTGAAACCCTTATATTTTCTCATCACCAATTCCTACATCATCATCTTCTACCTCCTTGCCCAAATCACTTTCTCTCAAGTCGACCCTAAATTCACTGCATGTGCACCCAAAACCTGCTCCAACAACAACCAATCTATAAGTTTTCCCTTTTACATCCAAGGAACGCAACAACCTTACTGTGGGAGCCCTGGTTTTGAAATCTCGTGTGCCGCAGATGGCTCCCCTACCCTCAATCTTTCTCACACCCAATACCTCCTTCGTTTCGGTGAAAAAGCAAAAAAAAACACCAAAACGGATTCCAGGTTCTGTTTCAGCCTCCTCCGAGACGGATTCCAGAATCCGTTGTAGTGAAAAAAAAAGGAAACGAATTTTGTATTCCGTTTCAGCTTTTTGCGAAACGAATTTCACAATCCGTTTCGGTAAAAAAAAAATTTAAAACGGAATGTGTGTTCCGTTTTAGCATTTTGCGAAACGGATTTCACAATCCGTTTCGGTAAAAAAAAAACGGAGAAGAGCGAAAGATGGGGCCTGCGGAGTTGCGCGAAAGAAAGGAAAAAGGAGAAAAGGAGCCTGCGGAAGCTCTATGGGAGAATGGGAGAAGAACAGAATGTGGGAGAAGAGAGGTGAAGAGTGTGTGGAGGCAGTGTGGGAGAAGAGTTGTGGGAGAAGAGACGCGCAGCACAACACCTAGGTCAAAGATTCTTCTGGGGGTGCATGGAATCTGATTCTTAGTGCTTTATTGGGGTGCGTTTTGGGGTGCAGATGCGATAAAAGAGATAGTAACTCTTAATTTTTACCATGGGCAAACATGGAAATAAATTTGGTTTTGGGGTACAGGAGAGATTATTGGAGGTGTAGGGAGAAACCCCTTACTTGTTCAAACATTTATGAATTAGGACCAAAAAATATGACTTATCCGATTCCAAAATTAAAGATGAGATTGCCTCGTGTATGTTTAAGGATTTACTTTTTTTTTTCCTCAAAATGTGATTTATTTTTCACTAAAATAATAAAAATACATAAATAATATCTTGATTATTGATATCATAGTATGTGATATGTTTTATTTAGAAGGGAAGAATTATATATTGATCAATCCATAACATGTGAATGTATTTCAGATAGGAATCTCAAACCATTCACTCATTTGATTTTATTTTCTTTTATTGTATTCAAAACTTTTTATGAAATGAGTTATACTAAGGGTAAGGGTGTTGTCCCATTGTTTATTCTATTCCCCAACCACAAGCCACCATTACACAAAATTTAGTCTAATTCTTATCATGTGCCGTTCGAGTTATGCAACAAATCACTTGTTCTATAAAACGTAGTTAGCCACATAATTTTTCTTTTAATGAAAACAAAAAATAATTTATTATATTTTTATGAAAAATCTTTATACTTTTCTTTTATAAACTACATATAATGTACACTTTTTTAGAAAAGTAAAGTAGAAAAATTATTCTCTCCTTTTATAACTTTTTGTGTTCGCTTTTTCTTCTTTAAATTCAAGTGATAATATATACTTATATCAACCAATGCACTTATATACAATATATACTTATATATACTTAATAAATTTTAAATTTTTATGATTAGATTTAAAATTTTCAATTAAATCCTACCTAACTTTTTCTATTAACTCAATGACGTGGCTGTTATGGGCCTATTATCTTGCTATCTGTCACCACATGATATATTCTCTGAACATGCATGAGTAGGATTGAGGTTATTGGCGTGACTTTGTTTGGTATTCGTATCTCATTGTTAGACTTCAACATGTGACAGCAACTTAATAAGGGTTGGCAAGGTAATAACGATTAAAAGTCATGTATTATAACAGTAACAATTAGAAAGAGTTAACGACGTATATTCAATTGAAATTTTAAATTTATTAAATACTTAATAAACTATACAAAATTATTAAAAACTTAATTAAAAATTCCTAAATTTTCGGCCACTACAGTTATTCAATAAACATAATCAGCACAAGTTTTTACGTGTATCCTTCGTTTCAAAGATTCTGAAGATTATCTTTTATCATCGTGAATTGTGACAAAATCCCATTTATTACAAACGGATTTTACTCGATGTCACAGAGACTCACAAAATTGTTGTTTTGGTATTGTGTTGGAGACCTGTTAAAATGGATCAGAACTCCACTCAACAAGTGAATTCGACTTACTAAAAATTGGATTAAATTGGGTTGAAATTTTTTTACAAATTTTAATACAAATTAATTTTTGATTTGGTCCACCTAGGACTCAGTTCATCCATATTGAACCCGTAGTGAGACGAGTTAGTTCACCAACCCGCAAATAAAGAGTCATAAGTATTTTGCATTTGGGTCAAGTTAAGTTGTTTTCTTTAGCCAACACAAAGATAATTTATATTTTTGTAATTTTGGTGTGTATTTAGATTGTATTAAAATTTGTTTAGATTTTAATTAGAATTATAATTTAGTTTTGACTGAAAAAAAAAATAAATTATATTTTTTTTAATTAAGTGAATCTGATTAACCCACTAACTCAGTCAAACTAGATTCAAATTTTTTTGACTTACTAATAAGTGAATCAGATTAGATTGGCTCAGTAAGTGATCAATTCGTGATAGGTTGAGCCAGATTAGACCGGATTACCCATTTTGACAACTCTAATTTCAGCATTTAAAGTCGGCCATTCATGCCCGAGAGGAGTTTTAATTTGTATTCTTTAATATGTTATGATGCTGCAGTAGCTATGGTAAAGAATGTGGTGGGGGAAATTTTGTCTGGTTGGGATTAAAACAAAAAAGTTCTGTGAATACATCACGATTTCAAGAATTCAGGGCTGTAGAATTTGTACCTTTAATTTACTCCATTCAGATGATAAAGCTTTGAAGTTTCTTTGGGTCAGCAACAGCATAGCAGGTGAGATTATCTGTTGAGGACTTTATTTGTCTTCTATTTCTGTCTTCTTGCTGAGATCAATCGGTAGTTGTTGATTCTAAAGAGCTGAAAAATTGCCTGTTTGGGTGATCATTGGACCTTTCCCTTAAATATCTACATATTGTTAGTTGAAGGTACATCGAGAATATAGATAGCAACAAATATAAGCACAAGTTGAAGTTCCATTCAGGGAGAGAAAGGTGAACACGGTATAATAAACAAAACCTATAATAACATCAGAATGTAAATGAATTCATTGGACTACGTAGCAGTAAGAAGTGCCTCCGTCAAAAAGATATCAGAAACAATTAAAGAAAGAGGGATGAACAAAATGCTAGCATAACGAATCAAACTATGTTCAAAGAAACTTTATGTAGAAAACTGATGTTTGGCCAAAATATACTTACAAAAGAACTTGTGTAATGTTTCATGAATTCCTGAACAGATTGGTAACAGACAATTGATCTTGAATGGTTAAGACATGTTCCCCAAGATAAAGCAAAGTAAGCCATTTTATTTCTTCTATTACCATCAAGCAATCCTTATCCCCAAAACTCACTGCATATGACAGTAAATAAATAATGAAAATTAACCATGTCCTTTCTATATTTTAATATCAAATGTATGGACTATCTGCTGAGCATCCGAGGGTTGGGGTTAACCACAAGAGATAATTGTTATAGGAGGACTATTACTCATCTAAGAAATACAGGAGAAATCTTGAACCAATAATACATAATTAGCGAAAAATTCAGCTCATCTTAATCGTGTACAAATTCAATTCAACAGCCAAAGGTTGTCTTATAACACAAAACCCAGTCCTTCAAACAATAATGTACTAGACATTAAAAAAAAAATAGTTTCGATGGATAAAGCTTCCAATTAGCATTCAATGTAGCACAGTTTTCGTTGGAAATATGGCTTAACTCCTACCTTGCCTTGGTAGCAGACTCTTCAGGGTTGTCTTAATTGCAATTTCAAGGGTGGGGATCTAGTTGCACATCAACTAAATATATGGGTTAAATACAGTTTACAATGCTTGGAAAGTTTTCACCTAACAAACTAGTTCTCTGAAATTGAATTAGACTCGAAACACAAGTTCTAAAATGGTATCAAAGTTTATCCTAAATTAATTGATGGATCACTTACATTTGTCACACTCCAAGCCTGATGCCCTATGCTCAAAGCAGAGTGTTGGAAGTCACCTTAATCGCAGTCTCAAGGATGGTGGTTTATTCTCATTAACTACACCAGACCCATATAACAAGTTATGCAAGCAGACCCTCTGCACAGGACCTCCAACTATTGAAGGTCTCTAATTTTTAAAAGTCAGCAAATTTGAACCGACATTTTTATTTGGATGTGATTATCAATATCAATCAGGTGGTTTGAATTTTTTGGGACTTTTAAAAAAAAAAATCATATTATAATATTTAGCAATATTAAAGGGTGGAAGGGTCCAATTTTCATGATTAGTAAAGGGTCTCCAAATATTTTAAGACGACACTGAACTAGACATTTGGCCTGAATACATTTTTTTTTATATATTTTTCAATGACAGCTTTATATCCATAAACCAAACCTTAACTACTAAATTTGAATGGTGAAATTTCATGGCATGATTTATTATTCTTCTATATTTTTTTCTTATTTTTACTTCTCTTTATTTTAAGGTAGGTACGACAAGCTAAGCTCACCAATTGTTGGCCATTTTTTTGGGTTGCAACGGATTGGATCAACTCACTTTTGCGCTAAACCAGTTATTTGTGTCAATTTGAGTGAGTCATGTTAGCTCATTTTGACAACTCTTGGAATTTTAATGGCCAATTGCCATTAAGGAAGTTGCAAGAAATGTATTTTTTGTTCAGAACTATCATATTAATCCCCTCAAAGATTAAATAAAAGGAGCACAAGAACAATGCTTAAACAATCAAATTCAGGGGTCTAAGGCAATCCTTTTCGTAAAGAACTACAGTAGTTTTAATATTTGTAAATGCACAGACAGAGTAAAAAGTAACTATTATAGGGAAGTAAGTAGAAAGAAAGCATTTCCTTTGTTTGGTAACAAAAAATGACAAAGAAAGATGGCACTTTCCATTGGGTCTTAGATATTTTACTTGCCACTTGAATATCGGGACAAAAGAATAAAGAAACTAGTATTTTCCAAAATTATTTATATCCCGTCTCTTTAAAACAAAAAATTAGATCATTTTTTCAGATATGTTATTTCAATAATTTAAGTAACTCAAAATATTATTAGAAAATTATAATTTTATAATAAAAGTATATGATAATTATATATCAAAGTGTAAACAGATTGGACAAAAATGAAACTTTAACTTTAAGGTGTTATTTAAAAGTTATTACATTCATAAAATAATCAATTTTGTTTAGGTAATTATGTAATTGTACAATTACTTAATGTTTATTAATTTATTTATATTTTTTAAATTACAACTTCCTTCATTTTCACTCTATTTCTTTTTTCTTTCCTCACTTTGTTTTATTTTCCTTTGGGGAACCGAAAGTAGCTTAAGTTTTGCATAGAATAGTATGAAATGCTAAGTGAAACACTTAACTAGAGCGGTTATCCCTCCTTGACGGCTAGTGTATGAGCACCAAAGTCTAGCAGCTCTTGTGGTGGAAGCTTGGCCAGCATATGTATGAAACCAAACTCCATCACAGTTGAAGACCCACTGGTGGCCAAACACAAATCAAGTGGCTCCAAGGGTGGTGGTTGGTCCACTGAATTGTCCCAGAACAAGCATGCCCAGCTTGCTACCCAGCTTGCTACTTTAAGGAAAAGTTCCCCGAGCCGTTGGGGGCTGATCAGATTAATTGAACCTTTAAACAATCTTTTCCCTGTACCTTAAGATGTCATGACACTAAAAATCAGTCATGGCTATGAAGAGAAAAAATTGTGCATACATGTGTCAGATACAAGAATACGACCAGCACCTACGACTAAGTCCAAGTAACTTAGGATTCAATACCTTCAAGTCATAGAAACATCATTGCAGAATAGAAATTTTCAACTGATGCAATTTTCCTTATCTAAAAAGCTCATATTTTTTATTAATCAATAAATACAAATATGCGCAGAAAACAGTTGTCCAAAGGGACTTGACAAAAAGAGGAGAAAAATCAAAAGAGAAAGAAACAATGTGCAGAGAGACACAGAGAGAGAGAGAGAGAGAGAGACTGTAAGGATAAAAAAAAACATAATGAACTTTTTATTATGAATGAACCAAATTATAGACAATGAAAAAGTGCATTTATGACTAGTTTTTGTTAAAATCTCCACCAGTTTTGTCAACAGACACAAATTATTAGCCCACTTCACAGACATAAAGCAGTTCCAAATGCTAGCCTACCATTATTAAATAAATAAAAGAATATTTAGTGGTTGAACCGAAAGCCTTTATGTCGCAAAAACTTACAAGCACAACGGACCTAAAATGCATTATGGGATGTGAGCAATAGAATTCCTCAAATGGTGTAATGCGAAGCTCAAATGACTGGAGTGTTTATATCAGAACAATCGATGTTTCCAATTCATTCTCTATACTGTTTATGACTGTGTTGTAATAAGGAAAGGAGCCAGATTCTCGAGGAGAAGAATTACAGAATCCTATATCTTTTTTTACAACCCATCCCACTGCTATCAAAATTCACCCTAAGTAGAATCTACAATTTCTCAAATTAAATGTTCTCAAAGTGACGACAACATTGTCATGGTTTGGTGTGAAGAACCAGTAAAAATGAAGGCAAAGTAATAACAATATAAGGGGTTTTAATTCTCATTTCACTTTTCTTTTTTTATTTTAAAAGCTGTTTCCTAAAATAATTTCACACAACTTAACAATCCATTTGTAACTTCAAATCTATTAAGTTTTGAAAATTATTTCCAAAAAAAAAAAAGCATTTGAAAACCGAAAAAACAAAAAACAAGAAGAAAAAAATTATCCATTGTTGACAACATTATGCCTGGGTCATACATTTTATGGCACATTTGTCAGATTCCATAATGTCTTATGATATTTACTTGTCATCTGTTCTCATCTTATTTGACAAGCTACAATGATTAACTACAACAATATGTTTAAAAGCTTCATATTTGATGGGTATGCACGGGCTAATTAAGTCATCTTCAAAATGTTAAATATGGACTTGGATAAAGAAATACAACCAAACTATACCGATTGTTGAGAAGGAACTCGTAAACAAGAATGTATGTCTGTGGTCTGCCAGTATCTATTATACCTTTTTATTTTTAAATGCCTAAAACCCCATCCACTAGGAATGTATATAAATATTAAGAAAGACGATTTGTCAAAACATAATCTGTCAATTATGATAAAACCATCTAAACGCCAAATACTGGATCCTCTACAAGATTGTTTAGAGGATAAGAGGAGTTTAAGATTATCATAGTTGACAGATTCAGTTCGTTCTTTTTTCCATACAAGTTTTGCACCCAAGCCAACAGTTAGAATTATAAATATTGTATATTGAATTCAAACCTTGATTATATAGTAGTGTCAAATTCTTGAAGGAAGAGCTTTCTTGTCCAAGTCCTACCAAGTTCAAGCATGATTGTCTCCTATGGATGGTACCTAGGATATCTGCAAAGAAATAAAAAGATAGACCTTACCTTATTGTTCAGTTAAGTGCAAAAGTTATGTCATTCGATTTAGTGTTCAACACCACCACCATCCTCCAATAATCCTTCACAGGTAAAGAAACATTCGTATAAAACATTAGCTGATAAGGAAAACAATAGATCAAAAGTATAATAAATGAATTAGAAAGAACTTGCACAAAAATGGCATAAATTAATAAAGCTAGTAGCACTTGCTTATATATTCAAGAAAGGTAACAAGACACATCCCCATCAGGCATATGAAAGCCAAATTGTATTCACCACAGATGCAAAAGAGAAATCCTTGTTCGAAAGAATTGAGTTGAAACCAGAAGATAATTCAGTTAGAGGTAGATACTCACGAGATCGTTCTCCGCTTTATTTCCGTGCAGTTCCCAGTCATCGAAATGGTTTTCCAATTAATTTAGCAGCATAAATTGCCATTACACCCGAGAAACCCCGACGATCCGCTATCAGAATGCTGAGCGATTAGCGAATTACAGAGTAAAATCCACAAACCCAACGAAATAGAACAAATCGCTTATCTCGATAAACAGATCCTAACTAAACAACAACCACATCACGCATTCCGTGCCTCCCATCACACAAACGACGACGCAGAAATGAGAAAGAAAATGAAGGAAAGAAGCGCGAGTATAACTGTACCAGCAGCTAAAGATTTTCTTTCGGCTTCAATTTAGCAGAGGAAAAAAGAAATGAAAAAGAGAGAGAAACAAAAGAATTAGGGTTTGGAATTGGAAAGCGAGGGAAAGAGATTGGGGATGGGGAAGATATAGTGGGGTGAGGACAGATAGAACAGAAGGAGAAATGTAACGGTTATTGCCATTGTTCTTTTGCCGCCACTTTTTACTTCCCTCCTTAACTTTTCAAAACAAAATATTTAATTTCCATAAACTTCTTTTTAGTAAAAGCACCTCCAAAATTCTTTTTTTTTTTTATAATTAGTCGCATAGTATCCATTTTGATGCTGAAGTTTCTAATTGGTATCCGGTTTAAAAAAAGTCTCAATTACGTACCCAAATTAGTTTAAGTGTACCAATTGAGTCCAAACCGTTAAATGTTCCGAAACAGCGTTTAGAAAGTAATGAGGTGGCAGTGCAAAGGGATACGTGTCAAATAATAACACATGACTGGTTGAAATTATAATTGTACAGTGTTCCACGTGGTATTTACATTTAAAGGAGATTTGTCCTCATTTTCATTGTCTTCTTCCTCCCGTATCTTCTGCCCTAATTCAGTTTCTTCTTCATCAATATTCGCACAGTAAGTGCTGCCCTAATTGAGTTTGTTCTTCCACTCGTTTTTCAATTCCGCAATGTCTCGTAAAGAAGGGTGTTCATGTTCTTCGTGGGGTTCACAACAGCAGAGCGTCTCCTCCCCTAGTGGTTGGAATAGGGGTTTGGGTGAAAGACCAATGTGTTATTGTGGGGAGGTAGCTGTGTTGAGAGTGGCGAAAACTATTAGGAATGCTGGAAAAGAGTTTTGGGGCTACCCCAACTTCAAGGTTTGTACATTGGTTTTAATTTCTTTTTGATTCATTCTGCAGTGGTGGATTGTAATCGGAGGTTGTGTGTTTTTGTTTTGTAAGCAGCGAAGTGGTGGCAATGATGTATTTAAAAGGTGCAATTACTTCAAGTGGTTGAACAAAGATAATGGGGATGAAAAAGATGCTACCATTGCTAGACAAAGGAGAAAGATATACCATCTGGAAAAGTCACTTGTAATTTCTGGAAAGTGGGTTAGATTTTTAAGTGGGATTATAATTTGTTTGGGTTTGATCAATGTAATATTGGTTTGGAAGTTTATACAAATCCCACGAAGTGCTGTAAAATTCAGTTCTGTAGTGAATAGGAAGTTATGTAATTGGTCTGTATTTTGTAGTTTGCTTTTGTAATGAAGTGTTTTTAAATGGACGAGAGTTTGAGTAATTCGTCTGTATTATTGATTTATAATGAACCATATAAGTAATATAAAATGGACCATATTCAGAACATAAACGAATGAAGCATATAAGTAATCCAAAATGTTATTAAACCAAAATAACCATGTTCTTCAAAATACATAACCCCTACACCAAAATACATAACCATGTTCTTCCAAAAAGTTGTTGCACATTAAACTTAACAAACAAAATGACCATGTTCTTCAAAATACATAACCCCTACACCAAAATAAATAACCATGTTCTTCCAAATAGGTGTTGCAATTACACATTAAACTTAAGAAACAAAATAACCATGTTCTTCAAAATACACAACCCCTACACCAAAACTGCCCCAACCCTGTTCTTCCAAAAAGTTGCTGCAGTTACACATTAAACTCATTGCTTCGAAATTGGACCCCTCCTATATGATATTTTTTCTCTGAATGTGGGCCTTGTTGGTGGGTCACTGACATTGCATGAAGAAATCTGAGTTGGTTGACTTTGAATAGGTGTTTGAGTTCCCTGTTGTGGTTTTGATGGTAGAATAAGCGCACTTCCAGTAATCTGTGATTGAGTCACTTGTTGTGCTTCAACTGGTTGTGTTGGCTGAGATTCAATGGGTTGCACTGCTTGCCCTTGGTGGGATTGAGTAACCTGAGTTTCAGTTGTTGTGTGCCTCCTTGTTGTGTAGCAGATGGAGTTGGGTTTGGTTGTTGCTGAAGTGGAGGTGCTTGGGGACAATTATTTTGTTTGTGTCCAAGCTGTTTGCATATGGCACATCTTTTACGTGTTCCACCCTGTCTTACTTGTGTGTCATCCTTCCTCAGCTCCCAAGACTCCAACCTGCGTTTCTTTTTTGGTCTTCCAGGAAGGATTCTTTTGGTAGGAGGCAAAACATCACAGTATGATTGTCATTTCCCATAGGTGAGGACCATTGACGGGGTATATCATTGTCAGGGTCACACAACAAAGTACTACTACCCCCCACGTATTTCAGTGAACTCTCATTGACAAACCTTCCCCCATGGTGAAACACTACTTCAAAATTTTCGTCGTTCATGGCAACTACTATATGCCTAACTTTATATCCCTGCCAAATATACAAAAAACCCAAACAATAACACACAATTTACACTCAATACCACTAACACACCAACACACCGACAATAATTAAGAAAGAGGGACCACACCACATACTCAACACCGTCACTGTCACATATCATGGGGGACAAACCAATAAAGTAATACTGACTCAAAGGCAACAAAAAAGACAACATTGAAAGTAAAAAAGCTTCAAATACACTGCGCCTAAACACATAAATCAACAAAACTTCACAAAAAACAACCCTAACATCAAAACCCTAATCAGAAAATCAGAAAAAAAAAAAAAACACAATACCAACCTTTCGTTATTAATGGCCGACAAGTACCTCTCAAGTCTCCACTTCAGTGTTCGAAATGCGCCTTCAATTTCTCCACCACTTCGTGAAGAATCGTCCACCACTTCGTCTCCCCTGCCTCACCTTTCCCCAATTTCACGTTTTTATCACATGTTTCTGCGACTTCTTTTTAACTTCTCGCCCTTTTTTTATTTTCGTTTTTTTCTTTTTTTATTTTTTCATTACAAGACATATTTAATATTCTTCCCTAGATTTCCACGTCATTAAAAATTAATCACCACGTGTTCCAAATTTAATTTAGAGACCAACCAGTATCAGTCAACGTTAACCTTTCTAACGGCGTCAACTTAAATGGACTCAATTGGTGCACTTAAACTAATTTGGGTACGTAATTGAGACTTTTTTTAAACCGGGTACCAATTAGAAACTTCAGCACCAAACTGGATACTATACGACTAATTATACTTTTTTTTTCCTTCATTCTCAAGATTAACTCATTCAAATAGATATCATAACATTTAATTTCATGTAATTAATTTTAAATTGTATTATTCTTTTAAATAGACACCTCTACTTTTAATATTACCCTAATAAATCTTTAAAAAAATCAATTTTATATTAACAATTTCTCTAGCCTATTGTTATTAAAATATTTATATTAAATTTACTATTCATTTTTTATTTTTTAAAATTATTTCTTGTATATTAAAATTCATTAAAAACAAGATTTTAAAAAATAAAAATTAAATTAATTAAAAGATCTATTTGATTTTCTTAATACTAAAATTTATTATATTTTAGTGTTTTAAAATCATAATATGTTTTGTATGAACAAAGGTGTGTTTTTATTATACTTATTCTTAAAATTATGGCAATAGTATTTTTCAATTCATTAAAAGTTCGACATTATACTCACAGTACATAATTATTAAATTTAATAATTATTATTTTATCTTTGTATTCAATAATCATGTTAATTGTGGGTGAACCATATAACATTCAAAACTTTGTATTGACCCTCTTATATGGAAAAAATAAATAAAATGAAACTAGGTTTCATTTTACAATTGTGGGTACCTCAAGGGCTTAGGGACTTATTATATTGTAAATTTCATTTCACTCAAAGTTTGGTGTTGTAATAATACTTTGGTCTCACAATGACATTAGCCTTTGCAATGGATAATAATCAGAAACCAAACTCCTAAAACGATGAATTTTTACAGACTTCCCATTTTTTGTTTCTTAAATTTGTTGAATACATATATTATCAAAAAGAATATTCTGCAAAAATAATTAAAATAGATGGGGAAAATTACAAATACAGTAAAAAAAAAGAAAAGAAAAGAAGAAGAACGTAGTTATAATAATAAAGCCCCAAAAATAAACCTGTTTGGACCTAAATTGATTTACGGGACAAACTCACAAAGTCGTAATGGGCCATTATTTTGACTTAGGTGGACCGAAAGAATAGCCCATAGAAAAAATATGACATAAAGAAATAAACGACCACAGTGGGAGTCGAACCCACGACCTTTTGATCCGAAGTCAGACGCGCTAATCCACTGCGCTATGCGGTCTTCACATAAGCTGATGGGCCAATTAATTTTATAAACTATGATAAAGTAAAAACAAAGCATAAAAGAATTAACCGACCACAGTGGGAGTCGAACCCACGACTTTTTGATCCGAAGTCAAACGCGCTAATCCACTGCGCTATGCAGTCCTCACATGTTGCAATTGCCATTCAAAATATATTTCTTATTTAAAATAGTATATAAATATATTTAATTATTGTTTTTTCAATCAAAAATAATAATCATACTTTTTTTTCAATAATAATAAAGAGTTAACAAAGACGTACTTAGATTAATGAGGAAGGAGTTGAAAATTAAATGCTCAATAGCATCATTATTACTATATACATATAAAAAAAAATACAGAAGTGATAATATTAATAAACTTTCCAAAAAAACATAAAATTATTTTGTCTAACATGTTTTCCTCCCCCCCATCCCAATGTTTGCACACAGTATTTCATGAACTTTTCCCCCCTTCATCATGTTTCATTATAACAATATCTTCATTTTCTGTCTCTCTCTCTCTCTCTGATGTGTTTGTACTTTTTGGTTTACATCAATATCATCTTCATATGCTTACCTAATTTTAGTCCCTTGCTTCTGTAGTCGTGGGACATTATAACTATTACCTGATGTAATTAAAGTATATTCTCTCAAATTATATATATTGGAGCATGGTTACCCCACCCATCCACAAAGTCGAAGATCATATAAATTCTCCAAAAAAAATTAATTAAAAAAATTCGGATAAACTAAAAATAAAATTAAACATATATATTTTTATGAATTGAAGAACCGAGAAGAAGAAAGATGGTGTGTGGAAATTGTGAATACAAGATTCTCCGATGATGAAGATGGAAGGAGGGAACAAAAGTTCGATGATGTTTGTTTATTTTACGGAGTGAATGAATGATGATGCAATGGGATCACAGCCGTCCATTCTCCCATCGTGGTCCCACACTTCTCCAATTGTCCGTACAATTGTTATGATCAAACCATGTTGTCTAGCTGTCCTACTCTAATCACCTTTCCTATTTAGGCAGGGACAAACACTTCTTTCTCATCATCAAACACAAACCCACATTTTTCACTTTCTCTTTCTCAAATTCTCCACCTTTTAATCATGCATGCCATCAACTTTAACACAACACTTTCCCATGAGAACGACACCATCCACACTCTATAATCAGCGTTCTTCTGTACAAATTTTCGACAAAACTATCAAAATAATTACACTGCCTTTATAAATACTATTGTCACTTCAATATCAAACTTAAACAAATAAATTAAGATGATGTGGATTCAGCTTTCTATTTCTCTATATTGCAAATTGAATGTATTTTATTTTAAATAAATGCTTTTACAAAAGTATAGTGAGATTAAATAAAGTTCTAAAGTAAAATTCGAAGCTAGGTGCCTAATATCCTCCACTAGATCGACCTAGTGAATATTAAGATGTGATAAAACATCGAAAGGTTAGCATCGAATAACTAATTAAGTTAACATGCAATGCACCAAGTTTGTATAGAACCAAGGCGCGTAAAAAATGAAAAAATATAATTCGAGTACATTACACTATTAAAAAATGTTTTGATCCATTTTTTATTCATTTTTAACTTACATTACACTATTAAAAAATTAAAAATAAATAATTTAAAATAATAAATAAAAAAATAAATTAAAATATCATTTTCCTAAATATAATTATTTATATAAATACCATACTATTAAAAATAAGAAAATAATTACTGAATAGGATCTAGAAAAGAAAAGAAAAGAAATGAAAGAAAAGAAAAATAGAATTAAAATTGTTATGATGTGACATGAGCAGTTGGAGTGACGTGAGAGAGGTTACGAGGGAGATGTTGGTTTTTGTGAATTTGCAATAGTTTGTGGTTTGGTTGATTCTTCTGCGTTTTTGTTATATATATATATATATATATATATATATATTATATATATATATATATATATATCGCGGCTACGTCAATGTGCATGGCAGCAGGGAGAAAGAGAGAACGTGGCCTACACTCACATACGCTGCTGCAAAATCTGCTCCCACCAACGTCTGAACCAAGCAATCAGTTCTCACAGTGATTCAGTCACTACAACTTTTTCACTTCCTTTCTTTTCTTTTTTTTCGAATCTCAATCACTCACTATGTAACACTTCCTTTCTTTCTATTACACTATATTCCTTCTATTTCATTATTACATGTATAACAAAAATTCATTAATACTGTCTTATAAAAAAAAACATAATAGTCTCTCCTGAAGACAAAATGAAGGTGGCACCTCCACCAAATCTAATAACGATTGTAACACTCTTGTCTATTTTCAGATCTGTTGACAAAATGAAACAAGACTAACAAATTATTCATCTAACACGTGAAAAATAAAAATAAAAGAGAAAAAAAGTGATAAAAACTGTTGCGAGTTGTATAATTGTTTTGTGACGGAGGTCAGGTAGGTCAAGTCATAATTCAAGTAGGATTCTTGGTGCTGAGAGAGAGATTGTTGCATGTGTCATCAATTGTCTCGTAACGGAGACCAAGTGGGCTGAACCGTAATCGAATCGTGACACTTGGACTGTTATGCTCATAAATAAAAAAAATTATGTTCTAACTAATGACTATAACTTTTAACTGGTAGTAAACGTTCGACCCTAACATTTGATATCATAACTAAAATCACGAGTTTGATGGACAATTAAGAGTGAATAAACTGTATAAAAAGTATATTTGTGTTTTTTTAGAAGAAGAAAAAAGGTTGAAAGGTGCATGATTATTGTTGGGGTGGTGGTGGTGAGTGAGAGGAATGAGTGAAGAAGATTAGAAAGGGTTCGAAGTTTGAGGCATGTGATGAGGGAAGAGTGGTGAAGAGAGAAGTCAAATATTAGGTACGTAGTCTATTCCATGTAAATGCCTTCAGCAGCCACGATTCCCGATTCTGGCCCCCCAACCCCAATTCTCTACCATTTCTCAAACTTATTATTCTTCTCCTTTCACACAGATAAGACAAATCACAACAACTACCATACTACATACACCAAAATTACTTCCATCAAGAATAAATAAACAATGTGTACACATTATTTAATTTCGTAAAAATATTAATTATTTAGTGTTCTATTAACATTAAAAAAACGAATGATGCTCGACATTCATAAAGTTAAAAACATTTACTTCACAACTTAAAAAAATATTTAATTTTATACATCATTGAGAAATTTGTATATTACTCACTAATAATTATAATTTAAGTTTATCAACACTCACTAATAAATTTGTGTTGATAATTATCGACACCATACAAAAAATTATTAAGTAATAACTAATTTTATAACTAAAATTAAATAGTCATTATAATGATTAATTTAGATACTAATTTATAAAAAAATTATTAGTAATTAAAATAATTTCAAAAATTTATAATAGGTTTCTAAATTAATAACTAAAATAGTTTTTATTACACTAACATTAATCACTCAAGTTTTCACTACTAAATAAATTGGTCTTTGGATTCATCTTTAATTAAAAAATTAGTTTTTAAATATATTTTTTATCACTAAAATTAATTATTATTTAAGAGTTTCTCGTAATCAACATATTCTAATTTTTGACTAAATAGGCAATTGGGTATTCTTTCTCTTCTTCTTTTTTTCTTTTTACTTCGTATTCTTCTTCACCTCCTCGTTATAGGATTATCTTATTGCATCCACCAATGTAACCTCTTATCATCTTCCTCGTTCCTGTTCTCTTTCTCATCCCCCTCCCCTCAAATTTAACAACAAATTTGTCACAAAAAATGTGTCAATAACTATAATTAAAAGTTACCAATAAAAATATCCATTAATAATATAAATTATAATTTAATGACAGATTTGTTACTTTGTATATAAAAGTATATGTTAATAAATTAAGTTATAAATTAATCGTAAAAATCCTTGATAAATTTGAATTTATCCCGACATGTTTTTGTTGTTGTTAATAATAATCTACGAGTAATTATAAATATTATTGTAAAGTGATATTGTTATTATATTTTATAATAGTTACTAGCTTGGCGTGATTTTTTAAGTGGTTGAAAAAAAATTGCTTGTCGATCCAATTTCACGTCCCAACTTTCAATTCTCTCTGATATTTGAAATTAGATGAATAGAAAAAACTGAAATTATAATGGAATATGTTATTGACAATACATAATTGATTTTTATGAACTTTAAATTCATTTAAATAAATATTTTAGTTTTGAAAAGCCTCTGAAAGTCTCACTTTCACATGGTTAAAGATTGGGTATGCTTGTATATAAAACTAACTTGACTTGTGAAGGATCCTACAAGTCAATATGTCAATATTGAACTAGATGCTGATTTATATATACACTTAATATTGTCTTTTGAAATTCCTAAATTATAAATTAAATGAAAATTCTTTAAATTTATTGGTTACGTTTGAAATGTTATTAATAAAAAAAATCATAAAATTATGTTTTATATAGTTATAGATGATCAGAAAATTAATATTAATATTTATGTAATTAGCTAAAATTTTAAATTTTTAGTAGTGTTTTTATTAAATATTAACTTAGTTTTGGGATTACTGTGAATGTTAATGCAAGTGGTAGATATATGAGTATAAACATCATTATGGGGTTTTTAATTTATTTTACTAAATGGTATTTAAAACAAATATATATATATATATATATATATATATATATATATAAAATAGTTTTTTGAATTTGACGTAACATTTTTAATATTTCTCGTAATTATGTTAAACATGTATGAAATAAAGAGATATTTAAATAACTCATAAATAAATAACTTTAATATATATATATATATATATATAT
This sequence comes from Vigna unguiculata, assembly GCF_037176805.1. NCBI lineage: Eukaryota > Viridiplantae > Streptophyta > Magnoliopsida > Fabales > Fabaceae > Vigna > Vigna unguiculata. Next base: position 38,699,080 of record NC_140798.1, read on the forward strand.
ATATATATATATATATATGTATGTGTATGTATGTATGTATAAGCATTGTATTTTCTCATGATTGCATGCTGCAGCAAAGTAAAATGAATTGAACATGATAAGGTGAGGGAATCGGAAAAAGAAGATTCTCACCTAGACGCTGAAAACGACTTTACTATATAAACAAGAAAGACTAAAATAATGTTTTGATTAAATAATGTAATATTTTATCAATAATATTTTCGGAGATTTTTGGTTGTTGGAATTTTTTTTATTTTAATGAAGACTTTTATTAAATAATTTATACAAGATGAAATCTTCACAAAATTAGCTACTATTAATATCATAAATATTATTAAAATTCTTGTTATATCCTCATAATTAAAAATGCATTGTGAAGTACCAAGACCAGTTAAATTTTATTAAATATTTTTAAAAAATCATAAAAAGTTTGTGTATTAAATATTTTTAAAACATTTATATATTAATTTATTTTTTTCAAATTTTTATCTTCCAAATTGACTTCTTTTCTGCAATTGTCTCATTAGAAATTCTATTTATTGTGACTTGTCCATCAAACTCATAACCTTGATTCCTTAGTTAAAGCGTAACTCTTAACTGTCTAGATGTTACGATTCAATTTCTAAAAAGCATGGAAAATCGATTTCTCATACAACAAAAATCTAGATTTGTACTTGGTTAAGGATGAAAGTATGAAAATAGTGGAAATGGTGGCACCTTCATCTATACTAGCAGTTTCGATTTGAATGAAAATATCTAATTTATATAAACTGAGGTTACTTTGCCGTTTTGCAATCATTCAATTATTATTATTTTTTTAATAAAAAGGTTCACTGATGGCATACCTACAATGTTGACAATTGAAAATCTAACAACTAAACAAAATGGTACAAAAATTAAGAAAAATAAAATTTCTTTTATCATGTCCTTCTTTCCGGTCTTTTTATTAAAAAGTGCAATGAGTGTTAATATAATAATAATAATAATAATAATAATAATAATAACAATAATAATAATAATAATATCTACATATTTCAAAGAAGATTTAACTATTTTAAAATTATAATTTTACATTCTGCATAAGAGTCGAGGATTACATCTCTTTTTACCATTTATAATATTTTTTAAAGAAAAAACCGTGACTGAAATACTCTTCAAAACACACATTACCTATGAATTTATAATAAATATAAATAATTTAAATTATATATTATTATTATTATGATCAAATTATTTAATCCATTATTGATATCCACGTATATCATTAAAAGTATTTATTTGATGATCATTACAGATTTTAGCTGCATACATTTGGAGAGAATAATTTTTTCCCCATTCCTTTCTGTTCCCTAAAAGTAAAAAAGAGTGCCATTCAAGTGCAGTGTATTTTGGAATTCTCCAGCAATTGAGTATTTAGCTCAATTATAAGTTGACTTCTCAGAACATCTTTATTTATGATGATAACTAAAGTTGATTAATATGGATACTTGTCTCATTTACAATATATAGATATTATTTTCAAGCATATAATTGTAAAATCACGAAGCAAGCACTGTTTTTTTAATTATTTACACTGATATATATTCTTACTAGATGTCACTCAACTGCTACAGTATTATAGACTCATTTTTTACCAGAAAAAAAAGAGTTAAAAGAACCTAACAAAAACACAGACACAAACACATGTTAGGTATTAACTGTAGAAACTCTTTACCAATGAGATTGATGAATAAACAGCAGGAGATGGTAAATACTTGATGAGAAGGATTTGGTTTAAAGAAATGAAGATGATGTTAGATAGAAAGGGAAGAGGAGGAGATTGAAGTGGAATGATTAAGAAAGGTGTGTTGGCTTTAAGCTATGTTATGGCAGCCTCCAGAAAGATGCTGCTGCTACTGCAACTGCTGCTAAAAAGCAAGTAAAAGTAGTGAAAAGGTTAAGTGTGAAGTACTGTGCATCCGTCACGATTCATCGTCTCATCCCCTGCCATTTGTCTCTCTCTCACTGCCTCAAACAATAATATTTTTGGTTTAGAATGAGAGAAGAGAATTTAACAGCAATTGTTTGTCTGTGTAGAAGATGAATAAGGAAAACCATTTGATGATGGTACTTTTATATCTCCTAGGTATGGAAGAAGTAAGAATGGGTCTAAGAGGAACCTATAATTTACACTTTCCCTACCAAGTACTTCAATCCTTACTATTTAAATCACCTTCTTTAATTACCTTCTCTTTCTCTTCCTCTCATGCTCTGACCCAGATGAGTCTAACTTTTAAGAGTTGCGGTAGACTCGGATCCTGTCCCCTCTTCTCAAATAATAATAATAAGTTACTAAAACAATCAACGTCCGTTTCGTCCTTCACAATTAATACTCATCTCTTATTACTACTGCACACTCTCTTTTTTCATCTTTTCTTCTCATTCTTTTTACGTCACATTACTTACTTTCTTCCTTCTCATTGTAAAAACACCTCATAACACTAACTATATTTTTATATAATATTTTTTCTACTAGGTAACGTGGCTGCCGTCAAATTTGTGAAAGATGAAATAGAGGGTGAAAAGGTAAATGAAAAAATAAATAAAAAGTGTTGCTTGTTGTGTGATAGAATAGAACCAAGTGAGTGAGACTCTTCTCTCATCCCTTCTGTGTCTTCTGTACACACTTCGTTTTCCTTTTCCTTTTCTCTCTCACTGTCTTTTCCTTATGGGTGACCCATATGGGTTGCCGGAGGATCTCCGGCGGTTTATACCACCCAGAACCCATATGAACCCTTCAAACACGCACCTACTTGAGCCACTGTGTCTTCACCATGGTCTCAGTGCGGTTGCTGCTGCTGCTACTACAATTCCACCGAACACCTATGACCCCAACATGGTTGGGGACGTTTTCTTCCCTCGTGCCTTCACTCACTTTGCTCATCATCATGACTATTCCTCTTCTTCTGGTGTCAACCCTACTAATGCTGCCACCGGTGCTGTCTCGGATCATGCATTCTGCAGCATGGAGAGTGCAGAGAAAGGGTGGTTTGGGTTTGATTCCGGGAACAACAGGTGGCCGAGACAGGAGACCCTTTCGCTTCTAGAGATCAGATCTCGTCTTGATTGCAAGTTCAGAGAGAATAATCAGAAAGCACCCTTGTGGAATGAGATTTCTAGGTATATGTATACACTAACTTCTGAAAAAAAGGAAGAAAACCACTGTTTTTGCTTTCTGTTTTGTTTTCAGACTCAGAACGAGTTGGGGAAATGCATAGTGAGGTTGAGGAGTGAGGAGTGAAGAAATATGTGGTTGTTCTTTCTGTCTTTTCCTTTTATCTTGCTGGTTTACAATTTTTTGGGGGGTGGGAGGCTAATTTCCTCTTTGCATTTGAAAATGACAGGCCATTACTTACAGATAACTGAGAGATCCATGTGGCTTTTGTTATCTATTTCTAGTTTTGTCCAAGAAATCCACTGACTCAATGTGTATACTTGCACTGGTTTTTCTGTGAGTAAGTAATTATGGGTGCAAGGATTTTCAGCACCCTGAAAGCCTGTCTTTGTTTTTAGTACTATTAGACCTAGCTAGCTACTTTGCTCAGCTAGTTAGGGCTATATATCGGAGTTTATTTCCTTGATTGATTGAACTCGGATAATTGTATTCTTGTTTCTGACATCTTTAATGAAGAGAGAATGTTTTCATTATTTTAATCCTTCACCACACATGGTCAAAGAAGATACAATACAATGATAATAAACATAATGGAGAAATCTTAAATCCTAAATCTTAAATGGATTTACAATTTTTAATGTGCATGCGTGTTTAGGATAATGGCTGAGGAATTTGGGTACCAAAGAAGTGGGAAGAAATGCAAAGAGAAGTTTGAGAATTTGTACAAATATTACAAGAAGACGAAGGAAGGTAAAGCCAGTAGACAAGATGGGAAGCACTACAGGTTCTTCAGGCAGCTCGAAGCAATATGCGGAGACCAAGCAAACACAAACCATGCCTCAACTTCAGATAAACCCCATCGTGGTGGTGGAAACAGTAACAACACTAACAACATTCAAACACCAACCTTCACAATCAACCAAGACAACAACGGCGATTCTAGTAACAACCCCAAGTGCTCAGAGAGCCTGAGCATCTCAAACTCGTCCGAATTCGAGACATCCTCGTCCGAAAACAACGAGGAGGATCTTTCCGCCATTGCATTCATGATGAGGCAGTCGAGGGAGAAGCAGAAAGCGTTGTCGGATGAAAGACACGGCGATGAGAGGAGGTTGAGAAAAAGCTGGAGAGCGAAAGTGGAGGAGATTGTGGATTCCCACATGAGGAAAATCATAGAGACCCAAGATGCTTGGATGGAGAGAATGCTGAGCGTTGTTGAACAAAGAGAGCAAGAGATGTCATCGAAGGAGGAAGAGAGGAAGAGGAAAGAGTCGATGTGGTTTGACCAACAGGTGCATGAGCTGTGGGCTAAAGAGAAAGCGTGGGTTGAAGCTAGAGATTCTGCATTGATAGAGGTTGTGAGGAAACACGTGGGGATCGAACTTGAAGCATTGCCTCTGGATGAAGCCATGGTTGAAGAAGCAGGAAACAAGAACAAGGGCCAGGGAAAGATTGAATTTCCGTCGGAGGGTGTGGATCAAAGAGGTAGCAGTAGGTGGACAGAGATGGAGATTTCGAATTTGATACAATTAAGGAGTGGTTTTGAGCAACGATTCAGAGAAAATGGGTACTTGGAGAATGGGCTTTGGGATGAAATATCAGGAAAACTGGGTTGTTTGGGGTTTGAAAGGAGTGGAAGTGAGTGCAAGCAAATATGGGATGAGATCAGCATCTCTCTGAGAAGAACAGTGGATGAGTGTGATGGTGGGAAAAGAAGGCCTTGGTATTTGGGACTTAAGGTGACGGATGATGATGATCTTTGACACATTCTTGTAATAACGCAGGCTTCATCAGAAAGGTTAAGTATATATCACACTTGCTTTTGAGTTCTGAGCGTTGTTAAAAGGAAAAAACTTTGGGAGAAACATCGTTGATTAGGATTAATTAGCAAGTTTGAATCATTCGCAAATCACCATGTGTTTAACTTTGTATTCAGTGTGTAAGCATTGACTTTGTTGATTATGATCAGTTTTATCCATGCATGCATCAATGCCAGAGTTTAGTTATTAATTATCTATTATGCATCTATGTAAGTTTGTAGAAGTAGAAATCTATAAGTATCTTCTGCGTTCATGTGATTGATTCTAAAAGAATGCAATACCAGTTTATGTGGAAATGTACCCTTGAAAATATGTTTATTACTGGATGCAATAACTGGGTATTTGGATTTGGAGGTAGGCATTTATTATATCAACTCAAGCTTAACAAGATTACATACGATTCTCGTATTAATTTAAGGATTACTTCATATGTTTGTTATTTGTAGAAATGATTAACCTGGGATCACTATATATGTTGTTTTATAAATCTGACTAGTTTTTCTACATATATGTTTAAAATTCTCAATTTCAATAAATTAGTCTCATTCATTTACATCTCATATATATAGAGATTAATAATGACTATGATAGTTTGAATTATCTAATAACTTTTCTTCTTGTAAATATAATTTTTTTGGGTAAGAGATAACACATAGAAAATCAGGGATGAAAAAGGGAGATACATTTAAGGAGATATTTTCTATAAAGAAGAGAATAATGTGTTTTTTGAAGTGAATGCGTGTGCCAGAAGTAAGAGAAGGAAAAAAACATGTGGAATTAAAATAGGAAAACTATATTTTCACACTCATCATTTTTTCTTACTACACTTCCCAACTTCTTTTAAAAGCAAAATATTATATTTAACTAATAAAAATAAATATAAATAAAAAAAATTTAAAAATAATTTGTAAGGGTATTAAATGAAAGTGGAATAAAGAAAAAGTATCAACATAATATCCATTAAAATATGAGGGTATGCATGTTGTCTTACTCTGAACCTCATACGACAAATATACAACTAAAGGCTAAAACTTTTTCAATTTACTAAATTGCCCTTCTGATATTCTTTCTCATTTCGCTTCAAAACGTCATTACCAGTGTCTACAGTAACAGTTATACCATACCTGTTAATTTTTTATTTTTTGCAACTTTTACTTTGATAACAATTAAGAATTATTATCATCCTCCTCTTCTTCTTTTTTTTTTTCACTCCCTGAGTTGAGCATGTAAAGCCAACCAATAGGCTTATAAAATCTCGAAACTTTTGATCGGTTTAAAATAAATCGATAGTAGTTTTTCATCGCATTATTATATCTACATTAAAAACTACTATATGTGTGGATAATTAAGTTTATCAAACAGTAGAAGATGAAAAATAGAAAGAGAAAACAAGTGGGGAGGAATAGACATCTCAAATGTGAGCCGATCCGATTTATACGGGTCGGTTCATTATGAGTCGGATTGAAAATGAATAACTCTAACCCGACTCATTTTATGGTGAGTCAGAAATTTTGTAATCCAGCTCAACCAATCATAGGTTGGTAGATTAAGTGGGTTGTTTTACCAATTCACATAAAAAAATATTTATTTATTTATTTTTTTGTATTCAAATATTTAAATAAATTTTTAAGTAACTCATGAGATGACAATTATAGTAAAATTAATAACCAATGTCTTGATCATGCTCACCTTCAATATAGGATGAATTGTTTCTAATAAAGTATCCATATAGTCTAAGAAAACATAGTTAATATTACACGTTTTCTGTCATGCTATTCAACAAAATATAAATAAAAAAACTATACATTTTTGTCATGTTAATTTAGACAAAAATTAGTTATAAAACGACTGCTTGAGTAATTTACTATAAAGATTATAGTTAAAGATTAAAGTATAAACATATATAACTTGATAATCAAATTAATTCAAATTAATTAAGCATTCAAACTATTCATATATTATTGAGTAACATTTCTAGCATTTAAAAATATGAAATTGTGAACATATATAATAGGAGTAGTAAATAATTATTAAAAAATTATAAAAAAATGTTGATGGATTAAGTGGGCCAACCCACCTTCAACCCGACTCAAACCTGTTTAACCCGTGGGTTAAGTGAGCCGGGTTAAGTTCAACCCACTTTTGAAAAAAATAAATTTTTCTGAATTCAACCCAACTCAAACCCATGATGAGCCGGATTAGCTCACAAGTTAAAACTCATTTTACCATCTCTACAGAGAAACCACTACTGATTAATAGAGATAGAGAAAAGTTATAAGTAACCTTTAAAATCTTGGAAACGAATATTGTAAGGACAAGATAAGATTCTTATAAGCATATTTAGGAAAGAAGAATACTATGAAATACATTTTTTATAAACTAAATTTAGTTTTGAAAAATTATAAATTAACTTATATATAAATTATTTTTTATTTATGGAAAATAATTTTAATTATTCTCCATGTTTTTACCTAGAGAGGAAGGATGTTTATTTAAGCCAAGGCACTTTACTGGCTGATTCTCAACTTTATTATTTATGCTGTCTGCATTTTCCAGTAAAGAATGCCAATAATTTCAAAAAAAAAAAAATTATGGAAAAAACAAATCGTAAATGTAACTCTCTTTGTATGTGAATCCTAATTGGTTATCCTTCCTGTGAAACATAACTTAATAATCAGGAATGTTTCAGTTTTATTTTAAAAAAGAAAATATTTCGAATTGTGTATTTTCAAATAAAAGAGAAAAAATAATTTTACATTGTATTTTATATTTTAATATCCTAAAAATTATATTTCAAATTATATATTATGTAATGTAAAATTTATATTTTTAATTGTAAAATCTGAAATACACAAAAGCTATACAAAAATTTATGGAAGTGCAAGAAAAATATTTGTGGAGGTGCAGAAAAAAAAGCTGGTAGTTACGTTATTAAAACTTTTTAAATATGGTCTCAATTCGGCAATTGTATATGGGCTTTTTTACTCTGCACCCGATGACTACTATCTGCACTATTATTACTTGTTGCACCATACCGCTGCTGCTATGGCAGCTACCACCTCCAAATACTTATTTGGAAAATCTTGTTTTGAAATGCATATCATATATTTGAAAAAGTTTTTTCTGAATTTTTTTTATTTATATTGCATTTTATATATATTTTAAAGAACTTGTTCGAATAGTTGTTTTCCAAGGATTATATTTTGAAAAATTTTAAAAAATAACTTGGTCTGGAATACTTTCAGAACAGGTAAAAGTATTGTTATGTTAATTACTGAAACATTGTTTGTTATGATATAAATGGCAACGAAGGAGTTGGAAAGCAGGTGGATTTCACAATAATTGTTGATAGTTAGTTTTTTGAAGTTATTTAGTTATTGATGCCAAGGAATTATTGTTTGTCTAATTGTTGACAGAGTTCATTATTTTATTTTATTTTCATGTTAACTCTAAATGAATGTTGTAGGGTTTAATGATCGTGTCTCACGACTTCACCTTTTTTTTAATGTGTATTTACACTATAGGAAACATTCATATCAAATTTAGTGTCTAAGAAGGATTTTCAATATTGGTTGTCTTTTATATATATATATATATATATATATATATATATATATATATATATATATATTCTCTCACATCTTTTGTGAAATTAATAGGTATTTGGTATTTTTAGTAATATTAGAGTTTTAATATGTAAAGTATTATATATCTTAGTGTGAGGAAGTGTATTAAAAATTTCAGAAGTGAAGTTTTAAGTTTAACTCAATCTCACAAAACTAGTTTGTAAGATGTGTAAGGCCCATTAATTTATGGTTCCCTTTTTTGCCCTAAAGTGAAGGGTTGCCCTACAACAGTTGGGCCTAGAGGCTGGCCCATAGATTAAATGTCAAATTCGTGCTGCCTAATCCCCATTTGTCTCATTTTCAGAAACAGATCTAGAACTGTGTCGTCATACTCCGCTGCCGTAAGGAGCTCTGTTAGGGTTACGTTTTCCCGATCGAACAGTGCTCAACTCCGTTTTCATATTCTGCGCAAGTCTCCTTCTAACCCTGCTCGTGGTTTTGCTACTATTTCGCTGGATAACCCTTTTCCCGTGTCTCTCATCTTTTTCCAGCACCTTGAGTCGCTCCTGGTTTTGCCGTTCACCACTGTTTAAGATCGAGGTCTCGTGCTAGTCTTTTCCAGGTAAGGGAAGCTAGGACTCTCAGTTGCTGGTGTTTTTCGCGGTTTTGCCGATTATTTCATGTCTGTATTGGTTGGTGGTCGTTGTGCCCGATTAGGATTGATTTAAGCATGTTTTGGTTTGTGGTTTTGGCTATTGTACGCGAAAACAGTGGCAGGTGCTGGTTTTCTCGCACAAGCTAGCTAATCTCGCCTAGGCGAGATTATTAGAGGCTCGCCCAGGTTTTTTGTCCCTCGAACTGTCGCTTAGGCGACTTGTGTTCTTTTTGAGCGAGGAGTGCTCTCGCCTAGGCGAGAAGGGGCTCGCCTGAGCGAGACCCCGCAGAGCCCCCTGTTCTTTCGTCGCGCCCTCGCCTAGGCGAGCTGGGATTCGCCTGAGCGAGAGGATCCCTCTCGCCTGAGCGAGAGGATCCCTCTCGCCTGAGCGAGAGGATCCCTCTCGCCTGAGCGAGCCCTGTTAGCTTGGGCAAGGCAGCAGGCAGGTTTTGATGTGGTTGTTAAATGGTTCACTGGTGTGTGGCTTGCTTATTTGACCCAAATGCTTTACTGGAAGGGTTGTGTGATAATGGCATGATTAATGCGTAAATTTGAAATGGAAATGGCACGTGGTTGATGGAATATGAATGAGAAAACGTGAGTTGCATGATTTGTTGATTATACATGATATGTATGTTTTGAGAAATTATTGATTGTGGGTGAAACATGTTTAAAGTATGGGTATGGCATAATTCCATGACTCTTGTAGTGAGAGATCTTGGTGGCGCCTCACCGGTTGAACGTAATTCCATGGACCCTTAAGGGGAGTCCCTGGTGGTGCCTCGACGAAAAGGACGTAATTCCACGGGGGGTTGTGGTGGTGCCTCAGGGCCAGGGCGTAATTCCACGGAGGCCACGTGGTGGTGCCTCCTGTAAGGGTATAATTCCATGAAGGCCTCGCGGTGACGCCTCATTTGTAGGGCATAATTCCATTGTCATGTGGTGGTGCCTCAGATATGGATCCGGATAGTCAAGTCTTATAGTTTTGAAAGGGGGTTTGATATATTATGTGTGGGTTCCCGTCATTTATGCTCGATTCTATGACTGAATGATAATTATTATAATGTATGAATCTTGTGCACTAGCTTAACCTTTTGCTTATTTGTATGGTTGTGTGTGTGGTCTCCCCCCTTTGCAATGATCATCAATTCTATTGATGTGAGCAGATGTGAGAAATCGAGGCAGTGGTAATAACGATGGAGATGCTACAGTGTGATGGTCATGGACAGGTATGAGCTCACTATGGAGCCCTCAGCTGAAGAAGTTATTGTCTATTTACCTTTCTATACAAGAACCGGTGTTGTTGTGTTTCATGTTATTTTGGGGTTAGGCAGTGTTGTGCCACCTTTTTTTGTTATGGATATGTTGGGGTACTGTGTACGTACTCTCTGAATATTTAATATATGTGACGTTTATTTAAATTGATTTTTATCTATTTAATTGGAACGCTACAAGATGAGATTTGCATCCTATTTATATACTATAAAATTATTTTATTTCTATAAAGTTGAATTTTTGTTAAAAATGGTCAGAACCATTAAGAATTTAGGCTCAGTTAGTTTTTTTAGTTTGGTGTTGTTTTCTTTGACATGAGTTTTTTCTAGCCTTTTATGCCTCCTTGTATTTTGTTTCTTTATTATTCCTTTTATGGATATTTATGTAATGATAGATGATACTAAAAGTTTTGGAGTGTCAATCCGCTTGGGATGCTACAATTTTATAATAATACCCAATATTATTTATTATTTATTAAAAAAATCAAACATATGATGTTATTAATTATTACTTTAACATATATAGAATAATAAAATTCATTATATTTTGGTAATATAATATACTTTAAATAAAATGAATTTATCATTTTAGTATAAAAATGGTATTTTGTTTTAATAAATGTAAAACGTTTTGCTAAGGGGTCCACAATGTTATTTGACTCGTACTTGTGTTCACAAATAACATTTTTTTTTCACATAGGAAAGCATTTAAAGAGGTCTCTTCATGCATGAAGTTTGAAAAGGCAAAATGGAATTTGGGAAAGAAGAATGGAATACTGGGGACACACGTTACCATCTATTTTAGTTCCAAATTGTGTCGGGTTTCATATTGGGACCAAATTTGGTGACATTAATTCCTATCAAACTAAATAATTAACCCTTTAAACGGATCAATTAAATTTCGCCGACAAATTTGGCATCACAATGAGGAAAGAAAAGTAGATCACACCAATTGGTGTAAAACCACAGTATTCATATGTTGTGATCACTGTTTATTACAAAACAGTAGATGAATTTACCCAACCAAAATAATGTTTTTTGTATGGACAAGTAATGGCTGTCTGCTTTATCAAAATGTTCCTTGATATAGTATTCTCAAAATGTTCCTTAAATATGTTGTCTTCAAATCAATAGACAAATTAGTTGAATCGAGGCTGTAGGATAGGCAATGGGTTAAAGTTGGAAGATGTAATGAATAATTAATATTTTATGTTATCGTTGGTATTTTGTTAGTGGAGAATTGAATACACAATTTCTTTTCCTTTTTTTCATATCTTTCAAACTAATTTTATAGTTTTTGTGAAAAAACAAATTAATCTCATAATTATTTTCACCTTTTATTATAATTTTTATTATTAAACCAAATTTATATTTTCTAAAATTAATTTTCAATTGAAGGTAAAATCAAAGTAAAGTATAATTTGTAGTTTTACAGTTCTTCGTATTGAGCTTGAAAAAATAGGAAAAATTAGTATGATATGTTCAACAGTCTTATATTAATTAAAAATTGTGAATAAAATAATTTATATATATATATATATATATATATATATTATTTTGATATTTTTTAAACAAATAAAACTGTAATAAAATTATAAGTATGAAAACAAATAATATCTTAAAATTGGTAATCAAAACAAAATTCTTATTCCTCTAAACAATGTGGGATTTATTGAGTGCATTAATAAAGATATATTTATATACATTCTAATAAAATAACATAATTGTAACATATTTTTATGTTATTAGGTTTAAATAGACTCAAATTATATGAAAAGTCGTAAGTCACACTATTCTTATCAACAAATTCCCATGATCGGTTTAATTGAAGTGTAGGGTTATTGGTATAGAAAAAAGGGAAAAAAAAATAATTTGTAACTGTTTTCAGTTTATAATTAATTACATATTTTAATGTGTCTAGCTATAGCGTGAATTAAAGAGATGCAATTACTCTTATTGATTTTGTTGTACATCATTAATTTCGTTGAAGATATTCTAAAGCTGGAAGAAAAAATTAAACACGGTTTCACTCATCATTCACATTTTGAAGGATAGATTGAATAATATTTTTCTTTTTATATTTGTTCTGTTGTTATGTAAAAAAAGTGTGTTTATCTATTATTAATTGAATTTACTATAATTAAGTGAAGTTTTTTTTTTCCTTTCCAACATTAGTGAGAGTCCTACTTGATGCACCAATTATTCAAATTTTTCTTTTGTGGTGTGAAGTTAAAGTTTGTCTGATATTAATAGAAGTTGCTTTTAAATAAGCAATCAAATAATGTTATCCTAATACAAATTAACAACAAAAACAATAAGCATGATCATTAATTAAATATCAGAGTTTAGCTTCTAAATATTGAACATAGTTTTAAACTAGTATTGATTAATTACTAGCAAATAAAGAAATACGTTTATATCTTTATTTGTTATCTTATGACTTACGTTTTAGTTAAAGTGCTTTAATTAAACATCTTGTACATGGTCCTATATAGGACGAAAATAGGACGAAAATAAATTCTAAGAGAAAGGATTTTGCTATTTTTCTATTCTGTGTAAAAATATGATTTCACTCCTTTGTTTCATTTTTTTTTTCTCTTACATTCTCTATTAAGCCGAATTAATAAGGACCATAAATGCTTCACCGCATTGAATATAAAATCCTTAGTTTATAGTTATCTCATAAAATAAAGAAAAAGGAGAAGGCCTTTTTTTACTAATTAAAAGTACATGAAGCTGATAGAATTTTTAGAATTTTTGAAAATACGATATATATATATATATATATATATATATATATATATATATATATATATATATATATATATATATATATATATATATATATATATATTATCTTATAGAAAAAACATATTTTTGTATTTTATTAATATATTTTATATATAAAGCAAAATATAATAAATATAAAATATAAAATATTTAAAATATCTGATTTCTAATTTAAAATAATAATAAATTTCTAAAATTAAAATATTTTTTAAAAATTAATTTAAATAAAAAATATTAAGTAATATTCGAAGCAACTTTAAATTTTATCTAGATTTTGCAGATGATGATGAACATTGAATAACGTACACCATAAAATACTGATGGTAAAAAACTGTTTTCAGTTTTTTCTTTTCTTTCAATTCAGATGTTAACTTTTGAATTTGACTATCATAAATATATGTTTTTGAATTAGTTGTATTTATTAGTTTATAATTGAAATTTCGACGCTATATCTCAATTGTTTTAAAACATTTTTTTTTTTTTTGCATTTTTATCATACCAATATAAGTGATTATATAAAAGTCATGTGATCAATGTTGGTATAACAGTGTAAGTATCACTTCCACACTATTTTCTCCAAGAAACTTTCAAAGCAAACAAGTGTGCTTATTAACAACTGTGATTAAGCACTAATTTCTCGTTGACCAAGGTTCCCCCACCCACTGCGCTGTTAGTGGCCGCAATCATGCTTAAACTCAAACTTAATTTTTCAGGTGAATTATTTATATTATATGTAGCTCGGATATAGATACGGATACCATACGAACATAGATATGGAGATATAGTTAGATTGAAAAATATAGGATACGGAATACAGTGTATATACATGTTAAGTTTGAAACGATCAACTAACACATTGTCAACTAATACAAAAATAAATCTATCTAATATCCAATATGCGAAAAATAGTAATAAAATAAAATTTATTTCTTATTTTAATCATCAAAATCATATTAAAGATAAAAAAATATTTTTCAGATTTGACATAATATATCCTACAGGTATCATACGAGTGTCGATATTCAATACGTGTCGAATACAGAACACGCCAAATATAGAAATTAAAAAAAATGACTTTTAAGTTATATATATATAAGCAAGCCATTTTCTTGTTTTAATTTCTTTTTTAACAACTATTTTAAATTGTAAAAGAAAACAACAATAATTATAAATCCGCATCTTCCAACAATAATTAACTCTAAAATTCACTATTATTCTTCTTCTTCTTTTTTGTAAAAATTGAGGATGATAGGAACTATAGTACAATCTACATAATTTACTTTCTATTATTTAAAATATCTTTTTCTAAATCATCTAATAAATTAATTTATTTTACATTTAGTTTTTTTTTTCCATTTCCATCGTTCTTTTATTTTCTTTTTCTAAACCAAATGGAATTGATTAGAGGAAAAAAAAAAAGAGTTTGTTGTTTGAAGTAAGAAATATAATGTTAGAAAAGAAAGTTTGGTAGGTTGAGTGTGTGGGTGGAAGACTCTCAACTCAACTCAAATGTCGTTGACCTTGTTTTGAATTTCCATGTTCAGTGCATGGCAATTACTATTGGATGAAGCAGCTCTCCTTGTTCTCTCCGTAGCCCTTTCATATCACCTTTTTACTATCTGCCACGTGTTTGAAAAAATGCCACGTCAAAGTTGTGAAATGATCGTTCTGAATTACTGCAATATTGGTCAGTGCTGCATTTAATGTTTCTAGCCCCTTACCTGTGAGCCGCACCATTTGTTTTCTTGCGGTTAGCCATAA
This sequence comes from Vigna unguiculata, assembly GCF_037176805.1. Lineage (NCBI taxonomy): Eukaryota > Viridiplantae > Streptophyta > Magnoliopsida > Fabales > Fabaceae > Vigna > Vigna unguiculata. The sequence continues at coordinate 38,714,100 of NC_140798.1, forward strand.
ATTTTGCATCACTTCTTCGAAGCATGGCATGTCCAAAGCTGTTTTATCAAAGTTGTTGAGTCCATTAAGTAGCGGTCACCATCAGAACCCGCCTCAACACAAGTGTAGCAGTAACCAAAAAGTACTCGCACCACCACAACCACCTTCGTCTCTTCGCTTCAAAGTGCTTTAATTAGCCTCACCTACAATTTCACGCTGCCTTCCATTTTTATACCCTCCATGCATTCTTCACCTATTGATCATCATCTCCTCCAATAACCCTTTCTTCCTCTCTTTCTCTCTCTTTCTCTCTCCCAAAAATGGTGACACTTTCTTTCTATGATCGCCTTACCTTCACTGCCTTGGCCCTCTTCGTATCAGGCCTCATTTTGTTCCTCATTCGCAGAACCAAATCCAAGAAGTTGAACCTTCCGCCAGGACCCCCCGGATGGCCTATTGTGGGGAACCTTTTCCAAGTTGCTCGTTCTGGGAAGCCTTTCTTTGAGTATGTGAACGATGTGAGGCTCAAATATGGCTCAATCTTCACCCTCAAGATGGGGAAGAGGACCATGATCATCCTCACCGAAGCAAAGCTCGTCCACGAGGCCATGATTCAAAAGGGGGCAACATATGCCACAAGGCCTCCTGAGAACCCCACCAGAACCATCTTCAGTGAGAACAAGTTCACCGTTAATGCGGCTCTGTATGGCCCCGTTTGGAAGGCTCTCAGGAGGAACATGGTGCAGAACATGCTGAGCTCCACCAGGCTCAAGGAGTTTCGCACTGTGAGGGACAACGCAATGGACAAGCTCATCAAAAGGCTCAAGGATGAAGCGGAGAACAACAGCGGGGTCGTTTGGGTGCTCAAAGATGCCAGGTTTGCTGTGTTTTGCATACTTGTGGCTATGTGTTTTGGTCTAGAGATGGATGAGAAAACAGTGGAGAGAATAGACCAGGTTATGAAGAATGTTTTAATCACCTTGGATCCCAGAATTGATGACTATCTTCCCATCCTAAGCCCCTTTTTCTCAAAGCAAAGAAAGAGAGCATTGGAGGTGCGTAGAGAACAGATTGAGTTTCTAGCCCCTATTATTGAGCAGAGAAGAAGGGCAATCCAAAACCCAGGGTCAGATAACACTGCCACAACATTTTCCTACCTGGACACACTCTTTGATCTGAAAATTGATGGGAAGAAATCAGCACCCTCGGATGCTGAATTGGTGACACTGTGCTCAGAGTTTCTTAATGGAGGCACGGACACAACAGCCACAGCGGTTGAATGGGGTATAGCACAGCTCATAGCGAACCCTGAGGTTCAGACAAAGCTGTATGAAGAAATTAAGAGGACGGTGGGGGAAAAGAAGGTGGATGAAAAGGACGTTGAGAAAATGCCTTACCTACATGCTGTGGTGAAGGAACTCCTAAGGAAGCACCCTCCAACACACTTTGTACTCACACATGCTGTCACAGAGCCTACCACTCTGGGAGGGTATGACATACCCGTTGATGCAAATGTTGAGGTGTTCACTCCAGCCATTGCTGAGGACCCCAAATTTTGGTCCAACCCTGAGAAATTTGACCCTGAGAGGTTCATCTCTGGGGGAGAGGAAGCAGACATAACTGGGGTCACAGGGGTGAAGATGATACCATTTGGGGTTGGGAGAAGAATATGCCCTGGCTTGGGAATGGCCACAGTGCATATTCACCTCATGATGGCTAGGATGGTGCAGGAGTTTGAATGGGGTGCTTACCCTCCAGAGAAGAAGTTGGATTTCAGTGGCAAGTGGGAGTTCACTGTGGTCATGAAAGAATCTCTAAGAGCAACCATCAAACCAAGAGAAAAACTGCAGTTGTAAAATTTTGCCGCTTCTGGTTTTTACAGATAACATAAAACCTTTATCATCATTAATATTATTACTATTATATATATACATCGTCATGTTTGTGGTTAATTTGCATACAACTGCAAGTTTAATCTCATCTCTGTTGTCTTAATTGGTCTGGTTTGTTCCGAGAAATTTGTTTTGGAGTTGTCACAAAAATGGATCTTTAGTGGATATTTACACTTGTCTTATTTATTATGTGAACATCCTTTTTGAAGAAATCCAGATCTAGTGTAGACATCACCTTTCCCCTTTGGAATGAAGTGAAAGCTTTGTTAGTTTTCTTCTTTTTCCCTTTTGCTGTCAATGAACTAATTGGCAATGGAAGCCATACTACACATATTTAGAGTTTAATTTTTTGGATTATAAAATCTTGTCTGTTTAAGCTTTGCACATTCTTTTAGCATATTCCTTGATGTGGCACTGAAGACATCTCAAATCAAGTAATGTTACTTAATGAAGCATTGTTATAGGAACATACGAACTGAATTTTTTTTACATATATTAATTAAAAATTAATGTATGAGTTCTCAACAGATTACTCCAAATCCTTACAATATGTAATCACTTGTTTGGTTTTGGAGGAAGGTGCTGCAGTTGAAAAGGAGAGTGAGATTTGTTAGACTTAATTGGCATTATATAGTAAAGTTAAGGGGAAAGAATTTGTGGTTAAGGAATTGTTGAAAAAGGAAGTTGGTAATGAATGAATCCACTTTTGTTGGCTTTAAATTCGTATGAGTCCGGAAAGTGATGTGCAAGTAGCAGGAGCATAGTAGAAGACTGAGACGATTTGGACATAGAAATAACAGAGAAAGCAATGGTTGAAGAAGACAAATAACTGCCATGTTAAACGTTTTGCAGAGATGTTATGTACTTAGCTCCCTCTCTCTGCCTCTGCCAATCAATACACACACGTCACACCTATGCATAGTTAATGCATGTCTCATGCTTCGGATTTTTTAACACGGACAGACAATAAAGATTTAACATTAAGAACCATGATACCGTATTTGTCTTATAATTTTAAGGTTCAAGGTTTACACTTAGTGTGTTATCTTTAACCTACCCCAGTTAAGGTCTTCAAACAATTTTCCTATTTCTACTTAAACCAGACTTTGAACATCTTTTTTAAACTCTCCAACTAAGTATGCAAAACGTTGAAAGAATAGATGTTTTTCTGCAAAAAATTACATAGAAAAGTTTCGAGCAGTGAACAAACATACCAAGAAATAATGAATAATGAAAACCTTGAAGCGTGTGGGGTTAGAATGGTCCACACACTCTGCGTTACATTGTACTTTTACGGGTTGGGCAGTGCGCAGAGTGGACCGAAGATTCACCGTCACTCAAATTCCCAACTAATATTACATTACATCCCCCTCGGTCAACCTCAGCCTCTCCTATGAAGCTATATATGATATCACCCACTTTTATGATTTTAGATTTCAAACTAAACTAAAAACCGATTCATTCAATTTTTCTTTCTAATTTAGCTTTACTTCTTGTTTATAACAAGAATGAAGTTAGGATCGTTGGGTCATGAGAGCGATGGGTTCTTTTCAATCCTTCAATACTTTTCTTCCGGCGAAACGGTTAGGTGGCGCTGGACGTAGATATTTATTGTGTTCAATTAGATTTTACATACAATTTTATAATATCTAATTTTGTTATTCTTGGCACTGCGTTAAATATTGTGGACAACTTTTTTAGTATTATTAAATATACTATGGACTTTTTATTAAAAAAAAATCTCGTAACTGTATAATAAATTATCATCAAGATAAATCTGATAAAATAAAACATTATTAAGGATACATCTATGTAATTAATGGTGACAAAGTCGTGTCTTATCCCATCTGATAGCGATTAATACTTTTAAACTAAATTTACGTGAATACTCAAATCAATTTATTTATTGCATGTCGATATGTATTGATAAAGTCTACGAAACTCATAAATAACCCTCATGCTATGCTATAAGTGAACACACACACCAAAAACATACATATATATATATATATATATATATATATATATATATATATAAATAAGAGTAGCTTATTGTTCACAATTTATTTTTTGCTAAAACATATTAAAATTTCAGAATACTTATTTTCTAAGCATTCATTAACACAATGGTCCACCATTTATTACGTGTAATTCAGAGAATTTAAGTAATGTACTTCGTAAAAATTATCCCAAATCTAGCATGTATGTTTTTTGTAGTGGTTTAGATTAGATGTAATGGAAACCGATATATTTATTATTTGGCTGAAAATAATTATATCGAGGAAGGAAGATATTTTCTCTCCTTATGTTTTTCCTTCCTATATTGAGTAGAGGAATAATAAGATGACATGACAGATCACCCATCCATGTAGATATTGTTTGAAATTATTCCAAGATTTTTGCATCGAGTATAATATATATATATATATATATATATATATATATATATATATATATATATATATATATATATAAACTATCTTATATATTTATTTCTTTCTAAGTTTGAATTTATTAAATAATTTTATATTAATTTTATTATTACTAATTTCGTACCGTATTTATATTTTACTATTTTTACGTTTTTTTATGATTACTTAAATTTTGTATTAATATTTATATAATTATAATTTTTTATATATTTAATATTGGATAATTATGTATATTGACATTAAATATTTATTAATATATGTTTTTCTCTTATGATTTTTATCTTTTGTAAAATTATTATTTAATTAATATTTAAAATAATTAAAAGATAAGTAAGGACAAAAATACTAATATATTTACAAATAGGATAAAAGTTCTATATTCATTAAATATAAAATAACGAAATGAAATTAAATATCTATATTGGGATGTCAACGGGTAGGGTACGGGTAGTAGCTCTCCCGTACCCTACTCGCTGGATAAATATTCGCTCCGTACCTGTATCCATATCCGTCGGGTATCCGTTATGCGGGTACTCGTCTATTTTTTTCATATCCGCGGATATCTACGAGTACCCGTGGGTATTTACAAAAATATTTAAAAAAATAAATATTTACCCATAATTAGTGCTTAGATCAACAAGTCTCCTTCCTCCGATTGATTCTTGAAAAACAAACAAATAAAAAATCACTATCAATTTATATTGTAGTTTATTTTTGAATAGAATATTAAAGAAATTACTAACTTCATCAATGTCTATCTCTTGCAACATTGTATAAAGTTTCATGGTTGTCCAATTTTAATCTAGAAGAGTCTTAAAACATAAGAAGTTCAGTAAAAATTTCTAACAATCACTTAATTAAAATATCTAAGTAAAAATGTTAATTTCTTTACTTTCCATGTTGGTCCATAACCAGTCTTAGAGACACATCAATGCCTCTACAGTATATGGAAGTAATTTACTCATTTGTGGGGTAAGAATCTGACCACCATTATTGAATGAAGACAATATATATATATATATATATATATATATATATATATATATATATATATATATATATATATATATAAGGATAAAGTTTAGCGGGTACGGGTATCCACGGGTACGGATACTATGATACCCATACCCGCAGGTAATGGGTATCCAATCTTAATATCCATTTTCTACCCGTTGCGGGTTTTATCCGCAGATATCCGCGGATACGAATTTTTTTGACATCTCTAATTGCCATATTTCATAAATAGTAAATGTACCAGTTTATACATACACTACATTTCATTATAAAATTTTGACCGTGGTTTCTAATTACTAATATCTTTAAAATATTTATTAGGGCACTTTTAACGTGGTTTCTAATGCAAAAAAGTTATATTTTTCAATGGGTTGTTAATGCAATGGAAGTATAAATTTAATGGCATATACCTTCTTACATATAAGAATTGTTTTTTTTTTTTTATTGAAACAATGTTGTTGAGAGAGAAATGAGTTTGAATTGTTGAAAGAGTTTATTGTGAGAGTTGAATAAAAGGTGGTAAAAAATTGTTGGAAGAGTAGCATAGTTGCATCATTAAAAATAGAAACAGAAGTAAGAGAAATCCTGTGGGCTAAGGAAGTAAGTTGTGGGCGATGAAGTTTTGTTGGTTGGAAGTGTGAGGTTCTAATTAATGGTGAGAGGGTGAAGAAACATCTTCACTGTGGACCACTTTCTCCTAACTTTCCCACCATTAACTCTACCCTTATAAACACAAACAACTTTACCATTTCATAACACAGTACAATATTTTTCTATGTAATCAAAATAAATATAACAATTAATTATAATTTATAGAAATAAATATTAACTTCGTTAGTATGGTCAGTGTCATTAGTTATTGCTTAGATTGACGTTGCAATTACTGTTATAATTAAAAAATAAATTTTATGTATCTTTAATATTATTGGGTACGGTGACATCCTCACAAAATCTTATTATTAATTGATAGGTGTATAATCATTCAGGTCTAACAATACCGATTTAACATGATCTAAGTTTAACATTTTAAATTTAAATTTAATGTTAAATATATTTTTAATCTTTTTAAGTCTGAGTGAATTTTGGAATTAGTCTATTTTGAAACTTTAGACTAATTTAGTCCTTTACGTGAATTTACTTGATGTTTTTTTGAAACAATTCGAAATACGTGAATTTAGTTTTTTTAATCCAATTTTGTTAAGTTTATTTGATGTTTCGTACACATTTCAGGATTGAATTTGAGTTGTTTATACTATTTGACATATTTTTGCTTTAATATAAAGTCAAATACTATCCTGAAACGTGCTTGAAATGTCAAATAAACTTAACAAAATTTGATTAAAAAGACTAAATTCACGTATGTTGATAAATGAAAGATCAAATTGGTCCAACGTTTCAAAATAAACTAATTCCAAAATTCAGTCAAAGTTAAAGAAAAAATATATATTTAACCTTTAAATTTATATTCAACACTTTCACATTTCGAATTAGACAGGATTAAAATGATCGAAAAAAAGAAGTAAGTAAAGTTGGAGATAAAAAAAAAGTGAGGTGACATCAAAATTATATTTTGAAGGAAAAATTTACTTTTATAGTTAATAATTTTGAGTTGGATGAAATAACAGAAAGTTTAGAATATTGATATTTTGACCTATTATTTTTTTATCACTTTTAATTCATTACTTTAATTATCTTTAAATTATCACATTATATTATTATAAAAATTAAAAATAAATAATTGAACGATGATTGAAATAATATATTAAAGAAAAACGAAAATAAAATTATCATTATTCAAAAGTTTAATCCAACCCATATCCAACCTCCGCATTTATCCATATAATTTACACATTTAAATCGAATTTACTTACAACTAACCAATTCTTTTTTTCCTTTTCGAATTTTATCGTTTCGTACGGTTTAAACACTTTTGCTCAGGCCTACCTACGGGACTCGACTTTGATCCATACGGACTAGGATAAAAAAAAAGTTTATGTGGGTATAAAATTCAAGAAAAAGAAGTCTAACGACCAAAGTTGATCGATCAATTATTTTTTAAAGTAAAATATTTTATTTAAAATAAATAATATTCATTTAAGAAAATATTTATATACATAAGAAGTATCTCTTTAATCTTAATCTACATCAATATTAACATAATTGGCATAGATTATGTCATATCAACTTGGATTAAGATGTATCTGAATACGTGCTTTTCATTATTAAAATGTGATTTAATTTTGTAGACAGTTTAGACCCTACAACACCGTCTAACCAACTTATCATTATTAAAAGTAATAATAGCACTTTTAATGTTTATATATTATAATTTATTTTATATAGATTTTTCTTTTCATTATCAGTCTATTAAACTATTTTAGAATCTATCATAACCAAAAAAATTCAACATAAAATAAGTTTTTCTAACAATGTTGATCTAATATGTGGTTAAGCTTAAAAAGGGCTATAGCTAGCAAGTAAACTAGGTTTAGACTTTAAGTATGCCAAACTTATTTAAACAAAATCTTTTCCACCCGTATCACAAAAGAAAGTGAAGAGGCCCACAAAAAGAGTTTGTGATTCCTCCCTTTAAAACCGCTCTTCTAGATTGATCCTTTCCCCAGTCACAACTATATTTTCACAAGAAACTATGGATCATAGTTATGGCACCTTCCTTAAAATATAAAGGAGAAAAATCACCAACTGAACCTGATTAAAAAAACTATTGTTACAAAAGTCAATTGTTGGATATGAAGTCAAGATACATTAATTGAACAGCATGGCTTGAATTGATACAAAGGTTTGTTGGGGAAGAACACAGCTAAAGCTCCACCTGATCTTCAACTAATTACAATTAAAAAGGGAAAAGAGAGAAATAGAGATAGAATTGAAATACTATTTAGTATCAACAAATTCTAGAAGAATCTAGATTCTCTGTTGAGTTTTTAGTACTGTTTCTACTAATCCTTTCAAAATGCAATGACATTTGTATATTAAAAAAGTTTTTAATATATTTTAAAACATCAAACTCAGTGTCTATATGTCTATCTTGAAAACTCAAGAAAAAATCGACACAAAATTCAGTAAATAATCCAAATTTCCAAATTTCACGACAAGATAGGAGAAACAGTAAAAAGCGGCTCAGGGGAGGAAGGGGTGTTCTCTGCTATATATACAGTAAAAGATATTAACCATCCATTCAACCTGCTAAAGCATTTCACATTTTCAATCCAGTAACTTTTGTACTAAATGTGTGATTTGAAAGTATGATAGTGAAGCTATGATTTCCATGAAAACAATCAATTCTGGAAGTTTGATGGACTCTCTACATGCTTCTTCCCTTCATCTTTAACGAAGTCACCCTCACTTAAACATATGATGTTGTCTAATGAAACTGCTCCACCAACCTCAGATGGAAAATGATCTTCTTCTACAGGATTCACCCCATGGTTGTCAGGGGTTCTTGATGATAATCCATTATCATCCATCATACACTGATAATGTTGCGTGTCAAAGGATTCTATTCCAGGTTGCAAAGCAGAGCTGAACAAGGGTTGCATTAACCACTTTCTATCTGGAAATTCGCGCAACGATATTCGACAAACAGGACATGTGGAATTCTGCTGCAGCCATAGATCTATGCAGGTCACATGGAAGGAGTGTCCACAAAAAGGGAGAATACGCAGCATATCCTCACCTTGGTATTCTGAGAGGCACACTGTGCATCTACAAAAACAATGAAATTGAACGTTCAAAACAAGGAGATTATTATCTGAATGAGAAATGTTATCAATAATCTCATATGTGAAACTTCATGAGAAAACCTAAAGCACTCTCCTCAGTTAAGTTCCTTACAGCATAAACCACACAAAAAAACTTCATACCATTTTGTATCCTTTGTAAGAATTATAGGAAACCATTGGGGTCAACCACTTCCGAAGCTGTATTTAACTTTCCAAATTTGTGGTATGATTAGATGGCACTGTCATCCCACAAGTTTTGCCTACATAACTGTCTTTTTGTCGTAATGTGTCAAGGTTATTAAAGGATCATCAGTATATAATAACCTTCCAGACATTACGACAAGAGGTAGTTAGTAGACAAATCTTGTGGGAGATTAGTACAACTAATTCATATCATAAATAGTTTTTGTAAGATTTGTTGATATGACTATGCCATGATAAAATTAGTCATGAGAGGATCCATTCCCATGGCATACACGTATAGAGTAAAGAAATTCACTCTATCATAAGCTTCTTTTGCAGGAAAACAACAAAAGTGATGGTGATAGAACAATCTAAGTAAGACTCTGACAAGAGTTAGCCAATGGAAACTATTATCATATAACTTTCTCATGAGTCATGACAGATACATACGTTTTCAAATTAAAGAACATACGAGATGTCAAAGTTCGTACTGATGCATAATAACATACTGATGCCTAACATGACCTTATTTGGAGAAGACTTACCATTAGAAACCACAGAAAAAAAGAAAAAGGCTATGGGATTGACACCTTCATTACAAATTCCTGTGCATGCAATTCTTTTTTAACTTAACTACTGAAATAGGCATAAACTACCTTATGCTATTTTGCCATAAGAGTATCATACAGTAATGAATATATAAATGAGAAACAGATATTCAAACATACTGAGAATTTTCTGCTGCAGCAAAAAACTTGTCACTGAACTTCTTTGTTGGAAATTTGGCTACAGTCACGCGTTCGAGACCATGGGAACCCCGCTCCACCTAAACACGGGAAAAAGGTCTAATTGATAATAAATCCAATTCAAATAAAATGACATCATATTTATTAGGAAAACAACACAAAGCTTGCACTGCATCAATTTACATATATAAATAAATAAAAAATTCAGTTGCTATGTTATATCAGTGTAAAGTGTAAAAATCTGTATGCCATATATATGTCATGATTAGTATCACTTTTAAGATAATTATTATAAATTTAACAAAAATATTTTGTAATTGGATGATAATGCAAAACCCTTTACACTGCCATGTGCATGGTCTATGCGTATCAAAAATGGAAAAATAATATAAATAAGGGGCATAGACCATTTAATCAAAAAGTGGAGAAATTTCTTTTACTCTGTCAACCAACTAACAGAAATTGTGCTAAATTTGTTGACTTTCACATGAATCACCTTGAGAGTCATAACATAACTTCAAATTATTTGAGAGAGTAATTTTTTACGCCAACAGTGGATAGTGGATAAAACTTAAACTCCAAAAAATAATGATACTAACAGCAGAAATTTTAAGATTAACTTGAAAACTGAAAAAATGTGCACCATGCTGAGATTGGATCTGGAGACAATAGGAAAGGATCTCCTTGCAGCATTCAAGTGAATTCGAGCACATATGAGCCTGGTGCAGACGAAAACAATGAACATGGTGCTCACCGCAAACCCAATCACAGTCATCACCAGGTTAATCCCAGAAGAAATCATTTTGCAAAATAAAAAAAAAAAATCCCAAATTGATAAAGAACCCTCCAATTTCAGATTCCAGCCGAAAAGGCCCCAGTTGAACAGTGAACACTAACAGACACCGCCAGCAACTTCCTCCATGGGTTTCAGATGAGAATCCGAAGTGAGCTACACGCGCTGGCACTAAAGATGCATGCTTTTCTGGGTGGGTATGGAGGTGAAAGGTGAATCAGATAATGGTGGTGTGAGAGGGTGAGAATTGGGACTGTTGTATTGTCCCAGAGACAGAGAGAAAGCAAACCCTAGAAGGCATGGTGGGTGAGTTGGTGAAGAGTGAGAGTGAGAAAGGGGTGAAAGATCTAAGGGTAATGATTGCTATGATCAAGATTTTTTAGATCTAAATCAAGTTTTGAAGTACTGTTCTTTGGCTATGGAACAAAGAAGATGAAGGATGATGACTCACTGGGGTGTTGTAGACTTTTTTACTTCATTAAGAAGAGTGTTGTGCTAACATAAATATTTTTATATTATCATCTAATTTACATTTGACCAAGGAGATGTGAATGAACTATACAAATTTAATTTAATTGATGGTATTTAACTTTTTTTTCATATAAATTAAATTGGATTTATATATGGGAAGTAAAAATAATAATAAAAGATACAAAGAAAATATATTAAAAACTAAAAACTTTAAAATCTATAATATGAAAATAATATGCTAATCAATATGTATAATTAATTACCCATGTTTGTAAATGTTTAATTATTATTTATGTATATATAATTAATCGTGTTTGCAATTGTAATTAAATAATATTATTAATATTTTTTAATATATTTTATTATATATGATAAAATGAATAATTAAAATAAAAGCATTAAAATAATCAATAAATAAATTTATTACTTTGTTAGTATACGTTTTATATTATGACAAAGGTAAAATTGAAAAAAAAACGAAAAAAAAACAATAAGTTAATTAATTTAATTTTTTATGTTTACTTTAACATTTTCTTTCTAAATATAATTTACTTTTAAAGTTTTATGATAAATTTATATTTTAAATTTCACTTACATTTTCAGAAAAAAAAACAAATTAAAGTGTTCTTAAAGATTTATTTTCTAAATATGTTAATATATAATTAAATTTAATTTAATTTCCTCATATTTTTTTTTCTTAATTGAACAATTTCACTTTTCCTTATCCTACCATTCTTCTTCTTCTTCTTCTTTTTCATTTTCTACTCTTGTCAATTCAAACAAAATTATAAAATCAATTTTTTTGGTATACACAAAAGTTTCATGTATATGATGTCGAGTCAAATATGATAACTTCCAAAAAGTAATATGTGTTCTATTTTTATTTTTGGAAATTTTAAGAAAAAAGTTAGTAAGCAGTATTACTACTACTTTTAGTAAATTATTGAAATTCTTTCTCTCCCTTCTTTTCCGATCACAGAAGAAGGTTTTCCTTTTTTTTTTTTCTTCTTTCTTGTCTTGATCCAATCAAGGAAGAGGATGGTGATTAAACAATTGAATAATAAACTAATTGATCAGAAAGCGAATAATTGCTCCATTAATTAAATCAGAGAGTGGTTATAAGGTGAGAATCAAGTTAGAATTTAATACATGAAAGATTCTTTACGAAATTATATGTGATAGTTACATGTATGGCCTCCTTTTTCAGTTTCACCAATCTGCACTCATCTATTCTTGTATACATTTTTTTTAACTTTAAAAAACTTGAAGTTTGATTCCTCTAATTTGAGGGACCACACCTTAAAATGCAGTAACAAACCTTAATTTAAAAAAAAAAATATAATAAATCAAACATATATTTAACAAAATTTAAAACCCTCATAATTTGAAATGTTATTTATTTACTCAATGGTTATTTTTATATTTATCCTCTAACATACATTCATGTTATTCAGCACACTTTTTTTAGTAGTTTTATCATATAATTTTAGAAAACTATTTTTGAAAAGAAAAGAACAAAATAAGTCTGATAACTGTATTATTCATAGAAGTTGAGTTGTACTTGAGTGATGTCACACCTTCCCATATTTTTCCACTTGGGTTGAGGATCATTCATTCCAGTTTTTAGTAAGTTTGACAAAAGGTTATTAAAATTCTCAATGAATCTCTAACAAATGTGACGAAATATAATTTAGTGATTTTTGTTATTCAAATAAAAAAAAACTATGTATCAGATAGAGAATGATGGAAACTGATAGGTGTGGACCTGATAACTAATCTGCTTTGACTATTGACAATCAACAATCTCACCTCCCCCAAATAGTTTCCTATGGATTTCTTGTTGGTTTAATTTAAAAGATTATTAATTTCTAAATAACTTGTTGTTACTCACAAATAGGTTTGTTATTTATTTATATCAAAATTTTAAAACTATTTCCATATCAATATTTTTCTTTTCTTTCAATCATGACTTTGGAGCAAGAAAAGTGAGAAGTGATTTAAAAAAACATGTTGTCGGTTGCTTTTGTCAGTATGGAGGAAGTAAAGCTGAAAAGGGTGTTGAAATTTTCTAAGACAGGGTTTGGGGGTGATGGGTGAGGACTCAGGAGGAAGTTCTTAGGGAGACAAAGTGGCGGAACCAGAAGCTTTCCTAATATCGATTACAAATAAATCATAGCAAATTTATATTCGGTTCAAACCTTATAATATCATCTTACAAAAGTTTAATGAAAGGTTAAATTAAGTTTAAAATTTATTTTATAATATATTATTAGTTATGATTAGAATTTATTTTAACAAAATTGATTATTTATTGAATTTATTATTTATTATCTGTTATCAAATTGTTCGTTAATATCTAATTATTTATTTAAGATATATATGTTTTAATACGAGAAAAATATTTCGAGATCCCGTATCTAATAAGAGTTGGAGAAACAGGCTTTTGTTACCAAGGCTGAGTTTTTGTAATACTGTGCACTAATAATGTGATAAAAACCAGATAAATGCAATTACATAATAAGTTTGGATTGAATGGGGGGCTTTTAAAATGGACTTTCATACCTTCCAAGAGAACAAACCGATAAACAAGAATTAGTTAACTTTCTCTCTTTTTTTTCAGATGCACTGAAAGTTTTCTGTGTAAGTCTCTATCAAAATCGATTTCCTTCTTTTACTTTGATACACTTTCAATGTGTGTTAACATGAAAGTATGAAACTTTGGAGAAATTTCCTGCTAGAAAGAGTCTATATTTCTAGAAGAAAAACTCTCAACCACTAGTGCCTTTTTATTCAAACAGACCCATGGTTTTGACACTCGATTAATTTAATCACATCAAATTACATTCAATAATTTAAACTCAATTCATATTTTGTTTTCAACTTACCCAAGAATATGTTTAATTCAACAATGGGAGAAGGGATGACATTTTAGAAGTGGGAACACGAATGGAAGGGAGAGGTGGGATGTTTTTAGTAGAAAATTGTGTGCGGTAGAATGGAGAGAAATTTTAATGGAAAAAGAGGCAAAATAATCTTTTTCTCGTTTGGTTCTCAAGAAAAGAAAATGTTAAAAGAATAATATTTTTTTATCCATATTCTTGTAATTTTGGATTTAAAGGATAAATAAAATTACTTTTATCAATATACTTAAAATATTTTAACTAACCTCCTCTTTCTTCCTCTTCCAATATTGAAGGGGAACACAACATAGAAGAGAAAGAAATTTGTTCTCCTAAAAATTGAACTAAACAAAAAGGTTTCAAAAAACCCCTTCTTCCATCCCCTCCATTTTCTTCTATCACTGTGTAAGATTAACACACTAAAACATGTTTCCCATCATCAAATCCAATCTCAGTTTAAAATTATCAAATCTAGAGATAAATCTACGACAGACAAAATCTTGATGACCAATAAATAGTCAGTTCGGCATTTAAAGTAAAAACAGTCCAGATTAATGGAAGAATTAAGAGTGTATTTTGCCACAAAAAAAATCTCTTCCCAAGACAACTAAAGAGAATACAGAGAATCACCTTAAAGTACATAACAAATAAAAACCATTATTTTTACACCAAGCTTAGTTGCTAACCTAATGAAACTATATATACATGTTTCATCTTAAATGATCGCCATTAAATGAGAAACGATTTGCAAGAGGAACCCCAACAGTGCTATTTGAATAGGGTCTTGAAACCTCATCACCAAATGGCATCTGTGGTGTTGCATTTTCATAAGATGGATTGATGGGAAACGTGGGATACGAGTATTTACTGGAAGAGAGTGGACCTCCGTTTGAGAAAGGGTCAAAAGGGGACTTATTAGAACTAAATCTTGACCCATTTTCCAAGTATCGGGTGGAAAGAGCTTGATCATCAGCAGATAGGCTCAACATTGTGCCAGAGTAAGGAGGATTGGTTAAAAACTGACCATCAGAAGTTCTAGACATGGTTCCATTAAGATGATAGTTTGAACCAAATCCAGCAGCTGGATGACGGACATTGAATCTAGCTGTTGCTTCATCAGAAAAATCTGTTGGTAGTCTGAAGAGACCAGAACACCCAATAGGAATGTCAAATCTATCCTCATTTTTACTAACAGAAGGCAACGGTTTAGCAGTGTACCCACCCTCTACTACTGGCAATCTATTGAGTTCCTGTTGTAGGGATATTCTAGCTTGTTTAAGAGATTCAAGAACACCATCGAATTTGTGAGTTTGTTCGCGAGTAACTAATGCATAGAGATCCATTTTGTTTTCTGAAGCATCATTTTGGTGCTGGACACCATGAATATCAGTTGGAAAGGAACGAGTAGGCCTGAGATCAGAATAACTATGCCTACCTGGATCTAGATGGCTCGTATCAGAAGACGGAGATTGGCCATTTACCAAGCTCTCATTCTGATTTTCCTTCAGTGGGGAGTGTGAGTTTTCTTGACCAAGCAAATCAGAAGTGCTAAAAGTGGTGCTTTTCTGGTTTCTGTAACCATCTGTATCATCATGTGTTTTTGGCATAATTTCTCTGTCCCCAGCTTTGAATTTTTCTTCTGATAAGCAAACACCTCTTGGTTCTCCTTTGCTCTCTTCAGCCTTTGAGGTAACCACCTTAGCAGCATATGGAATCTGAACCTTGCCTTCATCTTTATCCTCAGTCATATCTGACTGATTGCCCGGATCACATGAATCCTGAATAATTTAGGGTCCAAAATAAGTTTGACACTTCAGGTGAATTTTACATGGAATTAGAAAGCAGTAAATAACCTATTTTGAATAATAAAATCATTAGATGCACAAGGTTAATAGAAAAAAATAACATGAACTACCTGTTATTACTTGTTTAATACAGTGGAAGCATACATATTAAAAATCGGACACATAATAGACAACAAACACTCTACCTCAAACATTTTGATCAAACCGAGATTCATACATGTGTTTCATTCAATTCGTTCTCTACATCCTTTTTGAAAAAGAAATGTCTTACATAGTTTTGCATGTGAGCTTACTTTAATCTTTGGATAAAAAACAGTTTTCCTATCTGTTATTTAAGAAGTACTTCGGTACTTGTTATTTTTGGTCGGAGAGGACAGGAAATTGAGAGGATGGTTAAGTTAGTGTGTTTGGTGAGAGAAACAGGGAAGAGAAATTAAAAAGTGGTCTAAGCAACATTTTTCTACTCTATTTTTAACTCATTTTTAAGCTTCTTTATATCCCTCTCCTCATTTGTTCTTTATTTCTCTTCAACCAAACACATTTAATTTTTTATTCTATTTCTCACTTACTTCTACTCACCAAATTTATTTCCACCTACTCTTTCTCCCTTCTCTACCAAACAGACCATATATGACAACCACAAAATACATTGGTCAAAATAAGAGATACAAGACTCATCTTCAACCTTCAGCATTAACTTTCGTTAAAACATCCATAGGATTATTTGGTCAAGAGCTTTATTCAGTAAACTACACTTCTAATTAAATTTGAATTTAACAGATATTTAACGTCAAACTATAGCCGCTAATTCTGTTTTAATGTCAAACTATGCCGAAAATCATTTCTACCTTCCTGCAATTTCATAAATGCAACAACCAAACACCAAGTTTCAAGAAAAAACACTTAGAATATAGTAAGTCTAGGCGAATCATACATACTGGTGTTGTGCTGTTATTCTCTCTAAATTTCTCCTCCCATTCTCTTTGAGCCTTCTCCATTGCTTCATATTGGTCAATAAGTTGGGCTTGGTGTTCAATAGCCTTCTCCATTTCCTTCTCTCTTCCATATCCATCTATGTGACGATTTTTGCTAAGTAGGTTGGCCTCTGATCCATTCTCTTCTTGAATTTTAGATTCTATTTTAAGAATGTCAGATCCACCATCTTGGAAATTTGGAAATTCTTCAGAAGAGGATACAAGTTCATTTACTTGGCAGTTAACTTGGACAAACTTGTCTCTAGATTCTTCCATAACTGACCTGGGAAAACACAGCATATTTATCAACTTCACAAGCAATTAGGAAGACAAGTGTTACAAGAGAAGAAACATGCAAATTACATTCAGGGGTTATTCATATATGAATTTGGAGCAGATAGGACAAGACTATCAAAACTAAAATAATAAAACACTGTCAAGCAGAGAATTTATCTGAGACACTTCCTTAAAAGATGTAAAACAAAAAGGAGGGATCAATAATTTATCAAAATAACACCAAGTTTACAGGCACAGTTTTTCTAAAAATCAGTTTTCATTGCAAGACAGTAATTGAGCAACCACAGGTATTATATAACCCTAGAAATTTAGAGGCCCAAAGCCTATGAGTTGGAACCAAGTCTAAACTAGAAACAAGCAGATTTTTTGTTATTTGTCGGTTACCTCACATAAAGACAATAAGAACAATAAGAACAACAAGCAGGAAAACAGCATTGTTCTCTGTGGAACATAGTCACATAAATGGAGATAAAAACAAATTTGATCAGAAAGAGTAAAGGTTATGACTTACCTGGGTTGTCGATGTCTTATCTTGCGACATGACTTTCCTAAGCGGTGCTTTGGTGAAGAACTAAAAGATGAAAAACTGCTTTGCCTCCTCACATTAGTAGTCTTGGTCTTGCACTTTTCAAGAGAATGGGACAAATCATGGCGTCCTTTCCATGACAAACTTTTACTGGATCCTAGTGAAGAATCTACATTGGAACCAGACATTTCATCTGACCCATGTTGTCTTCCTTTTGAGTTCATAGGCCCCTCATCCTCTTTTGAACAGTCATTACTCATACTAGAATCAAAAGGATTTTCAAGGTCTGAGCCTGAATCAAATTCATCAGAAACACCACTTATCCCTTGATTCTCCAAAATGGCAAGAACATCAGCAGTGGCCTTCTCTGCCATCTTCCTCTGAAGAATCACCATCCTTAGTTGTTCCTCCAATTCCATGACCTGATTGAAATAGTGGAGAAACATTTAGTGCCAAAAAGGGAGCATTAAAGGCCAGTTTGGGTACAAAGCTAAAAGAGCTTTTCAGAGCTTCTGTACTGAAAGAAAAAAGAAGAAGAAAAGAACTCTATATTTCTTGCAGAGAAGTTCTCCCCTTCTAACCTGTATCCAAATAGGCCCTAAAAAAGGTCAGGCATGTTTGACTACATAATATAGGAAACTTAAACTTAACATACCTTTTTTGCCAGTTCATCGGCTCTCTGTCTAGCACTTTTTGAGATGGACCTTTCAGAAAGCAATCTTGCGCGCAGGAACTCAATAGTCATTGCAGTTGAATCCTCCGTACAGGAAGCAATCCTAAGTGACACACATTTAATTAATACAGTTCAAAAAATATCTGATAGAGAAGAAAAATAAAAGAAATCTGATTGTAATGCTAAGTCAGTATTGAAAAATCCTAAATAACTATTCCTTAATTTATGCTGACTAAATTTGGAGGGAGGAAGGGCCTTCAAGATGACTTGTTATAAACTTATATCCTTCCTTCCTTTATTTCCTCTCAGTGCCTTGCCTTGTTCCAATCTCTCTCTCTCTCTCTCCCTCTCTCTCTCTCTCTCCAGCTAAAGAAAAATAACAATGAAGTTCAATAACAAAATGAAAATAGAGGAGTTCAAACACATTAAATAGAAAGAAAAACAGTCCTTCTCCCCAGCCAAAGAAAATGTCCACTTATTTTAAGACTATTTTCCTTAAGGAAAATGTCCTAAAATATGCTATACCCAGAATTTAGCAAACAAAAAAGCTGAATGTGGTATTCAAGTCATGAGACTCTCCCACCCAATAAGCTAGCATTTTGGGGGATGAGCTCTCTTCATGGATTTGTAATGCAAGAGCATAAGAAAAGTAAATAATTATTAGCAGAGTTATCTTAAAATTTGTAAAGCTGGACTAGATATTGAACTAGTAAAAATATCTGGTTCATGTTGGATGGTATAAGCTGTTGAACAATGGTTGAACAGTGTCTCATATGAGTGTTATTCAGACAGAAGATGGATATATACACATACAGAGGTACTTTTTCCACTTCACATATGGGCTTTATATTCTCTACACCATCAACCATAAGTTTGCGTCCACTTTCAGCTGGGAAGTAAACTAGGTTTCTATTCTAACAGTCTCTGACAGTTGTAACTAGCTGACTTATGTAGGGTTACGTTTGAGACTGTAGAAAGAGAAAAAGAATAGATGGGAGAGATGATCAGAACTGTGTCTATGGATAACGCAACAGAACCCATTTTATATAACCTGATTACGATAAATACAAATAATTATATGATATTCTATTCCTAGATACATGAAATGACATACCTTTAAATCACATTCCAATAAATCTGATTCCAATCCGATATTCCTATAATTATAAAGATCCTTAACTATCTATGGAAATAAATCAAAGTATTAAAGAAGAATAAATCCTAAGAGATTATCCAAGATGTTCTAAAATATTCTATGACAATGTCATTATATTTCTAACAGACTTTAAGCTCTCATCATTCGGAGACACTAGTTTCAATTTACTAATCAGAGCTTCTACTGCAGATTTGGATCTCTCTCCCTGACTACTTCACGTTCTTACATTTTCTCTGTTTCTTTCCAGCACAGTTTGTCAGATTATGGTGAATTGGATCAACCAGACAGGTTTTGAATAACTGGTCTCAAGCTATTTTAGGGCCTGTTAGTGTGCTTTTAAAATAAAAGGTGCTTTGAAATTAAAAGACATATTTAAAAAATCTATAAGTACAGAAGTTTTTCTAGTTTTATTAAGCTTAAACAAACAAGCCACCAATATTGGTAGCTTCAAGTAAATGATAATGGGTAGAATTTAGATAATATTTATTTTTATTTTATATTCCACAGGCTTATTTATACGTCCAAGGATTCCCAATGTGTTTGGGTTAAAAGTAATATAAAGAGATTACATTTTGCAATTGGTAATGAGTAAGAGATAGGCCGGAAAACATGTAACCTAGAAAGGCTTAGGTTGCACTATAAAAGAAAAACCTCAACAGTTGTACGGCAGACCTTTACCTTGAGTCATAAATCCATAATTATAAATAACTTTCTTTTCCTGGTTTCTTACAGAAGAAACAGCCCATTCATTGGTTGTGTTTATTAATTGATCATCTCTTAATCCTTGAATCCTTGGTGAAACCCTATCTAGAAGCCTTGAACTACATCAGCTTGTGAGCCATGAAAGCTAGTACCTTTGCTGAGACCAGAGAGTTGGGCAAAGTGGGAGAGGCAGCTTATAAAGGAGTGACCAGGGGAAGGACTATTCTGAGTGCGCAGCTGAAGTTGACCACTGTGGATCCCAAAAATGGAAAGGATACGTAACTTTATGTCCAAAACGAGAAAACATAACATTGTATTTACGCCGTGAGACTCCCCCAGGCTAGTCTCCTGAGATTGCCTTTCCTTACGAATTTGAACTATAATAGACGTGTCCAGAAAATTGGGTTCAAACTTGAATTCCGAGGATAGATGAAGTCAATTAGTCCTAGAGTTCCAAAATTTTGAGGAATGAATCCCAGAGAAGAGAGCATTCTCACCCATCTGCAGGTAACAATTAACTACTCGCGGAGCCAAGACAAATGGAACCCCGACTACGCCCTAGAATTAGAAGATTATAATTCTCAAGAACATACCCGATACGTTTCTATAGAGCAACCTCACAGTTAGATTCACAAATCTCAAGTAGATCTTAAACTTTCTCTGGATTACTTCGAATAGTAAAAACATGTCCGAAGAACCAAGCCAAAACTAAAAATATTGTCGGGTCCAACCAAATCATAAAAACAAGAAAAAAATCCTCACGCGTCAAATAACAATTATGGTAAACAATAAATCATACAACAAAGGCACCAAACCACAACCGGTAAACTAAAAACACGAAGCCACTACGAAAACAGGAACACCATCGAACTCCTTCCCATGAAGTAAACGAGAAAAAAAAAAAAAAAAAAAACTCCAAAAGCATCAAACACCACTCACAGCCGAAAACCAAAAAAAGAAAGTACAAGGCAAAGCAGTACAAGAAAGAGGGGAAAGACATGGGAAAATCGGAAATACCTCTGATCTTGCGGATCGAGCACGGAGTTTTGCATGATCTTGGGCAAACTACGAAGTCGAAGTGGTGGAGAAGAACCCCAGAAATATGAATTATTGTTAATATGGTGAAATTGAGAGTGATGGAAGAGAAAATAGTTGTGGAGAGAGAGAGACAGATAGAGAGAGAGAAAGAAGTTGTGGTGTGAGTTAAGGAAGTGAAGAGAACGGAAAGATGGTGGGAAGCATCGAAGGGAGGATCTTTTCTCGATCACCTTCTCCTTTTCCTTTTCATTCTTCATAATCAATGTTATTTCGGATTCTATATTGAGAAATTTTAATGGTATTTTTTTAAATGTTTAAATCTACATTTGCTTTTTTTTATTTAATTTGATATTTTTTTTCAATTAAATTTTTTATTCTCATCAAATTTTAGTTAATTTGATGTTTTTTACTAAACTTTAAATAGTGAATGTTTTTTAACAGTACATGTCACGTGACTTTAGGTGTTTTTGATTTTTTAATTTTTTAAATTTTTTTAGTTTCAAAAAAAATATTCAAATCACAATTGTGTTAGCGTCAATACTAGTATTACGTGTCAATTTGTGATTATAATATTTCTTTTTGTCTAATTTAATCTCAAAAATCATTATTTTTGTTCAATTTAATTTTCATTATTTTAGTTTAATTTAGTCTTAATTTTTATTAAAATTGAACAATTTAATTTTTAAACTTGACATTATTATTAATTATTTTTGAAATTTAATTATAAATTATTATATTTAATTATAAATTAAATATAATTTTTAATTCAATTGTTAAATATAATATAATTATTTAAATATTATTAAAATATAATTGTTAAAATTTTAAAAATATATATTAACATTTTTAAAATTTACATTTAAATATAAAATATTTAATATTTTTATTACATTTTAAATATTAAAATCTAAATATTTTATATTTAAATATTAATTTTGTAAGAATATTAGTTTACTTTTCTAAAATATTTTAAATATTTTTAAATATCAATTTTAAAAGTACTTTAAAATATAAATTTTAGAAAAAATATTTAATTATTATATTTTTATAATATTTTAAAAAATAATATTCTATTTAGGAATTAAATATAACAATTTTATTCAATTTATAATTAAATTTAATAATTCATAGTTGAATTTAAAAAATAATTAATAAAAATGTCAATTTTAAAAAAAATATTAATATAATTTGTATAAAATATATTAAATTTTGTGCCCATTTAAAATGAACAAAATTGATTTATTTTAACAAAAATATGAATTAAATTAAAAAAATAACGAATATAAGGATTAAATTGAAAAAAAAAATAACACTACCACAAATTAACACATGGCACTAGCATTGACACTACATGTATATTTAAGTCCTTTTTAAAGGTTAAATTTTGGTCCTCATTGTTGTAGTAAAATATTGATTTGGTTCCTTTATTTTTCTTATCTTGATTTGATCCATATTTTGAACAATTTGATGCAATGGGTACTTTGCCTTAATGGTGTAGTAAGAGCGGGTGTCACGTGTCAGTTCCTAAATTTTTTGAATTTTTATTTTTTATTTATTTTTTAAAAAATTTTAAAAAATTGTCGTGTCAAACTGACGTTGTGTCACGTGATAGTAATAGTGTGACGTAGTAGTGACCGTGCTAGGTGTCATTTCCTCATTTTCAATTTGATTTTTGTATTTTTTTTTCTCACTTTAATCCCGAATTTTGTAGAAATTAAATAATGTTGTCTTTCTCCAAATCGATTAAAATGAGTAAATCTACCTAATTGGAAGGATGAAGATTAAATTAATCTAAAATTTAAAAATGAACTAATTTCAAAATTCACCGAAAATTAAAGGATAAAAACATATATTTAACCCGTAAAAATATGTTTTATTAAGAAGTTGAATTAATCATACATTCAAACTACTTATATATGATTTTAAAAACATGAACAGTTAATATCTTCAATCTACATTATTTTTTATTTTGTACTTTAGTTTTTTCTTTTTTTTTCTCTATTGTTATCTTCTTCCTCCGGTACATTATCTTCAATCTTCAAAAAATTGATTGTAGTTAAAATAAGGAATTACTTTGAATTCCCTTTGTTGTATTTATTTATCTAATCTATTATTATTTTGTTAATTAGTTCACTTCACACCCTGTTCCCGAGTAGATTTGTAAAAGAAGCACAGTGCAGTGGGTTGATCTTGATTTGTATTACTACATCACAGACCTTTGATTAGAACAGAAGGTATTACAAACAAAGCAGCAGAAAAATGTATTATTGGGTTAGTGCTAATTCTTCGGATTTCGCCGGAACCCCTCCCCAACGTCGCAGGTGATGAACTGAGTCATCATGTCGCTTATTCGCTTATTCTCTTTGTTGTTGCTTTCTTTTCGCTTTCTTTTCCATAATCTCAGTCGTTTCATTCGTGTATCATTGTTAGTGGCCACTCCGCTGTTAATATCGGGAAATCTAAGGTTGTCGTGTTTGGAGGCCTTGTCGACAAGAAGTTTCTCAGTGATATCGCTGTCTATGATATTGGTAACGTAATTCCTTTTCTTATTTTCGGTGTTTTCATTAAAATTGAAGAGTTTAATTTTATGCAAAGTTATTAGTATAAAAGTTTTACACTATCCATAGTCTGAAATTATAGCTGACTTACTTTGACTTTCACGATAGTTATTGGAAAAATGACGAATTTATCACAGTGATTTGTGATTGTGGTTCGATGAACATTGGCACAAAATTGAACTCTTCATTCGTTTAACATATTTTAGAGGCCAAGCAATGGTTTCAGCCTGAGTGCACTGGAAGTGGGTCAGATGAGCATGTAGGTCCCAGCCCTCGGGCTTTCCATGTCGCTGTTTCCATTGATTGTCACATGTTCATCTTTGGTGGTCGTTTTGGAAGTCAGAGGTTTGTGTTGCATCTCGGTGTTTTTGTTTTTCTTTCATAACTATAATGTATGGTATAATTCATGGTGTTTGAATTTTACAGGTTGGGGGACTTTTGGGTTTTGGATACTGGTATGTAAGACATTTTATGTGGTCATTGTTGAGCTCATATTGTGAGGGAAATTTCTGACATTTTTGGGACTTTTGTTTTGGCATGCTGGCACTTGGAATGAATAATGCTGCTCTAGACATATGGCAATGGTCTGAACTAAGTGGATTTGGAGACTTGCCATCACCTCGGGATTTCGCTGCAGCTTCGGCTGTTGGAAACCGAAAAATTGTTATGTGAGATCTATAGTGTTTAATTTGACGTTTTCTTTATGCTAATTAGATTGAGTTGGAGTAAATCAAAACATGTAATGAGGTGGATTCTGTTTGATGCAGGTATGGTGGATGGGACGGAAAGAAGTGGTTATCTGATGTTTATGTCTTGGACACTAGTATTTTTCTAATACTAATTTTTATCACCTATTGTCTAATTACCTCATTATCCAATTGTAACCAAGTATAACATCTTTTTCTTCATCTCTTAGTTTCGCTTGAGTGGATGGAGCTCTCAGTTTCTGGAACATTGCCACAGCCCAGATGTGGGCATACTGCCACTATGGTTGAAAAACGATTGCTTGTATATGGTGGAAGAGGTGAAGTGACACAGTTCTCCTTGTTCAGACGTTGATCTGATTTTAAGATTATAGTCTTTTTATTTAAATAGAAAGAACACATTCTGGTGTTACTAGGCAATTTCCGTGTGTCAAAGAGCGGGAGAATATTTATTCTTTTCCCTATTTGTTGTTTCTTTTTATATATTTGAGTGTCAGCCTTAATAGAAGAGTGTGTCTTAATTTCTCAAACAATGATCAATTTGTGCCACTTGGTGGATTTCCTCACTTTCACTATCATTTCAGTTTTAGGAAGTAGTTTTAATATAATAATCTGGGAGCAAGGTTTAGCTCTTCATTTTTGGTTTAAATTAATGGGCAAGATTGGTGAAATTTTAAATTAGCACGATGGTCACGAAGTAATGTTGAAGATACTCAATTTTTTTAATGAAACTATTAAAATTGAACTCGTGAAGTGTTAGTTAATTTTTTCTATATTCAAAGATGCACTGCTGTTGGATTGCTAAACTGCATAAAACTTATCCAAAAACCCATTCCATAGTCTATTTCTTTCTCTGACACACATGATGTTAGAATTAGTTTTGAATGTGAAACTTTTCTTCTTCTCTAACTTGCATGTAAATAAATACCTGCTCTGAATTGATGAAAGGGGCATACATATTGATTGCTGTAATGCCAATTTGAATTTGTTATATCTGAAATGAGTGCTATATCCTGACTTTAACAGGAGGAGGCGGACCTATTATGGGTGATTTATGGGCTTTGAAGGGCCTAATTGAAGAAGGTATGCATAATTTGCCATCTTTATAATTGAATTATGTTTGCTTTTTTCTTTTTTCGTTGCTTGCTGCTAGTTGTTATTATCATGTATTTCCTTTTCTTGAGGTCAGGTGCTGTATCTTCCTTTCATGGGAGATTTGTGTATTTTATTCTACTTTGAATCTGTATTTTAATTTTGCAATTGTCATAACAACAACATTCCTCTTCTTTCATGTCTATTAATAGAAAGAACGAGAGACATAAGATGAATTCCGTGTGCCTCAATTACACAACAAAGACTATTCTATGTGTTAGGAGTTATAAATACTAGTTTTGTGGTTACATAATATCTTAGAACACACAAATACCTTTTTCACATTATTTCTATCAATTTCTGATATATTAAACTATGTCCAATAAGAACATAATATCCTAAAGAAGAATGTCTATTTCCAGTGTAGTTGTAAACTTCCTATGAAAAGGGGTCCTAACTGCTGGCACTCAGAAGTTGTAAAAACTACCTTACAACTGTATTCTTAGTTATTGTTTTTAAAGCTTATCCTATCATAAAAAAATGAAAAACATTTTCTGCCCTTGCTATCCAACCTTGTGGGTCATTCCCTTCAAACGTGGACAACTCCACCCTTTTAACCCAAGTATGAGGTGGTTCTTCCTCCTCTTTGTTAAATCCATTACTGTTGATGTCCTCCTCTTTCCTTTTCTCGTCACCATTGATTTACTTTTCTCCTCTATCTTACTCTTTCTTTCCTTTCTTGATTTCAAAAAGCAGTTCCTTTGTTTCTCTCATGTCTGGTATGGTTTGTTTTACCAGAGTCATGTCTGTTTCAACTCTGCAATCATCTTCCTCTGTCTGCTAGCCCACTTCTTCAAAACCACTCACTGTGCTTCGCATTATGCTACTCAGAGATCCAGCAAGTTGGCCAAAAAATGTTAGGAATCAACATTATTTTCAGAGAAAACAAAGAAAAGTGAATCTGAACTTCTCTAATTTCACCAATCATACAACAAAAGATACAAAGGAGAACTCTCCTTCCCACTAGATTAATCCAGTTGCAAAACTCAATTGTCTGAAAAATTGCCCCCCTTCCCCCTAAACTTCCTATAAAATGGGGTCCTAACTGCTAGCAAACACTGAGCTATAAAAACACTATACAACGGCATTTTTAGTTATTGCTTCCACACCTCCTCCCATAATAAACTTGCAATCCTTTCTTATTGTCAACATGCTGTATTTGCTTCTGTATCAAGTAGCTTCTTAATAAGATGGGTTATGTACTTATAATGCACATATGCTTTCTTTCTCGTCTTTAATACTATTTCTTATACTAAGAAATATTTAGTTCTTGGTAGCTTCTAAATAAGATGGGTTATGTACTTACAATGTGTATTTGTTATGGAGGAAAGAGAATGAAGCACCTGGATGGACTCAATTAAAGCTTCCAGGTCAAGCACCTTCTCCCCGATGTGGCCATACAGTTACGTCTGGAGGACATTATGTAATCTGATTTGCAAAATCCCTCTCTTTCTAGTTCTGTTATCTTTGTAGATTGCTTCCTTTATTTTTATTTTTTTTACTGCCAAATATGGATTTCTGTACTGTTCCCACTTTATCCTCTAATATAGTGATCTACATTTCAATATCATTATCATCATTCTTTTTTTATGGTGGGTTGGAGGTGACAAAGATTGGCAATTTTGTGTATTTGAGAGTTGTTGAAGGCTAGCAGCTTCCTTTTGAAATTAATGGTATTTAAAGGGAGGTATTTCATGAACATGATGGAGATTGTGGACTAACTGTTTAGTGCTAGGGTTTTAGAATTCTCTCAACTACTTTTTCTAGTTATGGGTATACCGGGAATATGATCCTCTCCCAGTGTTTTCTACCTTACCTAGTTAATTTAAGGTAGAATGTTCACTAGAAGGGGCTTTGGTTGCTGAATAGCCCCGGTGACCAGCGAACACGTTGATTGTTGGTCTAGGTTACTTAGGTTTAAAGAGCTGCATGAACTTGTTTATTTCAAGGGATATAAGATTTCCTTTATATGGTACTAGGAAGTTGGTAATCTTTGTTCTCCTTTTACATCTTTCCTTAATGATAAATTGTCTGCCTTAATTGTCTTGTGACTTTTGTCTTAGATTCATATGTGTGCTCTTGTTCAAGAGTATCAAATGTTTGCTTTTAATGAAGTTTTACCAGTCAGAAAGAAGTTTATGTTTATAAAATTGAATTATAAGATCAAATAATATTACATTATGGTTGATGTCATCAAATAATTTTTTATACTGTTGTGATTCCCCTTTTCCCTCTAAATTCTTTAATATGTCTTAATCCCTAGTCAGAATTGCATAAATTTACTGTTTTAACCTGAAATCCTGTCATTTATCTACTTATTTTATATTTGTTGGAGAGGGTTTTACAGTTGTTGATGTTTGGAGGACATGGGACTGGTGGATGGTTGAGTCGTTATGATATCTATTACAACGACTGCATTATATTAGACAGAGGTGAGAACTTTCACTATACCTGTTAGTGTATCTATCACACTTGTATTATTAACCATTATAACTGTTGTCTCTGTGTCAATCTATTGTTAAAGCCAACTTGTTAATGATCTCTGGCATCCTTGTACATACATTTCTGACATACAGAATACGGTTGGGGATTTGGCTAAATGCTTTGAGGGAGAAAAACAGATGATGTATGTTAGTTGCATGAGGGAGTCTTTGTTATTTTCATTTTTGTGTCAGTGGAAATCAGAGATTCTGGTTCCTGTTCAGAAGTTCAATTTTATGAAGTTAACCTGTTTATCCAAGGAAAATTAGCTGCAGTTTTTTTTTTTCAATTTATACTATTTTTTAATATCACTTTGTAAGCATTAAAAACTAAAATTTATCAAAATAAATATATGGCTCTCTTCTCAATAATCCAGCATCCCTTGTGTTTTTTGTTCTATAATAGATTAAAAATTCTCATACAACTTATATATCTTCTTTATGATGCGAGCTTCGTGAATCTTCTCGAGTTGGAGAGTTACAAATCTGTCCTTTATTGTTATTAGAACCTTAATGATACTCCATGAAACGTTTTACATTCTTGTTCAAAGAATAGTTTCCGTTTTTAGGTTTTGGATGAGTACCTTATTTTTATAGAAAGAAGCAATAAGCTAATGATGCACAACAATGCCCTTGAATGCAAATTCAGTGTAATTTACATGTTACTTTAATTTTTGCTGAAGTGGCTTGTCTGTAAACTATTATATTCAAATGCATGAGCATAGATGGCACCTTTTTATTTTATTTAAACTATGACAAAGTTCTGCACAAAATCAATGTTTGGTGGCATATACTAAATTCAATTACTTGGTCTGTTCGGTTGCAACAGTTTCAGCACAGTGGAAACGCCTCTCCATAGGCAGTGAACCCCCTCCTGCTAGAGCGTACCACTCTATGTCAGTTGTTGGACCACGGTATCTGCTAATTGGTGGTTTTGATGGGAAAACGACTTATGGTGATCCATGGTGGTTAGTCCCTCAAGGTATTCATTGCTCTATCGTGGTCTACAAATCTATTGCTTTTGTTGTCAAATACTCCTTTTTCAATTGTAGATATTTTCACTGAAAAGCCGTGCAAATAAGGGTAATTAATTTTTTTTGTTTGGCAATGAGTTATTTCTTGGAGTACTGTTTTTGAGTTGAATGGAAGGAATATTCTATTCTTTGAACTTTCTATTTTCTTGTACTGTAATTTAATACTCAATCCAGAATCTTCCTCTCTAGAAATGCTTGTTTTTTAATGGAGAAGTTTTATTATAAAGCTGAAACCTTTCAACCTTAGATGAAAAGAGTAAAAAGAACCTAACTGCTCAGAGGCTAAAAGTGGCATCCTAAACTCTCACTTCTTTTGCATGTTTCACAGAGGACCCAATTGCAAATAGATTAACTGCAGCTCCACCCAGAAATATTGCTGAAAGTAAGGAATTTGCTTTTAACGATGATTTTCAACCTCAACTAAAGGTATTGGTTAATCTTGTTTTGTTCACACATCTCTCTTTGCGATCCATCCTATATTTGTCTTATCTAGTGAGTTTTTTTTTTTTTTTAGATGTGTTGAACATAGAAAAAAAATGTCTTAACTTCTTGGTGCTTCTCTTTCTTCTTAATATTTCTTTTAATTTAAATAGAAAAGTCATAATTTCAGTTAAAGAAGAAAATTAGTAAATAATATTAGCTTACTAAGCATTTCTGTTGATATATAGTGGAGCATTGTTGTAGTCAATACTCACTAGTCACTTCTCTAGGTTACTAAATGCTTAATTTTGCTACTGTGCGAAGTATCAAGACTTTTGAGTTCCTATCTGTTGTTTTTAATCTTTAAAATGCTTTTCATTTAACATAGTTTTCCACATCACAATCTCGTCTTATTTTGATTTTGTTTAAAGAACAAATCACTTAGGAAAGAATAGAATCGTAGAATCAGGAATTTTCCTATATAGATGAAAGAAAGACAGCGGAAAATTTAAATGAGTCAACTCAAAGAGCAACCCAATTTTCACAAATATGAAATAGAAACATCCTTAAAAGAAAAGCAGGATCGCATAATGAGGCTAAGGCAAGTCTATCCATTTTCCAATAAAAGTTATGGAGGAGAGCATTAATGCTAAAGGATCCAGGAATTATGTTTCAAACACTTTTATTGACAGAGCACAATGTGCAAAAAATGGACAAGTGCTTCTTTCTCGCTGGGATGCCTCTAATTCTTTATTGAAATGTATTCTACGTTCAGTCTTAAGTATTCATATCTGTAGTAAACCCAAAAAACGGCCTAGCTAATTTGTTAATTGTGATGTTAAAAGGAAGGAAACAGTTATGATAAATTGATAACAAAATAATTACATACTTGGGTTTGTGTCTTGGACTCTTGGTGGTCAAGGTTTTTGTGAAAAATTAAATTTTAAAAGATGGGGAGATAGTGAGGACCAACGAAGATGAATATGAAAGCATATGTTGATAAAGACAAATCTATCTTTGATGATGTTGGAAATGGCAGCTATCGGTTGGAGTTAGTAAAACAAGTCGAAATAATGCTAGGAGCCAAACCACAGGCTAATATGCAGAGTCATCATCAAAAGGCACCAGCTGCATATGTTGAAAATGACTGGGAAACAAGTGGAGATGAAATGGAAGTGTTGACAGCTGCGGAATTGAATCTAATGATGAGTTCGTGGATGTACTCTTGGATTGATTTCTCTTGTGATGGTATTAGCGACCAAGGGTTCCCTAACATACAGAAGTTGTTTGTTTGTGTCTTTTTGTTGAGCTTTTTCTATGGCTAGGATATTTATGATTTTTATTGTGATCTTATAATTTATATCTTATTATCATGTTCATCACTTTACCACTTTAATGTTTTTTTTTTTTACTGTGTTAAGCACGTGTAACTAACTTTATAGTGAAGAATTAATTTAAAATGTTCAAATAACTTTTTCTTCTCTTTATCATTTCTTTTTTATGGTGAGGTGCTTTTTTGGGCACTCCAAAGGCAGTATCCCCTCCCCCCAAAACACAGTTTTTTCGTTTTTATTATTTGCCAATTCTTCTTTTTTGTCATGTCCTTTTAGTGGCACTGGCATGACAATCTTGGATTTCATTTGTGAATTCTAAGTAAAATTTGAACACATTATACTCCTTGATTAATTTATTGCTGACACCTTTGTCAGGAAAGCCAAACAGAGAAATTTCCTTTCTCTGAACTACAAAGACGGTTGCAAATATCAGTTTCCAGTTCCAGCCTTGAGATTGTAAATGAGTTCGAAGATAAAGAGCTGCTTGAAGTAGCATCAAGATTAGCAGGTGAAAACGTTTCTACTAATTCACTGGTAATATTCCCTTACTTGCATGAAAATTTTCTATAAGTCCAAATCATCGTGATTTTAGTTGAAATAGTATTTCATTTTCGAACAAGGCGATCTTAACAATTCGTAAACACTGGAGAAACTCTGAACCAAATATGGTTAAACTCAAAGAGCTTGGACCATTGCTTCGGGATTACCAACGTCTCATATATAGGCACTATCTGTAAGAGCTATATCTTTCATCCAATTCTTTCTATGATGTTTTTGCATTTGGTCTCTGTCTGCAAAACTTGACGCCTCTTATTCTCAGCAAAATTTGGGGCAGATTTTTATACATGCTTATTTATTACTATTTTTCTTTGGTATTCCTGTGCAATTGATCACACAATATCTACTCTCTAAGTACCTACTGGCCTAATTTGCTACCTGCTATATTCGCATTGAAGTTGCTAGGTAGAATTTTCTAAAATTTATCAATCTGCTGGCAATCTTTGTTAAGGTTGCTTGAGCAAATCCTTGAAGAGTGGATCTTGAAAGAAATTGATGCCAAGAATTGTTTTGATCGAAAAAAACAAAGAATCTTGATACCCGCGCACATTAACGTGTTTATATCTGTTTATGAATGATCCCTTTTTCTTTATGAACATGAGTGGTGAATAGTTTGGCTTATGTTGCTTGTTGGTTTAACCTCTTTAGAGAAAGGAATGCATCTGTTCAGAAGCCTGGATTTGGTGAACACGTGCTGCATCAATTTTACCACGTCAAAAATGCTACTCAGGTATATTTTTGTAGTTAATGGATATTCCCTTTTACCGGTGTTTTTGTTTCTACTTGGATATTCCTTTTTACTTAAAAAATATTCTGGAAATATATTTTTGATATTTTCCTTGGATATAGTGATACCAAAATCATAGATATTTTTCTTGGACATGCTTTATCAAAACTATACGGTAAAAGTGATATTTCAGTAGTAATATTCTGAGTACCATAAAAGTATTATCAAAACTATATGCCAGTGGCACTGATTTGAAAATTGAAACTAGGGTACATATCAGGTTGTCTGGTATTGCATTTTTGGTATATATTGTTGCAGAGACTTTATTTTGGTTGAAGTCTGTGATTGATTACATTAAATACTAGAGTTACTCTTGTAACACTATTATATAACTTCTGTCAATTTTTTTATGTTTAACTACACAACTTTTTGTTTTCTCATTGTCTTCTGCTATTCCCATTGCAGTTGCGCATGGACGATATTCCAAAACTTTTGGCAGAGTATAAACAGCTACCTGTATGAAGAATACTTGTTGTATGAACAATTTCTAACTTACACTGAACGAAAAAACATGGTTCCCAAATAATACATTATTTTATGTACATTAACCTTTTAATATCTATTATCAACATTTCAATAATTTTTTTCCATACTTTGGCGCATTCAGCCTCTAAAGTTAGCTAATTGAACATTATATATATTTTAACACTTTTTTGAGAATAAATAATATATTAAATTTGTAAGGGTAACGTCTGTTATGGTTTATATTATTTGTACTGCTACACATGAACATATCTAAAGATCTAGGAGTGTAAGTGATATGCTAAATTTGGTCTAATTTTTTGCTTAATTTAGTTTTGGTTACAATTTTGAAACTCTTGCATACTATTTGTTATCTCGATATACACAAATTTTAATCAAAATATCTAAAAATGTTTATCATAAAATAGTATTTCATTTGTTAATATAGAGAAATTTCCCCTTTTTTTTCGTTGTTACGTGCATTTTTATTTTTGAATAGTAAGAATGCAAGTACATTTAAACACACAAAAAATTGAATATACCAAGCTAGTAAACACAACACACCCAGGCATAAGTTATGGTTTCAAAGACAGAGACTCTATTGTCTTGCATAGCTCGTCCAGTTTCTTCATCCTCATTCTTTCACTCTCAGTCAGCATCTATTTATGAAATACCAAATACGGCAACAGATACATGGTTACCAGAACAGTTAAAAAAAGATGACAGGAACAAAAATTAAACTGAAAAAGGGTATACTTTATTTTCTCAAAAATAACAAATTGATTTATCAAATTAAAATTAAAAATTTAGAGAAAATGTACGTGAGAACTTTGTATAAATTAGTTTGTACTTGTATGTTTACCTCAACTAGTGTAGCAACTAGATGAGCCTTCTCTTTGTTTTTTTCGTTGAAAGCTTCCAAGGCTTCTTTACACTCTTTCTCCTATCAGACAACACCAAAGATTAGTTTTCACTCGTCTTTAGCAAACATTATTAAGAAAGTAGTTCCAGAATACAAAACCATCCCATTTTTAACACTTCTGGTTCATGATTTCTTTTCCCTTCAAAACCACGAGTTTAATTGTCGTAGTAAGTATGATTTAACAAGTCCATAAATTTATTATTGTTAGTCTGTGTTAGATAATAATGTAAACAAATTTCAATGTGTTTAGGAAGCAAAAAAATCTTCATATGTAAACTCAGCCTTTAACTAATGAGCAAAATGTACCTTTTTCTGGTAGTTAAGTCCCAGTGGCTTTAAATCTCTGTTAGCCAAGTCAATCTTCTTGCGTAACATTGCAACTTCCTTCCTCATGGGATCATCAAGCACTTCAAGCTCCTAGTAGAGAGTGTGACAATAACAACTCGTGACATATTAGCATAACTTGGATTTAACTTAAAGAACTGAAACTATGTTCTGTCAGCATCATAGTAATAAGAAGTAGAGTTAATGTACAATTTTAAGTGACAACCTGTTTATTTTTGGTTCCTGAAAGTGTTTGTTTGTACAATTTAGACCTCATCTCAGTTAACTTGTTCACATTTTATTTATTTCATCACACACACACATATAAACAAGATGTCACTTTCAGGATCAGGCAAAAGCACCATTGTGGAGTAATTTTTGAAAATTACCGAAATGGATACATTTGAAAAAAAATTATAGATGTGTAAGTTGTGTCATCATTGAGAAGTTGTATCAGTATGACACAACTTTAATGTAAAACATTTTTAAGTTAAAGTTGTCTCAATATGGCATAACTTAGTGTAAAACATTTTTAAGTTAAAGTTGTCTTAATGTGACATAACTTTAGTACAGTACATTTTAAATTGAAGTCGTGTCATAATGACATAGTTATTTTTTGTAGTGTGTTAAAATGACACAACCTCATTTAAAATTCTCTGAACTAAACTCGTAATAGTTTACCACAACTTTAGTATTATAAATGCTTTAAACTAAAGTCATGCCATCTCATTTGATCTTGGGATTGAATCTACTAAGAACTCTTTCCCATTACTTTTTTCGGACCATGTTTATATGTCTGCTAATGAAGTTAAAAAAGAAAATGACGTTGTCCATGTCATGAAACTTACTTCCCAAATGTGTGCCAAGCGCCTAGTCTCTTCTTCAGCACGACCAAGTTGGAGTTCAACTTTCTCTCTCACCTCCATTTTTTTCCTCTCAATTTCTTCTTCCTTAGATTGAAACGTGGAGATGGCCAGCTTTGAAATATCCTCATCCTCATACTCTTCTGCTGATAGCCTCCCACTGCTTCCAATGCTGCCAAGGTTCTTCATTTTCTGCATTTCCTCTCTGCTGCTGCAAACTAAGCCCATGTGCTTCCCCACAAACTTGGTCCAATGATTTTGCTGTTGGTTTATTTCAACAAGAGGCCTCTCTGTTGCTTTCACTTCAATACTCTTTCTTCACATTTCAACAACTTCTTCTCTCTTGGCTTCTAAATGCAGTAAAGAGACTCCCAGAAACTCTTTGCCTTTATCAGAAGTCTGTTTCCTTAATAAGTATTTGATGCATTCCAGGAATGTAACTGATCCTGGAGATTTCTTAAGAGGGATACTTATAGTGGCACTCAAGATTTTGTAGTAAAACTGAAAGTATTATGATGTTGCATCCACAATGAACAGCTAAGTGATGATGGATTATGATGTGGTTTTGCATTGTTTGTGAACGGATATGCCTTAGAATCTTTGCTTTTCTCAGAAGGTATTTGCAAAGTTGCAATCTTAAATTCAAAGTCAGATAATGGGTAAGGAAGAATGGAGACTGAATAGGGAAGCAATGTACGTGTTTGGGGTGCCAACTTACGTTCCTTCGTGCATAAGATACATTTGGGAAACTCTTGCCAGGCAAAAACATCAGGTGCATTTTTCTTTAGTTAAAATAATATTTGTTACTATTTTTTTACTAAAATCTCATATTTATTAGTTTTAATTTATTTCATATTTTTTAAAATATATTACGATTATGTCCATTCCGTTAGTACAATACTAACAACGTTAAGTATGTGTTTATGTCACATATCGTGTCATATGTCAAGTCATTATCTCAATTTCAATTTGGTCCATATATTTGTTATTTTGATTTCATTTTAATTTCAAAAATTTTCAATTTCATTTTTCCAAATTAAACTAAATTTAACTTTTATATAAATGTTATAATGATATTTTTATTAAAAATAATATTTTTATTACATATTTTTAACAATATTTAGTTTATTTAAACTTTATTTTAAAATTTTAAATATGTAGATTGATAAATTTGTATTTCAAATATTTGTATAATATTATATATCAATAATTTTTATACAAATGTTGGAGTTGGTTTAAAAATAACAATTTTATAAATTCTAATGTAAAATTTTAAAACAATTTAAAATATAAATTTAAATAAACTTAATATTGTTAAAATGTTTAATAAAAATATCAATGTTAATAAAAATATCATTATAACATTTATATAAAAGTTAAATTTGCTCTTAATTTGGAGAGAATGAAATTGAAATATTTAAAAAAAATGAGACCGAAACAAAATCAAAATAAGGGAACAAATTGAGATTGTGTCAATGACACATGGTATGATACTTACGTGACACGTGACAAAATGAACGTGGCACGTGACAAAATGAACTTTTTAAAAAAAAATTAAAAAAATTATAAAATTAAAAAAAAAAAAAAGAGGAGCTGATTCATGACACAAACTTAACGTTATTAGTACCATATTAACAAAATAGACCTAATTGTTACGCATTTTAAAACATATGAACATAATTGAGACTAATAAAAATCTAATGACCTATTTGAGATTTTAGTACATAAATGAGGAGAAATAAATTATTTTAACTTCTTTTTTTCAAAATTACTTAAATAAGTAGTTTTCAAAAAAATCATGAAAATGAACAAATTTTGTCAAGGTGGTCCAATTTTTACTGTGAAAAAATTGTGTCGAGGTGTCACAACTTTAGTGACAACATTTTTAAAGTTGAAGTCTTGTCGATGTGTAATGACTTTAATTAAAATTAGTTTAATTTAAAATGATGCACATATTAAAGTTGTGTCATCTTGACACAACTTCAGTTTAAAATGCACTAAACTAAAATCATGTCACATTAACACGACTTTAACTTAAAAATACTTTGCACTAAATCCATGTTATTCTGATTTCTTCAAAGTAAGAAGTCGTATCAAATTCACGTGACTTGCTCATTTACGTAATTTTTTCAAAAATATCTATTTCAATAATTTTGAAAAAAAAAATTGCATCATTTTGATGTTCTGCCACTTACCAAGTAACTTTTGTGACAATTATCATCTTGGTCAAGTAAATTTAAGGTATAATTACTGATTTGGTACCCCAACTTTTTGGTTAAGTTCAATTTGGTACCCATACTTTTGGTTTGTTCAATTTAGTACCCCAATTATCTAAAGAGATTCAATTTGGTCATCTCCGTTAAGTTGGAGTTAACACCGTGTTCGTACAGGACACATGTCAAGCCATGAAATTTTTAATTTTTTTAAAAAAAATATTTTTTTTCAAAAAATTAAAAAACAGTCATATGTCACTTTATCATCGTGCCACGTGACAACTTACATTCCGTGGCAGTGGTAATAATTATTTTCAATTTAGTCCTCTATTTACATTTTTGATTCAATTTAGTACCCAAATTTTTAAAATGATCAAATTTCGTCCTCTCCAATTTGAGACCAAATTAGTAAATAAGCTTAATTACAATTTGAATATTTAGGTGTAGTGATTTGATGTATAAACTCAAAATAATTATTTTAACATGTATATATAAGTTATAATTAAACTTAGTTACTAATTTGGTCTCAAATTGGACGAAATTGGATCATTTTAAAAAATTGGGTACTAAATTGAACCAAAAATTTAAATAGAGGACAAAATTGAAAATAACTATTACCACTGTCACGTATCATGATTGTAAGTTGTCACGTGACACGATAATAAACTAACACGTGGCAATTTTTAAATTTTTTGAAAAAAGAATATTTAAAAAAAAAATAAAAAATAAAAATAAAAATTTTCATGGCTTGACACGTATCTTGTACGGACATGGTGTTAACTCCAACTTAACGGAGAGAACCAAATTGAATCTCTTTAGATAATTGGGGTATTAAATTGAAGAAACCAAAAATATAGATACCAAATTGAACTTAACCAAAAAGTTGGGGTACCAAATCAGTAATTATACATAAATTTAATCTTAGAAATCACTATTCATAATTAACACTCTCAATAATACATTTTTTTATTGAACGAGTTAAGATAATGACCGAATTAGTTATGATAACTCTACTCCAAGCTTGTATGTATTTTTTTTGTGTTTTGTTTTCCCAATTCTTTGTTTAAATATTGTTAAAGAAAGTTGGAATAATTTGATCATTTTAGGATATTAGAAACTAGTTTATTTTTCTTTTTTAATATTTACATGAAAATAGTTTAAGTTTACACTTATGACACGTAAAAGCAGGAGAAATCCAAACATAATATACATTATTTTAATACTTTAAAAATAATTTTAATATATTTCAAAATTAATAACTTTAGTGAATTTTAAAGGTACATGAGATAAAACTTAATAAAGAATCCAAACTTGTTGTAACATTCTCAGATTTAAAACGTGGAAGATCGTGAGAAAAAAATACTTGTCATTCTATAAGTGTAAAATAAACCAAATATATGTCTTTTAGAAAAAAACATTACATTATGTTTTTCGTATAAAAATGTATATTACACTAAT
Organism: Vigna unguiculata; assembly: GCF_037176805.1. NCBI lineage: Eukaryota > Viridiplantae > Streptophyta > Magnoliopsida > Fabales > Fabaceae > Vigna > Vigna unguiculata. The sequence goes on from NC_140798.1 coordinate 38,752,693, forward strand.
ATTATTTAATTCGTTAAATAATATCACTTGGATACATTATTTTTTACTACTCGCTTCAGTTCTAGCTATAGAATAATTTGTTCTTGTGTAAAATATTATTGTTGTTGAATATTGTAATCCAGTTAATTTATTGTTCTGTTTACAGCTAGAATAACATAATCATTGTACTCTCTTAAATACATGTACTTTGTATAAATACTGTGAATGAGAAAAATACCATAGTTTTTTTCTCCAATCCCTGCATTTTCTTCAAGAGCTTTCTGTATTTTCCCTTTTTGTGTTTCCCTTGAATGCGTGAGGGTCCATTGTTGCAGGTACGTGTTCTCCACAGATAAAATAAAGAGATTGATGAGGAAGAGGTAAGTAGAGAGCACAAGAATGTGGTGAGTGCGTGACTCTAAGAAATGAGAGAAAGACTTAGTACAGGTGACTGTATGGATCGGTCCGATCTGTTTAGACCTATCGAGCAATTGACTCGCAAAAATGTAGGTTAAGCTAGATTCTATATATAATATATAGTATTACAATTTAAATTAGTTTCTTTATTCGTTTCGGTTAGTCTAAAATAACTAAGGATTAGAGAGAGCTATTTAAGAATGTGATTGTTTGGGTCTCTAATTAAATTAGCTTGCTTATTGGTTTCAAATGTTTTTCTCGTACACATTTTAGACACATATTGTTATAAGAAGATCATCATCTCTATACTCATGGTTGGGATGTTTTGCATTGAGAAAAAAAATGTACATGTAGAAAAGATAATGTATATGCTCTAATGTAGCTCTCTTTCAATTTCTTATTTAAATTTATCTTTATCTACATAATTAGATAATGTTTAAATACTATTTTGATCTTTGTTTTGATCTAGTTTGTTTTTTTTTTTTTTGCACTTTCAATTGGATTCTTGTTTTCCTAAATTATGTTCAATTTTATCTTTTTTTTTTACGTTGTTTAAATTGATAAGGGAAGAGTGGACAAAGTGACATTATTCACATTACATGGTTTAATTGTGATTATTTGTGTTTTGTTTAAATAAATTTCTATTTTAGTTAAATTTGTTCAATTTAGTCTCACATTCTATTTCATTATTCTTAACCTCCACTTCATCACGACGCTCACCATGGACTCCTTCATCACACTCACTCTCTATTTCATGATCTTTTACCACTACCACCACCATCACTATCGTCATCATTACCACCACCACCACCAAACTAAACCCATCACCACCACCTGCAACCACCACTACCACACTAAAACCATATTCACCACCATCACACTAAAACTCATACCACCGTGAGTGTTGTTGTTGGTGGGTTTAGTGTAATGGTGGTGAACGTGATTTTAGTGTGGTGGTGGAAGTTATTGTTTTAACGTAATGGTGGCGGTTATTTTAGTGTGACGATGGTTGTGGTTGTTGTTGTGGTGGTGGTAGCGACGACAATGATGGTGGTGATGATAATGATGAAGGGTCATGAAATAAAAAGTAAAAATAATAAAATGAAAAGTGAGACTAAATTAAATATATTTAACTAAAATTGAGACTTATTTGAATGAAACACAAACAATCATAATTAAAATAAAATAGTTCATGTAATATATTCTACCGTTATCAAATTAAACAGCGTAAACAAAAATGATTAAATTAAATATAATTTAACATAAAAGATACCAAATTAAACACAAAAACTAAGTTGAACAAATATTTAAACCATTAGATAACATGAAACTAATATATCTATATATATATATAATTCAATTTTACCTCGCATGTATATGATGTCGACATAATATATATAACAATATTATAAAATATCACATGATCACTGTCTTATTATATTGTTGTTTGAGAAATTTCAACGTCATCATTATATATTAAAACAAATCTAGTTGACTTGTGCGATACAGGTATTGGTTATATTTCTTTATACACGGTTGACACAGTACCAGTTAGAAATTATCATTATTATAATTTTAAATTTTAAATATCAAAATGACCATATTTCATAGTAATTTATTACTGATAATAAATTATTTTTAAAAAATTATTATTTTGTGATAATTTATAACTGTTAATATTTTTAAATCTAAAATTTATTTAGAAAAAGAGATTACATTAAAGTTTTTAAAAAAGGTGAAACATAAAAGTAAATTAAAAGACTATCATTATGATTTATCAATTAAATAAATATCGAATTTGGCATTTTGCCATTACCTGGTGGTGCGAGCAGAAACGAAAAGCCATGAATCTCAAATGGAGTTTCAGTTGAAGTGCTTCACCCAAAAACCCAATCGTCCATCACACTCTCTTCTCTTCTCTTTCCGATTCTAATCCTCAATTCCCTTTTTTCTTAGTACTACAAGCTGAATATATTACCCACTCAAACTCTTGCCATGACTCTACTACTTCTCTCTGCATTTATTGAACTTCGCGCTTTCCCCAAAAAGGTTTGCCACCATCAATAAATTTCATCTCGTTCATTAATCGCTACTTAGATTTTTGCTTCATCTCTATCTGCAATCTCCGGTCAAAATATTTCTAGGGTTAGGGTTTGTGCATCGGTAGGGTTTCTCGCTTTTCCTAAGATCCCTTTGGGAATTACCCAATTCAACCGAAAAGGTATATAGGGTCTGCGTTTGTTTGTTGAATTAAGCATGCAATACAGTAGACGGCGCGAGGAAGACCACGCTGCACCGCACCGATTCGAATCGGGACCCGACCCGTTTAGGAGAAACAGGAGAGACGGGTCGGATCCGGTGCAGCAGAGAAAGATGAGCCCTCTGAAGGTGGATGGGGCGAGAAGGGGTGGTGGTGGGAGCAAAGGGGGTTCTGATGGGTTTGAAGGGAGGGATTATGATTGGCAGCGTGTGGGTGGTGGTAGAAGGAGTGGTAGGGTTCGGTCAAGGTCACCTCCAATGGAAGCAGTAAGGAAAAGGTCACACTTTGATGATGGGGTTAGCTGTGATAGAAGTTGTTCACCACCACCGCCAGGCCCGAGAGCAAGGTATGAGTTGTCAAAAGCCATGGATTACTCTGTTGATAATGGAAACTTGGATGCAAAGCGCATTTACCTTGATAGAGAGAAGGACTTGGTTGAGGGCAGGTTGGGTGGTGGGCAGGGTGGTATGGTGGATCAGAAGTTTGTGGTACGTGAAAATGAAGTTGGAGGATCCTATAAATATAGGTCTGTTCAAGATACGGGTGTAAGTGTGACAATGAGGTACGAAGAAACCGGTAGACACTTTCCTCCACCGTCGAGGGGTGTACCAACAGGTAGGAGATTTGATCACGATAGACTACAACACAGAGACGGACTACCTATGGAGAAGATACCCCTCACAGAGTCCCACAGTGGGGCAGATAAAACTATTCTTCATGCTAGGGATGTTTCTTATTCTGCCTTATCTCCCTCCTATGCAAAGGATTTTGCAGGCACTTCTCACATGAGGGATTATGGAGGTTCCTCCATAGAAATGTCAAGGAGCGAATTTCTATGCTCACACGGTGATGGCATCTGTTTACCTGCATCTTATGATCTGTCAAGGAGCAGCGGGAAACTTGCAGAACCTGCAGGGTTTAGTGGGCACGGGCAAAGGACAGTTTTAGACCCTGCTAGAGCTCTTGAAATTGGATCAAGGAATATGACATGTCACCAACGATGTGAGTTTAGTCCTACCAGGACTGAGCATGTGGATTATCTTAATTATAAATCACAGGTAAGGGCAGCACAGGATGAACGTTTATATCAATATGATGATTTACCTAGAAGGACAGTGCCTCATGGTCGATTGGACTATGAGCAAGCTGTAACGGAATATGATAATAGGGAGTTTTCCAGACCTTATATTCCACATCCAGATTTAGATAGAAATGGTAAAAGTGAAGATTCTTATGGTAATCAAAGAAGGGCTATTGTACATGATCACCCTGCAATACAGAAGCCAAAGTATTATGACTATCATGATGTGAGAAGAACATCAATTACATCAATGCAAGATGAGGCTTATATGCGATCTGGATATCATCTTGAAAATGGGAAAAGAATGCCACAAGATTATGAAGTTTCACATATGGGTGCACCTGAGGCTGACCGGTTACCAATTTTAAGAACAGAATATGAATCTCGAAGAGATGTTGGTCCAGGGCTCCAGCAAGAAAGGTTTCAAAGTTCACCTATGTCTAAACATAATTCAGAAACCTATAGACAAGCTGTCAGGGCGGACATGAGACAGGATATTGGCATTCATGAGTACTCAGAGAGACTTATGAAAAGAAAATACAATGCCAATGATGAAATAGATATGCATGATTTGAGAACCATAAAATCAAGTAAATGGGGTGCAACTGAAGACTTTCAAGATGCATATGAAAATGAAGAATGGGTAGACGAGGAGGACATGGATATGTTGTATTCATCTGGTAATGTTGAATTTAACCCCAAGATGTACAGGAAGTATAAGAATGAATATAATGAGTTGGAGAATGAAGAAGATTTTCCATCTGATGAACTTATTATACCTCAAGGTTCTATGGGACATGTACCAAGGAATTCCCTTCAATTTCGGAAGTATTCCAATCAAAATATAAAGCACCATTCAAAGTCTAGTTCTTCAAACTGGTCAAAATCCCAGCATTTTTCTAAGAGAAATGCAATTCAAAAGCAACCTAAAGTTTGGAAAAAGTATCATGGATATGATGAGAATAAGCATGCAGCTAATGATGAATCATCTGAAGATTGGATAAGTGCTGCAGAATCTGAGCCAACCGAGGGCTCTGAGGAGTTTAATCAAATGGTACATGAGAATTTCTTACTGTACTCCAAGAAGTTGAATCTGAACTTATATGTGCAAAGAAGGTACCAGGACCAGGGAAAAGCGGGTAGTTTGTACTGCATTGCTTGTGGCAGAAGGTCTGTTTTCTTTTCTGTGACGCTGTTTTATTAAATGGAGCACTTCTGCTCTCACATATTGAATAAGGAATCCTCTAGCATTTAACACAAAGATGGAGTCAAGTACATGTCCTATTATTCCGGGGATCACGTTTTAGGTTCCCAAACTTTGGAAGTAAACATGTTGGTATGTATAATTGTTGTGCTTTACTAAGGCAGATATTTGGGGAGTTTGATAGCACGAATCCATGCTATAGGATCAAACATTTGGTTAACTCCTTTGGAACGAACATGAGTCAGAAAAGCTAGCTGAACTGGTGTCCTTGCTTTTTAATGATGGTGAAGTTAGATTTAACTTTACTGCCTTGTTGCTTGGTTTTAAGTTAGGTTAGAATTTTGTTACCATCTTACTATATTTTGAAAATGGATATAATCTCTTAAGAGTATTTATTTTAGCCTTTAGGTGCCTTAGAGATTGCAGATTAATTATATTTAGGATGGAAGGGACAAAAGGTATGGTAATCTGGGACAAGAAATTTTATGCTTCTTATCTTCAAAGGGTAAATGGTAGAAGTATTGACTTAACATCTACAGCCACTAAAAGGATTGTTCTGACATAGTGATATGTCATGACATAGTAATGATGACTTCTGGCTATAACTGATCATCCTGGACCTACTAAAGCTGTGAATTTTGGGTTTAGATTTTAGCAGCAGAGGATGGAAGCTTCAGGTGCTCACTGACTTGTGCTGCATTTGTGTAGTGATTAAGACTTTGAAATGTATATAATGGGGTTTTAATGATTTTTCTAGTAGGAATTACTTGAGAGAATTTATGATTTTTTTAATCTCGTGGGAATTTGTGAATGAAAAAAAAGGATTGTAATCTGAGGTATACTCAGTCAACCATGCAAGTGATTGTATGCTATCGTATTTCTGATAACTGTTTAAGATTATGATTTCCTAGTAGTTTGCTATTTATCTTTTTTTTTTATTGACTTCTCTGTTATTAATCTTGAAGATACCACCAAATTTTATTTTATTTAAATGCTTGTCATTTCCTCTAGGCTTTAGACTTGATTTTTGTTTGTTATGCTGTAATGGAAATAGTGTAATTTCATTTTTCTGAATTCCCTATGTTCTGTTTCATATGCTTGAAATTTTTTTATAATGTTCAAGTTGCCAGTAAGTTTTATTTCTTAAGTGTAATTATCGCTGTTGCAGTTCTTAACATGTTCTTGTGTCCCATTTATCCCTTTTAATGGTAACAGCTCGTCAAAAGAATTCATGGACACTCAACGTCTAGTAACTCATGCTTTTATGTCCCATAAGGCTGGGTTGAGAGCCAAGCACATGGGTCTTCACAAAGCAATCTGTGTTCTGATGGGATGGGATACCGTTGTTCCTCAAGATACAGTAACTTGGGTTCCCCAGGTATTGCCCCCAGCTGAAGCTCTCTCTCAAAAGGAGGATTTGATCCTTTGGCCTCCTATCGTTATCATCCATAACATATCCATGTCTGATCAAAATCCACAAAACTGGAAGGTTGTAAGCATGGAAACAATTGAGGCGTTTCTAAGAGGTAATTTGTGTTTGGATATTATGATAGTATGCAGTATTAATTATTTGAGTTAAAACATAATTTTTAGTGAACCAAATGTTACCTAGTTAAATATTTTAATTTGATTATATGCATCAATCATCCACTGGAATATGCATGTTTCTAAATACTGCATGTTGAATTTAGGTTAAAATAATAACTAGGTCCTTGAATCTTTTTGGTAATTTTTAATTAGGTTTCTAAACATTAAAATAAACTGTAATTGGGTCTTTTATATCATAATTTTTTTGTGATCTAGTCTTAGGATTTTTAAAATGATCATGAATTGTTATTTTAAGCTGATGCAAGCGTCCTTTAGGAATTATAGGATCAGGGTCTAATCACATTTTTTTAGTTAGGGATCTAATTATCATTTTTATATAGTTTACGGAATTACTGATAAATTTAATCTCAAATTTATATTGCATGTAACTCGCATTCCTCCATGGAATTTACTCATTGTTACCCTGTTAAACTGTGAATTTGGAAGTTTTTAATTTATTTTGACCTTTCAGGCAAAGGTTTTGTGAGAGGAAGAATCAAACTGTGCTTAGGGAAGCCTGCGGACCAAAGTATTGTATTGGTGAAATTCCTGGGCACGTTTGGTGGGCTGGGAGATGCAGAGAGGCTTCATAAATATCTTTCTGATAATAATCGCAGTAGAGCTGAATATGAGAGAGTAAAATCTGAAGGTATTGAAAACTGTAACATGGGAGAGACAGAGGAGGGAGCCAAAGTGGAGAATATTCTTTATGGTTATGTTGGAATTGCTGAGGACTTTGACAAACTAGATTTCAATAGTAAGAAATGGAGTATGGTAAAGAGTAGGAAGGAGATTGATGACCTGGATAAAGCTCCTGTTAAAACTGACGAGAGGCGATAGTTACATGGCGTTGAATTGAAGAAGGTCGTTTCATGTTACTCTGATGAATTGAATTGGAGTGTGGACTGATCTAATTTACATAATCTATTTTTCCATAAGCAGTTTATGATATGTATGTAGTTCAGGAACTGGAATTTCATTTCAAAGTCCTTTGTGAGAGAGATATGTGTTCAGCTTTTGAATGCTTTCACCGGACTTGACGCAAAGCTTATGCAGCACCCTGAGCTTTTTTTAGGATTTAACTATTGCACCCAAATCATGTCTCAAATTTGTATTTGATCAAACTAAGTCTAAGGGTGCCAGTTATTTTTGGAATTTACATTTACTATATTTTTAAAGATAAATATTTACAAAGTTTATTAGTTTCTGGTTGTCATTTTTAAGTTATTTTAAAAGTACGTGGCTAATTTTATAAGTTGTTGAATTTGTTTCAGACAATTCATGATCAGACATTACTGCGAGCCATGTGGGACTTACGCATCTTTGTATATTATGTGAGCGCTAACAATTCGGATTTTCCAACGGTTACATTTTTAATTTTGGTTTTGTGAATGCCTGCCCTCTGCTGTTCTTTTAACCTTTCTTTGGATTAGCTTTTGTTGGAATTGAAGGATGGAAAATGAGAGATTAAAAAAGGAAAGAATTGACGAGAAAGAGGTAAAAATGACTGAAATTTGCTTGGATTCAAAGAAATTAAAAAGGTATTATTATAATATTATTTTATTTGATTTTTTATTAATTATATATTATTATATTTACAAAATATTTAAAAATGTAAAATCTCAATGATTATACTGTGACCTAATGAATTATGTTGTTTTTTGAACGTGAAACATGAAAAAGTTAAAAAGAAAGGAACCTGATCTATTCATAATTATTAATTATATTATTAATATAATTGATTATCTCTTTTTCTTTTTCTCTTATTCGAAATTCTTATTCTTTATAAATAAATAGAATTGAATAGTTTTACATAATTTATTACCAATTTTACTTTTATCAGTATAATTAGTTTTTTTTTTATTATAAAAGTTACCTATAATAAGTAATAATTCTTCAAATATATATAATTATAACATTATAAAATGAATAAAAAAATTATAATTCCTTTAAAATAATTTTTATTTTAACAAATATTATAATATTTAGTTTTGTATTGAGCCGATATTTTCACTAACAATAATAATACTTTGATTTTTAAGATTATGTGTAATGTTAATCTCTGTTTTTATGAAACTCTTATTAATTAATTTAAGTTCCGAACATGAAATTTGAGTTTTTGTAGTTGGTCCTATTTTATCTTCCTACCCATACGGATCCTTATTTTGATTTGGTAACTTATTTGTTTCATGCTTAAACAAAATTGCTGTTGTTCGTCTAAAATAGTTTTTGTAAAAACACTATAATTACCCATTTATTATTCCAACAGTATTTTCAAGATACTTAACTTCAGTAAAAGAAAGTTGCTGCAATTTAAGAATCAACATGAACAACTAAACTAATAAGATTATGTTTAGCATAAGGAATTGGTCTCTCACACCATGACGAACTAAAATTTGAATCTACGTTGAAAAATTTGCCCACATTTAACGACCACCCATTTCTTAAGTTGAATTATCTCCGAAGAAAAATACTTCTGACAAACCGGAAAAAAATATAAGTAACTACATTATTATACTTTCAGGTAGAATTTATCTGCTTTCAGCAAAAAAAGTTATTCATTTACACTATTGTTTGTCTCTAAATGTCATTTTGCAGATTCATAAAATAGAAGGTGAAATTTACTGTGTCAGAGGCTAACATGATTGGTGCTTATAAGTTCAAAAACAAATACAAGAGTTTGCAATAACGTAGTTCATATGCTCAAACAGCCAATATCCACAACAGTCATTTTCATTTGTACACTTTGGAAGGGTATGTTGATTCAGTTCAGATATTGAACAATGACCACTAACTAGATACAATTGAAGACTTTCAGACAGTATGGAAAAGCATAATGCTACTTATCTATTCTAAAAAAAACTTCAAATGTCTTACTCTTTCACTTTTTGTTTGTGTTTATTCTGTTCATGTATAGTATCTGTGTTACTTACTTATCTCTTCTGGAAATTAAGAACCTTGATACCATATGCAAAAACAAGAAGAAACAATGTGACAAAAGCAATAAGAGCCACAACAACAACTCCAAGGAAGTCATAGTCATAGCCGAATTCTTGTAGAAGGTGTGCTTTTACTGACACAGATTTTGATCCAGGTACCACAATATTATTAGTTTTGTCTCCCACCTGGGAAGTCACTAGGCCATATAAACTCCATGCAGTTGGACATCCCCAGTAATACCACCTCCACCATATTGGAATTTTCTGCAAAAACATGTGAAGCAGATAGTTTTAGTTTCTGTAAGCTGTTATGGAAGTTCTTGTGATTCAGTACAAATAAAATATCAATCAAGTTTCTAAAATTAGCACAACCAATACCATGTCTCTCATTCAGTTTCTTCATAAGTTGGGTGAGAAGTTTATCCAAGCTGACTTTTAAGAATAGATTGCAAAAGGGTTTCAATTTCAACTAGTACATTTTTAAAGTATCATGTTTGAACTACATTTAATGCAGGCCAGTGAACAGTTTATTTAGTTATTGTTTGGTATACTTACCGATTTTGGGATAATGAAGCCTGAGAATACGTTCCAAAACACCAGAAAGAAGGCCATAACAATTGCAGCAATTTGAGGGTTTGGTGTTAGAGCTGCAGTCATCATGCCATAAAGAGTGAAGTAGACAAAGGAAATGAACATAAAGAAGTAGAACCACAAGAACTTATCAACTTGCCAAAGGAACCCCATCATTGAGAAAAGGATAAGACTAAATGTAAATGTCTGTATTGCAACATATATACATTCCACTGCCACCTGCACCACAATGTTCATAGATATCATAAATTTGCTCAGTCATTGAGAATTAGTACACGCACATAAACTATCAATTGTTTTTGTCTTGTTTTTCTGTGAAATGATAGCTGCATTTACCTGACCAATTGCATAAGGTAAAGCTGAGTACAATCCAGCAGCCTTTTCACGGTATAAGACTGTTCTTTCTATTGCAACTATGGGTTGAACGCTAGTGGTGTTGGACCCTCCAAGAAAGAAAACAGCAGTGAAGACAGCTCCCATTAGATTCATTAGATCTTGCTCCGTATCTCTGCAGAAAATGCATTTTATCCTCACTTTAGTCACCTTTCATGATCGAGAAAATAGACATGGTATTTTCCTTTTGAGGAATGTTCTATCAGTATCATTTGATCTCACTTGATTCATGGGTTATCCTATCAAAAGTTAATCCATTTTTTCTGTAAGCACAATACATAGCAGAACATATATGGACTTACATTTTCTTTCCCTTTTTCCAGAAAACGAGTCCAAAAATAACACCTATAGTTGTTGACATGAAGAGCCGGATTGCATTATACTGTGGATTCCTCCAGTAGGACAAGTTCTGTTTCCAGAAGCAAGCTATACATTGAGTAATGAAGGACTGAGAGTATTTATTAGGGAAATCAAGTTCCTTTGTTCCCTCTGCAGGTGTGCTTAGCTCTTTAATGAGTTCTTGATTCCTCCTGCAAATAGTTGATGTCAGAAATGAAAAGAGAAGACCATGAATGGTTTCAGATTAAGAAAAGTGAAACAGTTGACACTTGTGAGATTTGCACTCACAACTATATAAGTCAACCCCACAAAACAGGTTTGTAAAGTGAGGTTTGCACCCATATATATATATATATATATATATATATATATATATATATATATATTTTAAATTGGTCTTTTCTCTAGTCGATGTGAAATTTCCAACACACTTCCTCACGTCGAGAAATATATGCCCCGAGCGAAAGACTTGACATTACTGGTTGGTCTGATAGCAGGTGAAATCATATGTCCAACAAAAACAAATTTCACTAGCTCTAACTCATAACTCTGATACCATATTAAAAGTTGGACATTAAGCCTAATTCAATCTCATAAAATCGGTTTATAAGATGAGATTTAGGGTTTAGGGTTTAGCCTAATTTAAATTACCCTTATCTCTACAACTTCCCACAAATACAACTTCAATTAATACTTAACTGATACAATTCTGACTTCTTGTACAGTTCTGCAAAGTCTACACCGAGCTGAGTCTCAACTGCTGGAGAACTGATCTCTAAAGCCCAAGTTGCAGGATTATAACCTTCTTTGATTTTAGGAACTCCAGGAATAGCCTGCAAATAGTATACAAGATTATTTACTCTGAGAATGTATACATTTTGCTGTGTAGAAGTCATACTCACCTCAAAGTACTCTATAAGCTTCTGAGATTGTTGACCTAAGGGACCATTATATATGAGTTGTCCTCCTCTCTTCATCAGAAGTAGCTGAAGAGAAGGTTAAGTTGAGATAGCAACGAGTCTTATAATTAACATAGAAATAATAATTTCATCTTCTAAATATTTGGAAGTTGTACCTCATCGAAAGCTTCGAATAAGTCAATGCTTGGTTGATGAATTGTGCAGACGATAGTTCTACCTGTATCCGCTGTATTTCTGACAGTACGCATGACAATTGCTGCAGCTCTAGCATCAAGACCAGAGGTTGGCTCGTCCATAAAGATGATGGAAGGATTGGCAACTAATTCTACAGCAATGGTGAGTCTCTTTCTTTGTTCAGTTGATAAACCATCAACCCCAGGAAGACCTACTAGAAAATTTCTCACTGGATGCAGCTCAACCAGGTTCATAACTTCTTCCGCAAACATCTGCGAGAACAGAAATTGTTTAAGAATAATTCTTTGTAACAGTTGCTTCAACGAAGAATAATCATGAGAGTTGATTTGAACAAACACACCTTCCTTGTTTTACTGTCGACCTCCTTGCCAAGACGCAACCAAGCAGAAAACAGAACAGATTCGTACACTGTGATATTTGGAGAATGGATATCATTCTGTTCACAATATCCACTAACCCGAGCAAAAGTTGATTGCTTTTTTGGGTAACCAGATATATTGATGCTTCCTTCAATGTAACCACCAGTTTTTCTTCCAGCTAGAACATCCATCAATGTGGTTTTTCCAGCACCAGTTACACCTACTAATGCTGTTAGTACTCCAGGCCTGAAAGCACCACTGACATCTCTTAGTAGTTGAAGTCGACTCCCTTCAATTCCATGTTTTTCCATTTCCTGATACGAAAAACACTGTTAAAATGTTGCACATTGGAAGATTAACACAATTGTAGAAGTAGTTAATCAGCAAAGATATTTGTCAAAAGTAGGAAAAGGAAGTAGTGAGAAACAATGCTGAAGCAAATGACAGTTAGAGATGATTAATTTTGGCTAGAGTGTGTAGAATTTACCGTAGGCATATTGATGTAGTAATTCACGTGATCAAAGGCAAGTGATAGAGGCCTAAAGGGTAACACCATTCCCCTCTTGGTTGTTAAAGTGTCTTCTTCAGGAGTTGAATTCTCTCGGCTGTTTTTTTCTGCCATATCAATATATCTAACCATTTAGTTTGTTTTGTATTGATAAGAAATACATTTGGTGTAAATAAAAATTGAGTATGAAATTGAAGTGAAAACATGACAAAATCCTAGCTGAGCTCAGATAGAAAATTCATTTCAAACCATGCTGGGCAAAGTGCACATAGTGATGAAAGTGATAAATCCAAGTAACTTGGTGGTTTTGAACATTGCAGCAAGAAAGTTTAGGTACCATTTGGTTTAGAAAATACTTTTTTATTTTCACTTTGTTTCCTGATTTTTAAAGTTTATACAGAAAAAAATTGAAAACAGAAAGTAAAAAGGAAAACAATAAAAGGTTATTTAACAGGAAACGAAACAGAAACTGAAACTATAAAACATTCTCTCAAATTTTACAATATATCATGATAAGAAAGAAAAAGGTAAAAGATTTAGTTCTTCCAAATGATTTACCAGCTGAAATGGAACTCCTTTCTGCAGTTTCCTTTTTCTCGATTTGCTCCTCTATAATAATAGATTTAGAATCTCCATATGCTGGTATTCAAGATGTTGTTAGAGACAGTTTTATGGCAGTATGAGAAACAAGCAGCAGTAGAGAACTTACGATTCAGAAACGTCAAAGCAATTATAAAACAAATGTTGAAAAGCAGAGAAAAGCCTAGGAGAGCACCGATACAAATCCAGTACCAATATTCTTCAGTATACATGCTTCTAACCTTGAGAAGGGCCTCCCCAACTGTACGCCCAGGAATTCTTCTGTCCCTGTTTGGCTGGAAAGTAGATAAATGAATGCAGTTTTCAAAGAAAATGAAAAAGAGAAAAATTATCCACATGTTAAAGATCTTACAGCACTCCATCTTGGGTCAAGGAATTCATTGATAGCAATGGCGTTCTGACCATACATCATAGGAGAAGCATAATAGCCCCATTGCATCCAGGGTTCAAGGTCATCTGTAAAGGAAATTATTCAAGTTACATGAACCATTCTTCTTTCCACAGTTACTTGAGTAGAGAACGCAGAAGAATAATGAGGCTCACCTTTGGCAATGATGAACCCACCAAGAACATAAACAAGTAGCAGTACAAAGAAACCAAACGTGTTTGCCACAACCAGTGTTCTCCCAAGAGCAGCAATGAATCGGAACAGTGAGATACCCATTTGATGGACGCAGACAAATGCTAAGAACTGACCAAAAAATCTGCAATAATTGATGTAGCTTAGATTTTTCTAAAACACAGATAGATAACAAATCATAAACTTCTGGAAAGGTTGATTCTTTTACATGAATTAGCATATTTTCATACCTACTTGCAGCTGGAGCATACCCTACGGTGTAGTAAGTAAGGACAACCCATAAACCGGACTCTACAATAGAGAGAGGAATTCGAAAGATCCATATGGGAAGTGCAAAAGCCCATGCTGGATAAAACAGTGAATCTCTTTGCTTGAAGAAAACGGGAAGTCTAAAAATAGTCATGGCAAGTTCAGCCATTCCATTGAACATTATGTTTGTGAGGCTAAAGAACAGTGCACCATAATATTTTACCCCATCCTCAAGGTGACCACTTTTCATTTGTGTCCTAAAAAACACCGTCATAGTAATCAAAGACATGATCGTAATCTGAGTGGTTTTAAATATGTATAGAAAAGCACTGCGCTTCATCAGTAGCCACTCTCTTGCAAAACACGCCTTCAAGAGTTCTAGTTTTGAGAGTCCATATTTATCTTTAACCAACGCAGCAGGGTGAGTTTTGGCTCGGTCATAAGGAACCTGAAGTTCTTGGGAAAGTTGTTGGCCAATGGCGAAATTGTTGAAGTGAGCTACGAACTCAGGAACGCTGACATAATGGTAAGGCTTGTCCCTTGCGAACCAGTATTGTTCTTGGTCCTTTCTGGAAGTAACTTCCTGTAAGAAATCTGCAACACCTTTTCTTTCGGGGCATTTGAAGCCTACACTCTCGAAAAAGTTGAGAACACTCTCGCGTGGACCTTGGTAGACAATGTGGCCTTCTGAAAGCAAGATTATGTCATCAAAAAGGTTAAATGTTTCTGGTGCAGGCTGTAAAAGAGATATTATCATTGTTACATCCATGACATGCACTAGCTGCTTCAAGAACTTCACAATTTGGAAGGTTGTGGAACTATCCAAACCAGTTGAAATCTCATCCATTAAGAACACTTTTGCAGGTCCCACCAACATCTCACCTGCATAAAACAGGAGATTTTAGAATGGAAAGAAGTAATTGAAGGAGACTATCATCTTCTCTTGAGTAAGATAAAATTTTCTTATTATTTTTTGGTTTAGTTACTTTTTTGAAATAGTAATTAAACCTAATTTTCATACCAGTAGTTAACCTCTTTTTTTCTCCACCAGATATTCCCCTCCTCATCTCATCTCCCACCAAAGTATCAGCACATATTTCCAATCCAAGAACCTGAGTTCATTGTCTTTGATATGTCAGATGGCAAGAAACCTGATAAATATAGCGACCGAAAGCACAGTGATGAAATAGAAACAGAGGAACCAAACCTTGAGAACATAATCTGTAATGAGACTAGTTTCTTGACCTTCCACTGCTGTGGCTTTCATGAAGGCATCTATCTCTGGATCTGGTTTAAGTCCAGCTTGTTTTTCTCGCTTTATCAATTCTACTAGTAGTTCATGCCGTGTTCCAACTCCCAAGCAGCGTCCAGAAAAATCCAGCGTTTCTCTTACTGTCATCTCTCCGTGATGAACATTGTGCTGACTAATATAAGCACATGTTCTTTGAGGAACAAATTCTGATAACTCATGACCACAGTAAGTGACTCTTCCAGAAACCTGTTGATGAATAAATTTGATGATGCATTGTCAAAACTCCCATTTTATTGGTTATTTTTTCTTGACTTCTTTATCTATGATCCTTAGGTGAGAAGTAGAATCTATAATCACAATTCTGGGATACCAATCATGTTCATCGTGTAAGAAATAATGCACAACTGAGATATATATAGAAGAATTAGCACACAAATTTAACAATGAAATCCTTAAAAACAAGACAAGGCAATGTCCAGTTTATTGATGATGGAGCAAGAGGATGGCCAACCCTTAAATCCCTGTCCAGTTTCCCAGCAAGTGCTTGCAACAGTGTAGTTTTTCCTGATCTTGGGGGCCCCAAAAGCAAGGTCAATCTGGAGAGTGTTTGAGAAAGTTTATATACAGATAAAGAATAAAAAATAACAATAAGAAGTTAGCAACATAGTTTGTTTGTGCATTTTTCTAAAAGCATTTCTTTGATTTGAAACAGAAAGAGGCACCTTTCCCTGTAGAAAATAGTTTTGTGCAGATTTCAACAGGATCAACAACAACAAAAACCCTTTTTTCTTTTGTTTTTTCTCATTTGACATAAGGTGAGGTTCAATTGAGAGACTAAGATCCTCCCACTAAAGAACAATTTTTAAGGCTACATTTCCAATTTATAGTCCTTTTTAAGTTAGAGAAAATGTACTCTGCAACACCGATTTAACTTGTGTGAAGTACCTTGCAGGCTTGACAATTCCACTGACACCTTGGAGTATCTTGATAACTGTTTTCTTTGATGGAAGAAGATTAACTGATCCAAGAATTCTCTGTTTGCCACAAACCAAGAAGAAGAAAATATCATTGGACAAATGCTTCAAAAGACTTCAAATCAAATAACTAAGTTTAATGGACTTCAAACAAGAATGTTGAGGTTGATAGCTGGTTGGTGATATAAATAATTTACCTTATACAAAACTAGAAAATAAACGTTTAATGAAATTATCTTCAAGTTTATACACATTTTAATTTTTTTTTTTTTAAGTTAACTTAGTTTTTTCTTCTAAGCTTTCCTTAAAAGAAAATATTTTTTCTTAAGAGACCCACACTGTTATTTCAGTATCTCAAAATATATTTTTTTTTAAATTTGTTTGTGATAATATATAGGTAACCCCATTGGCAATGCAAAAATTTTCTATTAATTTTTTCTTATAATACGTAATTTATCTCTTATATAACTAAATCTATTTTTGTGTAGAAAATAAAATGCTCAAATATAAAAATATTCACATAATAAATATATAACTGACTTCTAGAGTTTAATAAACCTGCGCATTAAATTTTTATTGTCAATTTATCAGAACTTTTTCTGAGACATGACCTTTAAGAAAGTTAATATAAAAAACCATATAAAATGTTGTACACATTAAATGTAATTGGGTAGCAATCATAAGCGGGAAAAAATATTCTTGAATTTATTTTCTTACTTTGCTATTAGCAGTTAAAATCTTTACTTCTGGATATAACATAAACAAATCTGTAAAAAAAAAATATTTTGCACAAAATTAAAGTTTCTTTTTTGATATTATTTTTGTGTTGCCCATATTTTGTGATCATATTTGTCTGGTGTGTATTAAATAAAGCTTGAATACAGGTAGGTGTTACATGAGAATGGGTCCTATTGAAGGAGAGTTCAAGATCAAAGTTAGGAACATGTAATGTTCAACTATTTAAAACTATACACACCCAACCCAACAACAGAAAATATTATTTCTCAACTACTTTTTCTTATTCTTCCTATTTTCTTTCTCCAGAAGAAAATATATGTTAAAGGGGAAAAAGAAATGTGAAAAAATAATATTTTTAGTTAGAGATTTAAATTACAATATCATATCATATGCACTATTTAATAAAGATGTTGATTGTGAGTTATATTAAATAAAATTATTATTTATTAGATGATTACTGGTAATAACACGTAACACCCAACACTCTTAAGTCTCATTTAAAGTTTTTATTATTTTATTTTTTGGCATAAACATTCGTACCCATCCAAATATGTAAGTACTATCACTTTTGTTTCTTGATTTTCTAAAATAGTCAAAACATTTTATTTAGTCTTACGTTTACTTAGACAGCAAGATTTTTATATTTAATATTTCTTAATTGAAAGAATTTGTTTATTGGAAATTTATTTATATAAAAAAATATTCATTCTGTATAATTTTCAAATTAAAAGATAGTGGATGAAGAAAAAGAAACAAATTCCTTAAATTTGTAAAAATATAATAATTTAATTGAAAAAATTAAAGATTATATTTTTTTTTTCAGTTTGATTCGTGTCAAAAATGTTTTTTTAATATTTTAAAACTTCTGTTAGATATTATTATGTGTCAAAATTAATGAATTTTAAGCATTATATTATCATATTTTTAAATAAAAAGTTTAATGTTTTACTTCATTGTCTTTAAATAGAAAATTTATTAGAATTTTCCTAACTTAAAACCATTATTTGTTAGTTGATGAAATTTGTGTAACGATTTTATGAGTTAATAAAAAAATTGAAAAGAAAGTATTTACTGAAAAGATATTTGTTATGCGATATCAAAGAATTACATATATTTTTCAAAGAAATTTAAATTTCAGTTCATTATAATGTTATCACACTAACACTTTGTTTGACAGAGAGAAGAGAAAATTATCAATAAATATAAATAGAAATAAAAGAGATTGACGAAAATAAGTGAAAAACGTGTTTAAAAAAAATAGAAATAAGAAAAACAATTAAAAAATAGAATAAAAAAGTACTGATAGGTCACACCACTTTTAAATTTATTAAACCTACCTCCATCAGTTATTCCTATTTATTTCTATTTTCACCCATTTATTCATTTCTCGTCACCTATCAAAAAAGAACCTCTCTTTTGATATATTTAAAATAACATCTTGACCCTTTAATACTAACTTTTATTATGATGAAATTTCAGCTTTAATTTAAAACAATTAATATTAAATTTATGTGTCAGATGAAAAAAAAAAACTTCTTCAGAAGTGAACAACATCAACTCATCTCATGTCCCCTTTGATGAGAAACGTAATATTTTTTGGCTACAAAATTGGAACATTATCTTTTAATGACATGACTCTAGCAAGGGCATTTGTTGCAAATCATTAGCTAAGAGAAAAGAAAAACCAAACACAACTTTATCAGTTTCTTCTCAGAACCAATAATTCAAATCTATAATGCTTGCCCACATGGTCTTTCACGACAAAATGCTTTGCACTAGATATTATTAAGAACATGTCTTGCTTTTGTTGGAATTAATTAATTTTATTAGTGATTCATTTAAAATTAAAAATATTATAATTGATGTGATTTAATTAAATTTAAAAATTTGCTGGTTATTATTATAGAAAATGACAATAAAATAAAATAAAAAAAATAAAAACTAATTTAATGGACGTTGGTTTATAAAAAGGTTGAGGTTCTGTTTCTGGTCATAAGTTTTTTTTTCACAGTAACATATAGAAAACATGTGAGAAGAGAAAAGAAAGATAAAAAGATAGATTGGGAAACTATAGTTGAAGAGCACACAAAATTACAAATTGAAAAACGTATATTCACATGATCTCTTATGAATCAAGGTTAATGCTCTATTATGTTTTATAATTTGATAATCCTAAATCTTAAAGATCAAATTTTACAGCTTTTGCTTATGTTCTTTCTTGTAAAAAAAAATAAAAAATGAAGAGTGCTAAAAAGTTTTTTGTTCTTTTAAGTAAATAGCATTAGAAAGAAGGTATTATTATATGATCACACTTTATTACTATCAGTGACCTATCTAATGAATGCTCTAAACATGTCAAAGTGAGCCAACCAGACTTACACGGGTTAGCTCACCACGAGCCGGGTTGAAAATGAGTGAACCCAACCCGACTCACTTTCTGGTGAGCCAGAAATTTTGTAACCCGGCTCAACCCACCACGGGTTGCTGGGTTAAGTGGGTTGGCTCACCAACCCACCTAAAAATTATTATTTTTTTTTAGTATTCAAATATTTAAATAAATTTTTAAGTAACCCCTGAGATAACAATCATAGTAAAATCAAAAATCAATGTTTTGATCATGCTCACCACCAATATATGAAGAATTATTTCCAAGAAAATATTCATTAGTCTAAGAAAGCATGACTAATATTACAAATTTTCTGTCATGCTATTCAACAAAATATAAATAAAAAAACTATACATTTTTTTCATGCTAATTTAGAAAAAATTGTTTATAAGACGGTTACTTGAGTAATTTACTATAAAGATTATAGTTAATGATTAAAGTAACAACATATATATATATATATATATATATATATATATATATATATATATATATATATATATATATATATATATATATAACTTGACAATCAAATTAATTAAACATTCAAACTATTCAAATATAATTAAACAACATTCTAGCATTTAAAAATATTAAATTGTAAACAAATATAAAAGTAGTAAATAATTATTAAAAAAATTAAAAAAAAAATTAAAAAAATTAAAAAAAATTAAAAAAGTTGTAAAAAAATGTTAGTTGGTTAAGTGGGCCAACCCACCATCAACCCGGCTCGAATCCGTTTAACCCGTGGGTTAAGTGAGCCGGGTTGGGTTCAACCCACTTTTTAAAAAGTTGAATTTTTCTCAACCCAACCCGACTCAAACCCGTGATGAATCAGGTTGGCTCACGGGTTGAAACCCATTTTCACATCTCTAGAATGCTCTCATAATAGATTTTTACTGTCTAAAAAATTAATGTTCTTTTTTATGAATTCTTGAACGTATGATATTGGTTTTAAAATCTAATTAGTATTTTATTCCTCTAAATAGTATTAAAATATTTTTAATATGTTAAATGGTTTTCTTAATCAGTCTTAATGACGTATGTTAAGAAAATAAAAATGAAACAAAAATTTGATGCTATGTGATTTTATTGTAAGACAACTTTCAGAAAAGAGTAAAATCATGTCAATTAGTTTATTTTTTTGTATGTGATGTCAAATTTGACAGTGAGTTAAATCATTCTCGGAAGAAAAAAAAAGTTTGTTAAAAACAAAGTATATCAAAGCATTTTTCAGTATTTTATGACAGTATTATACCAGCATATTGATAATTGATAAAAACATTAAAATTAAATTAAACATTATCCAAAATTATTTGTAAATTTTGTTCATTAATTCTTTATTCTAATGCTTTTATCTTAAGATTTATTAACTATATTATCCAACGTCACAACTATTGGTTGAATTAAAAGATTAGAAATCATATAAAAATGTATTAAAAAGTTTTTGTTTAAATTCATTTTACCTCTTAACTATGCTTTTTTTTTTTTTACTTTTACCATTGAATTGTTTCTTTGTACATAATATTATTATTATTATTATTATTATATTTTAAAAAAATTCACACATTTTACTTATATATTAAATATATAATAAGGTATTTACATATTTCGAAAAATAACTTTGCTTTATCACTTTTTTTTAAATGATGTCGTTGTATAAATTAAAATAGTATGATGATAAAATGTCTAAACATTGAAATTTTCGTAATAAAATGTATTGAAAACTCATAATAAAATTGAAAAGCTTGGATAGAAAATATTTCAAATTGATAACAATTGAGTAATAAAATGTATAACTGAACCGAAATTACAAAGAATAAGTTTTCAAGTATCTCAATAAAAAAATATTTTTAACTTTATAACCATGTTATATAATAACATTATAGGAACACCGGTTAGAATTTGTGTTGACTTTAATGTCAGTAATTGAGAAACATTAAGTACACATTATTAAATGTTATAATTACTCCCTTGTTTCTATATTGTTTATCACTTTAAGAATTTTAATTTATTTAAAAGATTTATTACAAACAAAAAATAGACCAAAAACATTAATTGATTTTATTGAAATCGCTGTTTATTTATTTCAAGAATTTAACTCATAAATATTTAACTAATTTGTAACTATATTCTGTCTCTTTTAATAAAATATTTGAGTTAAAAAATTACTATAGTAATTTGTATACTTAATATAAAAAAATGCACATTTTTATTAGGAATATTATTTTCTGTATTAGGAATATTATTGTCTTTATTTCACTATTTATTTTGTTAGTTTTAATTGTTCTTAAAATGTCAAAAATTACACATTCTTATTAGGAATATTATTTTCTTTATTTCATAAACTTAATTCTGTGATATTAATAGAAAAATATATTAAAATTAATTTTTCAGTAAGTTATTAATATATTTTAAATTCTTCAATTTGAGTTAATATCATATAGAGTAATGGATTAGCTAAATTGGAAGTGGGTTAGCCTGACCTAATTTGAAATGTTTTTTCTTAATTATATATTTTATGATTCGACTTGCTCCATATGCTATAGTTCATTTACTTCTAATCTATATTTAATAAATTTAAAAGTAATGGGATAAAATAAGTTGGATTCTATTGAAGTATGTTATTTAGTTTGGTTACACGCATTTAATATGTTGTATTTCTTCAAATTAGTCGGATTTATGTCAGTTTTTTTTCAAAATCCAAGTCAGTTTATCCAACGTTGACTGATCTATCATGTATTTTTAACAACCCTAGTTTAAAAAAAAAAAAACATTTTTAACATATATTTATCTGTGAATCCCTCAATATTTACCATTAACTGGTGAAGCAATCTATTTGTAGAAAATGAAGAGACAACATAAAACAGAATTTGTTATTACGTAGGATGTACTATTTTTCTTTAATATGTAGCCATGTGGATGGTTTTTAGTTAGCATCAAAACCAGAAAGAGAGAAATTAGAGAAGAAGGGAAGAAAGAAACATATACCTCCATCGCATTCATGGTGGAGTTCACCAGGGTTGGCAGTGCTCTGCTTCCATTAAATGCATCTCCTTCAACAAACAAATCTTCAAATCGAACTTCAACTTTTGGAATCTCTATCCCCACCCTGATCAACACAACAAATTTAACATCAAACTTAACAAATTAATGCGACATAATAGACAGTAAAAAAAGTGATTAAACAAACAAACACCATGGTATTATGTCGGTGGTGACATGATAAAGAAAATAAGAAGCTGACCTATCAATCCTCTCTCTCATGCGACGGAGGAACCTCTCGTTGTCTTGTTCAACGGTGGTTAGAATGGCACGGAGGAGTTTCTTCCTGTTCTGGAAACCTAGGTTGGATATATCAACCTCTTCATAATCGAACCTTCCACTCTCTTCTAAGACCCTTTTCACGAGGCTTTTCCTCAACCTTTCGAACGTTGGAAGGCGTTCTATGGCTGCCCACTTGAGTTCTTCTTCATCATCATCATGATCCACTCTTGTGCTTCTGTCAAAGACATCACCGCCATGGCCAGCGCCCCAGAGCTCAGAAACACCAGCAGAAACCCAGCTTCTTCTGCTTAAAGATCCTATGCTCATCCTCAAGCTGCTCGCAGACCTCACCAAATCATCTGCATCCACCGCTTCCTCCATCTCTGTGAGCTTTCAGCTATGGATAGAGTGAAAGCGATAGTTCTTGTGTGTGGGAAACCAAAGTGATGGGAAATTTTTTGTGAAGCCCCAAATCATTTATTTGTGAGTGAATTTTAAAGGCTTCCACTGGATTGCTTCAAACCAACCCTTTTGATGGTTCAGTTGCTATCAATGGCTCCCTTCACTTCAATTTACATCAACTTTTTTTTTTTTTTTCCTTCTTTTCGGATCCGTACTTATTTTCAAAATGAAGGTGTTTGTGGGGTCTTCGCTTTATATTCTTTTGTTCATTTTGTCAAGGGAAGTTTCCTTGAAAAATATATTTTCTATTTTCAAAGTTAGAAGAAGGAAGGAATTGTTTCTTATATAAACTATTTTAAATAAAAAAAATGTAGATGAGGATCAAATGATATTTTTTAATTAAAAATAAAACCAAAAAATATTTTTTGACTTCAAAATTATGTCTTCCACGTTGCTAATTATTAAAAATTATGCTTTTCGAGGTACAACACCCAGTTCTTTCTATACGAGTAATCTAATTAATAATTACTCGTATATAATTAAAAAATAATTAAGTTTTTAAATCTTTGATATATTTAAATATTTTCAAATAAAGTTTTAGTAATTTTTTTGTTTATTAAATAGTCTAAAAATATATATTTTTTAATTCAATTTCATATAATTTTTTTCAATTAGATATGTAATTATTATTTAACCTCTTCTTCTTCTTTTGTTCATATGTTAAAATGTATGACATTTTATTACTTAATATAAAACGATACTAAGTAATGAAAGTCATTTTATATTAATAAGTTTTATATTAATTACAAAATTTTATATATTTTAATACATAAAATTAATAATTGTAAAATAAAATAAAAATCACACAATTCATTTAAAAAAATTAAAATATAAGACTTAAATTAAAAAGATATATATAAATTTTGATTATTCAATAAACTAAAAGAAAATAATAGAAAATGAATTATAAATATTTATATTTACAGTGAAAAAGTTTAAAATTTATTAACTAATAATCAAATATCAACATTTTTCAAATAAAAAATTAAAATATTATCATATGAATATAATCCTCACGTCTATTAAATAATTTTTGCACACAGTTCCATACATACAGATAGATCAGAAGTGGGTATTACTATTAGTAATTGGATGGAAAGTTTTTTTCAACGAAACTTCTTCAGTTTGTCCATACAAAGCTAAAACAAGTGGTCCTCAAACCTTATACGTGACTCGTTTCTATATTTTAAGATAGCATAATAATGTGATCAAACCACCATTTCGTCCTGCAAAATGGTTACGATCGCAGGCGTTAATAAATAACATGTTATTCTTATAATTGATATTTTACTGTACGCATTTTACCCAAATTTTATCTTTATTAATATAAATAAAATTATTATTTTAACTTTTTTATTTTAAAATTATTTTTTCAGATTCAATAATTAACACTATATTATTATAAAATCATCTATTTTATATTTATTTTATATTTTTATGGATTTAATAACAAAAAATATTTTTGTTTTCTTATTATTAATAGATAAAAGTAGACCCACATATATATCTGCAGCTGTTAGTATAAAGAAATTAAGGTTAAGGGTTGAGCTCTGAAAGCTACTTCCAAAGGAATTGATCCTTACTCTTTACTGACTTGTTATTACCATGCATGTCCCACGTACAATCTATTTAATCCTGTTAGGTAAACAAGATGAATAAGTCCAACTCATGTGACATCACATGACATCATAGTTATCTTTTAATTAAAATTAAGCTTTATAATAAAAGTAAAAGTATAAATTACACAAATCACGTGATATTAGATAAATACTCTACTTTCCTTTTCAATTGGAAGGTGATTTATGTGAAGTTACGAACTTATAAACTTATAATACATCTTATTTTATTTAGATTTTTAATTAAAATTATAATTTAGTTTTTTTTAATTAAAAAAAGTTGTATTATATTTAAATTAAGTGAATTAATTTGTTTAATCTATCAATTTACGGTAATTAGACCACGATCAAAATTTTCATATACGTTAATAAATGGGTCGAATTAAGTTAATAGTTTATTAAGTGACTAATTCATAGTGAGTTGGGTTAGATTGGACTGTATGACCTGTTTTGACAGTTCTAACTCCTAAGATAACTTCCTAAAAAGGAATCTTCATGGTTTAGCCTTTGATTCAGTACTTGAGATTTCCTTTTGCAATAGATTTGTTGGTGTAACTCAAGCCTCAACTCTGTTATCCAATTACATCAATGTCAGTTTTATCTAAAGTTATTTGAAATTCATTTATTTTTTTTATTTATTCATTTTGACTATCTATTAATATTGAAAATTGCAAAATAAGCTAAACTAGGATTATTTATACATAAATTCATTAAAATAAAAAACAAGATAAGTAATAAATTCAATTCAAAATTATCTCACATAAACACTTATCAAAGGAATTTGAGAGATTACTTACCAAATTTGAATTAATATGAGATTAAGCTATGAAGAAAGAAAGGATCACACCTTTATTAAAAGAATATTTTCTTTTATTATTTAGCTTGAGTTTGGTCAACATATTTTTTTATAAATAAAAATTAATCTTTTTATAACTCAACGTGAGTTTGACCAACACTACATAAATAAATAATTAATTTTTTATTATTACTTATCATGGACCTAGTCGACACTAACCCTTCATAAATAAATAATAATAATCATTAATCAGTTTGGGTCTAATTGACACCGATTTTTATAAATAAAAGTTAAATGTGGTTTTACTTTTTAGTGTCGGCTGGACAGACTCTAGATATCAAATTAATTTCTTTATATCAATTTAACTGACACAATAATTTATCAACAATTTCTTTAAATTATTAGTTATATTATAAACTTTTTTGGTTTCAAAAATTGAATTTACAATGCAATTTTTTATATAAAATTTAAATCAAGTGTCTACTGTTTTGCGTCTCTAAAATCGATGCATTTTTTTATACATATTCATAAATTCCAGTGATAATTTGGAGTGGGTTTAATCCACGTTAAATTTTAAATATCTTCTTGTTATGAATGTTCAACTTAATACAAGATAAAGAAAAAAGTATTTTAGTCACCAACAAAATTAATCGTTAAATAGGTAAAATTAGTCTCAAACATCCATAGCCACCAAATTAGTTAGTACAAATAAATAATGACGATAACTCTAATAATTAATTATCAATTTCAAAATCAGTCGTTAAATAGTTATTGAATTTGTGATTATGTCATTACAAATTTGGTTACGTTAAAGTATTTTCTAATTCCATGATTAAAATAAACAATTTTATTCTACTATATCAATTTAACAACCGAATTTTTATCACTAATATATGTGGTTATCATTCCGGTCGATATACAGACTAATATCATTAACAAGCCAATAGATCATTTCAATGGTAAATTTGAGATTAATGTAGTGACTCAATATCAACATTACATTATGAAAGATGATTTTCTATCTTTCCAAAAGTGTTCTTAAGAATTCTCAAGTTAATAAATTGAGATAAACAAATGGTTGTACGTTTATGTTATTTGAATAAGAAATGACAAGTTATACATCGTTGAAAGTTTTTTTTTTTTTTTTTTATCTTTTAAATTTAGATACACCTATAATTAAGGATGTCAATAAGATGGGTATGATACATGTAGTAGCTTTCTCATATCTTACCTACGAGATAAATATCCGCCTGTACCCGTATTCATATATGTGCAGCTATCTGTTATGCGAGTACCCGCATATTGTTTTAATATCTATGGGTACTCGCGGGTATCTGCAAAAAGAAAAAATTAATATCTAATAAAAAAATTTAACTATAAATTCAAATAAAAATACAATACATAACCTTTATAAATTTCAAATAATGAAAATAACTCATTTAAATAGTATTGAATGACAATTTACAAATAAATGAAGATTTTTTAAAATCAATTGATAAAAAATAACCTATTCAAAATAAATGTGTTAATGTTTTATAATTTTTGTTTTTAATTCAAATTAAAGTATAACGGGTATGGGTATCTATGAGTACAAATACTATAATATTCATACCCGTGCCGTTAACATACGAGTGTAAAAAATATTCGTACTTATTACTCGCATGTATTCATTTTCAATATTCATTTCCTACTCGTTGCAGATTTTATCCGCAAATACATGTGGGCACAAATTTTTTTGATATCCCTACCTATAATATTATTAGAGTATGACATGAAAGAAACATTAATATATATATATATATATATATATATATATATATATATAGTCATTAAATCATCAAAACTATAATAAAAATAATATGTAGATGGAGCTTAAATTACGGTACTTTACTTAATGGTGTTTATTTATTCTTCATTAATCAATAAGCATGATATAGATGAGAAAGATTCATAAATTCAAAGCGAAAAATTAATTGAAATATTATTTACTAAAAATGGATATATTTTCTTGAATTTGCTTTAATATTTATTTTCCTGAAAATATATTAGGAATCACTCCTTATTTATTTCAAAATCACTCCTTATTTATTTACTATTATATTTTTTGCTTAATAAATTTTTACTGATCTTCGAATAGCAGGAAATAAGTTAATGAGGAGATTCACTTTAATTATAAAGTACATACAAAATGTAATTCTAATTTGTCCTTTTTAGGATTAGAGGTTAGTTTGGAGATGACACAAAAAAATTAAAGGTATTGAAACTCATTCTTAAAATGTTATGGAATTATTCACAACATTTATTTATCATGTGCTTCCAAAAAAAAGGCTATGATTTCAATGAAAGGATTAAAGAATGAGATTGTTGAACTTTGTTTTTCATACACAACAATAAAAGAGGAGAGTGAGACAAAAATCATATAAAATGAGAACATATAAAAATAGATACAAATACTTCTTTTTGTCCATATTATCCTTTTGATCATACTTAATAAATATTTGAATTAATTTTGCATGACTAATTGAAATAAATGAGTTACACTAAAATTAATAGAATAACCCAAAAATATCTCACCTCAATTAAAATTTAATCATTTAAATCTTAAAAGTTACACATCTAATTGCAATGACAAAACTTTTATTTTCATAAATTTTATTCTTTCACAATAATTATTATCATTATACCTATTCGTTATACACAAATATATATTTGAAGCCAATATTACAATAGGATAAATAAATAATAAAGATTGGTACGTAATTGAAGACAAATATAATTAACAAATATAATTAAATAAAAAGAATGATTACAAAGTTTTAAAATTCAAAATAAAGTTATGCTAAGTATGACTATAAATTTTGACATTTGAGTGTTGACACTCCAAAATTTATTAATCATTTGTCATCATATTATAATTTATTAAAAGTAAAATAAAATAATAAAATACAAAAACACAAGAGACTACACTAAATTCATATAAAATTTACGCTTCAAGAAACTATATCCATTATAAAAAAAAACTATCTAAATAAATACATGAAGGAAAAATATTAATAAACTTATATTTCTTTATATGATTTTTTTTGTGTAAATACATATTATTGTACTTTAATAAAATTCAGTCGGTAAATACTAAATTTTTTATAATATATGATAAAACGTAAAAACCGATTATATTACTGTTTTCTATAAGGAATGTAAGTAATCAGCCAAACATAATAACTTAGGTCAATTTTGGTGGATGTTATACATGTAATGGGTCAGAACATGATTAATACAATTCATTTGAAAGACATTGAATGCCACAAATTATTCTGAGTCATCGGCTTGAAAAGTTCTACAAATGTAAATCAATAATAAGTTTTCATATTTATTGTCTAGTGTGTAATATATATGTTGAAATGTGTATTCTTATTAGTCACATTAAAATTATTATTACATTAGTTCAATATATATATATATATATATATATATATATATATATATATATATATATATTACTCCATCATTTATTGCAAGTCTTTCTCAGAATAAATAAATCATGATTTTTATTGTTCTCAGTAATATCAATAGTTTTGTTAGTTTTAGTTCTCTTAAATTTCTTAGTGAAAGAAATTTACCTTTTCGACCATAAAGTACCAAAATTGTTGGTATGGTAGAATCGTCAAAGATTTGATCCATAGATAGGTATGTTTGAAAATTCATAAACCAGGTTAGTTCGCCTCAGAAAAATACAAATTTAAATTGAATTTAGTTATTTTCATTTATTTATTTATCTAAATAAATTTAAATTATTTAAATCATGAAATTTCTGTACAAAACTTGGTGCATCAAGGTGATATCGATACGCAAATACATTTTTGATTCAGGAATCAATTGTTAATATTTTGTGGAACATGTGTATGGAATAAAATTGTTATAATATGAAATCAATTTTTATAATCGAATAATGAATATAATATGGAATAAAATTCATACAAACCTTTATTGAGACCATGTGTATGATTATTTATAATAAGATTGTGAAGTAACGAATTATATTATAGATTTATTTCTATATTTTGATTTTAAATTGTTTCATGTTAAATTATTGTTGTTTTGATTAAAAAAATGCTAACTTATTTTTATTGTGATTAATAGCATGACTTTTTCTACCATGATCATTATTGTTATGAGATGAAGTCCGAAGAACATTCATGGACATGCTTGGAGGTTTTATATACTTGTTTATTTTCATTTTTTTAAAATTTATATATGATTCTGTTGATAGAGATAATATTATTAAAATAAATGTGTATATATATTTACATGCATAATTATATTAAATAAGGCGGGCGTTACACATCTTAATTTATATGATGTTTCATGAAAGGGAAAGAAAAAAAAAATGGAAAAGAAGTTGGAAAATTAAGAGAGAGAAAAGGTGACACCTCAAAGCAAATTAAATGAGAAATGAACACGAAACAGAAAATGGTGATAGCTAGAAGAATCCAATTGTACCTCATTTCTTGTCCACTGCATTCATTGTTTGTTTATCACTGCCACTTCCAACTTTCTCTTTTAACTAATAACCCTTCACCAACCCTTCTCCTCTCCATTAATAATACTAATTAAGTCTCCTATTTTCCCCATTTTTATGACTTCAAATTGCTATTAAATAAATTATACTTATTTTTAAAATTATTCTTAAGATGAGTCAGAAATACACATATAAAACAATAAAAAGTTACTACGAAGTTCTAAACTCATACGTAAGTCAATAAATGTAAAACATTGATTACTTCTATATCTTGTTGATTAACTCTCAAACTATGCAATTGTTAGGACTATATCTTGTTGATTAACTCTCAAACTATGCAATTGTTAGGAAGTTAGTAATTTAAATGTGAGTTTAAGTTTCATATTGATTTAAGAAAGTGGAGTACTGTAAAGACTCATAGATTTATTGTTTTAAAATTTTTGGTTGAGAATAGTGTCAATACTTTATATAATTAGGTTCAGGTCTCGTTAGTATCGTATATCCCATAAAATTTTTTCCTCTCTGCACCTATGAAGTTGAGTTTAAAAAATGTTATCGAAAGAAGAATGATTAGACTCAACTTAATTAACTTTTACACGCTTATCTAAATAATCTCGTAAATTAAAAGAATTAAATATAAATTTTAGGTACAATAATATATAGCTAAAAGTAATTTGCGTAGAAACCGTTAATATAGTTTGAATTAAGGTGAGTAAATTTATTAAAAGGAAACTAAACTATTCAAGAAAAACATTTTCATTTATGTAGGTCAAATTTCATATTTCATTCAAATTAGATAAAAATCTTTATCACTCAACAGTAAAATTAACTCACACATGTTGACTAAATTATTCTTTAATCGTAACAACTTTATTTATTTTTTGTATTTTACAATGTCATGTCTCTGTGCATTAATTTGGTGTGCAGGTCTGGAGATAATGTCAAAATTTATTATTGTTGGTTGTCATGTAGCGAATGAAAAATGAGTATAAAAGTCAAAGACTGACTACGATTGAATTAGGTTAACGTTAAAATTGTTCAAACTACATTTAATTCCGACGAAACTTAATGCTATAAACGTACTTCCACGATGGTCAAATTAACTTACTTTTAAAAGTAAACGATACAATTAAAATTATTATTATTGTTGTTGTAGAAATTAGAATTCTATTTATTAAATTTAAATATATTGAAAATTCATTTTTCAACGTATTATATTCAAATAAAATATATAAATTATTGATTTAAATAAGTTGTATATACTACTATGAAATTTTTTACATTAAGCAAGATTTTTTTTTAAATTGTGTACTTAATAAATTAGACAATTATTCTCTTAATTATATTATTTCTGTCCGTTTTAGCGTTGAACAATCGATCTGGTTAAAAACTGAATAAATCCATTTTCATTAATTGCTTAAAATATTTAAGCTTAAATTATTTATTAATTTATTATATTATTGTCTGATTTAAATGTATGTGCATGAAAATAATTGATTAAATAATAAATAAAATAGAATCACTGATTTATCTTTTAAAGTTATTTTTTGTTAAAAAATAAATTTTAAGTTTGACTCAACTTCATAAAATTAGTATGTAAAATAATGAATTTTACATTCATTTATATATTTATTTATATATTATATATTGTGAATTGAAGGTATTATCTTAAACATTAAACTAAAAATAAGTGAATGGTTCAGTAGTAATCTAATAATAACTTAATAGTAAATGAAACAATAAATTTTTCGTAAATAGGCAATACAATAAATCTAAAGAACAACAAATAATGAATTGATTTTACCCTGAATGAATGTAAAAATTTTAAAATAAAATTTATTTTAATGATATATTTATTTTGAAGATATCATATGTTTGAAGTTATATCACAATTAATAATAATAAGTATCACTTGAGATGTTTTAGTTTATCTATTACCAAAACGTAACTGGTTAGTCATGTCACATCCTATAAAAGACAAAAACAAAAACTTGATATTTTTAATCTTCACCTTTTCTTTGAAGAAACTAAAATCAAACATTCACATTTAAGTTTATTTGAAAAAAAAAATATACTTGAAATTTTAAAACTTAAATGATTCTTTGCAAAAAGAAAATATTCACAGATTGTATTAATAATTTGTTTCGGTGATTTATGCATCAAAGGAAATTTATCTACTGTTAACCGTATGGGAAAAAATCGTTGATGTAAATAAAAGTAATATTCAAAGTAATCATCATTCCTAAAATAAAAATAATAAATATTTTTTATTTATTTATATTAATACATAAATAACAAAAATATCAACTTTATTTAGTTTTATTCCACTCAAACTATTTATTTTTCGTTTTTTGTATAACAATGCCAATAACAAAAATATAAATTTAGAATTTAGAATTTTGTACAAACTCTGCTTCAGTTTGAAGATATAAGTAGGTATACAAAATGCTCCATTTTTGTAATCTTCTATTTTGATCCATCTTTAAATAGATTATATATGTTTGCTTATTAAACAAACGTTTTTTCTTTATATATGTCCAATCCACCTACTTTCACACGAATGGATCAAAGGCTGAAAGATGAAAAAATTACAAAACTTCTAAAATTTAAAATAATAGAAAAACTTGATTTATTTTAACAAAAACTGAAAAATATATAGCAAATATTTTATCCATAATCCTAGCCAATCCCGGTGGGTTTGGGTTCATTTCCATTTATTTCCAACCAAATATTTCCATCTATAGTCATTTTGCTTGGTTGTAGAAATATAGGAAATGAATAAAAATAAATATTAGTTAATAAAATTAAATAAATAGATAAATAAATAAAAAGACAATGGACATAAATATTTGTTATTAAAAAAATAGTAGCGTTTATTTTTTATTGTTATTATTATTATATTAAAAATAATCCTAATTAATTACATTCTTTATTTTAAAATAATTTTTTTAATATTTGTATCATATAATTCGTTATTGTTTCTTTTACTAAAAAAATTATTTCTTATTTAACCCTTCAAAATTCAACTATCTTATGCTATAACATAAGCTGCATAAGAGAAATAAAAAAAATATACAAAAATATGAGACTAAACTTAACTCATATGAAAAAACATACTAACAATCTTTCTCCAAGAATTATTTGTACAACTAATATAAAAAGAAATACTAAAAAAACTAATATAAAAATAAAATTACTATAAAAATAAAATTTCAATCTATTATTAAAATAAAAGTTAACTAGACTATCTGTACGACACCGATTACTTTCACCACAAAATATTATATAATCCATTGTCCTACATACATAACTCTTTATATAATAATTTGAGATGTAAGACTAAGTTTTAATACTTGAGTCAACCTCGTTCAATATGTATTAGAAAAAAATATTATTTTTAAATATGGATCAAATTAAGCATGATTTACTTAATCTGCGAGTTAAATGGTCAAATTTAATTGAAGACAAATTAATTTGTAATCTATCATTAACAATCTTTTATTAATTTATTATTTCACCAAAAAACATTATATAACCCATTGTCCTACAAATATTACTCTTTATATAATAATTTGATGTAAAATTGAGTTTTAATACATGGACCAACTTGGTTCGATATGTATTCAAGTTGAGTTAAATTAGAAAAATCAAATATTATTTTTAAATGTAGGTCAAATTAGATATGATTCACTTCATCTATAAGTTAAATGGGTTAAATTAGTTTGAAGATAAATTAACTTGTAATCTATTGGCAACAATTATTTAATATAGTTTATTATTAATTATTTACTACTTGTTGATAATTCAGTCTTTTTAAGTACTATTTAATAATATTTAAATAATTTAGATTTTTAATTTATTTGGTTATCAAATTATATAGGTTGACAAATATGTTTTAGTCGTTAAACTGTCGCTAAATTTGAATGTGAACTCGGAATTCATCAATCTCAAATTTTAATACATTTTAGTCCTCAAACTTTAAAAGTAAATGAATATAGTTCTTTTAATTCAATTGCATTACAAATTTATTGACATACCAAACATGTTTTAGGATGATCTTTGAGTTGTTTACACTGTTTTGACATATTTCAACTAATATTAGCCTAAAACACAGTTTAACAAGTCCAAAAAGTTAATGTCATTAGGTAAAAGAATTATATTCATTAATTTTTTAAATTTAAAGACTAAAATGGATCAAAATTTAGAACAAGGATAATTCCAATTTTACGTCCAAATTTAAAATCTAAAAATATATTTAACCGTAAAATAAATTAGACAAACAAAACATTCTTAAATACTAATTTAATAGTCCACTTATCTATAAAAGATTAAATTAGATTACAAAATTTTTAGTCACTACAAATTAAATTGAATTGATCCGACTCAATTTTTAGTTTAACTAGTAATAATTTTTAGTTCAACCGGTAATGAAATAATTCTAAATTTACTCTATTTGACATCCTAATAATCAATACATTTTCACGTCCTTGTCTTACATTTTAGGTAAACAGGATTTTATGTGTACTTTTTCCTCCATTCCTAAGCTTTCTTTTACTTTTGGGAGATTCAAAGTACTACCATCTCCTTCTTTCTTTTCTTTCTGGATTTGCGCACTTCAACTTCTAACAAACAAACAAACTTGAATGCTTTCTTATGAACTAAGAGTGACCAACCGAAGTTTAATACTTTCCGTCATATACAGATACAGTAAATTCTTTAAACATTCAATATAATAACAGAATTATAGTTTTCAGTAACACAGCAGGTAGGCCAAAAATTTAGTTACCATGTTATATTTTATATAATTTTATTATATAAAATTATTATTTTCTATTTTATTATTATTATGGATTAACATTAATCAATAAATTAATTATTTGTTAATATTAATTATATTGTATATATTTATTATTATCTAGATAATATATAATTTTCAGTTTTTGATAAACGATCCGTGATGAGTTGGATTGTTTAATAAGTGATCTGTGATGGACTTGAACAATAAGATACTTTTTTGAGAGGTCACTGGTCTCTGCTCTGCTGAGAGGTTATAAAACTAATATCCCATTATTTAGTTTTAAGAGTAACAACGTAAAACATATCAGAAAAAGAACAATAACATATCATATTAGGTATTTCCATAAATCTTTCATTAATTTCGGATACACAATCTTTTCTCTCCTACTTAAATATATTTTAAATATATTATATTATTGTGTCCTATATATATTTTATTCCTAGCATACCAACCCTGTGAGCATGGAAAATTAACAATTATTGGTTCCATTTCAGAGTTTGTAGTGATTGGTGAGAGATTTCTTGGTTAGCTAAGTCATGAAGAGAAGAGTATAAAATATAAAATAATGGTTTCTTGTTTAAGGTTCACAACAGTACTAATCAAACACGTAATAGTACTTAGTTATCGTTTTGTTTAAGCAAGAAAGGAAATAGAGTAAAAACTAGGTAAACAGTAGAAAAAATAAGAATCATTTAGATAAAGAGAAAATAAATTACAAGTAATAAAAAATTTAAAAAATACCATTTTACAAACCCTAATTAATGTAATCATTACAATTTTTTTTTTCACTTTTTACATAATCGATTATCGCTTAATATATTTGTTTAGTTTTAATATTTATAACAGTAGTTCTAATATTTATTAGAAAGAGTACAGTCTCTTTTATTATTACATAACTTGCAGCTGCAGGATGCTAACTTGATATATTTTAATATTTATATTCTTTTCAATAGATGTTTTTTAGAATCATTCTGTCAAGTCATAATCTTTAATTAGATTAAAATTCATATAATTAAAGAGACAATATTAACTCATTTTTGTAATCATATTAAGTAAAAACAAATTAAATAAAAATATGAAATAATTAATATAAATATTGAGACTAAAAGAGGTATTAAGACATTGATTGCTATGAATTATTGATAACGTTGTCGATGTTAAGTTTCGTGAATAAAATCAACTCTTACATAACTTTTATCTTATTTAATCCTCTAGTTTATGTTATTTTTTGTATTGTTTCGTATTTTAGTTGTTTTATACTTTTTTACTTCTAATATCTATTTTGAGTGTGTGAAATAAAAATCCTGGTGAAGGAAAACAAGTTAAAACTCAAGGAAACATGATTGGTTATGAAAGATTGACTTTTACACAAATAATCATGTCGAGGGGCACGGAGATCAAGTCCAGCACTGCAAACATGGAAAAAGGACTCACCTATATGTATATACTGCTTTAGACCACCCTTTGAAGGCCAAAAAACGACCATTGGGTGCCAGGGTCACTCGTTGAGTGAGCTGGTGGCTCGCTGGGCGAAAATGACAGACCAGAACTGAAGTATTCGAGTCGTTGGACGAAAATATGGCTCGCCCAGCGAGTTACATGTCTGAGAACATCGTTTTTAGGCTTTGCTGGGCGAGAATGAAGCCGTTGGGCGAGAATATCGACCTCAATACGCGAATATGGTTATTTAATCATGTTTCTACGAGAGTATTGGGGGATTCCTCATTTTTCACGAAGAGAAACATCTTGGGTGCTTGGGAGAGACTCTTGGAGGCTATTAAGGGTGTTAGGAAACTCTCCCTTCTTCTTCTTGGATTTCCTTCTTCATCCATGGAGGTTTTACCCCTTTTGGGTTGGAGAGGATGATGGGCTACGAAATTGAACGGAGATGCGAATGGGACACGCAATTGAACCATGAGCAGTATTCAAGAACCTTGGGAGAGGGATTGTTTCTACTTTATGGTTCCAATTTCTTCCCTATTCTTCAATTTTATAAAACCCTAGGTTCTCCACCATGGAGAGCAATTTCTATTTGTTGAGATTAGATGTAAAACATTGAATTCTTGTGTAAAATTGTGTTGTTAATTTATATGTTTTTCCAATTCATGTTAGTATTTGATTTCCATGCTTAATGCTTGATGTGGATTGTTCCCATGCTTGATTTGTGATTCTTGAGGTGTTGGGAAACATATTTAGAATCTAGATTTGAAATTAAATACCTATGGATGCTTGTATCTAGGAATAGAACTTGGTTCATTAGTAATCTTAGGTTCTTGAAACTAATGCATGATTTCACTTGTTGAGGATTCAAGGAATTGAAACTTGATGAGTAATCATAGGCTCAAAGGCTCTAGGAATAGGATTTGAGTATTCTTGTGAATTGATTTTAACATGAATATGGAATTGCGATAGTTTAGAATGCATGGTTGAAGTCTAATCTTGACAAATTGTAAATACACTATGTTAATTTCTTGTTACACACCAACTGTTTCATATAATACAAAAAGAGTTTTCATTGTGTTTGTGTGAACTTTGTGTCTAATTGAGTCGTGAATTGCGAGAGTTGTCATGCTTTGCACAAGTCTTTTGGGAGACAACGATAAAATACTTATTAGTTGTTATGTGCTACGGGTGCACTTGTTGATTTTTCACTAACAATTATGTAGTTAGATGAAACCAAAATGTGAGGCAATGAGTAGCTTTAAATGTTATTTGTCACAATTGTTTTAATTATTTAGTCTGTTTCTTTTGTTGCACATCTAAGATTAATTGTACACTTAGCTTTTGTTGTGAATGCAAGTTGGTGTGTTGTCCTCGGTGGGTTTCAAGTCAGAAAAGTGGGAATGTCAAATTATGTGTTATACACACTATAAATTTTAGATAATACCATATCTAAATTTTTATTTTAGACAAATATAAATTACTTTATAACATTTCTATATAAACTTTTACAAAAATATATAAATATCATAAAAGATATTATTTATTATTTTTTTAATTGTATACGTTCATTTAGAAAACAGACAAATTAAATAAAAATGAATATTGTATTATTTACAACTTATGAAGTTTATACACCACATATAACAAATCCATTTTTTTCTAATGTTTCTTTAAACTTTAGTAACCACTAACTTTATTCCATATTTTTTTTAGACTATTTAATTTTCTTTCTTTGATCACATTATACAGGACTTAGAAAGATGAATATATGTTTGACATTTTAATCAGGTTGGAAAGATAAACTATGATATTTTACAACTTTTTTTTTTGTTTTGGAGTAATTTTTTTTTAAAACACAATAATTATACTAAGGGAATAAGTTAATTCAAACTTTTATTTAGAAAATGATTCATAATTGCAAGAACGTGATATCTCAGTTTTTTTTTTTTAATTGAGAAATGATTATAATGACTATTGAAGTGAGTTGTAAAATTTTGTATTGCTTGAACTAATATCATTCATAAGGTGGTAATGGTTTCACTTATATGTAATGTTTATTAAGTATAGGGTTATTAATGATAATATATTTTAATTTTTATTAATACTTAAGCCACTTTAGAGGGGTGAAAAGTTGATGAAGGTTTTTGTTTGAGATATTTTATAAGTGGTTGTAATTGAGTCAAATCTTAGCTTTTTAAGACTTCGCTTAAGGTCTAAATTTAAAATTAAATGTTAGTCTTTGGATACTCTCTTTTAGAAATCACCGTGTCAAGAGTAAAATTTTTGAATTCCAAAAAATTTCTATTAAATTCTTGATAAGTGTACAAATAGGAAAAGTAATAAAAGGTGATAATAATAGTACATTTAGTTGTTGTCCTGATTTGACTTTATGTGCTAGTATTTTTATATGAATTAGTCGAGGTGAATACATGAATAATTTTTCAGGTTTTTTAGGGATACAAACTTTTATTTATGTTAGATTTATGAGGGTTATTTATGCATTGGAGGTAAAATGTTTGGAGGAAGTACTTTCAAAGGCTTTAGTTGGAGAGTGATTTTTCTTATGTGTCAGGATTTTCTGGATCAATGAGTAGTTTCTTAAAGTTTTAGATGGAGATGACATTGATACTTGCATTTTTGTAAGCATATGTTGTTCAAAGTTTCTTATATTTTTTGTAAAGGAAATTATTTTGTCGATAAGTTAGTTAATTTAGCCTTAGTTAATAGAGAACAATATAAGTGGTTTAATATTTTACCTCCATGTATTCATTTAGATTTTTTTTCATAATACTTATAGTTTGACTATATTTTGTCAAGTATACTTTTTATCATAAGTTTGATGTGGTCTCCTCATGCTTTGTATTTGTTTATTTTATTTTGTTCTTCTTAAAAAAAAATTATTTAATGACAAATTATTGATGAATTTTAGTGTGTTAACGTAACTAAAATGTCAAAGTTCATAATGATGTTCAATATAACTTGATTTGGAACTATTGTTTTCTTGAAAGAATCGCACAATTTTAGCAAAGTATACCATCTTTTTACTGCTTAGAATAACTATCTTGTGAAATTGTGTTGAAAAAGAGAGTTTTCAACACTTTCTATAATATATTTGAACAAGAAAAAAAGAGAAAAAATTACCGATTTAGATTTATGCAAGTGAACGTTTAGGACTATATTTCAATCAACGCCTCTTTCTTGGCATATGATACTCAATCAAACGTCAAAAAATGACCTAAATCTTAAATTGTTAGGTGAATAAAACCTAAGTTTCTTTAACCTAACTCAATAAAAACAACTTGCTTTAAATTTAATGGTGTAACTAATTTTTAGTATTAAATATCACTAATATATTTTTAAAATATTAGCTTATAGTTTATATTTTTTTGTAATTTACAAAAATTCAAAGATACCAGTTATGGAAAAAGATGACTTAATTATGCTATAAACCTTAAACCTTAGACATAGACGACTAGGTAATACTTAACCAATCACTAGTATTTTTAAGGATATTAATTAAATTAGGACAAGGCTAACTATTAGTGCACGAGGGTTTAAGGAAAAGCGAAGTTTGGTTACTGAACCAACCAGCCATTACACATTTTTCAACTGTGCTGTGATAGTAACTATTTTTAGAATTTAGTAAAAATACTTGACAATTGAAGTTAATATCTTAAGAATATATATAATTAGTATTTTATATTAAATGATGAAGAAAACTATTTAAAATTCGATAGGAAAATTAACTGTTATTTTCTTATAAATACGGTGAATTATTCTTTATCCTTTTCTTTAAAGTTAAAAATAAACTTTTTATTGCATCACTATAGTATAATTCTAATTATGTCTGAAACGTTGTAAGTTAGATTATTACTAATATTTTCCAACACTTAAATATCATTGTTGGACACTCTCACTTAAAATATCTTTTGCTTTCATTACAAACTAGCATTCTTTTAAAATATAATACACTTATAAAGTAACAAATTTCCACATCACATTTATTATTTAATTAATATAATAATCAAACTCATTAAATTATTACAACTTTACTTTTGAAATACTTGTATTTTGAATTAATTATGCATTTGTCATACTACTGGACTAGTTCATATAGAATTATATACGAAGAACTATGTCTTCTTCATATTTGATTTCTTACCACTTTTTAGATACAATCTTTTTTCACATCACACTTTAGGATATAATAACCTTAAACAATTCTCACAATCTAATATATCTTTTTATGATAATCCAATATTAGTGGAGTGAGAATAATCTCTTACGAAATCTTTATTTAATTTACAACCTAAAACCTTTTAAAATAATATTTCCTCCTTGAAAATAACCATGTTCATACACAGAAATATTATATTAACAATTAATACTAGATTATGAACACATCATGTGGCTTTACTCGACCATAAACATACACAAGTAGTAGCTTATAACTAAATTTCTAGCTTCTACTCAACCATACACATATAGACAAAAACAATAGATTATGACTAAAATTCTGACTCTACTACGCCATACACACACCAAAAAACAATAGTTATTGTTTTATCCTTACTTTGCTCGACCTCACCTATCATCATCAATCATATATATATATATATATATATATATATATATATATATATATATATATATATATATATATATATATATATATATATATATATATATATATATATATATATATATATATTCATATCACACAATCGTCCTTAAACTTAAAACAATTAAAGTATATTTTTTAAATTAGATTTGCTAATTTTAATCTCTTAGAAAAATATTTTCTTGCCTACTAGACTTACTTGTTTGCTTAATAAAACAACTCTAGGAGTTTGTAAAATTTAGCTTAGCACGTTACTTTTAGAGGTATACTCACCTAACACAATATGACTCTTCATTGACGAATCCCTATGAATTCTCTAGATTTTTATAAAATGAATTTCTTTCAACGAAAGAATTGAATCACCTAACAACTAAGTATTTGGGGTCTCTTACCA
The DNA here is from genome assembly GCF_037176805.1 of Vigna unguiculata. Lineage (NCBI taxonomy): Eukaryota > Viridiplantae > Streptophyta > Magnoliopsida > Fabales > Fabaceae > Vigna > Vigna unguiculata. The sequence goes on from NC_140798.1 coordinate 38,794,160, forward strand.
ATTTAATTCACTCAACGAAGCCAAACTTACCCAACGATCAAGCCACGTTAAGTGCGTGTTCGTTTGAAGAGATTTATGAAATCTGTTGATTTGGAGAGACGAATAGTGATTCAAATTCGTGTTCCAATGAGATGATATGAATATAAATGCGAAGATGAATTTGCGAGATAATATAAAAATTTCATACTCTCAAACTACGATGATTTACACAAATTATTATGTATTTTACCTTTATACCCTTAATTCTATAACAATAAAAACTAAATTACACGGATTCATAATTAAGAAAAAAAAAACAAAACTAATAATTCATGATAATAGAATAACTGAATTTCACAATACATTTTATAAATAAATATATATATATATATATATATATATATAGATATATATATATATAGATATATATATATATATATATATATATATATATATATAAAATAATTATTAATAATATATATGAAAAATAATAATAATTATTATTATTAACAAAATATATTTACAATAATTAAAATATTTTTAAATATATATTATTAATAATTATTATATTAATTGTGAAATATATATACATATATTATATAATTTATTATATATATATATATATAGTAAATTATAATAATAAATAATTAATATATATATATATATAATAATTATTATTATTAATAATATATAATAATTATTAATAATTAAAATATTATTAAAAATATAATGATTAATAAATAAAAATATAGTAATTAGTAATTAGTAATATATGTAAAATAAGTATTATTATTAATTAATTAAAGTATATAGTAATTAATAATAATTATAATATTGTTAAAAACTAATAATATATTTAATTATTATTATTACTTTATATATATATATATAATAGTTAATATATAAAAATATAATTACAATATTTTTAAATTTTAATTTTTTTTTATTTATTTGGTGGTAATTTTACCAAATTTTTATTATGAAGGATATTTTGGTAAATTTAAAATTTTATTTATTATATATTTTTTTTAATTTATTATATCAATCAAATCGTTTACTAACTTTCCTAAAATTTATTTTAAAATCCACTCACTTTACTCTCTAAATCTACTCAGAAAAACACAGATATTCATCTTCTTAAATCTGCACAAATTCATCTTTACACTCTCTTTCAAATTTATCTCTCCAACCAAACACAGCCTAAGTGTCTCTACATTTTAAATGAGTTTATGCATGCCAAGAATCTACATGCATATACTTTTTAAAACTTTTCTTTAAAAGATGAAGAAAAATAGGAGATTACTTTGGAAAAATCACAAAATAGATGGCTGTCACGGTCAATATCCAATCTTGCACACTTAATCACCATAAAAGTACAAAATATGGAGAGGAAGAAGGGGAAGGGAAAAAGAAGGGGAATGAAAAGGGTGATTGCTTTGTTTTATTTTGAAAGAGCCCCATGAATTCTAAACTCAATTCTTCAATTTTCATTAACATCTTTTTAGTCTCTGTATCTTCTTCCTCGACTAAAACAAGGGTTTTATGTGTAATTTACTTCGACTCCGTTTTCTTCCTCCATGAATCAACGTTTTCGCGTGCTGGTGTTCAACAATAACGTCCCTGCACATCAAACATAGAAACCAATTATTTTCTTACTGGACCACGAAACAGTGACAGCAGGTATAGTAGTGAAACTTAATAATCTTTTTGGCAATCTTTTTAGAAAAATAACTGCTTAACAAATTATTTTATTAATATAATAATAAAATTTTAAATTTATATACTATTATTGTTATTATATTAATAAGAAGTTTTGGTAAGTAGTTGTAGTAGTAAAACTTAATGTCCAAATTAATATGTTATAACAATTACAATTCTTAAACCAACTATAGTTTTCATTGAAGAAAAAAAAAACAGATATATGAGAATTTCATGACAAATTTTACAGTAAAGAAATAAAGCAAAATTACAGTAACTAAAGAACACAATTTTCTGCGGTAGCAAAATACCATGCTACAACTAAGTGAATTAAACCGTGTGAATAAAAATACTCACCGCAAAGAGATAAATTATCTCCAATTAAAGGATTAGAAACAATATTTTGTAATAATAATTTTCTATGAACGGAACAGCCACACAAAACCTTCACCGTATCTCCTTCATAAAGACAAGTTTGTAATAAAACACTCAAGGACAAAAGCGGAATTAAATAAAATGATGGAGTGCAGGAATAAAATATGAGGTGCAAAAAGTATTTGCTATAATTCGTTGACAGGTTTTATTTGCACCTTTTATATTTTTTTCCCTCCACCTCTAAGTGAAATGAAATTTTCATAAAAAATTATTTAATTTTTAAATTTCATAATGCAGATAAAATTGAAAATTTATTGATATGAAAATATAGAGAGAAATTTGTGGAATTACAAGATGAAGCGGCCCAATTGTTTAAGTAGTAAAGGAGTGGGTTACATTTTAGACCAACAAGATCCTGCTATATTTTAAGGGAGTTTCTCCCTACATCTCCAAAAGAATTTAAATTTTCTATAATATTTCTATGAACCCTTTGGCCGTTAAACAGTAAAAGCTAAAAAAAGATTTTCTCTGCTCTACTGTGAAATCATGGGTTCTTTCATATTTTGAAATCCAGTAAAATCCTTAACCGGCTTTCGAAATCCGATAAAATCCTTAACCGGCTTACGAAACCTGGTGAATAGTGTCAAACGGATTTGAAATTGTGAACCAACATTTAAAGTCTGGTTAAGTGATTTAACGTAATTCGAAATCCGTTTTCTTTGTATACCGACATTCGAAGCCCCGTTATTGAATTGTCTACCGGCATTCGAAGTCCGATTAAACCTTTAACGAAATACTAAATCAGTTTTCTTTTAAATAGCATTTGTAGTACAGTTGGTGATTTTAATTTTCTTATTTTTTTATTTGATTTTTTATAATATTTAACTTCAATTATTTTATAATTTATGTATTAATTATTTAATTTTAAATTATTTATATTTTATATAAGTACATTAAATAAAATTTTATTAATTTAATTTTTGTAGTTATTTTTACTTTATTAATTTTTTATTAATACTGATAAATTTTTATTTAAAATATTTGCCTTTATAATATCTAGATTAATTTTATTTAATTATTTTAAAATTATTTTTATTTATTTATTATTTGTTAGCTTTTAATGTTTTTATTTATTTATTTTATTTGTTTATAAGATTTAATTTTAATTTGTTTATATTCATATATTAATTATTTAATTTTAGATTGTTTACATTATATATAACTACATTAAATAAAATTATATACCAGTAATGGAAGTACGGTTCATTAGTTTAATTTTTTTTAATATATAAATTTAAAAGATAAATAAAATGAATACAGAAAATTGAAGAAAACAAATAAGATTAAAAGTTTATTTTTTAATTTATTAAACAAATAAAAAACTCATTCATCAAATAAATAAAACATTAAAAAAGTGTAGAAAATAATTAATACAAAATATCGCAAATAAAAAAATTTATAAAACAATAAAGTAATAAAATGAATAAAAAAATAACAAATTAAAACAAAAATAATAAAAATAAATAAATAAAACTCAAGTTCAGAATTAAAAAAATAATAAATATTAATAAAATGTATTACAACAAAACAACAACTTAATAATATTAATGTAATTAAAAATAAATCTTATATGCAAAATAAATTAAAAAAATTAAACTACGGAATTCAATGTCGGTATATAAATATAAACTAAATAAAAAAAATAATTTACGGACTTCCATTGTCGGTAAAAATAATTACAAAAATTAAATTAATAAAATTTTATTTAATGTACTTATAAATAATCTAAAATTAAATAATTAATACATAAATTATAAAACAATTGAAATTAAATCTTATAAACAAATCAAATAAAAAAATTAGAAAATTAAAATCACCAACTATACTACGAATATCGGTTAAAAACAAAAATTGAATTTCGTTAAAGGCTCAACCGGGCTTTGAATGTTTGTATACAAAAAAAACAGATTTCGAATTCCGTTAAATCACTTAACCGGACTTCAAATGCCGGTTCATAATTTCAAATCCGTTTGGCACTATTCACCGGGTTTCGAAAGCCGATTAAAGATTTTACCAGATTTCGAAAGTCGGTTGAGGATTTTACCGGGTTTCAAAATATGAAAGAACCCATAATTTCACAGCAGAGCGGAGAGAATTTTTTTTTAACTTTTACCGCTTAACAGTCAAAGGGTTCAGATGGGTACTATAGAAAATTAAATTCTTTTGGAGGTGCAATAAAACCCTTTGGAGGTGTAGGGAGAAGCCCCATATTTTAATATGTTTTTCCACTGTAATGCGACTTATAGTATGTTTGAAACAAATACACTTTCATATCCTTACAAAAAAAAGTTCCCTCTTTATAACTTATTTTAATAACATAATAATATATAATAGTACTTTAAACTTTAAAAAAATGGATATTAATTATCAAATTACTGTTTTTTATTGAGTATTGAAATGTTACTTTTCATAGTATAACTTGACCTAAACATATATAGGGTTTATGTTTTTCTAACAAAAGAAAACACAAATAATAAAAGTTAACCTAGATACAAAAAAAAAAAACAGTCATAACATTTAGACATAGATAGTTAGTTTGAAAAAAATAATGGGGTTACAAAATTTAGTGAACCAAACCTCAATGCTAAAATAATCAAGTCACGTACGTATAAATAAAACAAAATAAATACTTTTTAATAAATATATTAATGAAAAAATAGTTTCAAATTCTAGATAAATTTAAAAAATTTTAATTAAGTTTTTATGATTTACTTAGTACTTAGAAAATTATATATTTCAATTCGGTCTCTCCTGTTTAATTTTCATATGAAGTGAGAGAAATGAAATTTTATTAAACAATTTTTTCGTTATTTCCTCTTTTTCCCTTCCTTTTCCTTCTCATTTATCTCCAATCAATTTATAAACATATTTTGTCGAATTTGATAAGAAAATTGACACATATTTCACTAAAAAATCTTCAAAAAAATTGAGTTATCGATATATTTAGTGATAAATTTTTTAAAAATTAAATTACAAATAGATTTTAAAAAAATCATTATTGACAGATTTATTAAGAGATTTAATCATGGAATAGTCAAAAGCCAAGGCAAAATAAATTTGTTAGTAATAAAAATTATAATTTACCAATAAATCAATTCAATAGACAGTTTCACTAATCTTACACATATTAAGTCATTCAAGTCAAAAATATAATCATGCGTAAACAATTAATTGGCTTCCCTTATCTTGAGTTGAAACCCCTAACTCAAAAGGTTATTGTAAAGCTATAATTTTCACAAAATACTTTAACTACATACACATCAAATCACATAAGTGAGCATATTTCCATGATTAGAACAAGATAGATATTCACTTTAAGCTATTTTGAGACACACGCATGGATCCTAGAACTACATACACCTTATTAAAACACTAAAATTACTCTAAAATAAAGCAAAATATGAACCTGCCCTATTTTCAATTCTAATTGGGTAGATATGTAGAGTTAACTGGTGTGATTCCACTAATGGTTTTTAATTGTTGAATACATGAGCAATGGAGTCAAAAGGTTAGAAAGAAGACTAAGAAAACTTTTAGAGAAAGATTTGTTAGAGAGATAACAATTTTTATCAAATAAAATTGAGTTGGTAAAAATTTTATTTATATTTTAATTTTTTATTAATAAAATAATCAAATATCATCTTTTAAATCACTACCACTTTTAACTTATTTTCTAGGTCCTTACAAACGACATCATTATCAATTCAATATAATTTGAATAATGTGTTTTCAATAATTATATTTATATCTTGATTACATGAATACCGTCGTACTCTAATGAATCACACACATTTGACATAAATAAATTAAGAAAAAGATTTTAAAATATTTATAAATTAAAGAAAACAACAAATTGATATGCAAAGTAAAAAATCTTATAAAATAGTTGAAGATATCCCATAAAAAAGAAGTGAAAACAAATACAAAACAAAAAATAATGAAGATTCTATGGAATATAGAATATATCATAAGAAAAACCAGTTTAGAATGAGAAAAGAAATATTTAACGTTCTTCTTCACAAAATATATCATAATAGAAATTAATGAAAATGACTATATGTTTTCTGGTGATTATTTATGTCCACTACAAAATAAGGAAGCATGAAATAAAATAAAAATTAGAATTAAATACTTCCTTAACTAATAGAGAATTAGAAAAGTGAAGAAGTAAAAGAAGAAAAAAGGAGTAATGACTTACTTGAATAAAAAGAAAGGAAGATAAAATATTTAATGTGAGAACTAAAGAAGGAATACCCTTTTCATCTTCCCCTCCAAATTCAAACTCAAACTTAATCAACTTTTATTTTTTTTCAAATTTGAAACGAGTACGGTAGTAATTGTGTGATTCCATGTTCTCAAAAAAATCAACGGTAAAAAAAAAAAATCCATTGTAATTATACGAAGATATAGGCCTATTAAAAACAATCAACCATAAGAACCATTCAATAACAACACATGGAAAGTATAAAAGTTAAAAAGTAATTTAACGGGATAAAAACTTTGCATGCCATTAAGTTAAAGCACCAAAACATTGAAAGAGAAAGAGATCCAATTTAATCCACAATTTTCAGTATTTGATTTAATCTTCTTTACCTCTCCTTTTTCTTTTAGGAAAGAAGTTAAATCAACTACAATTTCAAAAAAACTATTTAAAAATAAAATTAGAAATGAAAGGTATGAAAGAAACCGACTCTTTTATTTGTCCCTTAATAATTTTTATCTCCAATTTGCATAGTATTATTGTTTTTTTTTCCTTCGACAGATTTGTTAAATATATATTTTTTTTCGTGGGTGTCATTGGCCCCTGTCTGTCGCAATAGAGATTCGCGTGTGTTTTGAATAAGATTTATTTGTTTTAATGGCTATTTTTAAAAATATAATTAGTTAAAGCGCTCACTTTATTTAATAATCTATAATCTTCCGAATAAAAGAAGATCGGGTATGCAATCGTTGTTGTTTAAAGTAAAGAACCACTATTATCTATTAATGATGTCGTAGGGTCGTAGTTCGATTTTCTTTAAATTGCTAGTGGACATTACAAAATATGAAAAATAACTCTTTAATTAGATGGGAGTTAAGAGTAATAATTACAGTTGAATAAAAGTAGTTACAGTTAAGATTCGTAAAATTTAACTCTTTCGATGCGTTTTCAGTGACACTTGACAAAATCAACATGTTCTCCCGTTCGCAATTGGGAGTGTCTCCCCCACGTTACTACTTTTGTTCATACGTGAATGAGGATTGATGATGAAAACTATAAAAAGACAAAAAACATAAAAAAAAATGAAAAAAAATGAAGCAGATGGGCCCCTTGACCCAGTGGCCTATTTATGTAAAGGCACCAGATGGCCCAATAATAAACTGCCGGCCCATTATGCCCCCACCTCCTTCTCTCGTTCCCTTCACAAAACTCAACTCTCTATTTCCACCCACACGCACACACCTCTCTCTTTCTCTCTCTCTCTCACGCACAACACAGCAAACTCCAACTCCATTATTATTACTGTTAGAATCATTAGCGACACAATGCACTCCTCCGGCGAAGACGACTCCGACAACCCTGCCACCACCGCGGGCGCCGAGTGGACGTTCTCCGCGAGGAACCACGCACCCTCATCGGACCCCTGCTGGAAAGCCATAGAGCGCGGCGGCGGGACCCTGGGACTGGGCGACCTCCGGTTCGTGCAGCGAGTGGGGAGCGGCGACATCGGAAGCGTGTACTTGGTTGAGCTGAAGGGCTCGAACGGGTGCCTGTTCGCGGCAAAGGTGATGGACAAGAAGGAACTCGTTGCCAGGAACAAAGACACGAGGGCGAAGGTTGAGAGAGAGATTCTGCAAGCGGTGGATCACCCGTTTTTGCCAACTCTTTACGCGTCGCTCGATTCCCCTCGCTGGTCTTGCCTCCTCACCGAGTTCTGCCCCGGCGGCGACCTCCACGTCCTCCGCCAGCGGCAGCCCGATAAACGCTTCCACCACGCCGCCGTTAGGTCTGTCGTCTGTCTCTCCTTTAACTCTCCTATTTAATCTGCATGTGATCCTGTTACACTTTGAAGCGGCGTGGTCACAAAAATGATCACATGTTGGTCTGAACTATTAATGGTTACATTACTTGGGATGCAGAAATTAGTTGAAACCTTAAATATGTTTAGTTTTGTATTATGCGATACTTTTTTTTGTGTGTGTTTTTTATTGAACGCAAGTGATTACAGTTTTAGATGATGAACGAACAACATGCATGCAGAGAATAATTTGGTCGAGTAATTTGTTTCTTTTATTTATTTATACGTTATTATAATATAAATTGGTGTGTTATAAATAGAAAGAAACTTGACAGGTAACAGTTACTGTTTAAGATGCGAGTGGGATTTGTAACTCATTTAACAATGGGTAATTGGGTTTGTTCATGTTGCATACATCACCGCTATTAATGTAACGAAAATGAAAATTTATAAATATTGTAGTGGAGAGAGAGAGCGCGCATGTTTATTTGGCTTCTCTGGATGAGTTGGTGATGCAGTTTGTGATGGGAAAGTTGGGATAGGTCCTTGGGTTTGAGTTGAGTTGGTTTAATCTGCTCATAATTTCATTGGCTGTGGGCCATTAGATTCAATTCATGTCTCCTCTGATGCCTTTGATGGTGAGCCCACGAAGGCTTTTGGTGTGTCCGTCGTGCACCAAATAATAATTTAGTGCCTCCCCCACTTAACCAGTCACCATTATCGGATTACCAAACAATAAACAAATTTTAGAGCGTTTCTGAACTCGAACAGATTTAAATACTTCTGGGATGGAACCTCCATGTTAAACTATTGCATAAACAAGTAATGGAGCTTTTGGGTGTAGTCAAAAGGTTTTATTTCCATAAAATTACAAATAGTGCTCCTACGTCTTCATCAAAATATATTTCGAAATGTATGCAAAATAAGAGTTGATGACGTTTTGCTTGGTCAAATTTTAAAATAATGGGTATGATTATTCAAAAGTGGACCCTGCATGATTTAATTATTGGAGAAATTGATGGTAATAAAATTATGATGCTGATATGCCAAAATAATACATGCCGATAATAACAATTCCACCATGTTATGTTGACTTGAGGGTTGTGGTTACAGGTTCTACGCATCTGAGGTTGTGGTTGCGTTGGAGTATCTACACATGATGGGGATAATATACCGTGATTTGAAGCCTGAAAATGTGCTCATAAGATCGGACGGTCACGTAATGCTCACAGACTTTGACCTCTCACTGAAAGGCGACGACACAACATCAACGGCTCAGATCGTGTTCGATCAAGATCCACCAGGCAACGCCTGTTCCAACGACCATTCCAGGAACCAATGCGCGCCCGCCATGTCATCCTGCATGCTGCCCAATTGCATCGTGCCATCTGTCCCATGCTTCCACCCGAAACGCGGTCGTGGCAAGAGGTCCTCGCGGTGTGGGTCGGTGGAGATCGTGGCGGAGCCAATAGAGATTCGATCGACGTCGTTCGTTGGGACCCACGAGTACTTGGCGCCGGAAGTGATTTCCGGTGAGGGTCACGGTAACGCCGTTGATTGGTGGACACTGGGAGTGTTCATTTTTGAACTGTTCTACGGGATGACACCCTTCAAAGGGCTTGAGCACGAGCTAACCCTAGCGAACATAGTGGCACGTGCCCTTGAGTTCCCTAAGGAACCAATGATCCCAGGTGCAGCTAGGGATTTGATCTCACAACTGTTAGTGAAGGACTCAACAATGAGACTGGGTTCAACAATGGGTGCTCTAGCAATCAAGCACCACCCCTTCTTCAATGGAGTTAATTGGGCATTGTTAAGGTGTGCTACCCCTCCATACATCCCTGCATCAGACAAGTGCAAGGAATTGGTTCGACTCTATAATTGCACAACCAATACCATAGACTTCTATTAGAACTCTCTCTCATATATAAAATCCCAGTTATATATATATATATATATATACACACATATCATCACCATGCATACAACTCACTGCTACAACTTCAACTCAGACAACTGTGGGATTTTACTAAAATTACAAGTGTTTGTGGATTTTCTGTAATTAAGTAATTAATATTAATTGCAGTTGCATCTGATGTGCAGAAAACTGGGGTTGGTGTAATTATAACAAATTTATTTAATTTATGGAACGGGGAGGACAAGATTTCCAGGTATTCATTATTGGATATATGCCAGTTTTCGTTGATGTTATGAAAAGTAAAAGAAGGACAAGGAATTAGATTCCCGTTACGATTCTTTTCTCATGTTATAAAAGTAAAAGACGTAGACATAATTATGGAATATAAAACCTGTCATCATTAATTTTTTACTTGGTTTGCTTTTTATAATGTTGTTTCTGATAATATGAAAGGGAACATAAGAAGATTCGAATATAAGAAAGGCAATTCTTTCTCACTTCCTCCTGTTCGCTTGTCCACATCAATTATTGTTTCCAACAGATGCTGTTGTTGGTTGGTGGGCCAACCATTTCAACTGCCAAATCTATTTTACTTGTTTTTTTTTTTTTAATCTCAGTGTTCTTGTTTTGATTTATCTGGGATGGTTGCAATCACCAAATAGGTTAATTCTGGTAAGAGAGAAAAAAAAACTATGCAATGAAATGTTGTTGGAAAAATAAAACTGCAATACTTTTCTGAGTTATTGGTTGAAATTGAATTAGCTACATATATTCGAATTAGTTGAATGTTTAATACTATATTTAGATATCAATGGTTTTCAATAGAAGAAAGTATTATTATTTTTCTAAATCACATTTCGAATAAAGTATTGTTTAGAAAGAAAAGGATTACTTTTCATAAAATTAGTTCTATTGTTTACACAATAATTTATATAACATACATTTTCTCTTTATATTTCATCAATATATTAATTTTATTTTTCTCTTCTTACGGCTCTCTTTACAGTACAAATGTTATACAAATAAATTGCATAAATTTAAGAAATGTAAAGTTCAACAAAAAAATTAGCCATGAAAAGTACCAATTTTTTCTCAGCCTGTGATTGTCCATCTAGAATCCTGCGGTTCTTCCATTGAAGGCTGTGAATCATTCTTTTGTGACGTGAAAACCACTCCTCTCCATCATCCATAAAAGCTTTGTTTTAGTACTCTTTAAACTAAAATGAATTATGATCGATTCTATTATTGCGGTGCATTTAGGAATTACAAAGTTAAAAGAAAAAGGACTAATTTAAGTGAAGGATTAAAGAAATAAAGAACAGTAGTCGTTCCAGTTATCTAAATATTACAATTTCTCAAGGAATTTTTTTAACAGTAGTTTATGATTTTATAGTTCTAAAACATTTTATATAAATTCTTGGATTGTATACTTTATGGACGTAAAGTTTTTCTATGTAAATTCGTCTTTCATTGCTAAAAACTCATCTTACATTACATTTTTGTTGCACCGGATAAACTTTTTTAGTGTCCAACCATTACTATCTCTAAATGCATTAGTCAAGAGTGGATGAGAGTGCTTAATATCATGAAAAAAATAAACTGGTTTTAGCTGACAATAAAATCAGCCAACAAAATCCTTAATCTACTACCAATTTATCGCTTCATGCATTTTTATATGTGACATATAGGTTAACTGTTGTTTTAAAGGAATATTAATTCCTCAGAAGAATTTTTTTGAAAGCCAGTAGAACTTTCGACAGAGATTTTCCCAATAATTACCTTTCTGAAATTTGATTAGCCATTACATGCATGAAAACTTTACATAATTTAGTCGAACGACGGAAGTTTGTTTCATTAGAGTTTTTCGTAGAGATTTATGTTTATTATTTGTCTTTGCGTCCGTTAAAAGAAATAACAGGATATAAGCTACCCTTTATTATTTTTTTTCCAGGAAAGTTACATTTGCGTATGTTGTTTGAGTCAACAATAGAACCCAATCAAAGGCAGCAAGAGTGGAATAATAAAAAGTATCGATTCTTTCTCTACTCATGTGTGACGTTAAAGCAAATATTAAATATCTTTATCTTTATGCGCTACCGCCCTTTGTTACCGAACCTCTCGATAATACTGAACATTTTTTTATCAGTGGAATACGTGTTTCGGAAAGTTTAAGACCGGTTCAGTCACTACGAGGACGTGAATGTATAAACTATATCTGGGTCTTCAGCTACAGGGTTATTTTTTCTGGTATTTCCCCATTCTATTGATAACCTTCCAGCTTTTCTGTTTTTTTTTTTTAACTGTTTACTTGAACGTCCTCCATAAATCATAGTCTGTGCGCGAGCTAGTGTAACATGCAACTTAGGTAAGAAAATGGACCCAAACCCAATAATGTTTTTAATTGCTTTTAAAGGAGAATATCAATGAGAAAAAAAAAAACATAGTTTCACTATAAAGGATGGCTTTGGAAATATTTGCGGTTTGAATTGACTGACAGAAGGAAGAAAATGAGTGGGAACGAAGACAAAGGAAGTTAAAACCACATTAATACAGTATCACAGATGAGAAAAACAGTAATAATCAGCAGTCTTTGCTGTGACACGACGAGGAGTTCATCGTTATTTCAAGTCCACCAAATAGTATTTGATTCACGCAGCTACTTCGTCCTCACAGAATAGAGCCAAGTGTTTTAGGTAGCAGTTACTGTGCTAGTTTCAGATGCTGCTGCTTCACCTTCCCAGAATGTTGTCTTCTTCCCTGTTTTGGACACGGTCTGCAGAACTGTGTCTGGCTGGACATTTCCCTTCACTACCACCTTCTTTTCGTTCAAATCAATGTCATATGATTCCACACCTGCAAATAAGATCACACTTATTATTCTACAACATTAGAAGAGGAACTATGGCTGGTATGCTGTCACTACAACGACTTTAATCCATAATAACAATTAGTCTTCGCATGTTTACTTCATATTCCTGTACCATGGGAAATCATAGAAACATAAAGGCTTTGAAACTACTAGCATTATATAGGATCTGTTTGGATACAATTTAGCAATGCCTTTAAGACCTTTTCTATAGGAAATATAGAGCTTTTATTATGTTAGAGAAGGAGTTGATTTAAAAATTCAATTTTTGCTTGGTGACATATTCAAACATGTTTCAAAAGTGAATGAAAGGATTATTAGATAAGTTGCCACTTGGCATGAAGATGAGAAACAGCACATATCGGCATGAAGGGATTTCTAGAAAATCATTTCGAACTGCCGCAAAACTAAATCATAACACCCAAAACAAGTACATATGAAGTACATAAAATAGAGCCAGAATATGAAAACTTTAGTTTCAGGATCATAAATAGAATGAATTCCGATGAGATATCGCCTAAACAAGGCTGCCAATGTTTCTATATGTAAACAACGTCAAATTCAGTGTTACATTCTAGTAACAGAATCATGAAAAACCTAAACAAGGTACCATTGATGATTTCCAAGAATAAATCACAAACATGAAGCCCACATGATCAAACAAGCACAGTCCAACAGGACAGAGAACTAAGATAGAAGAGTATCAACAATAACTGAGTTATTTAACCTTATCCCTGAGCTAAAATTATCACACTAGAGTAATCTAAAGGATAATAAAAAGCTGAATTGATATTAACAAGATTTATCATAATGTATTAATATGTTTTTGTATTTGATATGATCGTGTAACTTTGACCACTAACCCTGTTTATAATAGTAACAATCCAAGCAAATTAGGGGAACCAACAACAATTCATGATAATATAAGGATAGATCGTAACCATTATAAAGAGATAATGAATTAAGAGGAAAACTAATCCTAGAGGATAGCTTAAGATATATTGATACGATACTTTCATGTCATGCTGACATCAGAATTGATACAAAATGACAAAAAGGCACAGAATTACAAAGCAAAATGGTTGTGTAAGATAAACATTTTCAGGTCGATGTTGAGTATATTAGAGAAGTTTGCACAAACAGTTAATTAAAATGCTGCTAAGCAAAATATAAATGCATTTTCAATCCAACATATTTGATTACCATCCAATTTTCCAAGAACTCTCTTCACTGCACCAACACATCCTTGGCATGACATATCAACTTTGAGGACAACGGTCTGTACTCAAAATGAAAAAGCACAGATTAAGGGGGCAGATGAAAGAACAAATAACCATCTTAATTCTTAAACCCCCAACACCCCAACATAGAAGAAATATATTTATACTTTGAATTTAAGAAAGAATATAACCAATTAAAAAAAGAAAAACGGGAGTGGGGGCATGGAGGACGAGAGCAGAAAAGGAAATCAGATACAGATATAGCAAATTTACTAGTAACATGCCCACTAATACAACAAAAGAAAAATCATCCATTTCATCTTTGCTGCTACAAGGTAAAAGTAGCCGCATAAATCACGTTTATTCAGGTATAAAGCCTGCAAATACAAATTGAACGCTAAGTCTACAAGCTTTAACAGAAAAACAGAACGAAAAAGTTTGACCATGATTGCATCGGACAAATACTTTTAAATGCTTGAGAAGATCCTTCATACCAAGTAAAATCTCTCATGAACTATGATAACATAGCTGACAGGAAACAAGAAAAAACACGCTAAAATCCAAAATTCTAAGCAAATAAGAAAGGGCCGATCATATATAGTATTAGATTTGAACCTAGGGCAACAATAACAGATAGTATTTCAATTCAACTGTTCCCGAAATTAATTGACAGATAATATAATCAGGAACATGGAGTTCAAAGACAGATACAGAGATGAATGCAAAATTCTGCGATAGTTGACAGAGAAAAGCAATGGTTGATGAACATCAAATGCATGCATAAACAATAATTCGAGATATGTGATAAAATCCCAGGTATAAAGTCTAGGTCAAATAACGAGAAGGCGAATCAGAAAAGGGGGATTGAGGGAAAAGACAAGAGAAAGATAGAATTAAAATAGAGAAGGTGTGGATGTACCTGAGACATGGTTAGAGATGAAGAATAAAAGAGGAAATGAAATGAATAAGAAGAGGGAAAATGGGAAGAAAGGGGGGAGTGAGTTGTTTTTATAGGGAAATATGGAAGAGAGGTGAAAAGGAAGGAAGAAAGTTGGGTGGTGTGGGTTGGGTTGTTGGGTAAGGTTTAGTTGAATTCACCAAAGCTCCTTCTTCTGTAGAGCAACGTCAACTCTTACGCATTAACTCTGCCGCTACGTCAACTCCCAATGCTACACTTTTTTTTTTTTTTTTTATCAAAGTGTATTTTCTTTAATTTATTAAAATGGTCATTTAAAAAAAATGGATATTTGTAAATTGTGTTAAGTTGACTCGATTTTATTGTGAAAAATTTGAGCTAAAATGACACGTCTAAATTAAAGTATTTTTAAAGTGAAAAAGTTAATTTGAAAATATTTGTAAAAAATAACCAAATATTTCTTTACAATTAGAAATTAGTAATTCTATGATCTAGAATATTTTATGGCATTTAGACATTGTCTTGTACATAGTAGATTGAATTAATAGTCACATATATTATCAAAAAATATTTCTCCAGTGTATTGGAATTGTTTTGATCAGTAATTACATGTTGGTGATGAATTACTAGGATTTCACTAGTTTATCAAAACTCATTACTTATTTCGATGAATTATGGACTCATAATATATGGATTTGGGACATATTATATCGGTTTTAAGCTACAAGAGATATAATATGTTTCTCATCATGATATATTATATCTCTTACATTTGAAGATCAATGTAATATGTCTCTCAAAATGTGACATTACATGATTGAAGCTGATAACTTATGTAATATATGTGTCTTTTTCTCAAATTAAAGCACTTTTATATCAATCAAGTATGAGTCTAAGTCTCATATTGAATAAAGATGAGAAAGTTGAACATCATATAAGGATAAAGATCCATAAACCTATTGTTTTAATGAATTAAAGATGATGTCAATCCAATTCATTAATATTGTATCTCATCAATGATCTTCTTTTGAAAGATCAAACCATTTTTTCATGGATTGTGCAACCTATCTAACAAGTCAATGACTTTTTTACATGAATAAGTTTATATATGACTTGTGTAAAATGTATTGTTTGTAGTAATGTATAAATGACAAGATAAATTGGAACTTTATACAACAACTCTCTAAATTACAAAAATAAATAATTAAAATTATGTTTTTTAGATAAAAAAAATTGGAGTGAAATTAAACAAACATTGATTATTTTATCTTAAATAAATAAGTGAAATTTCTCTAACTGAAAAACTTTTATTTTTTGTGTCTGATTCAATAAGTGGAACTAAATATGTTAGATAAGTTAGGTAGAAAACAATATTACGAGAAAACTCAAAATTTTAAGCTTAATGTAATCAAAACATCAAAGACTTGCTTCTTAATTCATTTAAAATCAACAAGAATAAATAGAGATACTTAAATATCTAACCTATTTATACTTTTTTTTTCACAGCAAAATTCCTGGTCAATCTACCACAAATTTACATTTTAAAAATATGTGTAGTACATGGTCTATATATAAAACATCTAATCCTAATGTAACGCATATGTGCATTAAATGCGTCTCTATACATTATTTACTTCTTTAATAACTCCGTTTTTTGATTTTATTCTTTTGTCTACTTTTAGCAAACATAACCAATACTTCTCTTTCACCTCCACAAACTTTATTGTGTATTTTTTAATAGTTGGATTGAATTTATACGCTAAGAATTCGCATGTAGCATAATGTCGCTTATCAAGAGTCACAGTCATAAAATTATTAAAAACTTAATTTTCTTATATCGTATGCATGTGTTTTTTATTTTTGTTGAGAACGTCATTTAGTTTGTTTAAGTTTTTATTTTTTTAAAGAATGGCTGAAAACAATGAAGCGTCTAGTATTTTTAAATTATTGATTATTATTACAAAAATATTTGTTTATTATTGTTAAAACCTAAAAGACATTAATTGTTTTGAATTATATCACTATTTTCATTTAATTTGAACTTATATATTGATTGTGATATAAAAATGAAAATAAGAGAAATTAAAGGGATCGCAAGAGCAATTAAAGGAAGATTGATTTTATTATTTACTCATTTGTTATTAGAACAAAACTAAAAAATAATATCACCTATTTAAAACTGATTAATAATTTAAAAACTATGTAGTAAAAACATATTTAAACTTACATGTTTATTTTCCTTTGTCATTATCTGTGAATAACCCAGTTGTAATGTTTGTAAGGATAAGATAGCATAAATTCCTTAAAGATCAAAGTTTTGTCTGAATAAGGTTGCGGAGAGAAGAATACAACATGGTGTATACTCCATACCAACCATTATGAGAAAGGTGAACTCCCTCCCAAAAGAATGAAAACTCTGGTTTTTCACACAAACCATATTTCTTTTCTCCTTTCTCATCCACACTTCCACAGTAATATTCCGTGCTCACTCCCTCGCAACATGGTTTCAGTGGATTCATCAATGTTGGGTCTTCTGACAAATGGAGAAAAAAAAAAAAAGTCACCATCAAGATATTTTATTTTTCTTTTAAACTTTTTCGATTCTGACCAAATTCGTTCGGCAGCCGTTTTTTGGAACAACGATCAGTATTGTCTACTTTGAAGTGTTTGAATTCTGTCACGGTTTTATTCTTAAAAAACGTATCGAGAGTGAAGAGTTAAAGTATTTAAACTTCGCTCGACGTCGGCTCCTAAGCAGATATATGATTTATTGAGTGTACCAAAACAAACGCGATAGTTGTTCTAACCATGACTTCCGGACGAAAGTTGAGTCGGAATCGAAATATAAACAATAAAGTAATGAAAAATAGCAGTGTCTACAATTTAGGCAAAAAGGTTTTAACAATTTAGCATTGTTAATTGAAACTTGAAAAACCTTTTGAAAAAAGAAGAACTTACCAGAACGCCTTTTCTGCATAGTTGCAAGTACAGAGAGGAAAGAGTTGTATAAGTCCAATGTCACAAAGACTGGTTTTCCCAATTCCTTGTTAAGTTCTTGCACAATTTGGAGAAGCATTTGACTGTAATTTTGGGAGATGAAATTAAGAGGTTGAAGGCATTTGTCATAGGAAGATGCCGCAGTTAGCAAAGGCATGCACCCTATAGGCTCTAATAACCCCACTGCTATTTTATTTATTCCCAAGCCGTGGATGCGTCTCAGATTTATAGACATTTGCTGGATAAGTGATGCAGTAAAAACATGTATGTCCTGCCACACAGAGAAATGTGAAAAACATACATTTACAATTGGAAAAATAAATATATACATTTAGCAGAAGGGTTATGCAGAATTCGGAAAACTGACACAAATTTATAAAAACTAGGATTGGATCAGCAAACCGTGAAACAGAGGTTATGCATAAAAGAAAGTAATTAGCTGAACCACTCACTCGCATGCTTCCTTGTTTTCTTTGTAGAAATGTAGCATAGTCGTTTCCAGCAGCACTGACCAGAGCAACAGAAGATTCAAGGTCGGTTTTAGTGTAGATCTTTTGTTGGATTACCCTCTCAAACCAGTCAATTTGGACAGTCATGTTTGGTCCTTCATTCAAAGTGTTGAAAATACCAGTTCCTCCATGAGCAAAGTTTATACCATATTGTAGTTCTGAGGAATTTCTAAATACATAAGGTGTCGGGGATTTTATTTTCAAAAATGAAGCTGCATGTAGATATAACATATCAGTGAAACATAAGAAATGACCACATTAACATGAGTACAAATGATGCTGTAAAATGAGGAAGTAATCTATGACAGAAAGTACCAATGTAATCTGTGAGGACACGACCATCGGAGAACCTTCCAGCAGGTGTACCAGGAAAAGTAATTCCACTGGGAGGCTTATACGAAATTGAGTTCACCAAATTCCCCGTGTCAACATAAGAGTCTCCAAAAACAAATAGTTTTACCTCACCTAACCTTTCAGCCCCTTCCACTTCTACAACAATATTATGAAATAGCTTTATATGTCAGGAACCAGAAAAAATGAAACCATCAACTATTTTATTTGATTCTGATGTGTAGTGTAGTGTAGTGTACCTCTTAAAATGAAGAAGAAGAGAAGGAGCAGAGTGGTCACTGATGGAATTTGCTTCACCATTGATGATATCTTGGCTGATACGGACATGACAAAGTATAAGTTTTCACTCTGCAAAGATAACACCATATATATATATTGGCTGATACATTTATGAGATACAAAGTTGAATC
The DNA here is from genome assembly GCF_037176805.1 of Vigna unguiculata. Classification (NCBI taxonomy): domain Eukaryota; kingdom Viridiplantae; phylum Streptophyta; class Magnoliopsida; order Fabales; family Fabaceae; genus Vigna; species Vigna unguiculata. The sequence continues at coordinate 38,813,458 of NC_140798.1, forward strand.
AGATTAATTAGGTGCGAAAAGTGACTTGAGGCCTAGCTAGCTAGTCAATGTAATTTTACCCACAACTTACATTGTGGAAAAAGAAAGGAGTGGCAGATGAGGGAAACTTTATTGATCACTCTGAATACAAGTGATTTTATACCAAAATGTCACATATAAAAGAACCCTTGCACCCTGAATCTTACTAAAAAAAATTAGGTTTTACTATATTGTTCAAATGGTTGTTGAAACAAAGTGGTCGGCCACCAGTACTCAACAATCTCAATCCACCATGTTTAGTCGCACTGGACAAGACCAAAGCTTCAGGGACTAATCACTAAATGGTTTTGTCTGTTCATCAACAACTACTAATTTGTCAAGAACGGTTGCGGATTTTCAAGAAGTAATTGGGAAATGAAAAATAAATGTAAACAATTTTTTAGGGTGCCTTCTTTATATTTAATTTTTGCTAATGCTCTGTGTAATATGAAATATTTTCATAAAAACTATAAAAAGAGTTGTTAATCGGCACTATTTGGGATTTTTTTTATTTAATTGTTGTTGGGACTTGTAACACCTAAAACAATGGTTTGATACGAGATCAAATATTTTATTGTTTTTTATTCTATTTTACTGAACATTAAAAATATATTGTTTTAAATATTTTTTTAATATATTTTAAAACATTAAAATAAGTAATAATCAGTATAATAAAAAAATTAACAAAAGAATTCAAATTAAATTTAACATCACTTTTGTTTTTTACATACATCAAATTTTAATAATAAATATCATATTAATATAATAAAAAGAATATGTTATAATAAAATAATAATTTTTTAAATTGTAAGTTGAAAGTAAAAGAAAATTTGTATGTCAAATAACCACTCTCCACTTTATTACAATCCACCAACGTACATTATTGGTATAGCTTTTTATGCACTTAGAAGACAATTAGAAGAAAAAAAAGTTACATCATTTTCTTTTCATTTGATTGTTGCTAAGACCTTGCAACCCCTAAAAATATTTTTTAAATTAAAAATAAAGCTATAACTCTTTCATTGTTTATTCTTAAAACAATACTTTGTTACAATCCACCAATGTACATTATTGGTATAGCTTTTTATGTACTTAAAAGACAATTGTAAGAAATAAAATTACATCAATCATACGCTATGAGTTGTTTGATCTCATTTCTTTGCATGTCATCTTCATCCAAACAATATAAGATCATAAGTTTTCTCTTTTATTTTTTTCTATTTTTTTCTTCACTTCCAAATGAAACAGTAATCCTAAAAAATTGGTATATAAATGGATTCCACTTTTAAAGGGTACAAACTAATTTTGAAATCCTGATCCAAGCTTATAATTAGTAAAACTTACAGACTTTTCCAACTTTCTCTTTTATAAATTTAGGTGTTTTTTGAATAAATATTTCATATTAAAAACTACGACAGATTCATGGCTAAAAATTGATAATTATGAAAAAACATAAGTGTCTAAGAATTTCGGTCACAATCTTGTCGGTAGAAGCCTTAACAACCATTCATTTATTTATGTTCATGACCTAGAACTCCACAGTACAGACATGTAATTTAATGTTTTACTAAGCTCAGCATGCTAGAAATTAGAATACGTCATTATTAATTATGAGTTCTCTATGTAAGTTGCACAAGAGAAGGTTGCAACATTGTGTATACTGCAGACCAACCATTTTGAGAAGGGTGAACATTGTCCCAAAAGAAAGAAACTTTTGGGTTCTCACATAAACTATATTTCTTTTCTCCTTTGTCATTTACAGTTCCACATGAGTCTCCCAAATTCTTTACGTCACAGCATGGCTGCAATGGATTCATCAGCGTTGAGTTTGCTGCATAATGTAAAAAATAAAAAAGGAAGACATCATCAAGACAATTTATTCTTATGTTAACTAATTGCTTGCACGAAATCAATTAATGTTATCTGTCATTATTAGTGTAACAGGAAAATAAGGATCAGAGTAGCATCAAATTATTGTCTACATAGTAAAAATTATCTAGTGTTATTAATAACTAGGCGGGTCTAACTTTGTTTGTGTTTCCCACATAACCAAATAATAAAGAATGTGTTGTTAGCATTTCTTTACCTAAAGAGAACTTTTAAAACCAAATATTAAATTCTCTCCTAAAAGTGCTATGGTGAAAGCAGAATGAGAACTAACCAGCACGCTTTTTCTGCATTGTTTCAATTGCAGAGAGGAAGGAGTTGTAGAGGTCCAGTGTTATGAACACTGATTTTCCTGCTTGGTTGTTGAGTTTTTGTATGGCTTGGAGCAGCTTTTTGTTGTGATCTTTGGAGACTAAGTTCAAAAGGCCAATGCAATTGGTACGAAGAGATATCACATTCAACGCAGGCAAACACCCAATTGGTTGTAATAATCCAACTACTACCTTATTTATCCCTAAGTTGTGAATGCGATTTAGATTTACTGACATTTGCTCCACAAGTGATTCCATGAAGGCTGGCAAATCCTGTAACACATTGCAAAACAATTAACCATAATTATTTAATTGGAATCACATTGCAGAATGAGGAACAGAAACACCAAATCTGCCAAAATACAAACATAATTAACCACTTACTAAAATGCGCCCAGTTTTTAGTGCATTTGTATAATCATTACCACCAGCATTGACGAGAGCAATTGAGGACTGAAGATCAATTTTGGTATAGATATTTTGTTGGATTAGCTTCTCAAATGAGTCGATTTGGACAGTCATGTTTGGTCCATTAATGGAAGTGTTGAAAATACCAGTTCCTCCATGGGCAAAGTTTATGCCGTACTGCATATTAGACGAATTTCTCAACGCATATGGTGTAGGGGATTCGATTTTCAGAAAGGAAGCTGCAATGAACATGATATCAGTCAAGATAAATACATCACAAAATGAACACATTTCATACAACAACAATGCACACAGATTAAATCTATATAGCAAAGTTTGGTGTTATTGTAATGTTGTTTCCACATTTGGGTAGTCTAAGTGAAAGGATCCATCTGACGAACACGACAAACACGCAATGAATCAAAAGAAAGAACATCTGGTTTGCAAAATTTCAGAGTACGAGTCAGTCACGCAATTAACACTGAAATTTCTCTGATTCAAATCCAAACATGCCATGTTAACCCACTTTGAGTTCTGTTTTCAATTTTAAAGTTATGCAGAGAGAACGAAAAAAGAGTACTACCAATGTCATCAGTGATGATGCGACCGTCACAGAATCTGCCAGCAGGAGTACCAGGAAAAGTCATTCCATTGGGAGGCTTGTATGATTCTGAATGCACGAAATTCCCTGTGTCAACATAGGAGTCCCCGAAAACAAACAGTTTTCTTGCAGTGTTGCTGTCGTAAATCCCATATGACTTCTTAGCCCCTTTCACTTCTGCAACATTGACATGCATATATAGCTATGGTTACCAACCGATATTAAACATGAAAGGGAATAGATTCTGATTGTGATGTTATTTTACCCACATACCTGTGAAAATCATGAAGGGTAAAAGGAAAATAGAGATTATGCAGAGAATGTGCTTTGCCATTGATGATCCTTATTAGGTGAGGAATATTGACTCCTTCTATTTGGCTGGTAAAGCAAGGTAAAGTATAAATACTCAGAAGCAGAGACAGATTTAAGGTATGAATTGGGTTCTTGGAATTTCTAACATTTTTTATTTTATTAGTTTTAAATGTCTTAAAATGTATATATTACTTTGAACATAATAAGTAAGTGTCATTTATCTACTATATCAGGTTAGGGAACAAAATAGAAGTCATTGTATCTTAATAATTTACCTTTTCTTAAAAATTTATATAAAATAGCACTTAAAAGTGTTTTTTCATGGAATTTACATTTTTATTAATGGACAAACTTTCCTACTCACAAAAAAGTACGATTTTTTTTTTCGAAAATATATCAACTTTTTCATGGAGAATGGTACATTCATTATTATTTTTTTAAAATCATTAATTGATTTTGTGAGCATTAACTATTTGCAATTAATACAATAATTATTTAATAGTTAATAGGGAAGTTTAAGAACTTCTTTTGATTGTTATGGTTAGAAAAAGTTGGTTAAAGGTAAGATTCGTTAAATTATGTTTTATATCTTACGTTACGTGTTATGAGTTAAGTTCTAGCGTTACGTTTCATGTGATAGGTTCTATCTGTTTGCATCATAAATGACATTGTATATGAGAACCATATCTTATGTGATCGCTTCACATGAATATGGAAAATATGGCGAGTAGCAATCTAATATGAAAGTTTTCTTCTTCTTTTTTCTATTTTTGTGAGTATTATAATATTTATAATATGTTATTTTCAATGTATTTCTTAAATCTGATTACTTATTCCATTTTAATGTCTGGATTTTTTTTTCAAAATTTTAATTAGGTATACAAATTATTAATGAAAACGTTATCATCTTTCATATTATTATTTTTATTTGCCATATTTTCTATGTTGCTTTCGCACAATTTATAATTCATATTAACTTTGTATCATAATTTTTATATTAAATTTACCATTTAAAGTTTAACATACACACACAACATCAAGGTGTGTCGAGTCATTGCTTCAACACTCAATATTGAATTTGAGTTCATTTGCTTTATAGTTTATTGTTTTAATTTCTTTGACCGGATATAACTGTTACATTAATTTATAAAGAATACATACATTAACGGTTATTAACTAAATCCAAGTCCTAATTAATAACCTGATTATAGTTAAGTAGTGTATTGCATTAAATAAAACTAAAGCCACATAAATATACTTAAGTTATAATAGATTAACTGCAATTCGCTTATACATTAATTTAACCGGATAGTGAGAGGAAAGATGCTAAAAGACAAGATTTTTGGGTGAGACCAACTATTTTTAATTTATTGTTAATATTAGTCATAGTATTTATTGTTGAAAGCTTGTGAAACAAAGCCTAATAACTTTTGTTTTTTCAATTCTCTCCCTTCAATTGGATTTTCTATCTTCTTATTCTTTCTTATCTTCTAATTCTTTCTTAAGGAAAATAGGTAAGCGTAATTCTTGACAAAAATATTTATGTTTAACTTAACCTTCCATTTATATTTTAATTTTACATCAATTTAGAATCTTTAAAACATTTTCTTACCTTTCGAAATGAAGAAGTTGAATCTGAAAATAGATATTGATTTGAAAGAAGTCAAATAATACATTATAATGTCTTTAATTTATCATAAAAATTTATAATATCTTCTAATAGTATGAGTTTATTTTATGCTTAACTAAATTAAAAAAATAATAACATTTATTTCATATTTGTTATTACCTAGGAAACTTTAGCAATTCAATAAAAAATATTAAAATATTAGTGAATTGTGTCTCTTTTTCTTTTCTAACGAACAATACAGGGAAACAGGGAACTGAAGAGGACCCAAATCCTTGTTAGCATGCATAAATTCGTTGTTTATGCGGTAAGAGGGAACAAGTTAAAGGGATTGAGGTTTACGTAAAATGTAATTCTAATTATTTTTTTTCTTACATGTATATATATTGTGGGTTAATGTTATGTTCAAGCTTACAATAGAGGAGTTGATCAGGGGACCCAACATCAAGAGCAACATCCTAATAAGAAGCATCATTCCAAGGCATATTTCAAATTTTCGACTTTTGATGTTAATATTTCGGGGTCACTAATTAGGTCCATTCTTATTTAATTAAAGAGAAACAAAATACAGATGTTTTTCTGAGTTATTAATTATTATATAATGTAATATATATATATATATATATATATATATATATATATATATATATATATATTTCTTTTTCTTTTTGTAATTAGCTTATCTTTTCTCTTTCTGTTTGTGTTCTCTGTTTGACTTTTTCCTTTTGCAATGATTACCAAATACTTGGTGCGAGCATAGATGAAGATTCATGGGAATCGTTCAAATGGTGGTGATGCTACTGTCTAATTTTGGGCGGGTAGCTATTGCTCTTTTGAGTACCTTTTTGTTAAACTGTTTTATTTTGTAAGTTTCTTGCTTTGTGAGCAAATTTTCAGTCTAATCTAATCTGTGTTTAGATTTTGGTTATGGCATAAGTTTTGTGCCTTAGTTTCTTGTTCAGTGTATTAAGGATAATTGTAAAGGTTGATTCTTATATACTTTCTATCGGTATTCTATTTTATGCTATAAACATGTGAAGTTCTATTTATTAGAATTATTTTATTAAATTGGGACGTTGCATTTGTATGAAAATATTCAAAAGGAGATAAAAAGAGAGAAATTGTGTGATTTTGTTGATAAAAGAAAAGAAGTTAACAAAGAGTAAAATAGAGTAAAAGAGAAACTGGCATATCTTGTACAAATTTATGAAAAAATACTAGCTTTACTTAATGGATTAAAGATGTTTTAGTATTTGAACTTTGATATAAAATTGGAATTTGTCTTTGTCCAAAATTTTGATATATTTTGGTCCTTAAACTTTAAAAATGAAAGGATATAGTCCTTTTAGTCCAATTACATTACATTTTTTTGACATGTTAAAAGCATTTTTTAGTAGATATGAAATTTGAATTAGTTTGTCTTAAACTTTGATACATCTTGGTCCCTAAACTTTAAAAATGAATAGATATAATCCTTTTAGTCCAATTACATTAAATTTTTTGACATGTCAAACGCATTTTTTAGCAGATATGAAATTGGAATTTGCCTCTATCCGAAACTTTGATACATTTTGGTCCCTAAACTTTAAAAATGAACGGATATAGTCTTTTTAGTTCAATTACATTAAATTTTTTGACATGTCAAATGCATTTTTTAGCAGATATGAAATTGAAATTTGCCTCTATTCGAAACTTTGATATATTTTGGTCCCTAAACTTTAAAAATGAATTGATATAATCATTTTAGTCCAATTACATTAAATTTTTTTTACGTGTCAAACGATTTTTCAACAGATATGCGAAAACGTGTCAAATTGTGTAAACAATTCAAATACGAGTATGAAACATCGTTTGACATGTCAAAAAAATGTAATGTAATTGGCTAAAAGGATGATTTTCATTCATTTTTAAAATTTAGGAAGCAAAATATATCAATGTTTTGAACAAAAACAAATTCCAATCTCATATTAAAATTGAGGAACTAAAAACATACTTAATCTTTAATTATTATATAACTTAAAAGAATGTAATCTTTGTATGTGAATATTCAAAAAGGAGATAAAAAAAAGAGAAAACTCTGTAATTTTGGTGATAAAAGAAAATAGGTTAACAAAGAGAGTAAATCAGAATAAAAGACCAACTAGCATATTTTGTGCAGATTTATGTAAAAATACTAGCTTAAAGAAAAGAAATTATACTAATTATCTTATATATTTGGTCCTCTCTTGTTTAGCAAGATACTCATATGAGTTTTTTTGTGTTATTATCTAGTTGAATTAATGAAAATAATGTATCGGGAAAAGTTTCATATCACTTAAGATAAACAATGACATGAGTGATAATAGTTATATAATGGACTTAAAATTCATGATGTTAAAATGCCTCAATCAAAAACACATTAGACTTGTATTTAATTTTTTTTATACTCTTCATAATAAAGTGTTATGAGGTTTAGTTAAATTGTGTTGTATAAAATTTATATAATGCTATTTTCTAATTGTCATTAGATAACAGTTTTCTTTCTTTTTTTTCATTAGAGTAAGTATAAGAGCTTATGGTTTAGTATGTTATGTGATTGTAACTTAGTTTGATCTTTCACACCACAAAAAATTAATTATTTGTTATTGGAGAAACATCCTTGATGGCTGAGATTGCAATGTCATTTGCGATTGCTGTCAAATGTGACAGGGAAATTTGATGGAATGATCAATTTTGTCTAGTAGTAAACTCAAGTCAAATATGTATTAATACAATATGATTACAAAAGGTGTTCAAAGAAGCACGAACATCGACTAATATTAATAAAAAGTGTATGATGATTATACACGAGCATTAGTTATCATGAAATAAAATTTGAGCATTAAAAGGAATTCAGAATAAAAAGAAAGTAATTACTGTAACATTTATATAATTAATATGGGTATGTCAACTTAGTACTGCCATTAGAGGCATTAAAATAATATTACAAAGCAAGCTAATACAAATAAAAGAGATCCTTTTACTTTCGTTTCTCAATTTTTTGACTAAAAGTTTGTTTGACCGAATTAACAGTATTTGATTAACAAACTCATTTTAATAACATGATATTTTGTAATATACTATTTCAAATAGTGTTTTAGTATTAAACATTTAGCTTATTGTATTTTGCCCTTTTATTATCTTTTAAATATTTATAAAATTTACTTTCTATCATTTCTACAGGAGTTATGATGTAACTATTCTATTTTACATTATTTATTTTATCTTGATAATAGAATAGTATGATAATACTAATAAAGATTGGTATCTAAAAATGCACAAACTTAATTGTGAAAATTTTTAAGATATAGCATAAAGATTGACAAACAGAAACTTAACTAAATTCATACAGCAGATCTTGATGATCCAGCGCTATTCCTGTTGTATCTTGGCGGGTTAGGCTTGGCAACATCTACCACTATCATCCAGCCATTAATAATCTGCACACAGATTAAAATTTCAAAAACCATCATTTCTGAATTATTAAATCATTTTTATTCTTTCTCCATGACAGTTATGGAGCAGAGCTGATTCAAAAGCAAAACAACTTTTTTCAAGAAAGTGAGAAAGATGGATCTACCTTGCCATTCATCTCTTTGAGCGCTGCACTGGCAGCTTCCTCTGTGGTGTATTCAACAAATGCATAACCCTTGGATCTTTTTGAAATCTTGTCCACAATAACTTTTACTGTCAAGCATTTAAAAGAAAAATCTGGGATGAATTTGATTCTGTTATGAGACACTAAATATTGATGAGCAATGAAGATGAGTTACCTTCAACTAGCTCACCAAAGCCTTCAAATGCTGCACGCAAGGTTTTCTCAGATGTATAAAACGATAGTCCTGTTGAAGAGACAAATAATTCCAATTAGTATCATCTCTTGCAAGAAACAAAAATGACAGTCCCATGAAATAAGTAAAGCTCCAACAAACTAAAGAATAGGTTGGCCAATTAAACTAAACATGGAACCATCTGAAACCTAATAAGTTTTAAATAAATGAAAATGCTTTTTAAAATTTGACTTTTCTTAGTATTTTTTTTCTTTTGTACCATACTTAGTATTTTGGTAAAGGTACATGACAAATTACTTGTTCTTGACAAAGTAATTCACATATAAAATTCTTAGCTGAATAAATGTTGTGCGCAAACCTGTCACAAACAGTTTCTTTGTTTTCAAGGGCGCTTCATGACTTGCTTCAGAAGAGTTGGAAATATTCCAACTATTTTCTAAGGTACTACCTGAATGTATAGTTTAGTAGAAAATCAGAGACTGGATATTGATCAACACCGAAGTACAGGAAAACATGAATGGCATAATTGAACATCAGTGGAAACCAAACCAGATTTTCATCTATTACCGCAGGAATCTTAGTCTAGCAACAAGTTTTAACTTAGTTTTACTGAGCATGCATAAAACCAGTTTGACACTAATCACACTCATAACTCTAAGAAGTTCTGTTAAAGCAACACTATAATACTAACATGTTCCCGAGTAAAAAAATGTGGGGGAATCTACAAAACTGCTAACCTGCATAATCTTTATTTTCAGACTCAAAACTGTTATCTGGCTGAACTGATAAGACACCTGGCACACCTGCACCACAAGGAGCAACTTTGATGAGGTATTCTAAACTTTGACACATGGGTTAAGGTTCTACAAGGCTAACCAGCTAACTCTTGAGCACAATCCTCGTCAAGTTCACAGCAAAAACCGAAGCTGGTTTTCCAGGAGACATGATATATACACATTTGTGCATCCGTCTCACTGCAGACATTATGGTCATTACTTTTAGGGAAAGGAGAAATCCAATAACAATTGCAAAAGAACTAGAATTCACAGCTCTTACTTTCCCATGACCTTGGTCAAAATTTGAGCATAGTAATCGACAATCTGAGCCTTGGTAACAACCTCAACCCCAGGTTTATCCATTTTAACAAGCCAATGCTTAGAATTTCGAGCAGGAAACAACATATTGGTAACAGTTTGTAATCCTGACGGGTGAACTACATGGTCCCTTGATAAACTATAGTCCTTCTTCAAAGAATTGAGATCCGGGTCAGGCCTAACCAACAACACCCCAGGCAAACCTAGCAAGATGCATGTATCAGAATCATATTCATTTTAAAAATAACGTAAATGCGACATCATTTCCTCAGGACTAAAACTCCAAACAAATACCTATTTTTGCATTAACAGTATAATACATTGGATGCAAAAAGCATATCTGAAATTGTGAACATATATCATCCTTACTCCTAAGACTATCCCATCAGAGAAGAAGAAAAAACTAACTGGCCAGCTGGGAGGATATTTCTTCATCAACGTCACAACAGAACCCGAAGTGGGTGTCCCATGAAGCATCATATATACACATCTGAGCATCTTCCTCCCTGTTGAAACCAAATTCAAAGCAGTTTTCAGGTAAACAAAAGAGAGTCCGAGAAAGGGGAGAAGCCATTAAACAAGTACCTGCCGAGAACTGTTTGTAGAATGTTGACATAATAATCAATGACCTGTGGCTTTGAATTGAGCCCTTGAGGAGGAGTGTCCATGACCACCATCCAATGGCGGTTCTGTGTGGTGGAAGAAATGAAGGAAGGGTATGTTGTTGCTGCTACCCTAGTAATAGACCAATTACATGAAGAAGAAGAAGAAGAAAGATTGGAATGGTTGATTGTGTTGGGTAATCTTAGGTTTATTGGAAGTTCAATAATTTGGGATGTCTTTGGTTTGTGAAAGGAAAATGTTTGGCCTTTGCAGAGTGTGCCAGACACAGAGAGAAGCTCCATGTTTGTGTTGGGTCATGTCACATGTGAAATTGAAACTACAAAGACTGGGAACAGTTGCTTATCTTCTCAAGGCGCTGTTGTTACTACTGAACACTTCAAATTGTTAATCCCATGGATTACGAGAAAAATATACATACTGTATCTTTAGTTTAAGGAATAATTATTCGTTTACATAATTTAAAGAAATAAAAAATTATTAAATTAGTTAATTACTAAACTAACATTACATTAAAAGTTATTTATTCTATAAATAATTATTTAAAAATTTAGAAAAACAGAATGGATTAACCTATTTCTAAAGTGATCAAAATTAACCAACCAGACTCGCCCATTTTGAATATCAAATAATACAAAGAGTGTTCATCGCTTCTACAGATAATAACGTTGTTTATGTAAAATAATTGTGCTATCTTTTAACAGTTATTTAGGGATGTTAAGTGGGATAAATAAATATAATACCTTTTAAACAGAAAAACTATGAAAATTTCCATTTAGTTTTTTTCACTTATACTTTACCTTAACTATATGTTAGCTTAATTTTTTTAATAATAAGTATGTAAATTGATTATAAGTTAGATACACGCAACGTTAACTTAATTTGGAGGCAATATTTAATAAAATAAAAGCTTTTAAAATTTGACACATAAAAAACTAAAGATGAAAAAAATAAGTAGTGTTCGTGTTAAATGTTTTCATTTAAAAATTAGAAAAATATAAGTTTTATTTTTTTATTCATTATCATAGTAGGAAACAATTATTAATAATGTCGGGACCCTACACACAATGTAAGTATTTTCTTCTCGGCATAAAAAACTATTTTCCAATTAATATACTACTAATATTATACGAATTATACAAGTATTTAAAATTTAAATTAGATTTATAAAAATATCTGAAATAATGATAATAAAGTATAATTAAGTTGGTACACACACACACACACACATATATATATATATATATATATATATATATATATATATATTGAAATATTTTATAATGATTTAACAATGTATAAAATTAAAACTCAAACATAAAATTAATTTCAATTAATAATGTAAAAATGTTAAACAACTGTGCATTAGAATGTGAAAATTTTAAGTAAAAGGTAAATATGAAAATAAACTGTATGAATTAATACCCATCATCATATCAATGACATATTATGTCAATATTTAAAATTTACAAATGAAGCTCAAATCGCAATGGGATAAAATTACAATATTCTTAAAATATAATTTATCTGAGAAAAATATTTTTTTATTTGAAAAAATGTATCAAAATTCAGATTTCATAAAAAATTAAGTACCAAAATCCAATTGAATTTAAGTAACTTTAAATAATATATATTATTTTAGAAAAAATATAAAAAGAAAAAGTATCCTCTCATGAATGTGACTTTACAAAGAATAAAATGACTCATCGAAAGACTTTACCGGAAGTAAGAAAACCCAGATTTATATATAAGGATGAATTGGTTTTTGCTCATAATTATAAAGAAAACTTAAGATCCTACTTATTTTAATTTGTTTATTTACACAAGTAGAATATTATATTATTATAATTGGAAAAGCACAAAATACTCCAGAATTTTTTTTTATTTTTTTTTTCATCATAAATAAACGTTGATAGAAAATTACATTTTGTTCAAATCTAACAAACTAGTTCCACTGTATATTATTATTTTATGCCAAAAAATAAACAGTGTTTGATGATTTTGCCTCGTTTAAGTTCAACATAGCTTATGACATCATCACTTTCTTTTTTCTCCAACCCTTTCCCTATACTTCTGCCATATCCATAAATAAAAGGAAAAAAATAAAGAAAAACGATGGCTATTTGGAGCAGAAATTATTGAGGCAAGGTGTGATTCAGAAGAGGGGTTTCTGTGCTCCCCTCTATGTCATTACTAGAATTACTATCTGGCTTCAGCATGCAAACAAAACAAAGAGAGATTATCTGAAAAAATTGAAAGATTTCGAAGTTAGTAAGAGAAAGACTGCGCAATACAAGAAGAGAAGAGAAGAAATTTAGAGAGCTTACCATGCATATGGACGCACATAAAATACTAAAACCTTTACATTCAAAGGGAGCATTGCTAGATAAAAACCATGCTGAAACAATATTTACATATGTTGTGAGCATTCAGAGTAGTCAAATGGCCTAATAAGCATCTACCAAAGACAGTATTCAACTCACAAGTCAATGGACTCATTGCAATAGGTGATAACAAATCAGATAAAGATTGTGCCCCAGCAATAAAAGTTTGTGCTTTTCCCTGCGATGAAGTTATAAAATCGGAAAAGGAAAATCATATAAAATGTGTTAAAAATTATTCTAACCAAGATATTTTTATTACATACTATAGTGGTTAGCTTTCTTATGAAAAAAAAAAAAACTCAGCATGCGGTTTTCCTAATAGATTGCAGAAATTTTATCCTCAAAGAGCATATAAACAGTTTATGTAAGGGATGGGAATACTATTGTCCTCCAGTGTTGTCTCTCTAGCTTGAAAAGTGTTCATCTATCACATTTTCCTAAGAAGGAATAATGTCTGTCTGTCTGTTTGAAAATGTCTGTCTGAAAATGACATTATTTTCATTCTTCACTAAATCGAGCTTATGACTGTTTCTAATTTTAGATCTAATTACTTACATATTATTGAGAAGATTTTGCTTTAGTTGACTGATTTATGACTGTATAGCTTTGATGAATATTTCAATACTAATTGGATGCATAAAAGGGAGAGAAAACCTGATTGGTTGAGCTTGTCGCATTTGAAATAATAGCATAAGTCTGCAAAAAAGAAATTAATAGCCATTCCAGGATCATAGAGTTGAATGAGAAATAAAAGTGGGATAATTTTGTCAAACTTGAGGAAACTAAATCTACTACTCACCGCAGGTTTCACAAGGACATAGATGATACCAAAAGAGGCGCTTAAGTATGATACCTGCATTGATGCATTAATTTATTTGTATTACAGTCATTAAGGAACTAACTGCAAATTGTAAGATTTTTAGCAAGACATATATATGAATTTTGTATGGTATTGCAACAAACACCTGACACAAGATACACTCCAGTAATAAATTTTTTTATCTTAAGAAGATAAGGTGGTAAAGTTGAAGTACAAGAGTCAAAAAAATAAACAGTATAGCTAAATAAAAAGATATCAAATTTACGTACCCAAGGTGCCCATGCTAATCCATAGAGCCAAGCCTACACAGAAATGAAATATGAATAGCACAACGGTATCTGCAAGTTTGCTTTCAGGAAGCAAGAGAAAAGGAAAGGAACACAAGATAAATTACATATGCTATTGATGCAAGCAAGCCAGAGCAGAGTATAACTTTCTCTCCAACCAATGGATTGAGTATTGGAAGCAGCAACATCTGGAAGCCAACTCAGGGTAAGCTCTTAAAAAAATAAAGACTCTTCATAATCAACTTATCAAACACTTATAGAATATAACTAAGTCAAACAATTTTAGCCATGCAGAATATTAATTGCACAATAAAAATACAATTTTGATACGGTGGAATTAAAAGAAGAAAAATGTTTGGGAAAAATATAATACCTGAGAGAAGATTGAACCGATTCCCACCATCATCAGAAGTTCTGAGAACTGATTTTTGTTAAAGCCAAAAACAGCTTTCAAATAGTACTGCACGGGAATTGTGAGACTGTCAAACTATTGAATCAGAAAAAAGAAATTTGTTAATCAATATACACTAAAATTAAGAATTGAAATGATAGAATGCATCCTTTTTAATCAATATATATTGTTCAATATGTGATCTGCTACCCTTATTGTTTCGTTTGAACAAGTACTCCATGCCATGGTGACATTCCAAAAAGAAAGGTACTTGATTGATCAATATAAATATACATACGAACAAAAACAATGCAGTTGTCAGTAGAAAATAATTGATACTGTCTCAATGACAAAGCTGAGGGTAAAATTATGTTAGATTAACACATGCAAGGTAAGCATAGTGTACTTTAGACACTATCTGTCAAGGAATTTTTTATCCCAAAATCTTATGTTAATAGGAAAACGCCAAATAATGGGTTTCAGCAAAATCTGGAACAAGCTCCCTTGCTTAAAGTCTCTTTAGTCTTGAAATGTGCACAAATCACAGACACATTCGACCTTGCTCTCAAACCATAGTTTAAATTGAAAGTACAGAATTATCATTAATCACTCTCTTAACAACTTAGTAAAAAGCCCCTATTTTGTCTTGAGTAAAAAAGCTACTATCCAAAAACAGTTAACCTAAAAGAAGGATCATCATGGCTAGAAAAACTCTAACACTGTCAAGATAACCAAAGACTCAGCATAAGGACTTCAAAAATAATAGATAAAATACCTTGGCAATAAGTTAGGGCATTGAAACATACCAGCAAAACACTAGTTATGCCTGACATTCCCAGCTCATAAAAGAAGGAGACAAGAGCCATGCCCCTTAAAGTGGGACTGAAAATTGAAATACAGCACAGTATTTACAGAAGAAAACTATACAGATAATTAAGTGTGACAATAAAGAAATAATGATTAACATCCAAAAAAGAAAGGGAACCTGAAAACTACTATTTCCGCAGCTGTCCTCATAGATTTGAATCTTTGTTGGGGAACATTAACAATTTTAGCCCAGCAACCTGACACTTGATCATTTTTCGGAGCTAGTGTCATCGTTTCAACAAGGAAGAATTTCATATAAACTGGACAAATGATCAATAGTACTATTGAAACCTGAAACCGTTGAACTGTAAATCAGATTCATTCCCAAAGGACAAGTATGGAAAATTTATGAATGATCTGAGCATTAATGTAGTATTGACAACACAAACATACAGCAAAAATGTACTTTTCAGGAAGAAACCGAGCCAGTAAATCCCCCAGAACATGTGAAGCAGAAAGAAGACCACTAATCCAACTAAACACTGCTGCCCTTTTGCTTTCGTTGACAACATCTGCCTGACAGAGAAAGTATACAAGGTGCAAATAAAATCCTTTACCGAATTATGTAGATAATTAGTTAAGAAAAAATCTTACCGCATATGCAACAGCAATGCAAAAAATACTGCCTTGACTTATTATGTTTGAAATTGTGCGAATCACATAGTAAGCATAGACAAATTCCGCGGATTGACGCCAGACAAGTAAAGCTGCAGTAAGCATATACAACGAAGAGAGTACATGAAAATCCATAAGCAAACACACTACCATGGAAGTAGAGAAATCATCACAAGTTTCAATACGTTTACTGAGGAGGTCCATTACAAAGTAATGAATAATATGCTACAAATCAAGAGATGAAGAGATATTTGTTGTTACATGTTTTTGTAAAGGCTATATAACAGTCAAGCCTCAACTTATATAACAGAGAAGAGGGTGAGATATAAACATGAGTGACCAAAAGATTTCAACTAAAAACTCTCACTTTGATGGTTTATATTATAAACATTGGAATGTGTTGATGGAAAGTATTCTATGTGCCAATGGTCTATAAAGCTTGGTTGAAACTAGTTTTGAGGTGCCTGTGAAGGGGCTATGTTGACTAATGAAGTATTTTATCTCTCCGGAGAACACAGAAAAAGGATCACAAAGTCAAACATTATCTTTTTCACCTTCTAGCATTTTTTGGATCTTTTGTTCTGTCACTGTTTAAAGTATAACAACTTGACATCACCAACATGTTAGATTGAGAAAAATGTTGAGTTCACATATTTTTATGTATGTCTTTTGAATATGAGAAGGTGAAACTATACTTAGATGAGATCATTTGTGACTAAATCAACATTAAGCTGACAATACAGACTACAAGAAGTCTAGAACAATACAACGATAAGAAATAATTTTCCGTACTTTGACGGACAAAACTTAAGCAAAGCATATAACATGACATGAAATAAATGCCTCGTCAGTTCAATTTGGCACCAATGTTGTGAACACACAACAAAAGGAGATTGAAAGCGGAGCATAACAAAGGGCTTCATCAACAACGAAATTTAAAGTTTTTGCCGATTAGTTTATATTGAGGCGGTAAATTGTCAAGGTCTTAATGCATTTGATACCAACGAGCATACCAAAGGGAAATATAGAGGTGGAGATGGTAAAAAGGAGCAAGGGTTTGCGACCATGCTCATCTGAAAGTTGACCCAACAGTGGAATTACCACCATCTTGAAAACTCCAACAATCTGCAGAAGAAATTACATCATTAAATCTAAAACTCATTAAAAATGAAATCAGACCTCTTCATTATATTCCCCTCACACACACACACCGAATGTGTTAAGTAGGGCACGATGTTAGGGAAAATAAAGAATCAGTGAAATGAAATGGACCGATTATTGGTGAAACTGCCATAGTCAAAATGTGAAGCAGATGTCACAGTTTGGTTCAACTAGAAAGATGGCAATACATATAGGGTTGAAATGAGAGCTCAGAAAACTATCTCCCTTCTCCCCTTTCTTCATATTTAATTGCAGACAATTTCAGCATACATTTCCCAAAAACTTGGGTAAAATTATGCAATGCTTCACCAGACAAATTGCCACTCACTAACATTTCAGCAAGAAAACCCTTGCAAACTTTAATGTAATACCAATTTTCTTCACTTGCATGATTCCAAGGCCTCGGAAGTCTCATCCGTTCAATTCCCCCACCAACCCAGAAGATCACGGAAGAAAAAACAGAAAGAGCAAGAGATGATGCATGAGGAGGAGGATATGAGTACCGTTTGTTGAAGGCCGTTGATATAAATAGCTTTGGAGCAAGTTGAGTCTCCAGGGCACAAAGCAGAGGTTGTAACATCAACAAGAACAGAAACTGTCATCTCCTCAGCAATCCAGTGGATGGTAAGTGGCAGCAGCAAGTGAAGCAAAGGCCTCATTTCTCTGAGACCTCTCAGCCATGGCATGTCTGTGCTCTGCAACATCAAACGTTGTACCCTGTTCTGGGACACCGCATGCAAGAAAGTGGATGGTTGTGTCTCAAACTCAACACCGGTACTTGTTATATATTCTCAAATAATTTGCTTCTACTATAATTTCCATGAGTTTGTTGGAGAAAATTTAAAGAATTAAATCATTTTTAATATTCTAAAATTATTTAAGCTGTCACATTAACTTTTTTGTGAAAATAATTTGAAGTTATAAAGTAGTATCGCGGCATCTTTGAAATTTCAAAAGTAGTGTTCGAAATTTTACAAAAATATTAATGAAATAAAACATATAAATTGTAAATCTTATCTTATGGATTGATTGATTTTATGAGATTGAAATAGATGATACAACACGAATTGCAGGAAGAAGAAAGTTGGTAGTTGGGTGGCACCTGACAAACAAGCATTTTGGTTTCAGAAGTTTTGTCGTGGTCACTCCAACGGAAAGACCCATATAACTAACATTAAAAGCTAAATAAATAAAAATTTAAAAACAATGTTTTATTAAAATTAATAAAATTTTGGAAATTTAAGAGAGTGATCCAAAATAAGTTTAACTAAACACGTCTATTTTTATTTATAAATTTATGATGTGACTTATATCCATAACTTTAATTTTCATAAATGTATTATGTGACTCATAAATTTTATATATTTACGAAAAATATAGTTAATTAAATATACTTTTCAGTAACTATTGTTCCAACTCACTCCTGATTCAAGTTTATTAAAATATGTAACTACATAAAATATATTTTATGGACTCAAGATGTTTTTTTTATCAAGAATTGATAACTATTTTATTATTCGAATTTAAAATGAAATCATATTGAATTTCGAAACCTTCTCTCCTCAGTGGTGTGGTGGATCTTAGTTGTCACTCTCCCAATTTATTGTGTATATACAAAATTTTTATTTCCTACCAAAATTTATATAAATTTCGTTATTTTTTCCTCAAAATATATCGAAATAAATGGAAAAAATCAGTACACTTAATAATAAAGTATAAAATCATAAGAAGATGGTATTAAAACGGATAAAAGGAGAAAAACATAAATAGGAAAATTAAGTAACAAATACTAATATAATTAACCTGAAATAAAAAAAAAATG
Organism: Vigna unguiculata; assembly: GCF_037176805.1. NCBI lineage: Eukaryota > Viridiplantae > Streptophyta > Magnoliopsida > Fabales > Fabaceae > Vigna > Vigna unguiculata. Next base: position 38,832,493 of record NC_140798.1, read on the forward strand.
TTGATGGCGTTATTGAGTTTGCTCAATTTTTTTAAAACAATAAAAAAACCAAACTTATTTGGATTAATTTGGTTTAGTTTCAACATGAAGAAACAAATTGATGACCTTATCTTGAATTAATTTGATTTCTGCACAACAGTCGAATCAATATACTGAAATTTATTTATAAATATTAAATAATAGCTTTAACGAAGAATGCCTGAATAGAGTATTTACTATTAATTAGTTTTATTATTTACTGAATTATTATACTTCTTCTGATAAATATAAGACTTTGTTTTCTTTTCTTTTATTCGTATGAAGTTACTTGTTTAAAAAATATAATAATGGAGGATATAACTTAGTAAATTAAAAATCGTTTAGCAAGAAACATGCTCTCTTAAACGTACGTTGACAAAACTCAATGCCACTCCCATTTGCATGCAACACACAGCAAGAAACACCCTTTCATTTTGAAAACTATAACGTGATTCAAGTGATTTTTTACTAAAAACTTGTTGCAGAGTATAATTTCCAAACATGAAAAATTCATATTTTAATATGCACACTGAAAACTGCAGTTTTTTTTTTCTTCCTTATATTCAATTTACTTTTGTATGCTCTAACTAACCTTCTGTTCTCATTTTCATTGATTTTGCATACTTCAGTTTTTACACAATTTATATTTTTTTATTTTGTTTGTTGGGTATCAGATTACTAGCACAAGTACTCACAACTAAAATAAAAGAAGAAAATAAAAGGACAAAAACAGATAATAGGTAATGAATTTAATTTATTTAAGAAAAAGAAAAATTATATATTCTTATCTTTAATTTTGAGGAGAAAACAATGACAATCTCTCTTTTAGAAATAGGAAAAACTAAAGAAACTAACCTCCCCTCTTTTAGAGAAAAAACTAATATTCTCTCTTAATTTTTCTCTGAAACAAATAAAGTAAAAGAAATAGAAAGAGAAATTTTTGGATGATTTCTTATAACATTAAAAGTAAGCTTCAAAGAAAGTTCTATTGAAGACTTATTTTCTCACATTGTTAATCTATGTTTGTTTAAGTATATGCTTAGGAGGTAGAATTAATGTATTACGACAAAGTGAGAATAAATACAAGACAACAAATGCTTTAAGAATGTCTTTAGTACGTGGTATTATACTCAGATAAAATTAAAAAAGAAAGTCCATTTTAGTTTTTTTTTTTAAAAAAAAAAAAAGATGCACCTTCTAAGACAGTTAATGTTTTGAGAGGGTAAAATGGTCAATTTCTTCAATTTCTTGTGAAAGATTAAGAATTAAACTTTTAATAGCGAAACTTACTTTTTTCAAAAGAAATGTCAAAATCAACACAATATTGTAGCGTTGTGTTTTAGAAAAAACTAAGAAATATCGATACAGATTTTTTAGAGTCCAATTCGTCTATTCTGCCTTTCATTTTCATTCTCACTTCTTTTCTTATTTTCAATTCTTTTATTTTCTTCTCTTTTTCTTATTTTCTTCCTCTCAAAAGTTTTCCTTCTCCCCATAAGTTTCTTTTCTTTTAAAATTTAATTCATTTTTCACTTCTTTAGTGTAGCAGTATATTTGTTCAAAATGATTCTTATGAGAACAATTTTTATTTTGGAGTAAGTAGAGTTTTAGTCTAAAATGTCTCTTAAATATTTTTTTCTACTAATATTGTAATTTTTTTCTTAAATGTGAAAATAAATGTTTATTTTTACTAATCAAAACCATGTTGATCTAATTAAGATTAAATCAGTCGTAGCCTAATCAAATTAGATCAAGTTATGTTTAGTCAATTATGTTTGGACCTAGTTGAGTCAAGTTCATATAAGTTCAGTTAAATCGAGTCGAGCGAACTAAGTCAAATTAAGTTGGCATAGGCTTAGGTCAAGTTGAGTCAATTCATGTTTAGGTCAAACAGAGTTAGGGTGGGGTAATGTTAATTCTAGTTGGACTAGGTTCAAGTGGATCATAGTCCAATTAAGACTAAGTTAAACCAAACTTAGGTCAAGTTGAGTCGAACCTCACCCATATTAATTTAAGTCTTTTCACGACCAAATCAAGTTAAGTCGATTAAGGTCTAAGTCAAGCTAAATTAACCCATATTCGATCTCATTGAGTTAGTCAGACCGGTCATGCTGAGTCCACCATGGTCCAAGTCAGGGTAAGATCCCATTTAACCGTGTTTGGCTAAGCCTATACAGAGTCAAATTCAATTGAGTCTAACTTGGGATGGATCCAAGTGGAACAAAAAAAAATAGCTACATTTGGTCAAATTGTCTTGGGACGAGATATCAAGTTAGAGTCATGTCAAACTAAGTTATGTTAATTCCATATCACGTTAATGTATTTGGACTTATGTCAAGTTAAATCCTCCTATATATAACTCGATCCATATTATGAATACCAAAATTTGAATTTGAGAATAAAAGTAATTTTAAAATTTTGCTTTTTAGTGGGATTTGAAATTATTTAATTTGAAGCAATCCAAACTATTGTAATGAAATTTTCTAATTTGAAATTCTTTCGAGAATCCTTACGCAATCAACATATTTTCTTAGAAAGCATATTAAATTCCTAAAAACAAAAATAGTTACCTTCTTAAATCAAACACAAGTAAATTATTAGTTGTAGTTTATAAATTCGTGTTATGTATTGAAGTGTAGGTTCGATGAAAGTGAATGTTATATTGAGATTTGAATGGTGATTTTCGGTTGAAATGATTAGAGTAAAGTTTTTTAACACCGAAGAATTGTATTTGTACATTTTAAATCTTGCTAAGAAAGCTAAACACTGATAGAATAAGTTGTTTTATTATATTTTTTAAATAATTTTATTTTATGCATAAAATTTTATTCGGATTCATTCTCACTAAGGAAGAAGTGAGATAGAGCTAAATCTTCTCTATTTTTTTGGCTTTAATTTGATTGTGTTCTCTTTCAAATGAGAAGGTTTCCCTCAAATAAAAATCATACAAAAACCGATCCTTATTTCTGATATAGCCCAAGTTGTATTTTTCAAGTGTTATATACTTGTATTGTTTTTCTTTATTGAATTGTGAAATTATATGATATTATGATTTTAGATGATTTAATATTGATGTAATTGTTATTAGGAGACCCATGGATGATGATTACATGAAATTTCATTATTTAATGTTAAAAAAATCAAATGATATGTGAATTTTAATCTGAATGCATGTATCAAGTGCATAAACTCGTATGTCTCTTTACTTCACTTATAATTTTTAATCACAAATTAAAACAGTTGAATAGGAGTTATTCCACACTTCGAAGATCCCTCAAATCCATTGCAATCTTTGATTTATACAGTCATGATCTGTAAATGTAAAATATTTAAATGGGTCAAAATTTAAATTTTAGTAATTACTTCTTGCATCCCCTCAAATTTCAACTTGCACTCCCATCAAATATGTGAATGTTCAAAGAAACCTTATAGGGATTTTAATCCAGAAAAGGTTTCCGGAAAATATTCGACAAATTCATTAGTAGACCAAACCCTGAATCAGAATCTGCATCTGCAAGGTTAATGAAGTTCTTCCACAATGAACATTTCCACATATATGCTTCCAGAGTTTACTTTTCGGGACCACAACGTATCCATTCCGGAACTAATATTCCTGAAGACATTCGATATTTTTACAATATGAAACTCATTTTCCGGATGTCATGCTCACCTCAACTACTTCCACATTAATCTTTCTGGAATCATAAATTTTACTCTTTCGGAAATAAGAATCCCAAAAAACTGCATCTTACCTCTAACACTTATGAATATTGATAATGATTTTTTGGAAAGTCTATTTATGGATTTCAATTCTCAAAATTCTGACCTTGACCTTCAATGTTTTACCCGCTATTCATCATAAAAAAAATCTTCTATAACTCACTCTAACAACTTGTTTATGTTCTAAAAAATATCTGCTGAGATCCTATTTTTTTGAGGAAATCTACTGTTCAAGAGGATTGTAGAGAAAGACATGAAAGCTGATTTACTTTGTTTTTTTTGGGGTGGTGCAAGAGAATGACAGGGATGGAATAGAGGGATGGCTAAAAAATTTCATCCCTCTACGTGTGAACAGAGATAAGAGGATAATGGATACAAAATTACTATTTTATCCTCGTTCTATTAATTTATTAATATTTACCAATTTTAATTTTTTAGTAAATAAATATATGTAATTTTAGTTTTAATTTATTAATATAAATAAATAAATTTTTATTATTAATAAACATCTAAAAATCTAAAAGTTAAAAATATATAAACAATATATAATTCTATAAATTTTGAAAAAAAATATATTAAAAAATGTTACCTATATTATTTACAAACACAATCAAATTAAAAAATAAGTTCGTATCAAATAAACAAAAAAAAATTATATTTCAAAGACTTAAAATATATATATATATATATATATATATATATATATATATATATATATATATAACATAAATAAATTATTTTTCATGTAAACATTAAATTGATAAATTTCAAATTTAATTTTAAACAAAATAAATTTGATTATTCATTTTTTTATAAATATACTTTTATTATTTCATACAATTAATAGAAATAAAATAAAATACTCTAAATGATTTATATAACATTTTATATTACTCTTAACATTAGGGATATTTTGACATTCTCATTTTTTTATCTATTAAATTTTTTTTAATATGTCACATCACTCAATTCAATTACAAACTTTCACGAATTTCACTATCTAATCTACTCTAAAATTACTTCCTAATCTCTTAAAAAGAATAACATCAACTTCACTTTCTAATCATTCTCATCTCTTCCTCTCCCTCTCCTTCTAATCCTTCATCTCAAAAGAACAGGGCCTAAAGCTTGTCATGGAATTATAATTTTTGTGAACTATTATAATTTATCACGGATTTAAGTTGGATTGAGTTAAAAATATTTTAGTTTTTTTAAAATGTAAGTTGAATTGAATTTTATTTATGGTTTAATTACTTAGATGGTACTCACTTTGGGAGAGGTATGTCAATTTGGTACCCACTTTTAAAAAAGTGTCAATTGCATCCCAACTTTTGAAAAAATGTTTTCATTAGTTCCCTTCCAGACATAAATTATTAACATCGTTAACGGCGTGTCACGTGTCAGCTTGTAATTTTTTTTTTAAGTTTTTGAAAAAAAAAAAAACACGTATCAGGTTCCTGGTGTGACACATCGCATTGTTAGTGCTACTATATGAATGTTATACTAATTTTTTTTATTAAAATGAATTTTACCACTAAATTTTAATATAAATATCTAATACTTAATTTTGTAAAAATTTGATACTTAATTAGTTTTAATTTTATAAAATAAATGAATTTTAATAATTAAAACCATAGATACATAAGTAGAGACTAAATTGAATTATTGAAACATATATGAGGACTAAAAGGAAATCAACACAATGACATCTGATGGTGATATTGACACGTGGCATTGCATTGTCACGTGTCACACTAGGGACCGAAACATTTTTATTTTTTTGGATACATCTCCGTCTGAAAGGGACCTAATTGAAAAATAAAAAAAAAGTCAAAAAAATCACTCATCTCCAAAAGAAAGAGACCTAATTGAAGTAGTTCTTCAAAAGTTTGGATGCATTAGACACTTTTTTAAAAGCAGGTATCCGATTGACACACTTCTACCAAAGTGAGTATCATCCGACTAATTAAACCTTTATTTATTTAACTATATTAAACAAATTGGAATCGGATTATCATGTAACATATGAACAAAAATACTTTATTATTATTTTTTACCATTTTTAATTCTTTTTAATTATAATTATTTAATATTAATAATTATATAAATTGATAATTTAATCTTTTTAAATACTAAAATTTCGTTCAATAATATTTAAATAATTTAAATGCTTAATTTATTTATATTGAAATTATACATTTTCATGCATAAATTTTCAATTATTATCTATATTTATATATAAAAAAACTTATATATAAAAAAACTTATTTTTTATATACACAATTTTTATCTCGTTATACCCTTTATAATATAATTATTAACTGATTTTTAAAAAAATATAATCGTTAACTTTTTAGAAATGACCACTATTTTAAAATATTTTGTATAAAATTATGACGAATTTATCTTTTATATTTCTTTATTATATTTGTAGTTTTTTACGGGAAACATTCACGCACTACTATATTCTCATTTTTCTCTCTTATATATTAATTTAATCAATTTATACACACATATATATATATATATATATATATATATATATATATATATATATATATATAATATAATATAATATAATATAATATAAATATTTAAAAAATAAACTTAATTACAACTTATATATACATGTTACAAATTTTTTTAATATATATATCAAATCACTTGACCTAGATACTCAAATTATTTTATTTTTTACTTTTGTAATTTCTACACTTGAAATTTTACACTTGTAAAAAATAAAATAATTTGAATATTTAAGTGTAGTGATTTGATATATAATTTCAAAACAATTATTTTAATATTTATATATAAATTAAACTTTTTTACTAATTTGATATCAAATTGGAAATGACAAAATTTGATCGTTTTAATTAATATGAGTACTAAATTGAACAAAAAATTTAAATAGAGAACTAAATTGAAAACAACTATTATCACTAATACGTGTCATTATATCACTATTATTATTGAGTTTGTGATGATGTTACAAGATGGGATTGGTTATTGTCGCTAGATAGTGCAATTAAAAATAAAATAAAAAAATTAGTTTATGCGTTGATATTCTAAAAAATATGAGAAAAACAAAAGTATATATCACTATTATTATTATTATTATTATTATTATTATTATTATTTAAAATTTAGTTACCCGTATCTCGTATAATCGAAAAAAAATTATACACATACATGGAATGAGTTGACTCGAAGGAAGTGATTCTGTTACATCGTTATTTTCTTTTTCTTTCAATTCAAAAGTTTTAGATTCCCACCCACACTTATAAAATCAGTTTTATGAAAAAAAAGTCCAAAACATTCAATTGAAAAGATGTATGTTGATATTTAAAAAAATCGTTAATTTAATTTCTGTATATCATGTTTCATATTAGTCTTAAAGATTAAGGCTGTGTTTTTTTATAGGTATAGATATGGGAGAGTGTGAAGATGGATTTGTGTTGATTTGGATAAATGAATTTGTGTGTTTTTTGAATGGATTTAGAAGGCAAAGTGAATGGATTTCGAAATAATTTTTTTTTTATATTTTTAATTTTAAAGAGATAGAGTATAAAAACTTTCTCATGATGACCAAAATAAAATTTTGCTGACCAAAAATATATATTTTTTAAATTTTTTATTAATGAAAATCATCGTATATATTTTGTTAATTTTAGAAAACTCATATTTTATCGATGAACTAATAGTGTAGATAGAATTTGATATCTAATTTATTTATATTATATGGATGATGAATGATGATAAATAACGTAAAAAATAGCGTAGTATTAGAAGAGGGGGACACGTGGGAGGGAAGGAGGGTGCATCCATCTATCGTCGTCGTCAAACTCTAACCCAAACCCTATCTAGCTTCGCTTTTGCCCCTTCTCATTCACTCTGCCCCAATTCCAAAATTCCCAACCCTAACCCTAAAACCGAATCTTCTGATGAAACTCGACACGCCATACTCCACGGTTTCAGAATCAGGTTCGATTCCCTAACCCCTTAACAAACCCCTTTCATCTCTTCGCAGTTTCTCCATGGAGGGCTCTGCAGAGGATCTCGGAGCCCCCGAGTCATGGGAGGTTGCGGATTTGGACGAGTCCATGAACCGCTTGAACCTCATGCTCTCTTCCAGCAAGGATTCCAACCATCCTCATCAACGTCTCTCCGACGATGAAGTTCCGCCGCCGCCACCGCCTCCTCCGCTCCCTTCAGCCAGTGGCGACAAGGTTTCCGATGACGTCGTCAATCAAGTCGATCAGTTCCTTCGGGAAGCCATTCAGAACCCTCGCGAACGACTCTCAAGTAGGTTTACCTTTACAAACATCAATTAGTTGGGGGAATGCATTTATAAGCTCTTGTTTGTTTCAACGTTTTTAGAGAAACTTTTACTTTGTTAATATTTCGTGAATTAATAGACTCTGAAATCCTAGATTTTCTTTTGTTGGGTGTTATATTGGTATATCAGGGAGTTTATTAGGTTCTGATTACTGTTAAAATTTCTGGGCTGTAATTAGCTAAAATGCCAGTTTAATTTTACGCCTGTGCGGTGTAGTTAGAGAAACAATTCCGTCATAGTTTCTGCATTTTCAAGTGTAGCTATCTTATGAAAGGATTTGGGTTTTTGAAGTGAAAGATTCTTATTTGGAATGTGCTTCTCGTTCTCTGCCCCCTTCTCACCAGGAGATATAATTCCTTATTCCTCACGTCTGTAGTGAATGCCTCATTTGAGAGGAGTCAAATCATATGAAAACTCAACCAAGCTGCTTCTTGACCTTAATTTTGAGTTTCAACTATCTAATTTATTGATCGCAAGATAATGTGTTTTGTTTGACTGGATTTGCGCAGAGGCCTTTTCCTGTGCCTTTCAGATTTAGAGTTTTCGGGGACTTTCTAGATATATTTTCCTGGGAGAGTGATGATACCTCCCTAAAATAAAAATTGAGGATGCAAAAACGTAGTTATTTATATTTTAAATTTTTTCACGTAAATGTTCTATTTATATCACGTGATTCACTTGCTTGCTACTTTTCCAATGATTTTATTTTATCACGCATGTATCATTTGTTTGGATCTAATAAGTGTTGTTTTCATAGAATTTTATATTGCTCCTCACTGATTAAGGTTTATAATTTGATATTCAGTCTTGAGGATGGAGCAAGATGTTGAAAACTTTATACGTGATCCAACTCAACAACAGCTTGAATTTAAGCAGCTTCCAACATCCTATTTGAGGCTTGCTGCACATCGGGTGGCTCAGCACTACTCATTACAGTCGATGGTTTTGCTAGATAATAGTTTACCAGATGGTTCTGGCTCAAGAATTATTGTTCGCAAAACCTCTGAATGTAGGCTTCCAGTTATTCGCCTTGCTGACATCCCAGTGAAATTATCATCAGAAAACAGTGCTGTCATGAAGGTTGCAATCAAACAGAGGCCACAGAAGGGAACACAGATACTTAGTAATGCAAATTCAAACTCAATGAAGAATAGTAACTCTAAAAGTGTGGAAGAGAGAAAAGAAGAATATAACCGGGCCCGCGCTAGGATTTTTAGTTCAAGCAATAATGGTGGAACTCTAGCTGGGAAGCCAGAGTGTGAGTCAAGACAGCAGGATAACTCATTGCATGTTTCGTTGGGGGTTCCTCGGGTTGAAGACAAATCAGCTTCGGTATCTGATGTCACTTCTGGTAGGGGGCTGGTTGAGTCTTCAACTAATACCAATAGGGCTAGAAGTAGGACAGAGAAGGAGCCAGTTGGTAGGTATAGGCAAAATAATAGGGTGGCTATATTTCGGGACCGTGAGGTTGATCGCAAAGATCCTGATTATGACAGGAGCTATGATAGGTATTTGTGCCTTTTACCTTGTTTGTCACACTTGTTTGCTATGTTTTGTGATCTCGTTTTTTGTTCTTTGTAAAAAATAAATGGAAATGGTTTGAGTTTGATGGCATAAATGATTTCACGCAAAATTATCATAAATTTCTGTATGTTTTTTCATATTTAGGCCACACTTTCATTTATCTTGTAGTTATGGAGTTTATACAGAATATCTGATGTCAATTTATCATTCCGCACAACAAATGAATAATTAATAATTGATAACCACGACATTTGGACTTTGCAGTTAGCTCACATTAAGATATACTGTCCTATGCATACAGCTAGCACCTCCTTCGTATTGAAGATTTAGTTTGATGTATAGTCAACAAAATACTCAGACTTCCCTGTTTGTTTGCAAGTTCTCTTCAAACCTAGAAAGATTTGAATGATTGTTATGTTATTATTTTGATACTAAAATATTATTATAGCAGGAATCTGAAATATTTCTGCAGTTAATTTGAAATAATGTGGTGACTATTGAATATGGACTGTATTCCGGGTGGGGGGTTTCAGAACAGGCCAACTCATTCCATCCCAACCGCCACAAATGGTTGGGTTGGGCCTATGCTGGGCTGAAAATCCAACCTTTGGGTGAGTTGAATTGTCTGACTATAATTTTTTAAGAATGGGTTACAGAAGGGTGACCCTTCTACAAAAATAGCAAGAAAGTCTTATCCCATCAGGCCAGGTCGGCTACATGGGTCACACAATGTCATCCGGCTTGATTATAGACCATAGTTTCAGAGATGTAAATTTAATAATTGAAAAAAATATAAACCATCCAAACATAGCCCTTAATTATTTCATCAAAAACATCCTAATTCTTGAAACATCACCAATGGCATTACAAGGTCAAAGATACATGAATACTATAGTTCATTGACACACTAAGTCCATTGTCAAAAGTAAGTCATAATTCTCCAATAAACCATAAAGCAAATACCAAAGGCCATACTTAACTAAAAATGAATTAATAATGGGTCAGCGATCAGCCCAATCCAACCCATCTCAAAGCTATTTGCATGTGGGTACACGGGGTGGGTTGTAATGGGTCAGTAGGTTGAGTGATTCTACTCAGCCTGCCTTGTTTAACCAATGAGTGATATTCCTTAAGTTATAACAGGCCAACTCAATGGGTTGAATTGAATCCATTTTTCCATTTCCAACTCCAGGACAACACGTTTGTGTCTATCACCTATCATAATAATCAACCTTTTGGCAGGCTGATGTCCCAAGGAACTTGTCAGTTTCTTTGTTATTTAGCATGTGATTGTATGCAAGATAAAAACTGAGTTATATTTAATGCATGAATTAGCCTAGTAATCTACTTATAACTTGTATAGCAGGTACATGCAAAGATTTGATCCTGGTTTTGGGTTCAATGGAGGATCATATGCTATACAGCCAATGTATACGGCAGTATTGAATTACAACACTGAGTTTCCACAACTTGGATCCTCTCACAGACCCCAGCTTTCTGCTGAACACCAACCACGACCTCTTCCACAGCATATACCCGGGCCATGGGCTGCACAATCAGCACCTGCTGGACTTGGATATGGACATCCTGAGACCATGATGCCCCCATTTAATCCTAATCAAGTTGGTGCACACTCATCATCAACCATGTATCTGCATTCATCTCAGTATCCCTGTCAGCGCCCTGGAATGCCGTTTATCCATCACGAACATGTTCACCAACCCTTTGCACAGGTATAATGACAACCATAACCTCCAATCTATGTACCGTGTTTTGATATGGTCAATAGTTTTCTTGTTAGTTGCTTAATGTTTTGCTTGTGATATGTTTTGTTCTAACATGAACAAAAAGAAAGCAATTTAAAATTATTGTATAAAGCTTTAGTTACATAAATGTCCATGTTGTTCAAAGCCATTAAAGGAATTTGATGGCAGTTATATAGAGATGTAGATCAGCATTCTAATAATAAATGAGTGTCTATAAAACCGTGATGCAAGTTATGTTCCATAGTCTGCCAATTTGATTGATATACATGTATGGACATAATTATGCAAATTTTAATGTTCTATAAAATTATAATAGAACCATTTGATCAGTTATAGAGAAATAAAGCTCTATTGAAAAGTGATACTGTATTTTCTAATTAAATAGTAACCTTAAGATGTTGAGGTTTCTTTTCAATTGAGAATTTATTTGATTTAACCATGTAAACAGATTGAACCTTTTAAATAAAAAGCAAATTTCATAGACATATGCAGCATTTCAAAGTAACTTTGGTAGTGCAACTTTTGTATATTACATTATGTACACAGATATCGATCACAACATGACACTAGAACAATGATATTAGCCATGTATCATGTTAGTAATTACAAAACTTTCAGTACTAGCATATATAATTTCAATCACACTTGGCATTTTTAAACTTTGGAGGTAAGTTCTGTCAAAGTACTTATTTAAAGGATCCCCAAAACTGCGAGGATTTTTACACTGCAATTTAAACTATGTATTATCTTGCATTACAAAGCAAGTTTTTGCTTTACCTTTTCTTGGATTACACTTGAAAATTGTCTGTTTAGTCTTCTTAATTGGTGTCCTTTTAAGAAGTGTATTGAGCAGCACCTCTCTCTTATGTGTTGTAAATTCAATTTAATTCCATCTACGCTGCCATAATGCCATGTGATTTTTTACTAATATGATGTATGTTTATGTTACACATCGTGTGTTAATAGCGTAGAAATCTGTCGTTTTTTTGGCTTTGTTTTGGATATTGAAAATTCCACTCTTTCATTTACTTGATACTGCAGTCTCATCAGCCCCCACCTGATGCAAGTTTTGGATTGGCCCGGCCCCGGTGAGGGGCATGGGCCATGCCTGCACCCAGTCAGCCAGGGTACAAGATGTAAGATCTTGGGCTGCTGAAGCTCCAATTTTCTTTTAGCTGATTGGAGTGCAGGCATATAGGCTGAGTTTGGTTGGAATGAATTTGCATATTTCCGAAAGATCATCCTACCAGCATTGATCTATCCTTCCAATCTCGGCTTTACAGGGATGCTTCCTGCATCTTCCACCAGTCCGTGAATGTGTCTCTTGTAGACAATTGAATTTCTTGAGGAGCTTTTAGAGCGTCTACTGTTGATCATGAGGACTTCTTCACAGGAAACGGAGCCAAAAAAGTTTGTTCTTGACTTGGATGAAGGTATGTGTTAGTATATATAAAAATATTTTATCATATCTTTTAAATTCTTATAGAGTATTCTAAGTTTCGTTATTTCCTCATAATCTGTCAGGACCAGATATCATATTTACTTATCGTGCCATGATTTGCTTTTCTAATTAATTAGCTAAAGATTATGTGTAATGCAAGTAAACATTTGATTTTATGAACGCATCAATACATTGTAATACATCTCAGTTAAACATAAAGTAGTGTTTCATTCTCTTTCATCTTCTTTAATCTCTTATAGTTAACAGTGCAAAGCAAATTTTACATTAGCTTAGCGCTTGTCAAGCACATGATGATTGCAAATGAAGCATTTGTTAAAACGACCTTTGAAGGAATTTATTTAATTTTATATTTTGTGATTTTGTTGTTTTGGCTACAGCTCCCTCAACAAGCTTTAGGGGTTTCAGTTAAAGAGTAGTACGTCATTTGCCTTGAGGTTGCAGCAACTTTTGATGCTGAGATTTAACTGAATTTTCCAAGCTTTAGTCATGAGTCGCTATAATTTACAATATCGTCTGGTGAATTATCCTTGACCTCATGTATAATACATGACTAACTATAGATTTGAGTTTGTATATTTCACTCAGTTCTAACATTTCTTTTTCTGGATTTCCTTATTATCTTACATATATTATCAATTTTTTAGAGTATCGCCTATTTCCTACATTCTTTAATGTGCATTCAATGAGATAACCGATGCCCCGTATTGGTGGGAGTGAGAGGGGTGGTGAATGTTGAACTTGGCGATGTCTCTTATAGATAATTTATTTACAATGTAGTTTATGAAAAAAAACCCATTCATTGTTTTCGAGATTAATAGTTAGTACAATTAATGCATCAAAAGAAACATCCAAATTAACTTGCTGATCATCCTCAAAAGTAAAATAAAATAAAAGATAAAAGCAGTGATGGAATGCGGAGTGTGTTTGGCTCAACGCGTTCGGTTGCTGCCACATCTGTCACAACTTGCAGAATTGGAGGTGTAACCAGGAGTTGTCCATACCCACAACCAGGTATCGTCATAAGATTCCTCCACGTGGCGGGATTGCTACTAGTTTTTCACAAGTGTCTTTTGGTGTTTCATTTTACAGTATTACATGTTGAAGCAGGAACGTATATAGGATTATCTGTGGTCTGAGTTTTTCGCTAAAAGAAAGAATTCATAGAAGTTTTTATTTTTTGGTTTCATTAAAATGAAAGTAAAAAAAGGAGAGCATGCCTAAAACAATTTATCTTTACATTTTCTTGTTTTCATAGTTCAAACAAAGGGATAAGTGTTGCCGGGTTGATTGCAAGTAGTAACTAGTTGTAAGGTAGCCAATATTTAATCATTTTACTATATAAAATGACAAAACACCAACTGTGTTTGGGCGTGGTTTAATTTGAAAATCTTGATGAGTAAAGTTGATTTTAAGTACATATTTTAGAGTCCCTTTGTTTGATACTTTTGATAAAAAATAATATTATATTTTAAATATTTTATCGTATTATGAAGTTCAAGATTTTGAGATTTTGAAAAGAATTGACAGCATACTTTTGATTATTTTAGGCTCTATTGAGTAATTTCTCAAAAAATTGAAATTCTAGACACCATTTAATTGTATTTCTATAATTATAAATAAAATGAAACAGTTTCAAGTTTTCATAAACAATTACAACATTTCTAACTTTTTTTTTTGGCAGTTTAAACAATCAAAGCCTCTAACTTCTAATAATTTAATCATTTTTACGTATTGAAAGTCTGTCAAATAACTTCTAATAAGATTTTTTTTTTTACTATATTTTGATAAAAGTGCCCTCATAAAGTGTTCTTGGGTGTTCATAGACAAAAAATGTACGAGTATGTAAACAAAAAGAGAAAAAAGTGAAACTGAAAATACTAGTCTCAGTTGAGAAAAATTTCAAACTTAAATACCACATCAGTGAGTATACGGGACTCCTAAAATTGATCTCCGCAATAAAGTTAAACCACTATTGATAACGGACAAAGAACGATATTGTTAGGAGACTGTCCTGTGTTTTATGAACGACTGAGGTTAGAGCAATGGAGTCTGCACTTAATTGGACATAAAATAAGCCTATTTCAAAATAGTAGCTTCCAAGTCGGTGACTCAGGATATCATGATGTAATTACTTGTTAGAGGTCTGAGTTCTTAGGTTTAAAATTCGAATATCCATAATCGGGTAGCAATTTCATTAGCACATTATAATTCTACCAGAAAATAAAGTTATCCCTCACCATACATTTGTGTTGCTGGTGCATCGCTTGAAACATTTTCATTAGAAATAATATGCATTTCATAGGAAAACAATTACTGACTAGGCTCCAAGTGAAAAACAGGACTACTAGTGTTAAATATGAGAATAGACTTTGAGATTTCAAGGTGCCACTCTAACTATCTACTCTGACATTGTAAGAACCGCTGACAAGAAAAGCCATGCTTTAATTTAACGTATTTACAAGTACCCCTTTTTGGGCAATTAAAAAGAATTGCAAAAGAAAAACCTGGCATAATCCATCTAAAAGTCTGGTAAGAAAGTTCATCTGCTTGAGTTCAAGGAGGAAAACAAAGTTTTGTGCTAAAGATTGAAGCAGGGAAGCAAAGCCATCGTAAAATATAGTGCTTAGCACTTACTCGGGAAAACGTTATAAAACATAGCTCAGCAATCCACAGTCAGCATCTTGTCTACGCTTGAAAAGCTTTGATAGAAACCTTTAAAATGCTTGTAAGCAATGTCGATATCTTCCTTCCCACACATTTCTCTTATACTGCAATCCAAGTAAAAGCAGACTCGACTATAATTATAGGATTTCAATAAGGCGGCAAGAATGTGACTAGAATAACAGCTAATGTGCTCAGGATGATAACAAAACAATAATTATAGGCAACATACCAACAACTTGCACTTTATTCTAAAAGAGAAATTAATGCCTTAAATGTAAATACCGAATACCACAAATTGATTCCCCCCACTCTGTTTAAAAGTACTAACAAATCCTATGGTCTGACTTTCATCTTTGCTCATTTCATATGCAATATGTATTTGAACTGACTACCAGACTTGTTTTTGACATGGTGACAAAGGCTTTAATTGAATACATGCTTTATTTTATTGTCCCTCTAAAAGAAGTTTTCATGCAAAAATCATTTGATACCTGTGCATTGAAAGTTGAGCAATTCCACAGTCAACAGTTCGGATGCCAACTCCAGAAGCAAGTATTGGACCTATGGTCGATCCGCATCCCATGTCATTTCTAACAGCAAAGTCCTACAATTTGAGTAAACAAAATTTACGTAATGTAACGATCAACAAATCAGAAAAGAAGACACAACACTCTCCTCGTCGACACACTAATTTACATTTTCGATTATTCATGCGCTTTACTGTCTGTTTTCCTGTAGTGATTCAAAAGTTCCTTTCGCAAAGAGAAAGAGCTTCCTAAAGAGTACACTAACACAGTAGCATTAGTAAGTTATCTCAAATGGTCTGTGATTAACAATATTACTTATAGTATAAAATAATTGATGTAATGGAAACTGATATGCTAGTTCATAAATGGACGGTAATATATTGCTAAGCTGTCATGCACATCTAAACTATCCACCAAAATGCTAGTGAAAAGTGCAGGAGTTGATGCAGACATACAAACTTGTTCGTATTAGGAAGTTCTAGATCTAAAACAAATTAGAAGAGAGAAGTATATACTCCCCACCAAGCATAACTTGAGTCTTCTTATTTGTTGTTTTTATTTCTGTGCATCGTACACGTAGATGAATAAAATTACTTTAATTTGATTTAATTAAAAAGCAATTTTTTATTTTTTATTAAGTTCTAGTTTAAAATATATGTCCGATTCATGAATTTGTAATGGATGAACCTTTAAGCTAATATATATCGAGAGATTAATTTTAATCAACACTGAGCAAAGTACAAAGATTGTTAATGTTAAGACTAGCACCGATGGTGGCGGATATAATAAGACAGGTAAAAGATACTCTCGGATAATTTCATTGGATACTTGGTCTATTATTCTTGGCGATGGAGTTAGGTTGTAAAGTGAAAAGGTTTAAATACAGTAATTCAAATAACTAAAGATAACTTAAACCAAACAAATTATCCAAAGTAGTAACTCAAATAACTAAGGTAGTTCAAGAGAATTTTAACTAACATTGAGAGAAGCAATTCAGGAAAAATTACTCAATCGAGGAGAAGTTAATAGATTAAACTTAGTTTGATGCTCCTATATTTCATATTGTTGACGTGTCAATAAAATAATTTGCATTTCAGAGTTCAGACTTTATAAATAGGTGTTTCATGGGTATAAATTAATGCAACCAAAAAGAAGAATAACCTGAGTAGGAAGGTTGTAGATTTTTCCAACTTCTTTAAAAAGAAAAGATGTGATTCCACTAGTAGCATAGCGCTGGTTTGCATTGTGCTTAATTACCAATCCTTTCTGCAGCTCTGGTCGGTGGAGTTCTTCGTGCTTATCCATAAAATTCGGATGAACTCCATGGGCCATATCCGCGGACACTATTCAGCATAGAATCCAAAAGATACTTTAGTGATCCCCAATATAAAGCCAATAGATACATAGTGAATAATATTATAAATCACATAAAATACAAATGGTACAGCAGTAGTTGCTGTCCTAGAGTAGCAGACTCTTACAGAGATGAGTTCCCAGTCCATACTTAAAAGAAACAATACACACAATTGACATAACCAACTCTCTACTACACACACACACACACACACACACACACACACACACACACACACACACACACACACACACACACACACATATATATATATATATATATATATAACTGATTAACAGGAACTTTCAGTATGACATGAAGATGCCACATGCCCTCTTTTGATATACACTTTGCAGATGGGTGATATTCCTTGGGACAGGATCTAATAATGGATTATTCCTGGTTTATTTGGACCTTTAAATTTACTATTGCTTATTACTATTTTCCATTGAGTATATGATCTTTTTACCTAAATAGGAATATTATATTATTACTAGATTTAACATCTAACTAGAAGGAAAATTTTTAATGTTGCAGGACAAAATCATAAGCACATATTAATTAAATCCAGAGAGAAATCCATGCTTAACCTCTTTCCCTGTTTTTGTTTTCCAAAGCTAAGTTTGTACCCAAAAAATCAAATTAGCATTCTAATAGATCTAGCAACCAAAGAAGGTTCCACACCACACCATTCTTATTTTACATTTCAAATTATCAACTGTCCAGCCAAAGCCCATAATGTGTGAGCCTTAAGCCTTTCCAGAATCAATCGTAATTAGGTATTCTGGTCAATCTATAACACATGAGGAATAACCGAAAGTTTGCAAACAATCCATAACCACGATATTATAATCAAGCTGGTGTTATCAACCCTTGTGTATAATGTCACAAATTTACTTTGGAAAGAAAACAAGTGGATAATATACCAAGAAATGATTGACGAATAGTGCGTTCAAAAGAGCCTTCACCAACATAGTTATTTGCCAAGTCACCAACTATACGCCTCATGGCCTGAAACATGGTGGGTGCTCCAGCTCCTTGAATAGAACCTGAACCCACCTAAATAGAGGCAGTTAGACATATCATCCAAAAATCATTGGTGAAATGTCATTTTATACTTCAATAAGGTTGATGATATATCAAGAAATGTCATATAAGGAAACAATTCCATCTAATCTTGCATTTTAATAATATTTATTATTAAAAAAAGGGATCTTGCACGTAACTTATTCGATGCCTCGCCCCAAGTGGATGGAACGAATTAATAGAAGAATTAATTGCTTCTCAACATTGTCTCAGGGATTGAGACCCCAAAAGGGTTGAAATAACCTACTTTGTGTCTGGTGTGCAAGGTTAATTAATTTAGTCCTTGCTTTTGGATTGAAGAAAAGCAATTATGATCTTTCTGTTTGCTACTTTATTCTAATGTTCTACCAACATGGTAGTATATGGAGATGATATACTTGTAGTTGGGACTGAAACCCTAAACTACGCCCTACGGGTATTTTTTTTTTCTTCAATTATAAACAATTAATCTGTGCTTTTGGTGAATCCCATGTATTTTGATCCTAATTTGAACAATTTTCAACATAATAAGCACATAACCTATTGTTGGCAAGAAAAAAGGGACAAAATATGACATCTATAAGCATTAAGCATACAAATCAAGAAAAATAAATACCTCCTCATTGTCAAATAGAGCAACCATCCGAATTGCATGATCACTTGCTAAGTTATCAGGAGATTCACATGAATCAATAAGCGCCCTTAGTGCACAATAACTTGAAGCCAGATTATCTAATCTTCCAGAAAATATAAATTCATTGTTTCCACCTCCAAGGCAGCTAGGTTGAGTGTCACAAACATTCAGTTCAATGTTCACTATGTCATCAACATCACAGCTCAATTCATCTGATAGTACCTGAGAATTAATATAAGGGCTACTGTAAAGAATAGTAGTCAAAGGACAGGTAATTCAGTAATTTATAGTTAAAAAAAAATTAAGATCATAATGGATAAACTATATCAGAATTCCATTCGAAGAATAAAAGTATATCAGTTCTTAAAACACATAGAAATCAATCTAGTTTGAGTGAGGAACCGATTCCAAAATCCAAGCTAACTCAGGCATTGAAATAAAAAATCAGAGGCATCAAACCATTCCCATGTGAATTCATTTAGCATCATTAGAAGTTAGGCTGTTGTTATCATTTTCACACAGTGTTCCTTGTTCCCTCCTTTTTTCTTAATTACCAGCTACTCTAATTAGCCAATTCAATTCCTTCTCACATTCTTTTTATTTGAGAACTAATATATGAAAGCAATAAAACATCTTGTTTTACAGTACTTAGTCTCAACACAATCATTACTTTTTCTGACTTAAAATCTTCCTCCCCAATGTCTAATGAAACCAATTGATTGGTATATTGCTTTGTAATGCACTAAAGAATATGTGTACAATTTCCTGTCACTAATAAAGTTCTACTACAATAGAAGAATGGTAATTTTAAAGGTGAAATATGTTTCTTATAATACTTCCTCCGGTCCTTTGTAAGACACATTTTTAGAAGAAATTGTTGGTCCTTTTCAAAAGGCTTTTTATAGTTTCTATATAATTTTGGATTTATTTTCCTTGTTTAAGTATTATAAGTATTTTGTGTTTTATGTTAATGAATAGTAAGGAAATAATTTAAAAACTTATTAATAATGAAGGTCAATTTGGTACATTGGTAACATTTTAAAATAGAATATCATCTAAATTAATTACCATTATTGTCTGCATGATTTTATTAGAAGTGTCTCAAACCAGAAAGAATAGTGAACAACAATTGAATTGACTTCGCCACTAGTATTTCTTTTCAAGTCAAATTTTATTGACAAGGGTTTGAAATCAATATCTTTTTCATTGGATTTGCAGGGTTTCTGTCATGTGACCGTTGCAATACATAATATTTAAACGAAGTGCAGCTAGTTTGAATTGAACATGGCGTATGTTCAAACTTTTGACAATACTTCACATTCAACTTGAAATAACCAAAGACAATAGCTACCTGCATTAGCAGCGAATGATGATAAGATTTGGATGACAATGCACCATTCTTCTCCTTGGATTCCGAAGAAGTGTCCTCAGATTTTATTGAGAGTAAAGGAAGAAGATGAGTCTCTAGATTTGGTTTGAAACCATCTTGGTTCACTGTTCTAAACAATAAAACAAACAAGAGAGGGTGATAGGATCTGCTGCTAGCTGCATGTTTCTGTTTCAGAACAGTGGCAAATGACAAAAAGTACAGGAAAAAACAATACTGGGGCCAAATAGGAAAACCAGATAAATTCCCACCAAGTTACCAGTAACAGTGTTTTGATAGTTATTACACAATAGCCTACAATAATTGAACAACTTCAATTTTATAAAGCACAACAAAGTTGTTTCAGCTTGGACAAGAACACCAGCAACTGTATCAGTACAAAGATAACCATAATCTTCAGTTTTGCACAACCACACGAGACTTTATTACCCGATATATCAAGTATGACCTTAAATTTGATAAAATATAAATGCAAGTGACACAATCTAGAATCATGGTCATTTCACTAAAAGAAAAATCATTTTTTAACCCCCGATCTACTTCTGTTGTATTTTTAAATAAACCAAAATAGAAAAACCCATTCGTTATTACCCATTCCATTCTAAGATGTCCACCGAATTGGCAATCAATACTATGTGGTGAATGTATTGGATCCAAGACAGTTCCTAATGAAGACGATAAAAGACTACCGAACGGTTTTCCGACTACATAGTCACAGGAAAACAAACAACAGAAAAAACCAACTTAACAGAGAAAAATAATTAACCAACTAGCTTAATAGAAGGCATAAAAGTTACAGTAATATATACCGGTCCAGATGAATGGCGAGTGTAGGAATGCGCAAAATGGGTCTATCGACTTTGACAAGCTTATGCACAAAAGAATTTTGGCCATTTCTGAGAATGACCCTCCCAGCAACACTCAAATCCCTATCAAACCAAGTGTACCACAACCCAGCCCCATAAGTCTGCACATTCACCATGGAATAGTTACACTTGCAGGACGCCGTTTTGGGCTTCAGTTTCAGGCAGGGGCTGTCCGTGTGCGCCGCAATCACGTGAAAAGGATCGCCCACATTGTACCTTCACAAAACGACGCCGTCAAAGAGAACCGTAAAGAAGGACTACACAGCGCAGAGAAAGCGAAGAAAGAAGCGAACTCACTTTTCTCCGACGGCGAAAGCGACCAAACAGGACATGTTGCGCGTGAAGAAGTACCGTCCTCCGGGCTTGAGGTCCCAGTCTTGATTCTCGTTGAGCATGTGGAAACCGGCGGCGAGTAATTGTCGTTTAGCTTCCGCTGCACAGGAATTGAAGGTTAATCGAATCTTGGTTTAGGATAGGGATATTGATTGTTGAGTGTTGTAAGAAGAAGACCTGTGGCGTGGAATTGAGTCCAGGAATGGTTCAGGTAATGGAGGAGGTCCGGGACGATGGAAGTGGAAGCGTGAGGCTTGGAATTGGAATTGATGGAGCAGAAGGCGCGACGCCGTGTACATTTCCCGGAGAACGGTGGATTTGGGAAGAGGAGAAAGGCCGATGAGGGTTTCAGTTTGAGCTTGAGCGATGGAGAACGAGAGTGAAGCAGAATCTGCGGTCCTGTTATCGACGCCATTTTTCTCCTTGCAAATTCACCACATCAGATTTGATACCTTTGATTTTGAAGCTCTCTGTTGTATGAATATCTCACTCTTTCACCCACTTCTCAATACATTTTTTATATTGTGAATTACATTTTTTGTAAATAACAACACTTTTATATTTAAATTAAAAGTTAATAATTTTAATAAATATTACTAATTAATTGAACGTTTTAATCCGAGTCTTGTATTTCACATATAAAACTCTAAATAAAAATTTCGTTTGCGAGTTAGTGTAGTTATTAATAATTACACGAGTATATTAGAAATATTACAAGCTACAGCAGTAACCAAGTTATTTAATAACCTCAGACAAAATAAACTTTCAGAGATTGTTTTGCCAATACAAGAAAAGACAAGAGATGGTGGGAAAAGGCTACAACCTATAGCTGATCAAAGTAACAAAGACCTAATTAAATAGATAATCTAATCCAGCTTGATTTACTGGATTAATTATATTTGACATATTATTATTATTATTGCAATAATTTAGGTGTAGAAACTATAACTGGAGGCATCGGCAGCGATATTCCTCAAGCCACCAATAGTTGATGCCAACATAATGCACACTCCTATGTATATTGCAGCCTGAAAGACACATAAACTGAGGGTCAATGCATGAGGGAAGCATCTCTGACATCATCTGAATTTAGTATTCTATTTTAGAATGTTTCCTTCAAAATTGTTAATCATTACCCAATTGATGAACCAGTTGATGCTGAATCTTCTTGGTTTCTTGATTATCAGCCACATTATACTGGGAAGCTGAAACAGATAACGTGCCAGATTATTGTTTTTCTATTTTTAACATGAGGAAATTGAGAGAGCAAGAGAGCCTTACAAAATACGAAGTGGGAGCAAAACCAAATCCACCAAAGAACCCAAGAAGATCGCCAAAGAAAGGAAAAGTGACCCCAATGAATAACGTAAAAGCTGAAACATTTTTAAATTTCTTGTCACATTAAGACTTTTCATGGTAACAACTAGTCTTCTACCCCTTGCTCTGCACTACTCAACAAATAAACAATTTTCTTTTTTGCAGTTTCAGCATGGATAAGTTTTCAGTTTTGACATCTCACCAACATAAGCAGATCGAGAAACAAGTCTGAGTGCTAATCCTGAAGGGAAGTTGAATCTTCTGGTCATCAATCTCTCAATCAAGTCAAAAACAGGCATAGCATAAACCTACATTGATGATATTCTCCACAACAATTATTTAAGCAACATAACTAACTTGGGGTAGAAGAAGCTCTTGGTTTTTGCATTCTGACCTGGTAGCTACCGACAACATGGACAAAGACCATCAAGTTAGCAGAGGCAATAAGCCATGCAGGTCTTTCTAGTGCCATAAGCACATTATCCTCAACAACTTGCCCAAATGCCCAGTATCCTATTAGTGCAACTGGGAAATAGCATATTGCATTAATAAAATAGGCACCGAGAGCACCGTGCCACATTGGTATCTTTGATGGTTTCTCAGGGGTCGATGGAATTGTAGCCTGAATTTCAAGGGCCACTGCGTGGCCAGCAAATGCAAATGAGATTTGACCTAGCGCATTGAAGATCCGGAACATGAAGTCAGTGTTGCTGGTTCTCTTGTAAGCATAGCTAACATTCTCAATCCGACCTCTGGTCAAGCAAGCCAACCAGGCTATAGTTGAATAGCTTCAACCAGAAACCTCATCAAAGTAAGTTATAGTGTTATTGAAATAATAATAATAATAATAATGACAAAACGTAGATGCAGTTTCTTCTTGAGTGTTTTGGTGTTGCTTTTTTTCAATAAGAGTTTACTTTGGTGATCCATGTAATGAAAGTTTTCATTCAATTTCAACATAGATTATTGAGGTAAAACTCCACTTCTAATTGGAGAACCAGATAAAGAGAACCAGATAAAAACACCGAGGTAAACTAATAGCAATCACTACTTTACTTATAATCTGTTACATGCTTTACTTTTACTTTCATCGCATCACGTGTTAATATGTCTTGGAAACTGCAATATATCAAACGAAAAGAACATTTCAAAGTAGTATAGTTTGGTACTGTAAGAAGAGTATCACCTCCTTCTAAATTTTACTTGTAATATAAAAACAAGGATCAAGAGTTTGGAAAAGTATGATATTGTCTATCAAAAGCTCAACTACCTTGAGTTTAAAGGCGACATACCTCTGCTTCTGTTTTGTTTCACTATAGAAGCAAACACGTTGCATCTTTCATTTAATTATCTTTTCAATCAACTTGTTAGTTTCAGAGATAGATTATTAGTCTTATCTCATGTTTTTGTTTATTTTTGGAAGAATACAAATTATATCTCTTCCTTGGGGCCTTGTAAGGAAGCTAGCTAGCACTCAGGAATGATGAATTATCAAGTTCAAAGGATAGTATTTAATGAAATGATAGATATATGGGATGATGAAGCACCTTAATGACATGACTGCTGCAGCTAAAGAAACACCAGCAACAGAATTGAAATTGGGAAGCTGAGAGAGAAAGAAATGGATGGCACCAAAGATGAGAATCCAGTAAGACTGTTTGAGTTGTGTGCAATCGATGCATGCTATCTCCATGAACTTCTTTAGGCACTTCCCCCCAGTAACCATGTAGACAATATCACACCCAACCTGGACTATTAGCTGCTGGGGGAGCACAATCCACGGCCCAAGTTTTGGTCCAAAAGCATGTCTACCAAGATCAATGTAGCGATCAAAACGAGTTCCAGGAACACACTCATGCAACTGGATCATTTGCCACATTGTGTTTAAGGTCAGGCACCATGATAACAACAACATCAAGATCCCTGGGCCCCTGCACACAAGAGAAGAGATAATAAACATTCAGCAACAACTCATGTTTAACAACTTACGTTTTTAGGCCTTGTTTGAATAAACCTCTCTAAAAGTGTTTTGAACAGAAGTATGAAATGAACTATTTTCTAAACTTAGTTTATAAAGAAGTTCAATCTACTTTATCTTTTTTATTTTCTTCCCTTGATAAGTGTTCAAGAGAAACTGGTTCAAACATGTGATATTGTGTTTCAGTTTACCATCCAAGATATGCCATGGCATTGGGCAGGCTGAGAACACCAGCACCGATCATGGCTGTCACAGTGTGGAAAGTTGAGTACCACCATTTGGCCCGGCGAGAGGGTCCATTGTCCATCCATTTTTGCTCTGATTGAACTTCCTGCAATAGCAGAAGATACACAAAATAATAAGAGGACTAATGCAATATACACACTGTAACGTATTAGAAGGTAGAGAAGAAGCTACCATTTTAGCTAAATCACAAAGAATGGAGAAAGAGACACCCTTAGGATTTTGAAGTTAAAGTGATGTGTGGCTATATATATATATATATGGCAGTTGAATGGTAACAAATACAGGTTCAGATAATGATAAAAACGAGTTCGATTTCTCTACTAAATTCTTTTATGTTGTTCTCTCTTCAGTACTAAAAATACATTACTTTGATATTTTAAAACTTCAAAAGTAGTGGACATCAATATATTTTTAAGATTCATTAGAAAAACATCACATAAAAATAAATAAAGAATCCAAATTCGGTAAAATCATAACAAATACGTATTTTGGCTGGTTGCAGCACTTTGAGTTGAGATTAAAACAAGAGAAGGTGGAAGAATTCAAGGGACATGTATGATAGGCATAACAAGTCGTACTAGATAGTGGCTAGATGAGGTAAACCCACTACACACCAACACCAAAGGAAGACTGTGAGGAATTATTTTATAATGAAAATGTGATTCTGGTTAATTATATTTAATCTGACTCTTCCTGAAATTCTGGCCAGTTACAATGTAGGAACTTTAGGGTATATTATAGAGTAATGTTTTTGTTTGTGGTCTTGTCAGTGAAAAGATAACTCGGAATCAAATTTATGATGGAACATCACTTCATTTGATCATTTTATGGTGGTGTTAAGGGCACCATGGAAGGTTCCCACTTTTTAAAGCACGTTAGTTTCGAGCATTAACAAGAATCAGAATTCAGAACATCACATACTTTAATATAACGTGAAATGTTTAAAATCAATGCTGAAGCTAATCGCAATTTTGAAAGCTTTGTTTGATATATCGGGAATAATGAGAACGTTTTGACGGCGAGGGAAAGGCATGTAACCTTTAATCATTATGCTTGGTAACATGGCCTTTCTTTTTTATGTTTGTTTTGTCCTTCTATGTCACCCACTAAATTCTTTCTTATTCCTTCAATTTTATAGCACAAAGGTTAGGGTGATTGTTTGGACAGATGAAAAAAACAACTGAAAAAGCTGAAAAAAAGGAAATTAATCAAAATCAAAGTAAAAAAATAAGATGGTTTAAATTAGATGAAAAATGGTGAAAAGCTTATAAATATATATGATTAATTTGAAAAAAAAAATGGTATTTAGACTTTTTATAATGATCATAATGCTTACGTATGATATATTTGGTTAATTTAAATAAAAGATTTATTTTTTCTAAATTGATGCCTTAAGTTTGTTTTTCGTTCAGGATATATAATTGATCATATATTTCATATATGAGATTCACATATCACCAATATAATCTATAAAAAAATTGATTATTTGAAAGTATTATCAATTATGACTGAATACGAATATTTAGCCACAATTTCGATTGGATAAAGAAAAGTGAAATAAAGGAGTTGCTCCATGTAAGATATGATCACACTTTAAAGTTAGATTAAGTATAAAAGGTAGATATTTCAATAGGAGGGACAATAGTCTTTTAGTTTGGCATTTAAGACAATCTTCTGGACAATCCTGAATTTAATATGTTTATGTATTTTTGAAACCAATAATTGTTATTATATGAATAACTAGCAAAAATACATGCAATTATAAGTTGTTATTATATTAAAAAAAAAAAAACAAGATGTATGCTACAACATCAACAAATGTTTTTATTTTGACTCCGTTGGATATGTTTAAATTATGAAGCTATATTGTGGAAATATAAAATTTTTCAAAATTATTGTGTAAATTATGATATAAAAATTATTTTTAAAATATTTATATTTTAAATAAACAACTATTCTCAAAATTTCCTTAAATTATATATATATATATATATATATATATATATATATATATATATATATATATTACCTGACCTGTAAAAAATAATTCACCTCATTATGTATCTATGAAAAAATACCCGTAATTTCTTTATATCTCTTTTATATTTTATTTTATTTTCTTGTTTTAAATAAAATTACTAAAAATTAATTATTTTAAATATAAAATAAAATATTTTTTTAAAATACAATTCAAATTACTTACTAAAATGTTAATGTAATGTAAATTTGAATGAAGTGTACCAAAATATACATTTAAAAAAAATTAATTTTTTTAAAAATAACTTCAATTTTATAGTCCTAAATAAAAAATAAAAATATATGAAATTAAATTTTAAACTATTCTTTAATAATATTTTTTCATTAATAGCTTTATTTTTATAATTTCATTTAGAAAATACTAAAATAAAAAACACTAATAATTATTTTTTAAAAAGTAAAAATAAAATAATTATGAGAGAGTAGCGAGTATCATCCACATATCAATATCATAATATTCATACTAGTTCTGTTAACGACCAAATTAAATACTCGTATATATTGGCCAGGTATATCCACTAAATATATTTATTTAATTTTTATCACGGATTTTATCAATAACACATGTATAATAAGTACTCATTGGTGTCACAAAAAAATTTGCTTGGGAGGTTAGGTTGCTTTATATAATTGAAATAAACCACCTCAAATAAGAAAAATATGTAACTCAATTTTAATTTTTCGTTAGTTTAGGATGGACTATTTTCTTTGAAGATTCCAATTATCATTTTCAGTTGTAAATATGGTTAAAAATAGAATAAAAAATATATCTTTAGGTAATGCTTAACTATGTATATTTAGAAAATTGTTTAAGTTTGTTATATATTTTATTGTAGAAAAAAAATTACGATTCAAAATAACATCTAAAAATATAAGCAATACAATGTATTGAATTGTTATGATTTAGTTTTCTGGATTTGATCCTGATCTAATGCAACTCGAAGCCTACGGAAAGCAAAGATGCTATCTGAAATGAATTTAACTATTCTCACTAAAAGATAATGTAATTAACTATTTGAGCAGCCCACGATGAAGTTAAACCATGACATAATTATTTACTCCTCAACTACAAATACTCTAATTAATTAAGATGTTGTTAAAAGTGGATAACGTACCAATTTTATTTTTTAATTTTGATAATATTAATATATTGTGTATTTAAAATATACTGATTTTAATATTTTAAAATATATTAAAAAGATTTAATATATCAAAATCAATATAGTTTAAGAATAGACAATATTAAAATTTCAGTAGAAAATTTCAACTATATAAAAAATAATTTATAATTTATAAGACGTGTTTTTCCATAAAGTCGAGAAAACACTTTCTTTATAAAATTAAATTAATTTATACTTTAGAAAATTTCTCTTGTAGGTTTTATAATTTTTGTACAAACTAATCGTTTTAATATATGGAAAACGTTTTTTTCTTCGATTGTTTCTCTTTTAAAATCCGTTCTGATAAATTCTTGCATGATTTCACTAAGTCATTAAGTCATTCTAACATAATGGTGTGGTCATTATTATTTAATTTATTTGTTGGGGTTAATAATTATATTGAAGCTGTAATAAAGTATGGAATTATTGTCTCGGTTGAAATAGAATATGACATTGAAAATACCCACTAAATTGGCATCTCAATGGCTAGTACAAAGCATAATCATTAGTGTTGGCTTTGCTGGGGATGTTTACTTTAAGGACTTATCACCAAAAGAAGTGATTCTGCAGGAACTCAAATTAGTGAGAGGTAGGTTTGGTAATGATGCTTCAATTAATAATTGTTTGATTAACATTTGGGTTAATCTGCCACACTATTTCAATTTTTTAGAGACTAAAATGGCCTTTGCCTCACGTCATGGGCTTTTTGATGGAAGAATGATTTAAGAAATAGAGAGAAGAGATCAGAGAAGAGATATTAAGGATTAGTTAGATGATAAGGTTGATCTTGTTTCTTTTAAAGGATTTGGAGATATTTTGGAGGGAAATTTGTGAATTTTTTTTTACTGAATTGATTGATGTAACATATTAAAAAAATTTATAAAATAGTTAGATTATCAAATTGTTGTTATTATTAAAAGTAATATAAAATTATGTATGAATGATTTATATTTATTTTTATAAATTTTATTGAAGGATTGAAATTATAAAAAAATAAATAATACAATATATTTGGTATGAAAATAAATTTAATATGTAAGGTGAGAAATAATTTATTTGCATTGAGATTTTTTTTATTTTTAATAGTAATTTTAGAAGTAATACATTTTTATTATAACCATAATAAATTTTTATGTGTTATTAATGTTTATTATGTTGTTTTCATAATAAGGAGAAATGAACTAATCACGTGCAAGAAATTTGAAATATGAGGGGATAATTTCGTAAATTGGAGTATGTCATCCTCTAATCTCATCATGCACATGAGGGTTGTATTTGGAATGAATCTCTTTATCATCGCTAGACATCACTTTCTATCATTCCCAAAAAATAAGGTGCTAATCCTCTCTTCCTATTCCACATAAACAGGAAATCCTTCCAAAATAACACAGTGTAAATTCTCGTTTATATAATTTTTAAAAAATAATATTATTTAAAGTTATGAAATTATGAAATTATAAAAATATAAAATTACGAAATATGAAATTACAAAATTATGAAATTTTAGGTTTATAACATTATAAGATTATAAGATTTTAAAATCATAAATTATAAAATCATATATAATAAAATTTTGAAAATAATAAAATAATAAAATTACATGTGACGACAACTTAGTAAGGTGAATAAGGATGAGAAAAATATTTGTACATGTGGGTATCTGCTGATAAAATTTGCGACAAATAATTAATATCCGCGGGTATTTGTTACCTGCAAGTAGTGGATATTTTAATATCCAATTACAAACGGATTGGGTACATGTATCATACTATCCATATGTGTGGGTATATGTTACCCACACAAAATTAAAATTAAAATTAATTTATATTTTATTAAGTTAAATTTATTTAAAATTTAATTTATATTATACTAGATTAAATTTAATTAAAATTAAAATTATATTTTACTTTTTTTTAATTAAATTTTATTTTAAAAATTTATAAAATATTATTTTCTTTAAATATTTGAGGGTATCAACGAAAAGCTACAGGTTTCAAAAATTGGTGAATATTTTTTAAATGGGTATTCGCACAGATAACAGGTAACAGGTTACAGGGTGGGTAATGGATAGATTTGTTTTGTTGTGGGTCGGGTTGCGGGTAAGCACTATCTGCACCCGTCCTGACCTGACTTATTGCCATTCCTAAGGGTGACAATACAAAATAATAACTATGTCAGAGCTATATGACTAAGTTAATAGAAAAAAGTTAACAACAATGATTCAATTGAAAAATTTAAATTTATTGAGTACATACTAGATCATAAAAGTTTATTAGGGACTCAATTGAAAATCTCAAATTTATAAGAGACTTAAAACATAATTAAACATATTTTTTAGATAGAGATAATGTTATTTCTTCCATGAAATCAACATTAATATCGTTAGGTGGTGATAACGTGTGAGTCCAAAGCATTTTTGCTCCAACCCCTTTGTCTTAGGGATACAATCCCAATGAGATTGTTTCCTTCATATTCATGATCGTCTCCTTCATAGAATTTTCATTTTTGTCTGCATTTCGTTGAAAATTGACACATGAACTCAATTATAGCTTTTGAGTTCACAACGTTGAGAAAAAAACAATCATATTGTCTCTATATGACAAAATTGGGACTCAATTTAGTCAGAAGAAAAATTTAGAAACCAATTTATTAATTAATTTCGTTATTATAATGACAATGTTATCACTTTACAAACAGTTTGAATGTCAATTCAATGGAAGAAACTACGTTTATCCTATTTAACAAATTTTGGACTCAATTGAGTAAAGAAAATATATAGACCAAAACGAATGAAAAACCTGAATATAAAAACCAAATTAATAATTAAGTCTATCATCTTATTATAAAAATAAATTATTCATAAATTATTCATTTTTTAAATCCTACCATGTAATTTAATTTGTTTTTGAAAAAATAGGCAAACTTTAAATAGTTTACCTAAAAACTAATCTTAATACTAAAGTTGTTAGGCTGAATGTTTGAGTCATAACTTCTAATTGATTTCATCAATATTTAAGAGAATGTGTAACTCTTCATCTAATATGTCTTAACTCTTGTCTCATTTCAGTTGAAATGTATTGGTAAGTAACATAAGTGACGTTGCAGGAATACTTAACTACCGGATAAATCACCAACGATTCAATTTAGGTACTAATTACACCCCTCCTTGGGCTTAAAAGCACACAAACAAAGAAAAATGGGCCGATAATGCTATTGGGTCATCTAAAAGCTAGACCAATTGCTTTTACCACTCTTATCTTTTTTTTTTTTCTTGAAATTTTTTAAATGTCCAAAAGTTCAATTTTTTCATAAATCCGAAAATATTGTAAAAATTTTAAAAATTTATTTTTAAATGTACAATTCAAAATTTAAAAATATATTTCAAGTCATATAATTTTAAAAAATATTTTGAATTATATAATTTAAAATATATTTTCAAATCTAAGAACATATTTTTAGGTGTAGTCTAGAACTATATTTCAATTATATAATTTTAAATTACCCATTCTAAAAATGTATTTTGAATTCTATAGTATTGTGTAATATAAACAATTATAATATATTTTTACATCTAAAAACACATTTTTAAATAATGTAATATTGAATATATTTAAGGATTGCACGATAAAAAAAATGTTTCCAAACTTCATAGTTAAAATTCTAAACCATGAACACTTTAGATTTTCGACTCCTCTACAGAGGTACATAAAGAAAATCACGGGGTGTAAAAATAAATACTTGAAAATTTCATATACTTACTGGACCAAGGAAGCTCTATCACCAATAATCAAACAGCTTTTACTTCTTCCTATACTGATACATTGGAAGAATCATCTGAGTCTTCCAATATCAATAGGTTGATTGTTTCGCTCCTGTATTTTTCAAAAGGAAAAAAGATCTCTGAGAGTTCTTTCCTAGATCCGAAAGAGAGTACTCGGGTTCTCCCAATAACTAAAAAGTATATCATACCTGAATTTAACTGAGATTCGCGGTGGTGGAGGAACTGGATAGGAAAAAAGAGCGATTCTAGTTCAATCCCAACAATTTCTTTGCGCACCTCTGCCAAATTCTATAAAATTAGTATTTTACCGTTCATAGAAGTGATTTTCAGATTATATGTTCTGAAAATTTTTTGGAACAAAATTTCAAAAATGCATGAAATATATTCTGGAAAAAAAAAAATTCAAGGAACAAACTTTTTGAAACACAAAATGGTTTTTGGACTTTTTTTTAGAACATCTCACATCAAATACATTCCGGAACATGCAAAATATGTTTCGGAAATAGTTTTTCAGAATAATTTTTTTGTCTCGATTTCTCTCTTGTTTTTTTTTTCACTTGTAAGGTTCTTTCTCTGTAGGAGCAATAGTCATGGAAGCGGCAACTAAACAGTGACAGTGACAGTGACGAAAACAATAATATGATGGGGTGGGTGAAAGGTAGCTTAATATTTTTCTATTAGTATTATCAGAGTGCATTTAATCATTTTGGAGGTGCAGGAAGCAATAGCCCTACCCTACAACCTCACTCGTCTCAGAAAAGAATCTCTGCACCCTCAATCGTCTAATTTAAGTATTTATTATTATCACTATTTATATAATTTTCATTCTTGCAAGATATAAATATTTATTACAATAATTTAGAAATTAATTTGTTTGAATCAACGTTTTTTCATCTAATGACAAATGCCAACCAGTGTTCTAAGACATTTACTATATATAGTCTTGATTACTTTAGATCATGTTTAATAATTAAAACAAAATAAATTTAATATATTGCAACAACTTTAATATAAAAAGAACAGTAATGATAAATTACCTTTTTATATTTTACAAGTTGAACTCTTTGAAGTCATGAGTGAATTTTCCTTTTTCTTTTTGATTTTAAATATTTGACACACGGTTGATGATTGTGTGTGTGAAAATCTATAGGATCTTGTATAAAGGTGGTAGCTCTGAACCACTTCATAATTTGGTTGGTGTGAGCATGCAGAGATCTGAACATTTAACATTTCCTGCATTTGGAGTTGGTGTTAAAAGGGACTGAACTCAATCTTGCCTTTGAAATTAATCAAACAAAATCTTTTACTTTATTTCCTTTGTCAACACTTTTACGTTGCTCTTAATACTCTGCAATTTACCCTATTTACCTCCCAAATCTGCGTCAACCATGACACTGAAATTTCAACTTATTTTACACCAATGAACAATATTAATCATGTGATCACAACACTATCAGATTTACGATATAGAAGATAATATCTGGTCAACTTAATCTCATGCACAGCACCATAATTTTATTTTATTTTATGGGACAAAACATTATTAACGAGGAGTACGTGGGGTTTAATCAACCTTTACCAACTAATTATTAGTTCTACAAAACAGAAATGACCCCATCCTCTTCTATTCACCTTTTTCTGTCTGAGTTTGACAAACTACACCTTTTCTTAAAATCACTTGCTTCTATACAACCATTCTGTTCCTCCTTTACTTTTCTACTTCTTTTTACACTACAAACTGTGTCTTCGTTTTATATAACAATTTGAAAAAAAACTCGACAAATTAATTTAAAGTAGAGACAGATTAAGCATGGTGGTCCATTAGCGGCTCAATAAAGAATAAATTTAATACTTAATTCAATCCCACAAAACCAACAAATATGATGAGGTTTGCATCTCACTTATGTAGTATAAAATTATTATCTCTAGTCAATGTGAAACTTCTAACACTCTATGAATTAATATTGAATGCAAATGGAATTTACCTCTCAATGAATCTCATGGTGAACCAAAAAGATGCTAAAATGTGAATAATTAAGAAACGCAAGTTTAATAAATTAAAGTTTGTGATTGTTGTGAAACTGACGCTAGGTATTTGAACTTAAGAAACCTAACAAAGCTTTTGTTTGCATTTGTTTATTTTACGATAAGGTTGGAGGAATATTCGTTGTGATAATTACGAAGGGAAAGCTTAATTAATATTTAGAAAGAATCCATGAAAGAGTATATGTTGTTTTTGGTATTTTGGAAATAGCATTAGGGTCACTTGACCTTAGATCCACTCAAGGGACAGATTTAGCTTGTCTCTTCTACAACTCTATACTCTTTCCTAAAACAGAAAATCTCCTATGCTCCAACTCATATACAATCAACAATATTCATAAAATTATAATAACATCTTCTTATCAAACACAAATTTATATTTTTTTAGTCAAACTACACGTGGTTCAACCATTCACGTCTTCACCCTATTTAAATCATTCAGATCTCCCATATAATCTCAACCTATGGCTGTCACTTTTCTCAATTTCTGAAAGATTTTTTCTGCGGTTTTTTTTTTTATGAAATGAGTTTTATGTAGATTTTATAAAGTCTCGGGGAATATTAACGAAAAAATATATAAAACAAAAATTGGTATATTAGGTTGGGAAGAAAAGAATATGGTTTGATTTGTGAGGCTGACCTAAAAGGAGATAATATAAATTATATGGAGAATATACTATGACATTGAATAATGAATGGATATTGATAATAATTTAAAATAATATTCCTCTCTTTGTCCTCGAATATTCGTGATGGGGACCATTAATAGGTGACTTTGACGACAATCCTCATGTATACATGTTTCTTTTCTCCCTTCAACTCCTAAATGAAATCATGTTTGCGTTTAAGCAATAAACTATGCAAAGAAGGCTCCAATTGCAGCTTTTGTTGCCGATTTATTTTTTGTTTGTTTATGAGACTAGCTGCGTAATTAATAAATAATTTAATTGACTCGTGTTGCTGTATCAATATTTAATTCTCACACTTTCCATTTTTATAAAAAAAAAAACGCAGATCACCGCCATGCAAATAATAACAACATTAAGTTACTTAATACAGAGAGTATAGATTAGTTTAAAGTCTTCTAATTCTAGAGTTCAGTTTTTCATTGTGCGTTTTCTTTATCATTTGCAAAATTTAGCCATTCTCTAGATTCTTGAAACAATAAATCCCGTATGTACATAAACTTGTATTTGCTATTGGTATCTACATGTAATACGTAGGTCTAATGTATTGTTATACGCAGAGTTTTGGAATTGAATAAATAATAGAATAGTATAAGAGATGAAGTTATTTGTTAATCCTATCGCACTATGTTAATTGAATAATATTATGTATGTGTAAATATAATTATGATCAGTTTGACATGTAATAAATATAAATCAAATGTAAGGTTGTGGATAATAATTTTAAACAAAACTATTTTTAAGTTTAATAAATAATTTTTTTTAAGACAGTCACGTTTGAACTACAATATCACACATTAAATATGCACATTTCTTACAATGGGATTTCATGACTAAGCATATAAGGAAATAACGTGACACTAAAATTAGTAGTACTTTAAATAATGCCCACATGGTCTTCCTACATTTAACATTTGGAGCTGCAAAAGTTAAATCCAGCAATTATGGGACCCATTGAAGTTAAAAAGGTCATGAAAAATCTTCTACATTGTCATTTGATTACATTGTAAAATTACCTCTTCCTACTTGCATTCATTTTTGTATAAATATAAGTTTTTAAAGTTCAAAACACCAATAACTGCAATATAAAATTTGACCTTCGTATTTGACATAACCCCAAGAGGAATTGGCTGATTGAAAAAAAAAAAAAAGAAACGATAAGTTAATTGTTTTTATCTATATGCATAATTCAACCTTTTAAGCATAGTACAATAATTATTTTTTGTTGACTGAGTATAAGAAAATGTATCAAAAAGATGATACTGAAAGAGATTAGTATTCACTTGTTCAAAAGATATTATCCGTGACACATAAGAAAATACATGATAATATAAATTGGGTAACAAAGTTATCTAAGTTTGACTTATAAAAAATTCGTTAGATTATGGTTTTGGTTAATCTCTCTTTGTAATATATTTGAAATTAACTTTAATTAATCGATTTACAGAATAGAAAAAGAGACGGATAACTTTTATCCATGTGATGAAAAGGAATATTATCGAGAATCCACACCTAACTCGCAATATAATTAGAAAGATGGGGTGATTGAAAGCTTTGACTTTTTGTTTGTGTTTGTGCATGTACATTTCTTGTGCTTTTAAGGTCATTTTGAAAAAAGTAATGTGTGTCGGGTGATTACAGAGGCAATGCAAAGGGTGCTAGGATAGAAAAGTGGGAAAAAAGAGAGGAGGGTAAATGAATATTATTTACTATTCAGGGGCAAGTAATCTTGTGAAAGATTCTAGTGATCTTCAATGGAGTTCCACTTTCAAATACAAGTAGTTTACCAGCTACTTAATTAAAAAAAGTATTTTTTATTATACCTAATAATGTACTACAACTTTTTGTTTGTTCATATTATACTTGAGTTATTCTTAATCTAATAACAAAATTTAGTGGTTTATCATCAATTAACTAAAAAGTGGTAGACTCAATTAATTTTAGTGATAACGTGATGTTTAGTAGGTGTTGGGAATATTCCAAGTATGAGTTAAAAAGTCTCATATCTAATACAATAGACAAAGTTAAACATTATATAAAATCAAAAATCTATAATACCATTATTTTAATGTTTTGGAGATAAAAATGATGTCAAATGTCCGACGTGTAATTTCGGTATTAGAATTATGTAAAGCAAAATTATGAATTGCCTTAAAAGTATAATTTACTATATGAATGGTTTTGTATTACATATTATATGCAAAGTAACTATATCAGACTTCATGCATAGCTTCCATTCTAGGAAATGGCGCTCTGCTACCACGTTCAGTGGATTTTTTTTTTTTAATTTTATCTTTTGGTGCTAACCGTTTAGTGGGTGATTGTCTCATTTTCTTTGTTTCTGTTAGGCTTGTGGCCCCTGCAAATAACTCTTCCAAAGGTCAAGAGAATTAACTTTATTTGATAAATAATAAATTTAAAGAAAAAAAAAAGACAAGTCGGTGAAAAAAAAAAAGAGAAATCAAGTTAACCCGTCCTTAATTATGAAAGCTTGTCTTTAACCATATTTTGCCAAGTAAAGACAAAAATAGTAGTTCAATGAGAATCGAATTTAGAAGATTCGAGAGCAGAATCCTGCATTCCAAATGGCTTGAATATGTGTGCAAATTTTCAGTTCCTTTACTTATTTGGCAATCTCTTGCAAGGTTACTTTGGCTCACTCCAAAACAAGAAACAAGGGCCAAAATAATTAATGGGGACTATCCGGCAGAACTTAACCGTTGCTGTAATCTTTAATATTCCTCACTAGTATTTGGTCATAACCCAATTAATATCATAAAAGAGCGTTTTTTAATTAAGGAAGGTCTTTAGCAATATAGTAATTCACAGATGCTGAATTTGGCACTTTCACAACTGACACATGTCTGCATCTCTTTTTGTCCTGTGTAGGTAATGTTCATTGCATATTCCATTGGATATTCTTAGATCCACCTTAGGAATAATCATGCTACAACTATAATCCATTAATTCTAACCACAACCAAACAACTAAAGCAATGTAGATGCCCAGGTGGACCACTAAAATCACGCATCACCAACACAAGTACATAGGTGTGATTAAGAATTTGCTCAATGTGGAAGGAGTATGACTAAGTCAGACTAGTAACTTTTAACCAGTCACAATCTCAACAAGTACCAATTGAAACATTGATCATGCTTCCAAATTTCAAATTTGAAATTTCAGTTCACCTTCTGTGCAAGGAGATAACATGGTGGCCAGCTATGAGGGTGGGGTGGACTTATTTAACATCAAAACTGTCACTCTGTGTATTTTACCTCTGATTTTAAATACCATATAACAGGAGTAAATATCATTTTAGTACAAAAAAACGTCAGAAGGAAATATCAAAGGACTTTCTACAGTAACAAAACTTGTGCAACATTTTAAAACTTAATAACCAGGGGAAGCAGAGGTGTGTGTAGAGGAGGATGAGGTAGGGGAATTTGAATGAACAGCTCCTTCACTGTGATGAGCCCTTTCATCTGAATTTGAATGCTCAGAATGCTTAAATTTCTTAAACTGTGGCTTCTTAATTGAATCAGCTGATGGTTGTGAAACAGGCGTAGGGTGTGTGGCCACTGGTGCATAAACCCCAGCAGGTGCTGGAACTGTGTTCACTTCTCTTGATGCTGTTGAGGTAGCTACAGCTGCATATTCTGGTGACTGAACAAAAATGTTCCCAACAAGGACAAAAGGCGCTGCTTGTTGACTGGAACTGTTGTGAACCAAGGGACTTGGCCTTCTCGTGTGCAAACGGTATTTCTGTCGAAAACACAGAAAAATTTAGACTTTGATTCAGAATATGGAAGAACAAACAGTTTGGAATCCCTTGAAACTGGAGCTGAGGGATAAGGAAACAAGAACAAACAGTTAATGATTCCACACCAGGGAGACTAGACTAGACTAGACAATGGAAATTACAGTAACAAAGACCACGATTGTGATTCTACCAGAGTAAGTTAACTTTGATAACCAATCTTTGGGAATTGGGATATACAAACAGCATATATATACCTAACATACCTGTAAATGGCTTTTGACTTCATCATTTGTGAGGCCATCAACATTCATTAGCTCTCTGATTTGTTTTGGTGTGGCAGCTGCAGAAACCACGAAAATATGCAATTAGAGTAACATCCCAAACACAAGACATAACAATCAAAACTGATTAAGATACTCACAATCTGCACCCCCAAGCTGCTGAAGGGCATGCAAGAAGCGCTTGTGCAAGTCCTGAGACCAGCACCTGCGCTGCTTTCTCTGTCCCTCACTCTGATTTTTTTCTGGGGTGAGTTCTCCGGCGCTAGAACTCGCAGCAGCTACCAGGGTTAAAGAGGGTGCTTTACACGACGATTCAGTTGCCTTTGCAGCTTTTTCTTCCTTGTGGAATGGCTGGAAAGCACCTCCACCACATCCACTTCTCTTCAATTCTATCCCAGGAACTTTCCTAGTCGCATCCTGAACAATTTGCCAAGGAAATTGCATACACACAAACAGCAAAATAGTCAATAAATCAACATAGTCTACACAAAGCACAAAACTTACTCAAACAATGGCAAATTCACAATTAAGCTTTGGTCTTTTTACCTCCTCAGCTGGGGGATCTGGATTCCACAGCTGAACAGATCTGAGCCAGTCGGATTTCCTCTTATCACTGTTCTTATTATTCTCATTTAAAACCCTTTGCCTGAGAGAATGCTGTTCGTTGTCTTCGTCATCTTCATCGCAACAAGGGGATGATGATGCCCTTTTCTTGATTGGAATGAACTCCTCCAAGACTGGTCCCTCTGATGATGTTGTCCGCTCCGAACACTCCGATTGACCGTTCAAATTATACTCGCTAGTGGTGCCAGACAATTGTTGTCTGCAAGCTTCAATGGCTGGAAACATAATAAAAATAACAAAACCCAGAAACCAAAAACCTCTCAGTAAACAAACCCAGAAAATAAAGGAGGAAACTTTATAATGTTCTCGAAAGCAACAAAAGGATATGGTTTGTTTGTTTGTTTGTTGGGTTACCTTGAGTAACTAGCTCCAAGGAAAGAGGAAGCTCTTTGCAGAAGACCTGAATCTTACGGCGTTCTTCTTCCAATGCCTGGATGTAGTCAGGAAACCCCATCTTCAAACGCTGCATTTTCTCAGTGAAGAAATACATTTATGGAAGCCAAGGTGGTGGCGTAGAGAAGAAAAACAGAAAGAAGAGGGAGAAGAGATATACAAGGAAATGGCGTTTTATGGAAGCAGAGAGGAGCGATGAGAGAGCTTCTCATTGAAGAATATGGGATCTTAGAATCAAATTTTGGAATAATAAAATAGACTTGTAAACCAAGCAAGAAAAACAATTGGAAAAATTAAAAAGAAAAAGGAAAATTCCCAACAAAGAGGAAGAGAGAGAGATGGGTCGAGAAAACGAGACATTGAATTGAAACCAACAGCTCGGGAAAATATCGTGGTCGGGGCGTCGCATACAGAATCTTTGATGCTTTTTATATTGTTTTTTCATTTGTTTTGCTCTCCTCTGGGTAGGGATAAATTATTTCTAATTTTGAAAAAGAATGAGAAAATAAAACTGCTGAGTATAAAATCAAATAAAAATAAATATATAAATTTTCTAAAATAAACCCAAAATATTTTAGTTAATCTTATAACTCTTAAGTTTGACTTAATCGTATTATTTTCAATTCATAAATTAATATAAGACTTTCTAAATTCATTTTAAATAATTAAAATAAGATTATAAAATATATGTTCAATAAAAAATTCTTTTTAATTACTTCAAATTTAACTCTCAAACAATTAAGACCAATAAATACTATTAATAATTAGTAATTTCTCTTTATATATATATATATATATATATATATATATATATATATATATATATATATATATATAGAGAGAGAGAGAGAGAGAGAGGGGTATTTCGTGGGCGTTTAAAATGTGCACTACCCATTGCATTACCCTTTGGAGTATTTTGTCTGTCTCTTCACCAATCACTGTTGTGGTTTAAGGATAAGATCAACGACTCTCTCTTCTATCCTTTCTTTTTTCTGCTAACCTTTCTATTTTAATATTACATGGATTATCTTATGAAAAGTGAGTCTGTATCCAATGATA
The DNA here is from genome assembly GCF_037176805.1 of Vigna unguiculata. NCBI lineage: Eukaryota > Viridiplantae > Streptophyta > Magnoliopsida > Fabales > Fabaceae > Vigna > Vigna unguiculata. The sequence continues at coordinate 38,873,514 of NC_140798.1, forward strand.
TTAGGTTTTTAATATATACACATCCAATCCAATCATTTAAATTTTGTAACAATTATTTAAAATGTATAAACAACACTTTAAATTAATCAATAATATAAAATTATACTTTCCGTTCATAATTATTAAATTCATAAATTTAACATAAAAAAATATGGCATTTTAGAAGAAAAAAATAGTTGATGCCAATAATTTAAATTACATGTTTATTAACATTAAAATAATTTGAATTTTGTACGGGCTTTAAATGAAAAGAAGTGGAGAATGAAAGAAAAGTGGATGGGTTGGAAAGAGAGGAGTGGGTGGAGATGAGATTGAAATTGAAGAAATGGCCTTTGAGGGAGTTGAATGGACAACCTTGGTAGTTATGATTAGTCAATCCTTAATTTGTTGTGTTGAGTGTATTGTGTTGTATTATAGAGTTTCTTCTTCTACAACATCTCATTGGTTCTATCTCTATCTCTATCTCGCGCACCACTAGTACCAGCTGTTCCTGACTTTTCCTGCGTGTGACTTTCATAAAATATTTAGGAATCATCTCAATCATTTCACATGATTTTCTTTATCTTTTTCCTCTAACTCACTTCCTATTTATTATCTTAAACCTGCCACGTACCAGGTATAATCCAGATAATCTTTTAACACATGTTTCCTTCGGAGATCAAATCGATGCATTAATGCTCACATTACATCTTATCTTATCGTCCTTCTTTTTCTAACTAAACTCCTCATTGTCTTTTCATTTTTCGTCTATTCATATTATATTAATTTACTCATTCATTTCCCTTCTTTCTATCCATCACAACATATATATATATATATATATATATATATATATATATATATATATATATATATATATATATATATATATATATAACAATTGGATATTCGATTACATGTTGAATCCATATCTACATACTCAATAATTGACTTTAAAAGTTAATAGTTAAAGTATTTTTAAGTAGATATATAAGATAGTTCGACACTATTACAAATCTTTCAATCACACACAATTATTTAAGTATCTCGTACGTTCAAACAATTTATCGAATTGTGATGTTAATTTTAAAAATCAATTTTTTATTTTTATAATACTTTTTTGTTGTTTTTTTAGTTGTATTATTCGATGTAAACTTTGATAAATACTCACGTGATAATGAAAATATATATAACTAACTGGTGATCACCGATACAGAATCACCGTTTCAATTCTGACTGGCATGCATCGAGGAGGGAATGGGAATATGGATCTTCAAATTTTGAGTAATGGCAAATACACTTATTCCTTTGTCACCATCAATTTCTAAAAAATTTGCCTTCTTTGGGAAATGAATAAGAACAAGTTAACTATCACTGCTGTTTTCCGTATGCGACAAATTACATTTATTCTATTCCATTATTTCTTAAATAAATACAAAAAATAGCTACCTAGCTTAGAATATGTCTATTATTTTCTTCCCATTGTGCGGCATGTGGTGTTGGAGTACGATATAATTTTTTGGGAGGAATAGCATCACTCTGAACCTTTCACATATGTCAGTTTTGTATAGTTTCACAATAAACATTTTTTCGAGTTAAATATATTATTACGAAGAATTAGACAGATAAATATATTCACTTTTAAAATTTGAGAAATTGCAATAATATTTGTGATAAAAATAAATTTTATATTTATATTTAAATTCAGAAGCTAAAAGTATATTTAACTTGTTTTTTTTTTTTTATTAAATACATTGAGTTTTGTAGTAGAAAAAAAGTGTTTGATTATTGTAATCGTTTCTATGAAATTCATGGAAAGATGAAAGAAGGTTAAAGAACTAAAATTGTACTAAGAAAAAAAGTAGGATGAAACAGATAGGTTGCTTAAGTGATGATGCAAAATGTTGTTTGTAGCTGAGAACCAACATGTTTCTATTAAAGGTCTATGCATAGACCCATCACTTACAGGGTCTTTCTTCCTGCACCTCCAAAATTTCTTTTACACCTCCAAGACCATTTCAATGAAGCTAAGCACATCACAATCCCAAAATTATTTTTAGATGTCGACTTCTGGTAATATATTTTGACTTTTGGAAGTCGATTTTCGGTAATATATTTTAATTTCTGAAAGTCGACTTTCGGTAATATATTTTGACTTTCAGTAATATATTTTGACTTCCAAAAGTTGACTTTAGATAATATATTTTGACTTCCAGTAATATATTTTGACTTTCGGAAGTCGACTTCCAGTAATATATTTTGACTTCTGGAAGTCGACTTCCGGTTATATATTTTGAGGTATGATGTTAGTGACTTTACTTAAATGGTCAAAGGGTATTTTTGAAATTTAAAAAAAATATTTGAAGGTGTAGAAGAAATTTTGGAGGTGCAGGATAAAGACCCTTAGTTGCAACAGTGGGTGTATGATTTCTGTGAAACAATTTGGATCAGGCCCATTACAATATCAGAGCCCAATAATGATAACCTCTTCCTTTACTTCTCTTCTCCGCTTGGTTAGATGGGTGAGCTTTGGGAACATGTAACCCATTTGGACACGACCTTCAGATTTTTTTTTGGTGTAATTATAAGATATAGGAATTCATTTTGGGATACATTGATTAGTAATTGTCCTTTTTGGTTTGAATTTATTGTAAGAGAGAGCGTGTGTTTTTGTACACAAAATGAGGCATTTATTGTAAGAGAGATGAATGACGATGACAGTGTAGGGTTAGTGGATAAAGAAGAAAATGGCAAAGTTATGTTCGGCTTTCCCACATTGAAGTGTGTGATGAACTAAATTCACAAAGCAACGGTGCTTCTGTCTGTATGTACTCTTTGAATCCATGGATCCCTTTCTGCGATGCCTTTAAGCCATTCATCTTCCCTCCTCCATGGATTTAAAGCTATTAATTACCTACCTCAGTCTCAAACTCATCTTACTGGATTTTCCCGAGATGTTTTCAAAGTTTAATATAAAGCTCTAAAAACCTAAATGTTTAATTAGTCGGATGGTACATATCCTCGTTCAGATGTGTTAGTTTAGTACTCATTTTTTAAAATATGTCAATTTAGTATCAACTTTTTAAAAAATGTTTTAATAAAGTTCATTTCAAACAAAAATTACTAAAGTCATTTAACTTAATTCATACTAAATTTTAATATAAATATTAATACTTAATTTTGTAAGTCATTTTAAATATTAATACCGTTAACGGTGTTAATAATCTTTTGCTGAAAAGGACCTAATTGACATATATTTTCAAAAGTTAAAACTCATTTGACATATTTTTAAAAATAAATATCAAATTGATACATTTAAATAAAAGTGAGTATCATCCGATTAAATAAACCAAACCTAATTAGTTACTTGTTGATAAGAAAGTTCGAAGTTACAAGGAAAAACAAAGGAATATCTCTTGAAAAAAACTTTCTTACGCTTAAGTTTCCAAGAAAGTAAAGATTTGTATAATAATAAATGTAAAGATAAATCTTATATATTTTTTAAATGTCATGCATATAATATATTAAATAAAAGTTATACTTAAATAAAACATTAACTTAACTAATTTAGTAAATAATATATACTAATATTATATGTTTCTTGATTCAAAAGACAAATTGACATTCCCTTTCATTCATGAAAATAATTAGATGGAAATTTGAAAGATAACGAAACCTCAGTATTTGTTAAGCAACTGAATTAATTACTATTTGGGTTGGAAAAGGGTAAATAATAACATAGTATTGTTTATCTTACATCTAACTCAAAATTAAAATTAAGTATTTTTTTTTTCAGTACAATTTTATTTCGTTTATATATTTTTAGTCTACTTTATGATCATTAAATATGCCATAAATTTATATACCCTTTTCGAACATATTTTTATATAAAAGTGTCTAATTTATGTTTTAATTAATTTACCTTGACAATGTTTATATTTTATAATTTCTTAAAATATTATATGTTTCTTAAAATTATTGTTCATTATTTATTACAATTTATTATTAATCTTTTTCCCTTCCGCAAAGGCATAACTTCTACCTTCCTTCCCCTTATTAAAATTTTCAATATGGAAGCTTGTGAGAATCTAGTTTGCTTCTTCTTTATTCATCGAATTCCTCAATTACCGTTGTGTTTGTTAGTGAACAGAGAATTGTGTTTATTAGGTTTCAGGTTTAGGGAAAATTTGACTGAATCACAATTTATTTGAATCATCTTTCTTCCATTCTTTCGTTTTGCCCGTAGGTTTTATGTTTTTGACATCTCTGCTTACAAATAAACCTTAGTTTCAATAGTTGGCACGAACTCCCCCAATTAATGTTGTTCTTAGGAATGTTTGTGACAATCAGATTTTGAATTCTTTTACTCTTAATTACACCATTTATATATCACATTTTTTAGTGAAAGATATATATATATATATATATATATATATATATATATATATATATGTTTATTATCGATATTTTAAATATTAAATAATAATTAGAAAATTGAGCATAAAAAGTCATAAATTCATATAATTTTAAAGTTTTGGATTTTTAGGTTAAATTCAAAATGTGAGTTAGGTCCAAATTTTATTTGTGTTGTTTGTTATAGATGAATTCTCCATTCAATAAAGATTCATCGTTTATTAGATTCAAAATAAAAAATTGACTTAAATCATATATTCTATATCGATAATCTTTTTGTTCATTTTACGATATATACAGATCAGACTGTAATAATAAAAAGAATAACTCAAAATTTAAAAGATTATACATACAAAATAGGATAACGATATTTTTTGACTTATTTTTAACTCATTATTTCAATATTTTTTTAATTTTTAATTTTAATTTTTTTAATAATATAAAATAATATTTGAAAAGTGATTAAAATAATAAATTAAAAATAAATAAAAAAATTGATTCAAAAATACGATTAACTATATTCATAACAAAATCAAAAAATGATATTATCTATGAATGATTAATCTTGTATCGGGATGTGAATTGTGTGTGCATTAGTCTAGTTGACATTACATGAGGTCTACTTACATGGTGTGATGGGTTGACATGTAACTTGAGGGTGCTAGGTAGGTTCTCGGCCTAGCACTGGGCTTTTCGTTTTGTCTAACAGAAATTAACCTAACAAATAAATGAGTGGCCACATCCCTGTAAACGTAAGTATGGTAAAACTTACAAACACACTTATCTTTTTCTTTTCATAGGTTTATTGTTGAGGTGGAGAAATTTTGTTATGAATATGTGTTTGTTGTTGTGATGAAAGTAGAGTAAAGGAGAAGAAGAAGGCAGAAGCTAGAAGATATTATTGTGTAGGCATGCAGTGGGTATACTGAAAGAAGCCTAGATCAGCCAAATTGGAACTTCCACCTGACCCTTTCGCCACCTTTTTTAGTTGTGGTGGATCACCCCTGAATTAATCAACCCATTCATTACATGCTTCAACAGTTACACAAAGATTCCAAGTTTTAGGGCTATGTCCAATCAAACACATGGCCCTACCACCACCACCCCCTTTATTTTCAGCCCATTAATGCTCCACACTCTTTCAATTTTTATCACCATGCCTTCAAAATTATGTTTATCCACACAAATTATCATCACATCACCATGGATGCAGTAAAGATTGGAATAGTTAAAAGTTGAGAGATGAAAGAGTACATCGCCATCACAATCTCTTTGGTAATAACCAAGTGGGAGAGAGGAACACACGCCTCGCCTTCTACAGTTCTCCATGTCTACTTCCTCTGTTCATATTACCACTCTCACTTATAGTTTTGTGTGTTTACTGTCTCACTCTGATATGGAAACAGACTGTACCATCGCACACTCACTCTCACTTTTCGCTCTATGTGTGTGTCTGCAGATGAATTTCTTATAAAAAAGAGAGAGAAAGTTGATTAAACATGCCGAAAGAAGACCGATGAATCATACAGATGCTACGCTACTCAAGAAAAAATTGTCATCATGTCCAAACAAATCAAAAGCTTCTGCTACACATAGCTTTTAAGTCAATAATTGAATGAGGGCAGTGTTAAAATTCTTAATTTTTTTTTAAATTTTGTTCAAATTCAATAAACAATGCCTGAGAAATATTCTTTCTTTATAGTTTCTTAAACCTTTTTTAGCAACTAAGAAAGGGGAGACAAGAAAACTTGCTATGTATTGATTTGGTAATTGATGCAGAGTGAATGAGGAGGGAGAGATGAAAATCAATATTGAACTGTTGAGTTAAGAGGTTGTTCCATTATTATATGATATATCTCTAATGCGATTTTTCAACCGTGACAGAGGCAATCTAGAAGATCCTGTGCAGTTTTATGTCAAACCCTTTTGCGTGTGTAACATTATTACTGTCTTAAACTTTATTATTATTATTATTATCTTTGGTGATGAAAACACCAATTAATGAGTTGGTTTTAAATATGTGAGATCGATGGTAACTGTAAGTGATACCGTGAAAGAAAATTAACTTGCACATGCGTCTGCGACTCCTGAAATTAAATTTGTACCCAAACAGTATTTGAGCTCACTATTCTATGCTTTGCCTCCTCCTACTCTGTTCTCCCTTTCCTCCTTCTGTCTCTACTCCATTTCCAAACATGTCAAGATCCACATATCGTTATCATCCTTTTAGTTTCTTTCATTCCACGTGCGCCTACACACGTCACACGTGCCTCCGAATACTTCTACTCTACCCTCCTCCTTTCTCTGTTCTACCAACCACACTATAAGTTTCTTATAATATTTCAAATCTGAATATTACAGAAAAAATTACTTGAATTTCTCTGTGTTCAATTATTATTAATTAACAAATAAAAGCAAAACACAGACGCATACAAAGTTTGTTTATTTATGGCCTTTTCTTGTCCCTCCAGCCACTTACAATTTCTCAATCCAAAACTCAACACTCTCCCTCACTTCTCTCTCTCTCTTATAATATTATCTTCACTGTCCATAACCATATCTCCATGCAGAAAACATACTCTTTCTCCTGCATGTCCTCTTGTGGCAGTGATAGTGCCAGCTTTGAAGCTGACGAGAATGGCAATGAAGATTCCATTTCCCTCTCCCTTGGCCCTCCTTGCCACCACAAATCCAAACTCCTTAACCCAAAACACACTTCTGCTCTGCGTGCTCATCAGAAAAACCCTAACTCTGATGACCCCACCGCTGTAACAGTTGCCCTCCACATTGGCCTTCCCACCACCGCTACCAAACCTTCTTCCACTCCGCCTCATGGCCGATATTGGATCCCTACTACTCAACAAATCCTTATTGGACCAACTCAATTCTCTTGCACGGTCTGTAACAAAACGTTCACCCGTTTCAACAACATGCAGGTCAGTCCGTAACATCTGAAACTCAACTACTTAGCAAGTTTAGTATTTTTTTTAATTCATGATAACCATTTATTAGACTGAGATTAATAATCTCAAAATAGTACTTTCTCATCGTTAAAGTCTTACATACATTTACGAACACTGCAGAGGCCTTTAGACCCTCTTGCTAATAAAAAAGTAGTATATACACGCAGTAAAAAGGTAAGCCCTTGCCTTTTCTGTTGAAAGTGTGGTTTGAAAAATCCAAGAAGTCTTTCATTGCATATCAACCATCAAAAGTCAAGCTAGATAGAAGTTGTAATAGTGTTAGTTAATTAGCGCAAAAGTTAGAGTGATTAACATTCGAACTTACGATTAAGGAACATTAAAAAATCTTTAAATTGTCTGTACATGTACGTAAACTATTTTCTCATCCAACATCTCAAATCCATGTCTAGTGTTTTTATATGCTCTATTTTTAAGATTCACCGAATGCAAAGCAGAACTGGTGTGTTTTGGTGCGCGTTATTTTGGTCTCAAGAAAGACATATTCTTATATATTGTTACAAATATAGATGCATATGTGGGGACATGGATCAGAGTATAGGAAAGGGTCGGAGTCATTGAGAGGGTCAAAAGCAGGTTCTTCGATGCTGAGGCTACCCTGCTATTGCTGTGAAGAGGGTTGCAGAAACAACATAAACTATCCGAGGTCAAGGCCACTGAAGGATTTCAGGACCCTCCAAACACACTACAAGAGGAAGCACGGAGGGAAGCCATTCGAGTGCAGGAAGTGTAACAAGGCATTTGCAGTGAGAGGTGATTGGAGAACACACGAGAAGAATTGTGGGAGGCTTTGGTTCTGCATCTGTGGTTCTGATTTCAAACACAAGCGGTCCCTGAAAGACCATGTCCGTGCATTCGGCAATGGCCATGCTCCACACAGCTTGGGTGAAGAAAGAGATGATGAGAGTGAAATGGTGTTTTTAGTTTGAAATAATAGAAGGTAGGTGTATGGTAGGGTTTTATTTTTGGTTGTAACTAGGAGTTGGATTGATCCATTAAAAGATTGTACGTTGTCTGTGGTACGTGGAAGAAAAGGAGTGCGAGACAAACAGTGAAATGAAAGCTAAGGTTCTTGCATTAAAGGTTTCAAGTGGCAGTCTTATCAACTCAAAAGGACGTTTTCTTTCGATGCTACTTTTGCTGAGATATTATTCAGAGAAAGAGAGATTGAGAGAGAGAGTGTGTAACTTAACGAGGGTACTCGAGACTGGAGTGTAATCAGTGAGTCTGAGTGCAGACGAGATGAGAAAAGGGACATGCAGACTAGAGCAGACACAGACTCCATTGTTCTTTACTTTACATCTTCATATACCCTAACCATATTATTGCATAAATTATATTACTCAAAGATCCCTATGCTAAGTCAAAAATATGGGAGAAATATCTACTATATAAGAATGAGAAGTAAAAAAAAAAAAGGAAAGTGTTTTTTTCTTTTACACTAGACAACCTATTTTTAAGAGGATTTTGTTTATTAGAAGAAAATTAGTTTTTGCATTTATAAAGAAAGAAAAAGAAATTGAAGAATAAAATAAAAAAAAAGTGTAAAGTGTATGTAAAAATTTGTTGAGTATATTAATAGTGAGAAAGTGTATAAAAAGGAAAAAGGGATATTCTTAGTTACTTAAATCGATCACTGTATATGTTTATAGTTTCCATTAATATTGTAGTTTTAATCCACATATATGTAATATATATTTAAAGGATATAACTTACAAAAGTAATTAACAACAAGTACTTATTTATCATAATATTATTAGATAAAACTATGCTATTATAATATACCAAATCCTTTTTATAAATCTTAATGTCAAATATTATGAATATAGTCGAGTATAACAAAAGGGGAAAAAATTGTTTGATCCCTACGTCCATTTGAGTCTAGGTTTTAATAATAGAATATTATATTAACATAATTAAAAATAAATATAAATAAAATATTATAATAAAATAATGATTTTTAAAAGTATAAGTTTGAGACACGGTCAAATTATTACTGTCCTCACACACTTTTAAAGTATTTATATAAGAAAAAAAATTTAAGGTACTATATTATTTTAGCATCAACCAATATTTACAAACTTTATTCTTTAATATTTTTTATGAATATAAAAAATATTTTTTTAATGACTGAAATACCTCAGTGATATATTTAGTCTAAAAAAACATTTTCCTATTTTTACACTTTCGAAATAAACAGTAAATGTGGTAGGCCTAACACAGTAAAAATTGCAGGTCATATTGAAAATACTATACGAAAACGGATGAAAAATTAATTATCATGGGGTAAAAGATGAATTTTAAATAATGTGTTTTTCACTGACATTATATTGTTTTCTGACAGGAACAAATTATGATCAGTTCTCAAGTGAACTAATTCATTGACAAAACTAATTTCTTTATTTTCTTTATATTTTTCCTGTGTTTTTCGACTCAAACACTTTCCCGAAAGTTAGTGTCTCTAGCATATATTTTATTGTGTACATCTTCATTTATGATATTTGTGTAAATGATTAATCCCAAGTTTTGTGAAGTTGAAAAGAAAATTAAAAAAAAAAAAAAAAGTGCGGGGGTGAGGAATAAGAGGTTGGAGTGAGTGGGAGTTACGATGGAGGCACACTGATACGTGGTGCTGTTTCTGGGGTTTCACCCAAAGGCCTTTCTTTTGCCTTTTCAGACCAACTACAAACTCATACTACCAAACATTTTTCAGACCCTCTGTTTTTACCATCATTACCTCCCTCTTTTACCTTTTAACCCCCCCTACCCACTCTTTTTCACAACACATTATATTATTATACCCACAAAACTAAATATTAAATTACCAAACAAATACAAAACACAAGTAAATATCTCATAAATTATTATATTCTAATTTTAAAACACCAATTGATGCTTGTTTCATCTTTACAAATTTTTATACATCATTTTCTCATGTCAAAATTTTCATATCAGAGTACAACAATAATTACTTGTAATTTTCATTTGCTGATACCAACTTCTTCGTTTCTCTACTGGTTTCTTTATCCTCAGTTCTTGATTGAACAAAAATTTAATTGTATTATCTTTTAAAAACTATTTTTAGCATGGTTATTCTCAGCAGTGTTCTTTGGTCGAGGCTCTCATGCCTCTTGCGTTAAAGCCTTTTTACCTTTTCCTTTTTCTTCCCCTCTTTTTTTCTTTTTTGTTACATCAAAAGTTGATTGAAAACGAAGCATAAAGAAAGGTTGCAAAAACCTAGGTGAGATCATTAATGTTGTATATGCATATGGACCGTGCATGCTCGACGCTTGCATCTTGAAATTGAAAGTGCGCCTTTTTTTTCATGCGTTTAACTTCCATTCATCAATGTTTGAAAAAAAGGTTATTTCCTTGCATTTTATTTCACATTTTCAAACATCATTTTCATATAATGAAATAAAAAGGAATACAAGTTTTATTACACTGTTGTTGTTTTTTTTCAGTTAAAATCCAAAAGGCAAATGTAAACAATAGGATATGTAGGGATATTCTTGGAAAACGTAAATTATTTAAAGGTGTTATGGAAAATCTAAAGTGGTGCATATTATTTGAAAAAGAGATAAATAGATAAACAGAAATGTTTAGAGGGATGTGAGAGATAAGCTGCTTTTACACGCAACAATGTGTTAAGGATAAGACAAGTCAAGTTAAGGAACGTTAAGAGGATGTCATGCATGCAGTTAGCATAATGGACAGTTCTTGTCTGTGGTTTTTAAATTATCTGTCACACTGCTAATCATATCTGTTAGAGCTTTTGCACAACTTCTTATCCTGCCATCATTCAGCCATGTTTGGACTCACAAAGCGGATAATGTTTTTAAGATGTTAATGATGTTATTTCAAATATTAAAGTATTAATATCATTTATAAAAATGAAAAACTTTTTATACTTTAATGTTTTGCATTTGGATGAATTTGGAGGACACGATGAATTTTAGAAGAAAAATAAAAAAAAGGTGAACGTTGAGTTTGTTTTGATTCATATCGTGTTTGTTTATATGAGTTTCACGATGAAGATTGATGAAACCTATTTGTTTATAGGGATTAGAATTGATTTTGTGTAGATAAATTTGATCAATAATGAAATATTTCATTCTTACATAGATGAAGATGAAGAGAAAAATACAACTTAATACATAGACATTTATTTAAATATCCATCATTTCTTTTAAAATTTCATTTTAACAAATATGTTTTTACTTAAACCTTGTAGGTAATTAATTATAATATAATAATATTAATATTAATTACATTAATAATAATAATAATAATAATAATACTAAAACTAATAATAATAGTTATTTTTTATTTTATACTAATTTTATCTGTAGCGATAAGACTGTAATTAAAAAAATTATCTAATAAAACATATTGTTTTATATTTATCGTATCCATCAAATCATGTACAAACTTTCATCAACTTTACTCTCAAATCTTTTTATTCTCACCTCTCAATCCTTTGAAACAAACAATATCATTTTTTTCTCTACATCTTTCCAAATTCATCCACTTACTCTTTCTTTGTTCCTACAGCAACCAATAGTCTAACATTGCATAGAAGTTGAGGTCTAAAGCGATTTAAATACCCCTTTCTCCTTCCATCCATCGAGATGTTCTTTAAGGACAAAACTGTGACAGAGCTTTACTCAAAAGAGGACAATAACTCAAATAAGGGATGATTGACACTAACAATATTACTCAACGAACTTGGGATCGAAACAATGCATCCACCATGGGACCAATAACGAGGTTCTATATGCGAACCATCGGTCCCTTAAGCCCTTTATTGGGGATCACTTGCTTAATCCCCTTACACCTCGACTACTAGGTTTATGTTCCTACCGCATCCAATTACTTCACATAGTTTATAGTTGATGTCTAAGGTACCCTTTTCTCCTTTCACCCACCAAGACACTTTTTAAGGATAAAACCGTGACGGAATTCACTCCAAAACGGATAATATCTCGAATGAAGAATAATTGACTCTAACGATGTCATTCGATTGATTTACGATGGGAACACTCTTAGAAAATATGATAAATTAAAAAGTTATTTTAATGAATAAAAATAAATTATTATTATTATTATTGATCATAAAAATAATTTAAAATAAAATATAATTAGTACAAATTATGTTAAAATAAATGTAAATTATTATTTAAAATAATATATATATATATATATATATATATATATATATATATATATAAAATTATTGTCCTCGTTTTCGTGTTTGTGAATAGTCAATCATTTGAAACAAATATAAGTATATTAAAAATAATCATCTAATTTGAACACATATTAAAAATAAAATCATGGATAAATTCCGAATTTTAAAGAGAACAAAACCTCAATACGACACTGTCTTATTTTATTAAAATGAGGTATTGCTAAAACGATAATGAATATTACTAATTATTGAATTGTTAATAAGATATGCGTGTTTATTGTTAATGATGTCTAACTTATAAATAATAATTTCCTTTTAGGGATTTTTATTTAGATATTATAAAATTATATAAAAAATAAAAATAAATTATTGATAAAAAAACAATAATGATTAAATAATGGTTTGAAGTTTGATTTTCTAAATTATTATTTTCATTTAATCTTATGAAACTAATATTGGTTTTAAAGATATTATTTATTTTTAATTTGCACTATTGCACTACAATTTATTTAAATTTTCTTAAAAAACTTGTATTATTTATATTTTAAAATAATAAGATTTGATTTTATATTTCCAAATAATATTATTTTATTAACAAAATGCGTATAGAGATCTATGGATATAGCATATATAAAAGAATTCTTCATACATCCTTTATGTGAATAGAGTACTACCACTACGGAATCCCTAACAAAATAGATATTTTTTAACAAGATTAGTAGCATGTAAATAATACGATACAAAGAAAAATGTTTACAGATTGTTTGTGTTATTTGTGTACTTTATATGATTTATCGTAATTTAACGAAAGATGATAGAAAAAGACGGAAAGACTCTGAGAGTGAAGACTTGAAAGAGCAAAAGCATTGTGAAGCTCAGACAGCATTTCCAATTTTGCCTTACATTGCCTCTTACACTTTTAATATTTTTTATACAATGTATTTTTTACAGGTTTAATATTTAAATTATAATTATATATTACATTGATAATTGTATAAAAAAATTCTAAACAAATTGATAATAAAATATTTTAGATTTGTTTATTGAGAGAATATTATATAAATTTTAGTGTATATATATGGATCCTTAAATAATTAGATTTTTATAACATTTGGTAAATAAGATTTAACTGAAAAAAAAATAAAACTTTGAATCTAATCGCTAATTTGAAAATAAACAAAGCAATTAAAATTTATTAAAGGGTGTAATAGTTTGTGAAATTCGAGCACCTATTATACATACATACATATATATATATATATATATATATATATATATATATATATATATATATATATTTTTTTTTTTTTCTATTTTCAAAACATTTAATTATGTAGAAAAAGTTAGGCTCATAAATCGGTTTTTATATATTAACGAACTGGTAGAAATTTTCTATAACTAAACGGTAGAAAATGTTTATGGAATTTTTAACTTTTATATTTTAAAACTTATACATACACCAATTTAGGTTTGCCGAAAATTTTATTTCATTTTTTCTAAAAATGTTTACGAAAAAACTTTTCAAAACAAGCTAAGAGGATATTAAGCAAATGACAATCGTTTTCATGGCCCATTTATCTCAACGCCCAAACAATATCAGGCTTATCATCGAGTTTTGGCACAGTGTCTATATAGTTGGGCTATCCACCAAAATTTAGTTTTCGGCTCCGTAAAAAAAAAGAAACACACCAGAGGCTAAAATCAATACTCAATAAGCGAGTATATTTTTACTCCGTACATTTTCTTTCTTTATTCGTTTGTTATATTTTTGGGTTAAATATGTTTTTGTCCCCAAATTTTAATAAATTTTGTAATTAGTTTTTTTTCAAAATTTTATAATAATTTAGTCCTTCTCACCAAATTTTGTTAAATTTATTTATCATTTTAAACACATTTTATGATAACATTTGAGTTAACATTGAAGCGAAAATGTGTCAAACAGTGTAAACAATTAAAATAGTATCATGAAATATACATGAAATCTCAGATAAACTTAACAAAATTTGGTTAAAAGAACTAAATTCACGTATTTTTAAAGATGAAAGACTAAATTGATCAAAATTTTTGAAAAGGAACTAATTTCAAATTTCATTAAAATTTAAGGGACAAAAACATATCTAACCCTATATTTTGTAATCTTAATATCAAAGTATACTTTTTCTATATGTTTAAATTGTTGTATATTAATATCATTTTTTATACCGTTATTGGATTAAAATAGATCATAACATTAACAAAAACAAAATGACAAGCATATCTATCTATTAGTGTTTCCATATGGTATAGATAAAAAATGGTATAGACATTAAAGACAAACCAAAATTTTCATCCTAGTTTTAAATTACTTTTTAATAGGTTATTCTTTTCTAACAGGTTTTCCCTAAATTTCCTTAAATTTCTCAACAACGTTTTCTTTCTTTCAGTTACATATGTGCGTTTTTTTGTATAAGTTACTGTGTAAAAACTTAATTCTTTGATTGTCTTAAAATTAATTTTCAGTAATTAATTTTCAGTAAACAAGTTAGCTATATCTTAAAATTAATTTTCAGTAAACTATTATGAGTATAGTGTGTATTATAGTAATTAACTATGTTTATCAAATGTATAAATCTAAAATAAAAAAATTGTACTTTTTTTAAAACACCTTTAAATAAATTAGCTTTTGTAGAGAAGTTTGTTTATAAAAGTCTCATAACATCAGTTATATAAGAATGAGTTAAGTCAAGTGTGACTTTAAATATATTTATCCGCATCTTTCATGTAAAAAATTATATTTACATTCGTCTTCACTTATGTTAGGTATGAAATTTATTTTTCATTATCGTTCCCAATATTAAACTTGCTTATACTTTGTTACACATGATCTCGAATATTAACTAAGTATGTTTCTTAAAAAAAAAATATTTTATGTAATGCAAAATTGAACTCTCAAATTTATAGTCAAATATTTTATGTAATACAAAATTAAACAAAAAAAATACAAGTATTTAATGAAATAAAAATAATAAAACGTATTTAAAAAAATTAATTCAATAAAATTGAGGTTTAAATTTCCTAAAATATGGCACTAAAGTTGTGATGAGAAAAATAATATCTTAAAGATTTAAGAGGATTTGATAGATACTAAACAACTCAAATAGTTAAAAGAGATGAAATAAAAAATTCGTAATAAAATAAGAATTTTTCAAATAAGACCAAATAAAAAAATATTAAAAGATCTTTTAACAATTTAAAACGGAATGAGTATGGAAATGATAATGAATTGAATATATAGTCCTTATTCCTATGTCTAATTTTAAAAAATAAATATTACTTATATCCATATCATGTCCTCTAAATTTTTGGATTTTAGATAAAAAAAAATGGAACGAATGAAAATAATACCTACCAATTTAGATGTATTTGTCTTCCTAGTTTAAAAATATCATGAAAGAAGAATGTAAAAAGAGAAGGAAAAATAGAAAACACACAAACTGAATAAAAAAGGAAGAGTAATATACACCAAAACCCCAAAATGCATGAATGATTGTAGTCATGTCATGACCCAAAAGAGAGAAAAAAAAGTGGCATTTTTTATTTTTTATTTTTTCGGGTGGGCTGGGTTTCCAGCTTGATCTTGTTTATATAATAAAATAAAAGCTTGAATATTTTTTCTATTTTTTAAAATTTGGAATAAATTTACTTTTGGTCATATAAACTTAAAACCGTCTTTCAATCCTAAGAATTTAAAAATTATTTTTTTAATCTCTCTATCTCAAGTACTGCTGTTTAATTTATACTTACACTGTTAGTAATCTACTTATAATTTTGTTCATACCACTAAATACCTTCTCACGTGTTTATTTTGGTTTAAAAATATTCACTTTAATACATTTAAATGTAACTGGAAAAAGAAACTGTTATTTTTTTCAAATTACAAAGATTTTAAAATAATTTTAAATTTTTACTACCAAAAAAATTTTTACTCTAAATTTAACTTATTAAATATACGTTCAAATTAAAATAATTTCTTACTTTTCTGATTGAGAAAAAGGAATCGTCATAATCTTAACACTACTCTATCATTGTATGATAATATATATGATACCTCTGGTTTTTTGTACGAAAAAATAAACGTGAGAAATATTTTAGTCCTAATTATAAGAAAAAAGTAAATTTTTAATCATTATTTTTCATTTCGTAAATTACCGGGAAGTCATTTACCCCTTAAAACCCCTGATACTATTAAAATTATTTTATATTTTGTGACATTTCTTTAGAAAAAGAAAATCATAAGAAATGTATTTGATCTCATTTTCCTCAAAATTTTGTAAAGTTCCATAAAATATCAGTAGAAAAAGTCCTTATACAATGTAACCATATAAGTCGCATACAAGGATTGAAAAAATATATCGAGTCATCATCGTAAAAAAATGTTACTTATTTTTCTTTTTAATTTTATAGAAAAAAAAATAATAATAGTCAATTAAAAACCGATTGAGTCAACTAGTCTTAATTCATATGTAAAGGATTCTCACATACATTGTTATATGGAATGAGTAAAATTGTTAATTGATGACGTGATTAGCATCTGATAAATTAAGGTCAACAGATATTTAATGTTTGTAATTACTTGAAGTAATTGAAATGTTTAGCAGGCAAGTAGCGAGAACAAGTTAGCTAAGTCAAATGTTTTAGGAAACAAACATTTTGGGTGTCGGAAACATCTAAGGAAAACAAAGAAAGAG
The DNA here is from genome assembly GCF_037176805.1 of Vigna unguiculata. Taxonomy (NCBI): domain Eukaryota; kingdom Viridiplantae; phylum Streptophyta; class Magnoliopsida; order Fabales; family Fabaceae; genus Vigna; species Vigna unguiculata. The sequence goes on from NC_140798.1 coordinate 38,890,805, forward strand.
AAAGAAGAAACAATGTCGGAGACGAAAATGAAGAAATGACTATAAACCAAAAGACTCCTGTGAGTGTAGGAAACGTTCATCGCTGCACCTATCTATCACAGACCCTTCTTCTTCCTCTTTCGTCCATATATTTTGCAGAGACAAAGTCCCAACCAAACACCTCAATGCTACCTTGAAAATTCCAAATTTTGTCATCATTAATTACAGCAGGTAGAACAAACTACGACTATTTGTTCAAATCAAAATTATCATAAAAGTCTATTCCTAAAACAAACACCCATATGTTTATTTAAATCATATGATCCAACTCTTATGGCGACAGAAACAGAATTTGGAATAGTGAATAAGTAGAGTCTGATGTGAAGCTATTAATTTAGTGGATATGAGAATTAAATCCGAACCTAAATAAAATTGACACTTGTGTCTAATACGTCGTAATAAGTAGCATGCATGTGGTTGAAGATTGAAACATTTAACGAATAAAATGTCGAAGGTTTTGTGCACAATCACAGGAAGTCATAGATACACATTTGGCTCTTTACGCAGACTAGATGGAACATGAAGTGTTCAAAAATATATTTATATTTTCTATGGAAGAGGTCACGTGGGACCTCACCTCGTTTCCAAAGTGCCTCGATTATTAATTCTCTGATTTTAGAAGATTCAATTCCACTATTACAACACCAGACTATGACTTCTGCCAGAGAGTAATGTTCCTCAACATCATTGAAACATTTGGAAGAAGAATAACATTATGTTTCGGTTTGAATTTTCTCATGTCCAGGGAAAGACTAGTTAATAACTTCTGTATGCTTATTTATTCCGCAACTACCGATTAATTAAAATAATGTTATTTCATTTATCATAAAATGACTATAAATCTAGTCAGATTTGTAATTTATAGGTTTAATTATTCGGATGATCCAATTTGGTGAGAGTGTGTCAATTTCGTACCCGCATAAAAATAATGTCAATACTTACTTTTGAAAAAGTGCATCAATTAGGTTTCTTTGAGAAAAAAAAAATTAACGCCATTCACAGCATGTCACGTGTCACTTTCTAGTTTTTTTAATTTTTTTTTGCAACATTTTTTTGTTGTCACGTGTCATGTCCTTGTGACACGTGACAATGTCACTCTCACGTGGCAGGATAATACCACGTGTGACAAATGTCATTGTACTGATTTCAATTTAGTATCTATATATACCTCATTGTTTCAATTTAGTTCCCACTCTTGTGTCTTTTGTTCAATTTTGTTCCAAATTTTTTTAATAATTGAAATACATTTTTTAATTCACTTTTTCATAAAATTAAAAGTAATTAAGTATAAATATTTTTATGACATTAAGTACTGATATTTACATTAAAATTTAGTGGTAAGAAAATGTGATACTAATAGAACAATATAGTCATCAACTTTTTTTTCTTCAAAATAGAGCAATATTGTCTCTCTCCAATTGAAGACCAAATTTATTATTTGTATAAATGTTATACTAATATTTTTTTTATTAAAAATGACTTTTTAGCATATTACGTTATTGTATATTATTAACCCATATCTTGTCAATGTATTTTTTGACCACTAAATTTTAATTTAAAATATAAGTACTTAATTTTGTAAAAATATACTTAAGTAGTTTTAATCTTATAAAAAAATGAATTAAAAAATATACTTCAATTATTAAAAAAAAATTAGGATAAAATTGAACCAAAGACACAAAAGTTGAGACTAAATTGAAACAATGAGATATATACGGGTGTTAAATTGAAATCATTACAATGACATTTGCCACACATGGCATTATCCTGTCATGTGATACTGACATTAACACGTGTCACAACAGGGACTTAACATGTGACAACAAAATTTTTTTGCAAAAAATAAAATAAAATATACAGAGAGTGACACATGGCATGCGGTGTTAATTATTTTGTTCTGACAGAGACTTAATTGAGACATTTTTTCAAAAATAGGAATGTAATTGACGTTTTTTCCCCCGGATACCAAATTATATACTCCTATCAAAATAAGTATCGTCCAAATAATTAAACCTAATTTATACTATGTAAAAGTAATCAAAAAATTTGGAACCGATTTAACATATTATGGCAACCTTTTTTTTCCTTCCCTTTTACTCATTCTTTGTTTTCTTTATGTATTTTTTTTCTATGAAAATATAGTTGCCATTTTGCATTGATTGTGCTTAGCATGGGTTCTGTTTTTATTTTTAATAACTTAAACAATAATAATCTTTAATATATAAATTTAGTAACTTCCCCAATAATATTTTTAAAAGTGTTTATTGTCAACATTTTTCTTAATAAAACAAATTGGTTATAATCACGAAAGACCCTAAATTGGTGATATTCCTTATTGGCCTGCGAATTATTCTTCCCTTTTTGTTAAGCTTCGCGGTTTATTAGTTGGATTGATTTTATTAGGCTTCAATGTTCAACCTTTCATATTAAAATTTATGGTGTGTACGGTAAGAGCGAAGAACATATAGAAAAGAAAAAACATAGACAATGATGTTTTCTTTTTATACGGTCGAAGGAGAAAATCAAAGAAAAGTGTTTGTTTCTTTTAGAACTATTTTTCAGTTTTAGGTTTTTTTTTTTTTTTTTAAGTTTCCTCTTACTTTTCTTTCCTTCAAACAGATGAGCGTGAATGTGACTCAAATGTTACAAACAATTGACTATTTTTCCTAAAATTATTTATGCACAATTGTATAACGATATTATCTGCAACTTGCAATTTGAAATTGTATTTCCAATTTATTTAAATACTTGATTTTAATCCAAGATATTTTCGGTCAAAAGAAAACCCAATTCCTCAAAATACTGAAATTATTTTAGTGCTAAAACATTGTCTATAATGTATCTTCATACACACAGTCCTATAAAATTGAATATTGAACTGTGTAGTTAAAGAATAATGCTATTTGTAATAATTTTGCAGTCTAATGGTGGCAGTTAGTGTTACATATATTTTTGTGATTTATTTTGATAAGCAATGAGGAATTAAACAAAAAAGAAAACAACGTAGATCGAATATAAATGAGTTGAATATTTGATAAAGAAAATTGAAATGCTGAAAATGGAGCCGATTCTATACCCGAAAGTCGTAAAACCCAGTAAATATTATGATTAGTAAAATATATAGAAAGTGTGGTTAGATTTACAGATAGAATTTTACTAAGGAGATACAATATTAATGAAACCTGAGTCTAATTATATAAAAAATTTATATCATTTTCAACTCAAAATCTTAAGACAATAAGTTTATAAATTTTTATTCTTTTTATAATGTTTTACTTTCTTATTTTTAACTAATCTAAAACTTATACTCATATTTAAATTTTTAACCGGGGGTGAAGAAGGAAAAAGAAAAGAAGGTGAAGATGTTTTAATGAAAAATGGGGGTTTGAGATTTGCGGGGTGTTTTTCTGGGAAGGAGTTGGGAATTGTTTAGTGGTACAGAAACGATGGAAAACAATGGTAGATTCATGGAAAGTTGACTATTCCAAAAACAAGGTACTGCTATGAGGTCCATAATTTTAAGAATGTTAGAAAAAGCTATGGTCATGCACAGTACGCCATGCCCACTTGCCAAGTAGCTCTTTCTCACTTTCTTTCTTTATTGGACAAATGTCTAATTATCAACTTGTTCACACTTTCCTAGGTCATGCCATGGACCCCTCCTCCCTCAATGTATAATCTACGTCTATTAACTTTTCCAAATTTTCTTCCCAGTAAAAAGTTTCATATCTCATTTCGCAATCATAAGAAAAGCTCGAAAGAGAGGAAAGAATATAAGCGTGAATTTAATTCTGTTAATTTTGAGAAAATATTCATTTAATTTTATTCAATTTTAACGGGATTTTTTTTTTTATATTAAGACGTCTAGTTTAATTGTTTGAATAGAGTTTCTGCATTGTTGTGGATAAAGTAAAACAGTGATTCACCGACAAACATTAACCTAACATAAGTTGAAATAATTTTGTTTGCCTAATTGGGTAGAGAATACTAATCCGTATATGTACATAAGGTTTTCAGCCATAATCTCCTGCTATAAATAGTTCACGCAAATGATTAAAAAATTAATTGAAATAAGAATTGTGAAAATTGTTTTATTTATCTTTCTAAATTTTAGATTTAACATAAGTAAATATCTAAATCTTATACTCAATCCTACAAGTTAAACTAGAATTAGATTACGCGATGATGGTAAAGCAAGCTGAATCATGAAATGGAGAACACCGCACATGCAAAATACATGCACGAGTTACAATACGAAGTTGATTTTTGAGTTATAATTTTTGGAGTAGGAAATAGCTGTTCACAGTTAATGTTCCTGTGTCTTAAAAGATAAGAAGTACTCTTATAGAAAAATAAGCAGCTGTACTCCTGATTCCTTTATTAAAAAAAAAAAAAAAACTGTGTCATACATGTTGCCCTAATTTTCCTTTTTTCTTTTTTTTTTTTCTCTGAGAATATACATCTTTTGTAACAAGATGGCAACTTGAAACATGGCCACCATCCATCAATCTACCTGCTCTCTACCTCCTCAATCTTTCTCTCAACAATTCAACAGTTACAAAATTCACAAAAACAAACGTAAAAACTATAATGTTACAAAGCTCCAATTACTTTTAACTTCTTGCTACATTCAAATGCAAACAGTTCCATCTCTTTCCGCTTCCCCTCATAGCCAACCCGTACACCATCCGAGCCGGGTAGTTTCAAAAGGTTCACCCCGAAAAGCCGAACCATCTGAACCGGCTCAACAACTGGTCCCACCGGGACAAACAAACCGCCACCATTATTGTTATTAAGCTCACAAATACCGCCACTGCTCCTGGCCTTGCAGTCTATATAAAGCTGCCGGTCCGGTCCGGTTGACTTGAAAAACCGAACCGCGTCACCGGCTCTCAGATTATTCTCCTTCACAAACCGGCTCCATCCTTTTGTAAGCACGTAGCTCTGGCTACTATTCCAATACGAGTAACGGAACCGCCACACTTTCCCTCCAACGTCCTCGAAGTTCAGCAGCACTCCCTTCGCCGCCGCCGCCGCAGCAGTGCACGGTGAGACTCCGCTACCGGATCCGCTGCTCAACGGGAAGTGCTTCTCCGCGTGCTGCTTCGGTATAACCAATCTATTCAGCTTGCCGACGTCGCTGGGAGTGACCGTTTTCTCGAACAGCTGCTCACGCGCCTTCGCATCGTACGCACCGCTGGAGGCGGCGCCGGCGTAGCGGCGGCGCCTGCCGCCGCGAGTGCTCTGCTGGAGCTCGTCGTCGTAGGTGTGCTTGCGGAGCATGTCGACGATCTCGGACTTGGAATGCGAGTTAAGGAACTCGGACTCTGCGTCGTCGCCTGCTCCGGCAAGAGGCTTGAAGTTTGTGACAGCGTCGCGGCCTCGGAACCTCTGCGCCGCGATGTCGTAGGCTCTGGCGGCTTCGTCTTCCTCGTTGAAGGTGCCAAGCCAGACTCGCTGGTGCTTCTCGTAAATCTGAGCGCCCCAACGACCGTTGGGTTGCGGCACCACGCCTTTGTATTTGGAGGACGGAAGTTTGCGGGATTCGGCCTCGCCGGAAACGGCGTCGGGGTCGACGCCGGCGCTTCCGACGCGGATTAGAGGAGGCGGAGATAGGTTGGGAGGAAGGGAAAGAGATTCGCTGGTTGTGGTGGTTTCATCCGTGGAAGTGTCCATTTTTCGTTTGTAACGGTTATGAATTTGGTTTTGTGTGGAGTGAGTGAAGAAAATGTTATAGTTATTTGAGTAGTTAATGTAGTGTAGGATGAAGCAGTGTGTGAAGGAAGGGAGGAAGAGGAAAATGAGAGAGTAGAAGAAACTGGAGAATAGGTAAGATTTGGTTTGAGGTGGATATTATATATAGAAAGAGGAGGAACTAGGAAGGTGAGGTTGTGTTATTTATTGGAACATGAAATGTAAGGAGGTTGGGATGATTTAGGCATCATGGGCAATTACTAATTTCATTTCAATGAATTTGATATGGAGGAATGCATGATATGTGGTGTGGGTGGGTCAACCATTGGAGAAGGAGAAAAATTCATTGATGGGGGAGAGAGAGAGAGAGAGATAAGATTACACTAGAAAATCACTACATTTGATATGGAGGTAATTATCTCACACTCATAAAATTATATAATGATGAATATAATTCATCCACTTTTTTCATCTTCTTTTTAAATGATATTTTATTATTTTATCTCTCTTTCAAATTCATATTATATATTATGCTGGTAATTTTTTTATATATGAACAATTTAACATTGTCTAATAATATTAATTTTTCTGATATTTAAAGAAAATTCTTTTGTAATTTTAGCCTTTTCAAAATTACATTTATATCGTACAAAATTAACTTGTTAGAGACATGGTTAATCTACTGATTAACACGTAACAAAATATGAACCTAGATCAAAGCTAACATCTGATTAAAAATTACAAAAATAGATATTCTTCTCCTCTCTGGTTTAGGGAAAAAAATGTGTCCACCTATTAAACAAATGAAAGATGTTACTTCATATTTTTTTATATATAAGAAATAATGTTTATTTAAAAACTAGAGAACATTTTCATCTTAAAACAGTTTTTTAAGAAGATTCATTTTTATATTCTGTTTTCTTTTATTTCTACAATTACTTCAATTTGAAGTGGACTTTTGCAATGTTTTTTGTGAGATCATAAAAGTAGGGTATAAAATATTTCAGAAAGAAAAAAAAAAAACGCTTGCAATGCATGTAGTTTCTAACAGACAGTGATGATTGGAAATCACAAAAGAAAAAAAATCAATATTACCATTTGTTTATTGACTTTTACTCGTAATTTTATATTTTTAATAATTATTAGTAAGAAAATATTGTAAGGAGGTGTTGACCCTTCTCTTTTTAAAATATTATAAATAATAAATATAAGGTATTATTACTTCCCTGTTCAAATCATCATATATTATCGTATAAAAAAAATCCTCATATTGTAAAAAAAAGAAAAAAAAATGTTTTTGATGTCTTAAATATAAAGCATACTCAATACTCTATATGTAAATAAGGAGGAAGGATTTAGAATCATTCATAATAGTAACTATTAAGATTTTATATACAGATGCCATTTTACAATTAATAATCGCTTATTTTAAACAGTAACAAAAACATTTTAGCATAAACCAGATACATTCCGGTGCATAATAACTACTTAAATAAAGTAATTAATTTAGAAGCAAATAAAGAAAATACTAGTCAACGAATCATTACAATCAGTAACTGGTACGGAATAATAAATAGTATGGGGCCAAATTACACTTACCCGATATTAATGAAGTAAAATTTATATAACAAGAAAAAATGACCTAAAATGGTATTTCCATTTGAAACGTGGTGGAGTCCCTTTTATGACAATAATTTTGTCTACATCCAATACCAAAAATCAACCTCACACACACCTAAAGATATACACTAACATTTTGTGAGCTTGTCTTGAAGGGATAAGAAAAATTATAGCATTGGGTGATTATAGAATTAAAAGTAGAATTTAGACAAGAGGTAATAAAAGGAAAATAATATACAAGTAGATGAATATATAGGATATTTAAAAAAATAAAAAAATAAAAGAATTATTTGGTAAGATTAAGAAATTTTGTGGTGAATATGGGATGGAGGTGTGGGTTGTGTATGTGATGCAGGACCCACAGTGAGAGGGTGTGGACCATGAGTTGGTGAAGTTCATATTAGAAACATGATGGGGTTCACGAGGAGGGTGGACCTTCATTTTGTGAAGTTCATCCCCCCTAAGCTTTTCTCCTGCTACCCCAGTCTCGACACACACCCACTCTTCTCTTTTTATCTCCTTTCCTTATCTTAACCAAGCTCTTTCTGTTTCAAGATAATGCAACTCTAACACCGCATCTTCTACCTTTCATTGCCACATCAAAATCTCCTACATTATCAGATTAACCATGTTTTTATAGACATCATCATCGTCATCATCAATAACACTGACAATAAATGATGCTGTGTTTTTTTTTTTACCTAAAAGATGCATGCTCTCAACCAAAAACAAATTCTTCCCCATCCATATCCATCCATCAGTCCCCACCTAACTTAACATCCCAGTTCCAGTTTGTCTTTTCGACCAGGTTCGCCTAAGTATTATTCCACAATTTTAACAAAAATGGAAAAGGAATAAAGAAAAGGCACATCCATTGCACTATCCTCCTTTTGCTCACCAGGACATATATATATATTCATTCATTTGTATTGTTTGTCCCATGATTTCTTTATCCACAATCCTAGTTCTTAGAATGACTAGGATTCGGCTAAGACTGCACTCATTCGGACAATTATTGTGAAGCTCAGCTACAATTATATACCACAATTTAGCCTTTTGGAGTTACTCTCCACATTGCATTACTGTCCTTACATCTTCCTAATACCTATTGCATTACCATCACATCACTCACAAACAACCTTCTTATTATTATTAATTATTTTTATAGCTGTGTGTGAGTTGTGGGAATAAATGAGAGGCAGACATGCTATGAACAGGGAAACAGTTTGAATGATAGGATGAGAGTGTAAAAATAGTTTTATGAATAAAAAGAAAAATCGAAAAGCGTGTTAGCATGTAGAACAAAATTCCGTATTATTGGGGAAATACATGATGTACGGAAAGAGTCCTTTGGCATGGGAAGGAATGGACCACATATCATCAACAAGTTGATGAAAACCCGAGGGCTCTAAGACGGTGGGCCACTTTATTAGTTTTTGTTTCATCACTCGGTTTCTCTTCAATGCTTTGCTTTACAACCTATTTCTTCACTGGTTTTGGCTTTTGTGGACCCTCCCTAAATTAGGGTAAGAGAATCCCACCCAAACTTTTCAATTATGGCCTCCAACAAAATTTTAAGGATAATCTTATTCCATGCATGGACATGGACATGGACATGGTGGATCATTAATTATTACCAATTATATATATGCACCCTATACATTAATCCAATAATGCAAACAATCTAATTCATTCAAGTGGTTTAGCTCTCATTTCTTCTATCATAACTCATCAATTCCCTATTCAAAAATATTTTTTGCAAATTTGTTAAAATTTTTCTAAGAATCTTAATTGGCAAGTAATTTTTTCGTAGATAATTATTTTTTACAAAATTATAAAATTCGTAAGTATTTTCTTTAAAATTTATTACGAAAATTATTTTATACAAAATATTTTACAAAAAAATTGACAGCAATTTCCTGCAAATTATTTTTCATAACAAAATTTATAAATATTTCCTAAAAAAAATTCAAAACAAAATTGGCAGGAAATATGAGTTTTTTTAATAGTGATTATATACAACTTAGTTATGCATTATGTTATATATTCTTCCAAAATTGTATTTTATGTTCATATTTTATAAAGATACAATAATATATTGTTTATATTTTCGTGGTTTTTCTTCAATTTAAAAACTGGCTTCAAGATTTTTAATTCTAAACTTTTAATAAAATTGTTTTTTTTAATTTCATTTTGAAAAAAGAATTTTGTACAAAATTATTTAAATTTTTTACTCAAACACTTCATTTGAAACAGGTGCTCCCCCAAAAATCTTGTTTTATGAAAACTGCTTTTTTAAGACCTGATAAACACTCATTAATTTGTCGAAAATTGAACCAACTTTATTTTAAACCCACTATATACTCACCCATAAAAAATACCCACTGCTGCACATTCTTTATTTTATTTTATTTCAAGTGTAGTTCGTATTTTAACCGTATATTGTTTTTATGATTAAAATTTATAGTAAGTAAGTCTACAATGTTAAATAATATAGATTGTTGTAATACACAATGTTGGTTTCATTATTAAATTTTCAAAATATTAAAACTCAAATTATTAAAAATAATAAATTAAAAGAGATTTAGAGAACCCAAAATCCTCATTTCCTACAACAATCCAAAGGAATCACTCGATAATATTGAAATAGAAACCAAACTTTTAGCTTATGATAAATGATTTAACATTTGAACGATTTTGATATTATGTGTTTACCTCATTTAACATTTGATAACATTAACTGATTACTTCATTTAACCTTTGTGCAAAATCAAATAAATAATATGTGCTTATGAACGAAAAAAAAAATGTTATAGTCAATAAGTCCACATTGCCCACAAAAAGGACTCCATAAATTGATGTTATGATCAATTTGATGAAAGAAATCGTTTTAATAAACGGAATAAACAAAAACTAATTGAGAACTTAGAAAGCAAGGTGAAAAAAAATGCAAAGCAACACAATAATAATGAAATGAATTATAATATTAAACCTAAAAATAATCATAAACTACGGATATTGGGGTACGTGAAATTAGTTTATTTGAAAAAGTCTTCGTAAATTTAAGCAAATGTTTTCAAACAAAAGTATAGACAATAAACAGGGTATGTTAGGTTTAGAGTTCAATTTGATCAAAGTAGATATAACATAAAACTACATGATTTGATTAAAATTAAATAACTAAAATTATACATATTTTAGAATAAAAATGCATTTTAGCCTTTACTTTTAAAACAATAAAAAAAATTTTGATTTTTCATATATGAGATAAAAAAGGTGGAAAATATGAGGTAATGAATAAATGGTCGTTGTTGAGTTGAAGTGTGGTGGGAAACAAATATCCATTTGGATTTTTGCGCGCATCTAATAGTCTCCAACTTGTGTTATTTAAATTCCGTGGACGCGACGCATCCCAAACCACAACCATTTTAAAAAAAAATAGAAATTAAATAAATAAAGTGTTAATAAGTATGAATTCTTTATTTGAATTAAAAATGATGTTATATAAATAAAAATTAAGAAGGTAGTAATGGTAAGTAATGAACGAAGCCAGATGGGATGGTTTGTAAAAGTCTTTGGGTTGATATTATTTGTACGCGGAAACAGTTTGGTGGTCAAACACGTGCACACTGACCTCTGCAATGCGAAGCTAATTAAGACTCTAATTAATAATTAATTACCCTAATTTCATGCTTATCTTAATCGTTTGCGTAAATCACAAAGTTCTACTCTATGAGATCTGGCTTTCATGATGAAAGTTATATACTAGGAGTAAAATCCCTTTTATTTAATTTCTCAAAGATGTTGACATGTGAATCTCTAAAATTGTTTTATCTTAAGCATGTTACTCTTTCTCTCATATTTCTTACTAATTGTATTGGTAATGTAAAAAATGGATTAATTGTTGTGAGAGAGTGTACACGTCACCTAATTCTGTGTTCTACATTGTTGTTGTGCTTTATATTCAATTCAGACAAACCAAATTATGTTTATTTCGTACATTTTAATTACGAGTTGATAAATAATTTTCATAATTCCCCTTGAACTCTTTTGTGACATTTTCGGTGTAGGAGTGGCACATTATGGGGATTTTATTCCCTGTTGTGGAATAAAGCAATGAAAACAAAACCTAGAGCTAGTGTTGATGATTTGATCTTGTAAAGGAAGGAATAATGAACGGTGAAAGGGTTACTTTTGTTTCGGGTACAGGAAATTTGGATTCTGTTAGTTTTTTCTATATTATTTTCTGTTGTATTTTTAAAATATCATGATTATTATTAATTTTGAAATTTGTTGGCTTTTTCGGTATTATTTTTTTGTTGTATTTTTAAAATATCATAATTATTATTAATTTTGAAAACTTAAAATATATTAAAAAAATATCGAGAGAAACAATTGATTAAACTTAGCATGATTATCAGGAAATTTCAATTAATTATTAAATTTTTTTAGTTGTTCTTTTATTGTGTTTTTAAAATATTTAGAAGTGATCTTAGTTGTGGCAAAACGGTCAGTTCGACCCGTTTTAGTCCGTTCATCTTTATTGCAAAAAAAACGATCAAGTTAGATTAGTCAGTCATTTTTAATTTATTTATTTATTTTTATTTTTTTAAATATTTTTAATTTTCTTTTAACTTTTTTAATTTTTATTTATAAATTATATATACATATATTTACATTTGTTTATATAATATTAACTTTTTAATTTTTAAACATAAAAAAATTGAAAAGAAAAAAACAGGTTGATGACTCAAGGTGGACTCACGCCAATTAGACGGATTAGACAGATTAGACCACAATGGATTGATGGGTTGAAAATTTTAATCAAATTCGTCATTTTTCTGACGGGCTGGTGTACATATTCGGCGGGCCTGACCTGTTTTGACATCCCTAACAATACTATGATAGGTGACCATTAATTTGAAAGTTTTAAAATATTTTTAAAAAATTTAAAATACTATGAGATTGAACTATGTTATATATAGTTTGGTCCCACAGTCTAGCCTTTCCAAGTGTGTCACAAGTATTAAGTAATGCCTTCTGAGATAAAAAGCCTTTATGATACAGGTCACAGGTGGGAGGGAGGCTAATAATTTTTAAGAAACTGGTTGATTGTCATTGTCATTCTCTTCTCTTTCACCTTTCAAAATTAAACATTAAATTGCACAATACTCTCCCACAGTTTCTGGAAATTCTGCTTAGGCAAAAATTTAAATTCACCAATTAAGTGTTCGTTGCGTTGTTGTTTGATTCCAATTGGAACTACTAATTTAATTAGAGAATTAAAGAAAAAAAAATACTTAAGTTTTCTCCTTGCACTCAGACCTTCATATTTAGTCTTTTCGGAATTTTTAATTTTCCAAAGGTTTTCATAAAAAACACGGTTGTCAGAATAAGTGATTCACTAAATTTAATTTGAACCACTTATGGTTCATTTATTTTAATTGGTCAAATATTCTTTAAAGAAACTTATCTCACCGTATCTTGTAGCTATTAATTTGTATTTGGCCTTTGATATTGTAGGAATAGACTAAAGCATAAACCGGTGTCATTTAATTACAGATTATGAAACTTGTTATTTTTTATTTTTTTACGTAAATGGACAAATCGAATTCCAAATCACGATTTCTTCAAGAAAAAAAAAACATTTTCTCAAGTATGATTTTAATTTTTATTTGTATTATACAAATTAAGTTTATAAAAGTTCGTTTAGGGCTTATATAATTTTTGTATTCAGAATACATGATTTGATTATTTTTGACAGACTCCGGTATAAATTGAATTGAATTTTTTCAATTAAGCTTAAATATTATTGAACCAAATTTTTAATATGTTAAGTAAAACTGTAATATGAATTTAAAGTATTTGTTAAAAGTTTAAGATGAATTGAAAGTTTCACGTAAGATAAAATTGGAAAAGAAAATGACTAATATATAAATATAATATCCATATATTCAGAATTTTAAATAGTTTTAAATATTTGGGTGGAAGTAATGTACTGATTTTTTATATGTGCTTACCGAATCTTTTGATTCGATGAAAAATCTCACATATTTTCTTTTTAACTTAAAGCACAAAAGATTATTTAATAAATATAATAAAATATTAAAGAAAGTAAAAAGAAAAAAATACTTATAAGGGTCTGATTTTTATTATTTTTATATTGTTTATCTTTCGTCTCATTTAAAAGTTGACACAACTTTTTACGCATACAATTGTCAAAATAAGTTCAGTTTCCTTGAAAATTTCACAAAGCATATTAATGAGAAAAACTGTAACTTGAATTGAATCAGATTATTATTTTTTATTTGACTCGTTTAACCTGCTAACTAAATAAACTTAGGTCCATGGACTGACTCATTTAAACAATAGTAATTATATTTAAAAATTGAAGTGATGTTTTCTTAAACATACATATATTATAGTTTATATTTCTATATATAAAATCATTATACCCGAAAATTTAAATTTAAATTCAATTATACGACTTGAAATTTTAAATTATATATATTTGTTTTTTTCTTTAAGTAGATTCATTTGATATTAATTTTTTATTTTTTTTAAAGTAGACCAAGATGGTCTGTTAGCTTACGTGGAGTTAGAATGAAAATTTTGCAAACCAATTAAAAAACGAAACCGGTCCAATACAGATTTTGTTGTGTTATGTTAGTCCAGATCAGACTGGCCCCATATTACCGAGTATTTGCAAAATTTATGAAATTCAATTTCGGTCAATTCAAAATCAAAATTACATAATCAACCATTATTCTCGTCCACATTCAAATAAAATCATGTTTGTAAACACAGGAATATTTCAAACGTGAGTTAAAAAGAGTTAAAAGTTTTACATTAGATAGAATAGACAAAGTTAAACATTATATAAAAATAAAGATCCATAACAACATTGTCTTAAAGTTTTAGAGTTAAAATTATGTCTAAGATCTTATATGTGTAAGACTAATATCATATAACCATATGGAACTACAATCTCTCAAATATAACTAATTTAATTTACACTAAAAACATATTTCTAATCAAGTATTTTTCTAAACACAAAATATATAAACCCCAAATCATATATAAAAAACACGACCTTTAGATAAAAATTAAACGAAAAAAAATCGATTTTGTTTATAAAGGTGTATTTATATATACTTTCAGAAGCAAATTTCAGTATTTTCGTGGTTTGCCTTGAAGGATAATTTATACATTCCCGTTGATATGGTTTTGCTGCGTTGAAATTCAAAGGAAATTGCCCTCGTATCAGGTCACTGTCTCTCACAGGTCACACCAAAACCTCCACTCTTATTTTGACAGAAATAATGACATTGCATCTTTCATATTATTATCTTCATTAAAAGTTTTGAATTTTATTAAACAAATTATGATTTTTTGAGTATTCAATAATATTAAAAAAAATTAAAACTGAAATAGGTTTTTACTTAATATATTAATTATTATAAATTTCGTAAATAAATGTTGTGGTAGTGAAAGAGAGATTAGAAGTTGTGGATATGACATGTGATAGTGGACAAGTGGAAACGTAGATGTTTGACACCTTTTTTATCAGTTCGTTACTTCCACATCCTTCACCCAATATATTTTCATTCTGGGCAATTATGTTAAACTCACATTTAACTGAAATAAATGAAAGGTCAACTTAAATGCATAAAGAAAATAATTGTAATACAGGACCACCTTACATTAATACCGTCTAATCCGGTGCTGCTTTGCATCCTCTAAAACAAATAATTAAGCAAATAACACAGGTTGCACCAGAATTACAACATTGACTTCTGAATGTCTTGTTCAAACAACTAAATCTTTCAACTAATCTTTTGGTTCTAGAATGTTTTAGAACACTAGTTCTATTGCATGTAAATGCAATAATTAAGCCAGGTGAAAAATAAGAATGGCACCAAGAGAAAGCAGTCTACAAGAGCTGCTACCGATAAACGAGAGTCAAAAGCATGTAATTCTTTCACACTAGATTTATCGTGACATGGAATATCAAAATGTTTTTTTTTTTATGTCTCGCGTTGATAAAAGATAAAATAATTTTATTATATATTACCAGGTGCAAACATTTTTTATAAGTGATTTTATAAAATTGAATTAGATTTTAAATTACCTAATTAATATTTATTTTTGTATGGAATGATATGAAAAATTATTACGCAGTCTAGAAATATCAAGTTGTAAAAGTATTTTCATTGTATCACATCATATGAGAGGATTGACGGATCATTTTTTTTTTTAATATGTTGTGGAATATTTAATTTTCATTGTACATATAAAAAAATAGTTATTAGCAGATATTAATCCTTCAAACAGATACTTTAAATGATAAAAGCACCCTAATTTAAAAGAAAAAGAATGATTGTCATAAAACTCATATGACCAAATATGATTAATTTTTTTATAAATTAAAAAACTTATTTATATATAATCGTCCAAATTATGAAATGCTTTTGAATGCAGTATGTCTGATTATAGAAGTTAGAGGTAGAATTATTGAGTCTGAATCCGTGTTTTGAGTCAAAGCATCGGTGGAAGAGAAAACGATTAAAAATGAAATAAATTGAGAGTGTTTAGTTGGAAATAATTGTTGAGTGACAGGGTTTGTTAAAGTCAATTTGAGCACATGCTGGTTAAAGTCAATTTCAACACTTATGTGAGTGACTGTGCATGGGTTTGGCTTGGTCAAAACTGGATGAATACATAATCCAAATTCTTCTTTCAAAATCAAAATGTCGTTGTAGATACGCTTTTAGATGGAACTTATTGTGCAAACAGGGCCATTTCAAAACGCGCGTTTAGTTTACCGCGTGTTTGGAAACTCCAAGAAGTCGTATTTGAGATTTTAAGTACGCTGTATCAAACATTGCTATGTTGATGACTATAAGGAAAACTGAATTTGACCTTAGTAATTTATGTAAGAAAAAGTTGGAATAAAATTTGTACGGGTTACGGATATGCAAACCCAATTCTTATCTAACCTTTTTGTGGTATACAAAGCAATTGCCGAATTGGATCAATGGATATTTGGGCTTAAAGATTTCGGGGTGGCTAGAAGTAGTACTATCATGATGGACCGAAAGCGGAATATAAAAATGGCCTAACCTAATAGAAAATAGCGCGCTTCAGACTTTAATTGACCTAGGCCCGATCTGAAAACGAGTATTGGATCGGACCCGACCCATATCATGGCCAGTACAAGATACAATTCAAAAGGAAAAATAAAAAATATATTTTAAATTGTACGATTCACAATAAAATATTTTTATTTCAAAATATTTTCAAATTTTATATTATAAAACTTGAGATTAAAAAATAAGGATAAAATTATAACTTTTAAATATATAGAGGTGCGTAAAGAAGCACCCAGAAAATATAAAATAGTATTGCAAGGTTCAAGTGGGCTCAATAAATGGGCTATGTGAGTTTCTTTATTGACCCTTTATTTTGAAATGGACTTTTCAGCAAGTAAAAGTATACTTTTTGGAAAACTTGTTTCAAAATGAACGAAAGATGTTCAAGTTTACAGGAATGTAAGAAAGAAATCGTGAGGAAATAAGTCAATGAAGATTTTTTTTTTATCCCTATTATTTTCTCTTCATTTCCCTTCTTTATTGTTTAAATATTGATTTGTAGAATATACATTTGAAATTTTGTAAAATTTTGAAACTTAGGTTCGAAATTTAGTTATTTAACATTTTTTATTTATGATAAGGTTTTTTGTTTGTTTCAAAATTGTTAACATTAAAGTAAACATTAAATTTTTTATTTTGGAAATATGGTACAATAAAAATAAAGGTTTGAAAATTAGTGTATATCATAAAAAGTAGCCTCTGGAAAACGTCTAATCAAGAAATCTCTACCGTGTTAGATTCCTCGTATTTGTAATGTGAACGAGTTGAACAGACAAATATTCCATTTTCAACTCACAAAATATATTTTGAGACCTCATTTATTAATTAAATAAATAAACTTAAATTTGGTATTTGTAATTTAAGTCATGTGACGTGGTAATTGAGTGAAGCTGGAGGGAGGGTGTCTTTGAAGTTGTACACTGAGATTGAGTGATGGAGTACATTCTTAAAAGAAATTACCATTGACACGAAAAAAAGTTTAGAGTGAAGCAATCCGCAGAAAAAAAAGAAGTGATTTTGGTGGTTGTATAAGCATTTTTAATTTTATACGTATAAATTGTATACATTATTAAAATTATATAATAATATTTTTTAATAATTTGATAAGTAAATTAAAATTAAAAATATACATATTTATTTTTTAAAATAAATAAGTTTTAATAATAAATTTTCTAAACAATTCAAAATGAAAATTATTTTATATAAGAAATAAAAATATTATTTTTGTTCATTAATTAAATTCTTAATAAACATCTGAGAATTAAGAATATATAAATAATATATAATTGTATAAAAATGTAAGAAAAGATAAGAATTTTTTTAAAAGCCATTAGCTATATTATTATCAAATAGTATAAAATTAAAAAAAAAATGGTTATATAAAATTTTAAAAGTATAAAAACTACAAACTTCTAAACATATATAAGTAATAAATAATAAAATAAAGAAATTGTTTTCTAGAACCACTATATGAGTTACAATATATATATATATATATATATATATATATATATATATATATATATATATATATATATATATATATATATATATATATATATATATATAAATGGTAGACCTAAATGTAAAATTTTTATAGTTATCAACGATTTGTCTATAAAGTTTGTACACTTGTCTAGAATGTAATTCCTAATTTTCTAAATTTATTAGGGATCTAATTAAAAAAATTTAAATTTATCGCCAACCTAACTCAAAATATCTAAATTTATTAAAGAGCTCATTGAAAATTAATAAATTTATTAGGGACTTATATGTAAAGTTTTTAAATTTAACAAGGACCTAATTGTAAAATTTTTAAATTTATTAGAAACTAATTAAAATTTTTTAAATCTATCAGGGACCTACATGCAATATTTTTAAATTTATCAGGGACATACTTGTAAAGTTTTTAAATTTATTAGAGAACTACTTGCAAAGTTTTTAAATTGATCAGAGACCTACTTGCAACTTTTTTAAATTTATTAGGAACTTACTTATAAAGTTTTTAAATTTATCATGGACCTACCTACAATGTTTTTAAATTTATCAGGGACCTACATGCAAAGTGTTTATAGTTATCTGGGACCTATCTGCAAAGTTTTTACATTTATCAAGGACCTAACAACAAATTTTCTAAATTTATCAAGGCCTTAATTGAAAATTTTGTATATTTATCATAGACCTAATTGAAAATTTTTAAATTTATCAGGGACCTAACTCAAAAGTTTCTAATTTTATCAGGGACCTCATTGAAAAATTTAAAATTTATTAAAGACCTATATGCAAAGTTTTTAAATTTGCGAAGGACCTAACTACAAAGTTTTTAAATTTACTAGGGAACTAATTAAAATTTCTTAAATTTAGCAAGGACCTATATGTAATTTTTTAAAATTTATCAGGCACCTACTTGCAAAGTTTTTAAATTTATTACGGGCCTATCTCCAAAATTTCTAAATTTATCAAGGACCTACCTGCAAAATTTTTAAATTTATCAGGGACCTATATTCAAAGTTTTTATAGTTATTTGGACCTATCTGCAAAGTTTTTACACTTA
Source organism: Vigna unguiculata (assembly GCF_037176805.1). Classification (NCBI taxonomy): domain Eukaryota; kingdom Viridiplantae; phylum Streptophyta; class Magnoliopsida; order Fabales; family Fabaceae; genus Vigna; species Vigna unguiculata. The sequence goes on from NC_140798.1 coordinate 38,909,864, forward strand.
TCATGAACATAACACCAAATTTTCTAAATTTAGCAGGGCCTTAATTGAAAATTTTTCATATTTATCATAGACCTAATTGAAAATTTCTAAATTTTTTGGGGACCTAACACAAGTTTCCAAATTTATGAGGGACCACATAGAAAATTATTAAATTTATTAGGAACCTAAATGCAAAATTTTAAAATTTAACATAAGCCTACCTACCTGTAAACTTTTTAAATTTATTAGGATCCTACATGCAAAGTTTCTAAATTTATCAAGGACCAAATTGAAGATTGTTAACGTTATCATGGACGTAGTTGAAAATAGTTAAATATATGACGGACCTGCAAAGTTTTTAATTTTGTTTGAAATTTATATACAAAGTTTTTAAATTTATTAGAGACTAACCTGCAAAGTTTTTAAATTTATCTGGGACCTACCTTCAAGTTTTTAAATTTATCATGGACTACCTACAAAATTTTTAAATTCATTAGGGACCTACCTGCAAAGTTTTTAAATTTATTAGGGACCTACCTGCAAAGTTTTTAAATTTATCAATGACTACCTGCAAAAGTTTAAAATTTATCAGGGACCCGATAAATTTTTAAATTTATTAGGGATGTACATACAAAATTTTGATAGTTATTTGAAACCTATTTTGCAAAATTTTTAAATCAAGGACATAACCCCAAATTTTCTACATTTATCAAGACCTAATTGAAAATTTTTCAAATTTATCATAGACCTATTGAAATTTTCTAAATTTATTAAGGACCTAACTCAAAAGTTTTTAAATTTTTCAAGAATCTCATTGAAAATTTTAAAATTTATTAGAGATCTAATTGAATTTTTTTTTTTAATTATTAGGGACCTAATTGAAAATTTTTAAATTTCTTTTGGACCTACCTACAAAATCTTTTAAATTTATCAGTGACCTACATGTAAAGTTTTTAAAATTTATCAGGGATCTATCTACAAATATTTTAATTTTAACAAAGAGCTAATCTATAAATTTTGTAATATATATATATATATATATATATATATATATATATATATATATATATATTTAACTTATACAAATAGCGGTTCTAGCATACAATTTTTTTATTTTTTTATTTATTACTTATATATGTTTAGAAGTTTGTAGTTTTTATATTTTTAAAATTTTATATAACCATATTTTTTAATTTTATACTATTTGTTAATAATATAGCTAATGGCTTTTAAAAAATTTCTTATCTCTTATTACATTTTTATACAATTATATATTATTTATATATTCTTAATTTTTAGATGTTTATTAATAATTTAATTAATGAACAAAAATAATGTTTTTTTGATTTCTTACATAAAATAATTTTCATTTTGAATTGTTTAGAAAATTTTATTATTAAAACTTATTTATTTAAATAAATAAATATGTATATTTTTAATTTTAATTTAATTATCAAATTATTAAGAAAATATTATGATATAATTTTAATAATATATACAATTTATAGATATAAAATTAAAAACATTTATACATTCACTGGGATCACATACTTTTTTTTATGCGGACCACTTCATTCCCAAAATTTTCTTTGATGTGAATGGGAGTTTCCTTAAGCAAATGCACTCCACAGCTCAATTTTATTGTACAACTTCAAACACACACACATCACACTTCACTCAATTGCCACATCAACTCAAAAAATTAATTAAAATCTAAAAGTAAAATGTCTTCAAGTGACACGTTAATGGGTTAAAAAAGGGTAAGATTAAGTATCACTAACCTTGTCACAGATACGCATGAGTACGGTGAACACAATTGATTACGGCATTCAGAATTTGTCCAACAACCTTTAGACACAAATTATGGTTTATTTGGTTTATTTGGTTATTAGGAAGGACATTGTTTTAAAAATTCTCGTTTTTGTGCCTACCATCACATATTTGCATTGTTTTCACATTGCATTTATTCCTATGAAATATTAGTTTTCAAGTTATGTTTTTGTTTCAAATACTTTACCGTTTCTACTAAAAGTGTTTGTTAGATATCTACAGGACTGCCAACTGTTGGCATCAATTCTAAATTGTAGCTTTAGGTAACGCGAAGGGACCAAATCAAAATACAAATATTTATGTGCCTAAAAGGCATGGAATCTTCTGTGCGATCCTTTACTTGGTAAATCCGTGGAAAAATTTCAGACAATAATACAATGTACAACAAAACTCACAGATGCTTTGCTACATAAATGAGTATACAGGGTTGTGTATGAATCGAGCAGAGCATGAAAAACTGGAGGCCAAGTTCTTGCTCCAATTGTATACATTGATGGGTTATTTATTTGTCAGTTATGTGTGTTCATCAAAATCTACAGATGGCTAGAGATACAACAAGAGATATTCCTTTCTTTGATGATTCGGGAAACTATTTTCACCGTGTGTGGCAATAGGTATCTTGAGCAATCCTCGACATGGCAAAGTTGTAGAAGAAAAGCAGACCGACCAACCCCTGTAAACCATTTTCTTTTCTTTCTTTCTTTCTAATGTGACCTTGCCTGATGACTCAGGGGATGCTGCTAACCTGTTACATTTAATTACGTTCTCTAAGCAATAACTGTGTATGTTTAGCCGAAACCTGTGAAATGAATCTTCAATATGAGTTGAAAAAAAAAATTATAGTGGAGTAAAAGGTGAAGGTAGTCCCTTGGCATGTTGACTCTCTAGCTCAAGAAGCATCAACGATTTCTGCCTCTGATAGCGGTTTCTCTTGGCAGCTAATGCTGCAAAAGAAGTCACAGAACAGTCGATATCAGCACAGGATTTCAATATTTAGAGTCGATACATACAACTCTTTAAACTAAGTCTATATAAAACCGAATATCTCATCATTTGATGGAATTTAAGCAGCGAGAACCCAACACTTGCTAGATGTAATTAGATGATCCATTTCATCGAAGAAAAAAAAATATTACAGCATATGCTACGTCCAAGGCCCTTAAAAAACGGTTAGATTGGATTTAAATGACTTCTACTTCATTTATCTTTGATCAAACCCCACATTAAACCGGAAATGGAGGTTATTCATAGGAAAAAATAATGATTAATGAAGATCTGGTACATTAACTTAAATGATTTAAATTCCGATAAAGAATGTACATCATTTTGCCACATTTTGGAATAATGACACATGATGAAACTTGAATAATACACATGACAGCTGAAGTAAAATAATATTTATGAAGGATGCTTTTAATGATCATGACAGGAGCAGTTAGATTTGATTGAAAGTTCAACCAGTAAGAGTTTGCCAGAACAAGAAAAACTAATGTAAATACTGCACAAAAATGAAATTCTATGTGTATAAAGTATATTCATAAAGGAGTTCGAGAGTTACAGAAAAGAGCAACAACTACTCCGAGAAAGCAAATAAAGCAACGTTAGGTTAGCCCCAGAAAACCAGTACACATCACTAGGAATATTATAAATAAAGATGCATGACAAACACAGAATCTTATTGAAATCATACTTACAAATTAATTCATGAGGAAGGCCAAAATCATAATCGTTCTTTTTCCTCCTGATGTAGATATATGCCAGCAGCAGTACCACACACAAAACAAAAAGACATGACAAGCCTATTGCAAGTTTACCCCGACTGGATAATCTGCCATGCTCCCAAAACATAGGACATGACGGAAGAGATGGTACACCGCACAATCCCTTGTTGCCAGACAGACTGAATAAAAAACAAATCACATTGAATATTGAAAAGAGATTATTTCTCATTGGATTATACAATCGGTAACACATGTGTGATATGTGGTTCTTTTTTGCATCCATTGGAAGCTAAATAACTAGTAATTTAAGCTGAGTCTAGCATTCAAAGCTGATGACGATTGAATTGATTGACATGCTGATTCCTCATCTTGGATGGGCATAGTGTAACAGTTTTTTTCTTTTTTTTTTTTATCAGGATAGTGTAATAGTTTAATTTAGGAGGTCACACATATGGAGAGATAGGGAAAACAGTCAGACAAGAGTAAAAGATAAGCCAAATAAGGATTATTATATACACAAGCAAGTTTATTCAACATTTCAATCTGAACACAACATTATGAAGAAGCAGATAGAGCAGAGGTAGCAAATTAAAGTGACATACTCAATAGCTCCACCACGCACACCAACAGAATAAAGTTGCTCTGGAACTCGCCCTTCCAATAGGTTACCGTTCAGTAGCCTGACGTGATTAAACAGATTAGAAAATGATATATTTTTTATAAAGCAGAAGCATTGCAGCATCCCCATTTGTGACAGAAAAAGATATTGAACCTATAGAGACGATCACATTAATTGATGCAGATGTAGTTGATACTTACACGAGCTTCAGATTCGAAGATGCCAAACCGTCAGGTATGGATCCCGTTAACTGATTGTTGGATAAATCCCTACAGTAAAGTAGGAGGAGAATTTTTAAGGAGATGTAGCATTATTACTCGTCTGATAGAATTAGTAGCTAACTGGGATAATAACTGATCTTACACTTGTATCAGAGATTTTTGACCCAGTCCAGCTGGTATTTCGCCCGCTAAGGAATTAGAACTCAAATTCCTGTAAAATTAAGTTGCCCATAATATGAAATGAGCAACACTAAACTCGCAAAACACGAGTTGCATGAAACAGAATACGTATATGGCAAAGGTATACAAAATCGTTGCCAACATTGAAACTGAGAGCAACACTCAATCATAAATAATGAATGTGGATACCAGACAGAAGCCTTCACTAAAAAAAATTATGGAAAAAATGGCAATATGAAATACGACAAACAACAAACTTAGAGAAAGGCCAGGTATGGAAAATCGAAATACTTGCAGTATCCATAGTATTCATTTATTAGGTGGAATGCATAACAGATACCAGTAGTACCTACACCACCACATTACATATCAGAAAAAAAATGGGTTAAAAGTAGAGACGGTGATACTTACAAGCTTACCAAGTTGGATAAAAGACTAATCTGGTCGCTTATGTACCCTTTCAAGCCCTGAGTGGCAAGATCTCTGAAACCGAAACAGGTATTAGGATTCACTGCAACATGAATTGGCAGAGTAAATAAATTGAAAAAGGGTGGAAAGAAGAGTTACATTACATCTCACTTATGACGAGAGCAGTTTTATCGGTAGTCATGCGGCAGGTAACACCCTCCCAAGCATCCCAAGTAGTAGGGGCGCAGGGATCACCATTCCAACCCATTCTATCAGGAACACGAAGCGACTCTTTCAACGCCTTCATCGCACTCGCTGCAAACACATTACAATTTGTAACTTTCTTTATGCGGGTATGAAACAGTGAACGAAATAAAATTATACAAAATGTGTGTGAGACCTTGGAGAGGGAGGGTGGCGGGATCGATAGGGACCAATGCGTAATTCTCAACGCCACTAATGAGAGGGGCACCCACAGCCGGCACGAGCTTCAGTGTGAACACGTTGGAGCTCAAGTTCTTGAGGGTGTAATGCAAAGTCAACGCAGAGAAACCACCAACTTGTTTGTATATGTCAACCCTGGTCTTATTATCGCCGTTGATGAACACGTCGAAGACCCTCTCCCCTGCTTTTTTCACGCTGGAATCGATTTCCGCGAAGTGCAGCCACACGGTATAGTCCATCTTCGCGTCCACCTCCAATTCGTACTCCAGCGTCCCCTCCGTGGTCACCGCCGACTGGTACACCTTCATGGGGAAGTAATTAGGGTCCTCGTCGGCGCCGGAGATCGAGTTCGACGTGGAGAGGAAGCGGACGTCGTTGGAATCTTGGGGGCTTTTACGGAATGCAGAGTCCGGCTGCCAGGAGCGGGCGAAGCGGTCGGTGTCGTTGGAGAAGGCGGCTCCCCAATGCTGGGAGGCGCCGCAGGAAATGCGGCCGTAGTTGACGAGGATAATGTTGTCGGGTGCGTCGTAGGCGGCAGGGTGCACCTGGATGAGCTCGATGGAGGAGACGAGGGGGGCATCGGTGGCGAAGCCGTAGAAGCAGAGATCGAGGGAGGAGGAGGTGTTGGAGAGGGAGGCGAAGAGGTCGGAGTAGGCGCCCTTGGCGGCGGTGGACTCGGGCCAGGGGGAGCGCCAGCTGAAGAGGACGGTGGAGGAGAGGGCGACGTCGAAGGAGGGAGGGCGGGACTTGGCGTCGTAGTTGTCGTAGACGGTGAAGGTGCGGATAAGGTAGCGAGAGGAGGAGGGGAGGGAGGGGAAGGTGTAGCAGTTTTTCTTGCCGTAGGAGGAGGGAGGGAAGAAGCGGAGGGTTTTCTCGGAGGGGAGGGGGAAGTTGAGAGGCTGGGAGACGAGGGCGGAGGAGCCGGCGGAGAAGAAACGGTCGGAGAGCCATGTGGTATTGAAGGAGTCAGTGGAGTTGGCAGAAGTGCCACAGTTAATGTGGTAGGATAAACCTGCGGAATGAATGGAAGTGTGTTAGCGAAGAACGAAATGTGAGAGGAAAGAGGAAGAACGAAGTTTATTACCGTAGGGGTATGGAGGAGGAGGTGGAGGTGGTGGTGGTGCAGAGGTGGTGATGGTGATGATGAAGAAAAAGAAAGAGATGTAGAAAGGTAAAGACATGGCGTGTGTGAAAGTGAATGAAGGTGGAAGTGAGGGATAGAGTGGGGTTGTGATAAAGGCAGAGAGATGGCGAGATTAGCGGGAGAATATGGTTGAGTTGAAGGAGAAAGTAGGTGTGAACACTTTACTTCACGCAAATATGCAATGACCTTTGTTTCATTTCTCAAACTCATGCTTACTTCTTCACAACATTTTTTTCAAACAAAATTACGTGTTAATGTCATCTCCAACTTATCACACTCCTTTAAATAATCATTATAGAAATACAATATGACCATTTTTATAAGAATATATATATATATATATATATATATATATATATATATATAAATATTATGAAATTAGTTACACTTTTCACGGGTTCTGCTTTTTTGACGTTATTAAAACATTCAAGCCATCAATTTATAAACTGTTACACCAACATAAATTATATGACATCACTATTCATTCTGTCCGTCTTTTATTTTTATTTTTTTATCGGCACGTCTTTTATTAGTTTTATTTTTTTAATGATATATGTTCAAGTTAAAAATCATTAAATCACCGCAATATTATTTTATATTAGTGAAAATGTCAAATATAATTTACTTAGCTTTTCATGTCAGTTTACAAAATATGGAAAATGACACATAAAAAGAAAAAAATTAAAACGTGATTTGTTTGACAAAAGTTTTACTTAACAAAATACATTAATTGTTTGAATCGGTATAAATTTGATTCAAAATAAGTTCATATCAAAAAAATTTATATTTTTTATTATATTTATTCTAATTAACATTCCGAAAATTATTTTTTAATCACTTTTTTGTGACAAAATTTTAACAATGTCGACATGATAGCACTAAATTAAATGAATAATTTTTTATAAATAATCTATCATAGCTTAAAAAGAAAAGATAAATATTTGATTTTTTATTAAAAAAAATTGTCAAAATTTATTAAGAAAAACTTTGTCAAAGTATTAGAGTCATTAACATTTACAGATTCTATACTTATCGCATTACTTTTTATTATGTCATAGCAATAGATTAAGATCAATATCTTTTTTAATATATATTATCATATGTTTTCTTGAAATAACAAAATAGAATTAATATCTTTATTTAACTCCTATAAGTGAAATTGAAATTTTTATAATTTTAAATATTCCTTTTTTATAAAATTATATAATTTTTTTTATCATTAAACATTTCTAATCCATTATAGAAATTGATTACTTTCGTAAAAAAATTCCCCAAATACACCAATATGTACAAATAACTTTTACTCATAATAAACTTAAGATAAATAATATTTAAAAGCTTATATGTAATTTAATTAGTTACGATTTTATATTTTACACAATATACAATATACTTTTCTAGTAAGTAAGGACTTAGAAAATAATTAAGGGATATTAGTCTTAATTGATTTCTAGAGGAAAATAAGATAGGATGTTATATTTTAAATTTTTTATTTATTTTTTATTATCTCTTCAAGTTCATTCTGTTAATTAAACTTAACACTTTATAGGTTTAATTATGTTTTGAGTCCTTAATAAATATGGAAACTTTCAATTAAGTGTCTAATACATTTTTGTCGTCTACTTAGTCTTTGAAATTATATAACTTTTCAATGAAGTATCACTATCTACATATAAATGCTGTTTTACTTGCACAATGTCATCTTTCTTGAATGTCATCACATCATATTTTGTTCTAAGAGACATGATGATATCTTTCCCAATTATTTATTGTATTTAACTAAAATTATTTTCAAATTTAATTAAATTATAAAATTAAAAATAGGAAAATAAAAAAATATAAAATATAAAATATGTAATTATAAAATTATAAAATACAAAATTATAAAATAAAAAATAGAAGAATGCAAAAGTTAACAAATTATAAAATTATAAAATTATAAAAATATATAATTACAAAATTACAAAATATATAAATATATAATTATATAATTGCAAAACAATAAAATTATGAAATTGTGAAATTATGAAAATACAAAATTACCAACTTGTATTTTTTTAATTTTGATTTTTTGTAATTTTATAATTCATAAATTTATATTTATATATTTAATATTTAATATTTTTATAATTTATATTTTTTCTTTTGAAATTTATAATTTTATATATAGGTAAAAATATTTTTCATTAATACATTAGATATTTGAGATATTTGGAAAGATTTCGACTCGTCGTCACGACATTTAAGAAGGGTAATAGTGGAAGATAACTCTCATATTACAAAATTTACAGAATTATTTAACTACAGTGACTCAATTGAAAATTTTCAAATTTATCTGAAACTCAAAACATAATTAAGCCAAATTTTTAAAAGTTATTTATTGGAATTTTTTAACAATATTGACATGAGTTATTTTTTATTTATTTAAATTTTTGTTTTAGACCAAATTGTTAATTTTATTAGAGATTTATTTATATCGATGAAAACTTTTTTTAATTAACATTTTTTGTGTTCTATTATACTTTATCATAAATATTAAAGTTATTTTTTCTCAATAGTTTGATATAATTTTGTGAAAGTTCTAATAATTTTTTTACCAAAAAATAATTATTATTTTTAAGAACCTTTTAGTTTTCATGGATCGAAAAGTCAATAATACAATTTCAATCAACAATATTGTAAAGCTAACTCTGATTAATACTATTTAATAATTATAAACAAATATATTAAATATTGATATCTCAACCTAAAATCTTAAAATAATGAGTTTATGGGTCTTTATATTTATATAGTGCTTTATTTTCTCATCTCTAGTCAATATAAAACTTAGACTCACACTTGAATTCCTAACAAATATAATATAAATTTAATGGATTATTTAGTAATATCAACCGAAAATAAAGTCTAACAAATTTTAATCGATATTTGTCTTCGACCAATACTCATTAAAAATTTCATAACATCGATACTTTAATTGAGTAAACTACTATCTCGTTAGAAATTTAAATTTACAAAAATAATTGAATAAGAACTAATTTTTATCAACTAAACTGCAATTTTTCATGGTAAGAAAATAATTTTAATTGACCACTTTATTAACTACTTCTAAATAACTTAATTGTAAGTAACCAACAACTAACTATAGAACACCAGGTAGGACCTCTCAAGAAAGTTTTACAAAAATAAATAATTTTTAGTCCTATAACAGTCTATCACCTTTGAAATCTGCTATAACATTCTATAACTAGTTGGTATGACGTTTATTTTCCATCGTTAATACTCTAATTATTATTTAAAAATATATTAACAAAATCTGTCTGATGTAATTTTATATTCCAAAGTTGCTTAACACTTAACCAATGTAAGTTAAAATTAATTTTCTAATACATAATTTTCTTGTGTCTTTTCTTTTTAAGTTTGTAAGTTGTTGAGATAATTTTTCATGTATGATTATGATTATATATATATATATATATATATATATATATATATATATATATATATATATAATTTATTCTTAGATAAGTTTAAGAAACTCCTTTATCTAAGAAGAAGCTTCGGAACAATGATTAGTGTGGCCATTTTTAAAACTATAAGTATAAAGCTTTGTACTTTATCAAATCAGTGAATATATCTATTAACGTGCCAAAAACTTTTATTTTATTTGACATAAAAAGGTTAAAAGTAGGGATGCTTCACTGGTTAAAATGGATAACTCGGTCATATTTTATCTGATTTATCACGAATTGATTATTTAGTGAGTTAATTTAACTCGATTTATTTATTAACGAGTTAAAATAATTTGAATCTGGTCCGACCCATTACAATTTAATAAGTTAAATGAGTTTATTCACTTAATTAAAAAAAATATAATTTTTGTTCTTTAGTTTCAAAAATCTAAATAAATTGCAATATATTTCAAATACAGTCCAAATGGATGTTAAATTCCAAATATAAACCAAAATCAAAAAAATATGAATTACTAATATATTGACTAAAAAAACAACTTAACCCGACCCAAATGCAAAACCTAACATAATAAAAGATACTTATGTGATCCTTTATTTGCGAGTTGATAAGCCAACCCAAGTGAGTCGGGTAAAAAATTAGTCCATATTAAAATTTGTAAACAATTCTCAACTCAATCCAATCTGAACTCGTGGTGAGTCAGGTCAGCTCGCAGATTCCAACCCATTTCAACGATTCTCATGAAAAAAAATTCTAATTTTCTCAATCAATATTAACTTTTTATTCTAATAATCTAAGCAATAAAATCTTACGTCAAAGATAATAGAGGTACTGATGTAAATATTTAGCGCTAATTGATCCATAATAGCATGAGCATTTGCAGAATTGCATTTGGTTTTCTTGAATTCGTAATTGGGTTTGTTTATTTAACCTTAACAAAACTCTTTCTGCGCAAATGGGTGAAATTTATTTATTTTTGTTGAGTAAATAAGAGAGTAAACATGAAGTGATAATTTGATGTTAAAAGGTAGTAATAGGAACATTAAATTTGATAAGTGTAAATATATTAAATAATTTTATGATGCATAGTATATATAAAATAAGTTTAAAATATGTTAGTAGTAAATGTGAGTGGGTGAGTAGTGGGGTTTGATATGCGAAACGTTAATTTGTGTGGGAAAACGTGGTACCCACTAAGTATAGAGTCAACCCACCACTACCTGCACGGCACGCCTAATCTAGTCAAGGGGCAGGTGTGGCATTTATTCTATATACATTCCTCATTTTTCATAATTTTTATAATTCTTAACGTGCACAAATTCACTTAATTTCTGTTGCTACATTTAAATTTAACCAATTCAATGTTTTTTTTTTCAAATTTAAACGAACATGTTCATCAAAATTTATGATTTCAGTTTTTGAGTTAAAGGTAGTGTCAAATATTTTACTCATTTGTGGTTTGGTTTATCATCACTCGGACTGAAGAAAAATAAAAGGTGAGCTTAGTAAAACGGGGTGCAACTAGTAAATGTGAAGTTTTATTTCTAATTCAACCAAAAATAGATCTTCTTCCTTCGTTCTTTACTTCGTTGTCCCCCTCCTTTCTGTTTGTCTCCTTATAAACTCAATTTCCTTTCTCCTTTCTTAATTATTAGCTAATTTCAGAAGAGTGTAGAGAACAATTTGGGAGCGTTATCTTCTTCTTTCCTTTATTTCTTCTTCTTCTTTCTTTAGAAGGCACATGCATGTATGGAATTTTATAAGAACAAATGTTTTGACGACACTGAGTTTATTTTATGATAGTTAATGATTAGGGTTTTAGCTTTGAAGCCATCAAGAGATTTATTTGGCGTGCAAGTAAAGTCATAGGCAAAGAAACTAGCCTTGTTTTAATTTTCAATCTATGTTTTATTATATATATTGAATGGAAACGTTTGTATGTGGATAAGGATATGATAGATAAGTAAATAATTTAGTTGTCTACTTTTTTTGGAGTTTAATGTTGTTACGTATACATTTTTTTTTATTTGTGAAAGAGGTTAATCCTTCTTTTTGTGTGTTATTGAACTAAGAACGAGATTATTTGATTTATTAAATGGTTGGTATATAATTGAAGTCCATCTAATGGTAACATAGACATTTTGAAAGCTATACTTTTAATTAATTTGGTGTTTCCACGGCGGTTTCTAAGTTAACGAAATTTAAACTTGGCTTTGAGAACTATTGTATTATATTTATCTTATTATATGAAATAAATAATTCGTGTGAAGGTTGTATAAAAGTCAACTTATATAAGGTTTCAAAATGGATTGTCTTGTTATTGGTTTGAGTTAGATTGAGTTGAAATAAATTTAGTTTTTTTTTTTTAAAAGTAAAATATTGTTGAATAATATTTGAATAATTTGAATGTATAATTTTTGTTTGTCAAGTTATATGAGTTAAGTTTTTACTGCAATAGATATTAAAAAATTGAAATAACAAAATATTTTAAATGGGTCAACATATTAATCCACGGATTCGTAGTAGATTAACTTAAATTACAAAATTTTTGACTCACCAAAAAGATAAATCAAATTAAGCTAGAATATTTTCAGTTTAAATTTGAATATATGTGGACCAAATTAATTCATTTTGACACCTTGAATCTATTTAAGAAATAACATGATATTAGTAGGGATGACAAATAAACTCGTCATCGTGGGTATTACCTGAACTCGTCCCTGTTTTGATGAGGGGTTCCGCATTGACTGGGTATGACTATGAGAAATCTCCGACTTTTTCAATTAAATATGGAGATGGGTATGAGAATGTACATATTTGTCCCGTTTGTGTTTAAATTATTAAAATATTCATAATCAATTAAGTGACCTTTTATATATATATATATATATATATATATATATATATATATATATATATATATATATATATTACTACACACTTTCTATTTTTTATTTATTCTAGTTGTTTGGTTTATTATGAAATTTATTTGCATCTCCAATTTATTTTTCATCTTATCATGATCTTTGTAAGGCCCCCTTTTTATTTTCTGCCCTAAAAGTTAGTGGGCTGCCCTTGTAAGTGAGCCTAAGGCCGGCCCAACAGATAAAGTCTCAGGGTCTGCCCTAAACACTTCACTTCTTGGCATTTCAGAAAATCGTTATCCTTGCATTAGAGCTGCAGCCGTCTTCTACCTATGTTAGGGTTCCAACGTTCAGAATCACGTTCGACTTTGTCTTTGTTCTGCTCACTTGCGAGTCGGGTTCTAGAGCGGTTGTGCTCTTCTGTGCTGAAAGACCTGTACGAACCCATTTCCAGGTAGGGAAGCTCTAGCTCACTTGCATATTTCGTTTTCGTTAAGTATGAACTGTCGTGTTGAAGTTATGGGCTGGTATGATGTGGTTATGAGCTGTGAATGTGTTAATGTATGTGGGATGGGCTGGCTGGGATCGCTGTTGCAGGAAAACAGTGGCGAGACCTGCTAATCTCGCCCAAGCGAGCCAGTCTCGCCTAGGCGAGACAAACAAGGACTCGCCCAAACCCCTTTTTGCGCGAAAAGTCGCCCAGGCGACCTGCTCAACTTTTGAGCGAGTGAACATCTTGCCCAGGCGAGAAGGGACTCGCCTAAGCGAGATCCCGTGTTGGCTCCTTGTTCCTCCTTCGAGCCCTCGCCTAGGCGAAGGGGTACCGCCTGAGCGAGAACGTCTCGCCTAAGCGAGACTCTTCGGCCTGAGCGAGGGGTTGGGCGAGACAAGGCGCTGTTTGGTGGTTTGATTGCTCTTGGATGATTGGAAATTGTTTGGGTATGATTGTTGTGATAAGATACATGTCCGTGTGTATGCATATGTGCACAATGGATTGCTAAGTATGTATGATATGATTCATGAATGGTGAATGACGGATATTGTGGAACCTTGACATGTGAAATGAATGAGTGGACTGGAATTAAAGTAACATGGTATTGATATGAGAAGAGGTCCTAGACTCATGGGATGGTGATGATCAGTAGCATGGATTCAAAATGTGATGAGTATGAGGAATTGGCCTCAGGGGTTGGTGTGAAATTTCAAACGTGATTTAACGTTCTAATATTGTGAATTTATGATTGTTGGTCCGTGTCAGCGTGTAAATTCCTTGGGGTCTCTAGGTGAGACCTCCAAGGTCGCGCTTCAGTGGTCGGGACGTAATTCCATGACCCCTGTTAGTGGGTGTCCATGGTGGTGCCCCATCTGTATGACTAGGTAAGGATCCAAGTTAAGGTTGCATCCTGACGCTCTAAGGAGCCAGTTAGTCTCACTTAGAGCAGACTGACTCCTGTGGTGAGAGTAGCAGGAGGCCTGAAATTCATTAAGGGCTAACCTTGTGGTGAGGGAGATTTGATTCATCGTAACACTTGTAACACATAGCTCGGGGTGAGCAGCTCAGGGTCGAGCAGAGGTATCCACAAGTGCAAGCATCCGCTGAATCCGACTAAGTTATACATATTCGGATGAGTCGAGTCGAGTCGTAGTGTATTGAATGAAGAGTCATGATATGCTTGGTTGCTGTATGAGTATGGGATGATGAAAATATAATTGACTGTATGATGAATATGTTATTGGCTCTAGCTTACCCTTCTGTTGTTTGTTGTATGTTCTGTGGTGTGGCTTTTCTTTTGCGATGATCATCAATTTGATTGATGGGAGCAGATGGACGAGATTTTCATGACCAGCAAGGAAATGGAGATTTCGCTGCCTAGTCCACGTGGATTGGACTATAGCTTCCTTTGGACTTTTCTTTAAGGCTATGGCCCCCGGTATTTCGTTGTATTGGATTGTAAACTTTTAGTTAAACCGTTATCCTGCTTTTGTTGGCATCGTGGTGTGCCTAGTTTTGGGGTAGGGGAAGTGTTGAGAACCCCAGGACTGCGTTGTTATACTATCTTATGTGTGACGTTTCCTTTAATTTCGTTTAATAATTAAATGAGACGTTACAATCTTTATGCAATCATGTTCAAATGATGTATGTAAATTAAATATTTTTTATGTCTCACATTTGAATATTTCCATTCTTTTTTAATTTTTTAATTTATTATATATTTTTCTTTTACAAGAGAATGTTTAACCCTCCCAATTTAAGTGTTCAATACCATAAACCTTTCATTTACCATGTAATATAAAAAAAATTATCTTGGTTACTCTATTATTATTAATTTTTGTTTCATTTGAAGAACTCTTTTGTTTCGTTAAAATAATTTTCATTATTTCTCAATCATTGACTATCTTGATATTTGAAAAGTTTTCTTAGATCTCTAATGTATTTTTTCATTTTATCATATCCGTAATTATACATTTTTTTCCTTTGTGCAATTTCATTCAATAGTCTCTCAAATTGTTTCTATCATACACATTTGATAAATTTTTAATATTTCTACTTGTTGTTTATTTTTATCATGTTGAATACTATTTTGATATATTTTATATAATTATTTTTTATTTTCTAACTCATTATCATATTGTAATTTTGTCACTTTAATTGTATAAATATTTTTTTTACTATAACATAAAAATTTAATGTAATTGCCATGATTTTTCTTTATCACCATCTCCAACATATATTGAAGTTCAAAAGATTCAAGATCTATGTTAAATTGTTTTTATTATTAGTTTAATTTGTTGCTTTGTGTAATCTTGATTTGGTGATATATTATAACTTTTATTAGTATATAAAAAAGAGATTCATTATAATTTAAAAAATTGAAGTAAACGGACATTTAAAATATATTTTAATTTGAATATTTGTTTTCCTTATATATATATTTTTTAAAATATTTTTAAATTGTATAAACCAAGTTGCATTAATATTTGCAAATTTAATAAATGTTTTAATTCTCATGAAATTTTATTTAGTACTCTAACTTGACATTATACAATTGTATTTTTTTTATAAATATTTGATATCGAGGAAACAACCATTCTCTTAATATTGAATATTTGATAATATTATGTTTCCTTTGTCGTAACTTTTTATTATTTTATAAAAACTAATTAATTAATTAATATTAAAACAATAAGAAAACGAATACGAGTATGAGTACGTGTACTAATATATACCCGTTACCCGATGGAAATAATGATGAGTAAAAAATTTAAAATTCATTGAATTTGGATATGGGGATGAGGATGAATTTTTTGTATGAAGATAAGTATGAAAAAGTGAAACCCGCTGCGTCCTGTTGCCATCTTTGGATATCAATATCTTGCATGTAAACAACATAAAAAATAACATAATTAATATCAACAATATTAATATTGCTTTTGAAATTGATTACAATATCACAATGGAGATTTGTTTCTTATTAATCACGCAGTATACCTAATAAGTACTCACTTCTTTTATAAACTAAGCATAAATTTGATCCAAAGACACAAACAATGTCTCATAACCATTTGAAATTACACAATGTTTCAAATATGCCAAAGTATTTTTATACCATCAACTCTTTTTTTTGTTACCAATTATTGATAGATAAGAAACTTATAATATACATAAAAATATTATCTTAAACAACTATAAAGACCACCACTTGGTCATTACTATATATTTCAATGAATTTTCATCAAAATAATTATATAAGTAAAACTCTAGACACGTTGTTATAAAATAATAGTAAAGACATGTTTACCATAATGTGTAAGATAAAAAAAAAAAGTTTAAAGTGTACCAACACATTCATTGTTTTAACAAATACCACTAAGGAATCACATCATACTCTCTCCACAATTTGAAAACTTTCAAAAGATGATATTGACCTACTATTCACAATATATTCAAGTTAGGTTAGATTACCTACTAGGTAACCACCGCTAATACAATTATATATATATTATATCCAATCATTAAAAAAAGTATCAATTAAATAGTTACACAATTATAATAAAACTATGTAATAATCACAACATTTGAAGGATAGTTTAAACTACTATAATTAAGTTTCATCAGAAAAAGAATATTATTTAAGCGAAATTATTTTATTTAAATGTTCTTTAATAAAATAAAGATAGTTCACAATCATTTATTTGTTTAAATAATAAAATAATACTCGAATGAGTAGAGTCGTCAAATTGGGTCAGAACTTGTAAGTCAATTCGGCCGATCACAGGTTCGGGTTGGATTGAAAATTTTTTATAAATCTCAGTATGAGTCAATTTTTGACCCAGTCCACCAAAATTCTGACTTACCTAAGTTGAACCCGTGGTGAGCAGGGTTGACTCACTACCCACCCGCAGATAAATGGCCACAAATTTTGTTTGTATTTGGGTTGACTTGGATTGTTGTTTTTAGCCAACATATTGGGTTGACAAATGCAAACCTAATATTTTTGTGATTTTGGTTTGTATTTGGAGTTGAACATTATTTTGGATTATATTGAAGTTTATTTAGATTTTAATTATAACTATAATTTAGTGTTTTTGGGGACTGAAGAAAAAATTGTGTTTTTTTTTTTAATTAAGTGAGCCAACTTGTTTAACCCACAAACCCATATTGAATTGGTCCGGGTTCAATTTTTTTTGACTCATTAATAAGTGAGTCAGTCAAGTTGGGTTGACTCACTAAGCAACCAATCTGTGATGGACCAGATCGGGCCGGATGGCCCATTTTGATAGTTCTATGAATATGAAAGTCCAAAGTTCATAAACTTATTAAAAGGCTCAATTTCACTTGAAAGATAATATATGGCTTGAGTGACACAAATATAAGTACTCATTCAACATGCATTCTATAAGTCATCGCTCTAAATTTCAACAAGTCTAAAAATTTAATCAATATATAAATAAACTCAATGGTTTATAGTGAAACAAGAACAATTTTACCCAAAAACATATAACGATAATATTAACTAAATGTAGGCTTTTTTGACATCCCTACTTTGACGGTACGTAGTTCAAATGGTTTGGTAAAAAAAGTCGGAGAGGTGTAACAAGAAAAAGGGGTGAAAAAAAAAGCCCAATGCATGTGTCGTGGAGCCCAAAAAGGCATGGAGGGGGTGTGAAATGGAAGTGGCACTAGCACTGGACTTTTCTTATCCGTTGGATGGGTTTATTGGATGACAAAACCCACTCTATCTCACTTTTTTGTTTGGACGCGTTGAACCCCATCCATTTCCCTTATCCTTATCTCAGTGTTCGCTACAAATTACCACCCAAAATTCGTTCAGTTTTATTGACAGGAGAAAGTTTTAGTCTTTCTTGGTAACTTTGTATTGCTTGTTTCTTGCTCAATGTTTGAATTGCTTCACGATGATTCTTGTTTCACTGTTGGATACACATATTTGGTTTGGTTGCTTCTCATCACGAACACTGTTGCAGGAATCAACCAAGCTCAAAGATGGTGGTGAAGATTCGATTGGCAAGGCTCGGCTGCAGGAACCACCCATTCTATCGCGTGGTTGTTACTGACAGCAAAACACCAAGAGATGGCAAGCAACTTGAAGTTGTAGGCTTCTACAATCCTATCTCAGGTTATTCTCTTATTCTTAACTTATTGTAAAATGGTTCTGTCCAGTGAGGTTGAAAATTTCCTTTTTCAAAAGAAACATTTACAGGGTTATACCATTCAAAATTCCAATTTGCTCTTCAGTACAAGGTAAACATTTTCTTTCCTAAAAGAAACTAAAATTACAATTAAGCCAGTGTCGTACATTTGTATAATACGAAAACCTGCTGCGAATGTAGTGTGTATTCGTTACCGTTATGTCTAATGTTTTTCCATTAGGAATTACAAAGATCATGGAGGATAGTTGTAGTTGGTGCTAATTTTTCTTCAATGTATTACTTTTCTGCAGGCAAGGATGATGAAGAAAAAATGCGTCTCAAACTGGAAAGAGTGAAGTAAGTAACTTTCTCTAATCCTAGGTTATCTAGTTGTGAGTGTATCAATGCGGGAAAATAGTTTTACTGCCCGGAAGATGCTTTGATTATTTGCTTTGCAAAACCTCACCAGGAACATGTAGAGTGCAGGCTTCTAGGGTAATATGAAACATTGTAAAATACTAAAATTCAAGGCTCATAGTTTTTGTTGCCCCGACCAGAATTGTAGCTCCGAATTTTTCAATTTTTTGTTTTCTAGTCTCCTGACATTTCCTTAATACAATAAAATTGTGTTTACACTATATATATATAATTTTTTTTTTCTTTATACATGTATACTTCTGCTAAATTACTTGGTAGATGTTTTCATGGTGGTAATGGGCTTGTGTAATTGTGTAGACGGCCATTGGCAGTATAATGAGATATATTGAAGTTGCGTTTCTTTATTTCTATAATTCAAAGATTAGGATTAAATTACCTATGTCAATTGTCTTTGAGAAAGATAAGCTATTGTTTCTGATTGCACGAATGAAAACCCAAATTTATATTTAAGAATTTAACAGGACAGCCATCTCCATTTGTTTGATAGCATAAATTCTCCCTATGTTTTATAGGTATTGGCTTTCTGTTGGAGCTAAGCCTACAGAGCCTGTCGAGTATCTACTGTATCGAGCAGGTTTAGGACGTGAGGGTGGACCATTTGAGAAGTTCTCTTTTGCTGCTCTTAACCAAGAGCAACCAACCAATGTTGATGACAGTAAAGACAATGGTGAACTGGACTCTCCTCCATAAACCTCTTTCGGTGATATTTTTCGATTTCTTTCTCATTTCTTTTACCATTTATTCTAGGTACATCTCCAGAAGCTATATTTTCTATTGGCCTACAAGTTTGAAGAGAACACCTCCACAGGTTTGGAGGAGTTAGGTGGTGCTGTGAACATGTCACCCAAAGCAAGGGCAAGACTTTGATCAATTGTTTGTACTGTTCAATACCACCTAGAACAATTTATAGGTTATCTTGCTGTTGAGAGACTGATTTCATTTGTTTTCTGGAACTTTTGTATTGGAAAGACGTTAGTACGGTAGCAAAAGCAGTTCATTTATTTTGGCTCTTGTATGCATGTATGACATTATTTTCAACACTTGTGCTTTTGCAATTCTTCTTGATTCTGGGGATTAATTTTGAAATATTTTCTATTTCTTATGTGTCTGTGTGTATGCTATAAAAGAAATAACAAACTATGCTTGAAAACATTTGAAAATTCTGTAATATTTTTATAAATGAACAGAACCTTGTCTCCAAAGTTTGAGTTTCATACACTGTCCTGCACGCACACACGAGACTTAGCTTCTGTCCTACAAGATTTGGCAAGGAGAAACGCTTCAAGGTTCATATTGAGCAATTTTTTGTTTACTTTATTTTGTATTTGTTTGATTCTGCATGGAGTCCGCGGAATTAAGAGAATGAGTTTGAGATCTCCGCACTGTCAATTTGGGTTTTCTGCTCTTATTTCCGGAATTAGTAATTTAGTGGCATATATTGTGCTGTATGTGGATTCTTA
Source organism: Vigna unguiculata (assembly GCF_037176805.1). Lineage (NCBI taxonomy): Eukaryota > Viridiplantae > Streptophyta > Magnoliopsida > Fabales > Fabaceae > Vigna > Vigna unguiculata. The sequence continues at coordinate 38,930,289 of NC_140798.1, forward strand.
GACTGTTCAGGCAATCAAATCAACGCTTTTGATGAGTACTTATTCAACTGATGATGATTTTCCATTAGAGAGTTCTTGTTCAGTTTGCAAGATGTTTATGATTAGGAGCGTTTATCCTGTTCTGAATCCATGCACTTGTCATGCTTCATCTAAAAATCTGTAATTACTGGATCTTTAGAATCGTGGTTTACACATAAACCAAGTCCAAGGTAACTAAGCTCATGAACCACTTTTCGTTCCTATTTTTGTATAATCGTGTGATATGCCTTAGTAACATAATAACTAAAAGGTATCTTTACTGAAATGCTTTATAAAGATTCAAATTTTGGGTGAACAACTCAGGATTATACAATTTGTTCTTTCTATTTAGAGTCTTGGATTTGTTTGTGTAGTGTCCATGTTTCCTAGAGAGCAGTTTCTTCCTTTACCTCCAAATGTTTATTCTTTCACCCATATAAAAAAAAAAAACTTTTCACTTTTGTCTTTATCGAATGCACAATGTAAAAAATTAAAATGATTTCTGGATCACAAAAAAATATTTTTTCTTGAAAAATTGATTTTCAGATTGCTCATTCTGTAATTTTTTTCTTTAAGTTTTTGAATTTCCAATTTGAAAAATAAAAATCATTTCAACTTTTGGATTATATAATTTACAAGAAAAAAAACTTCCAATCATACAATTCGGAAGTAGTGAAATGGAAACTTTTTTCATTTGAAAATCCAAGAAAAAATATATTTTTTTATCGACAAAAAATAAAAATATATAAATGTACTCGAGATAAAAAAGTGTCTCGATCCATATTCTCCAATAATAAATATATGAAGATGCTTGAAGAAGCTGGCACTGTAGAGTCATAAAAAAAGCTGTTGATTAAAAGCAATCTTGCATATTAAAAGAGGAATAAAATCGATAAAAATAAAACATGAAAATGAAAATAAATATAAGATGTTATGAAATAAAGCGATAACAGAGAGAATAGAGAAGAAACAATAGATAATAGAGAATGAGAAAATAGGGAGCAACTCATCTGTATCTTATTATTGATAGGAAGAGTCCTATTTATAGATACAATATGTAATCCATAAAGGAAACAAATCAACTTAGTTAATACAAATATCTACCATAAAGAGTAATGAATCATATGAGGAGTAAATGTATCAAATCAATGGACAATCATTAATTCATAACACTCCCCCTTGAGTGTCCATTGATAAAGAATGTGCCTCGTTAAAACCTTACTAGGAAAAACCCTTTGGGATAAAAAAAACCTAGTGAAGGAAAAAGAGTACAACATTCTGTATTCTTTAATACAATATTGTTCATCACATATTCTATTTCTCCCCCTCATGTAAACTTACATCATTAAGGTGACAGAGTCCGAATTTGTGAGTCATTTGCTCAAAAGTTTTTCTTGGAAAAAACTTTACAAATAGACTTGTCATATTTTCAGATGAACGAATTTTTTGGATATCTATATCATCCTTTCAATTGAACAATATACTATTGTCTTCATATATGGTTGTTGATTCCATCTTTCTCGGGGATAGTCACAAGTTTCTTGCACATGTTAAATTATAAACCTTAACCAAACATATTCACAACTTTCCTCGTAATTTTGTATGATTAGACGATGTTGCTACTATGGTTTGTTTCATATACCTTAATGAAACCATTGTGCTACCACATTTGAACAAACATCTTGTTTGTGATCAACCATTGTGACATTGTAAGAATATGTAAAATAACATGCATATCCATAACCCATTGGTCTGAATTTGAATCATTTGGATGGAATATATTCGTAGTACCCTTAAAGTAACGAAGTATATGTTTTACTCCAAACCATTTTCTTCTTGTAGTTGAAGAACTATATCTTGCTTAACAAATTTATAGCAAATGCAATATTAGATCGAGTATAATTCGCAAGATACATTAGTGTTTCTATGACACTAAGATATGGTGCTTCTAGACCAAAAAGATTTTCATCATTTTCTTGAGGTCTAAGAAGAGTCTTTATCAACATCTAACGACCTCACAACTATTGGAGTGCATAATGGACATGACTTGTCCATTTAGAACATTTTAAGCACCTTAATCATATAAGCCTCTTGATGTATAAAAATACTTTTATTTAAATACTCAATTTCTAATTTCAAACAAGACTTTGCCCTTCAAAGATCATTCATCTCAAATTCTTTCAATTTCCTTGTGAGCTCATTAGTAGTTTCAACGATGTTTATGTCATCTACATAAACAATAATTATGAAAAATTGATTTTCTAATATTTTCATATAAATACAAGGACAAAAAGGATCATTTCCATATCCTTATTTGAATAAGAACTCAATAAGATGGTTATACCACACACGTCTTGATTTCTTTAATCAATAAAAGAGCATGTTCAATTTTATTGAATAACCCTCTTTAGAATTTGTCTCGTTGGGCAAATAAAATCCTTCAGGGATTTTCATATAAATATGATTCTCAAAAGAACCGTATGAATAGGTTGTAACATCATTCATTAGATGTAAATGCAAACCTTGTTGTGCAACTAGAATAATCGAATATTGCAATGTTGTTGCATCCAATACTAGTGAACATGTTTTTTTTTTTTCACTAATCAATACAAGGTTTTGTGAACAACCTTGAGCAACCAATTATGCTTTGTATCTAACAATTTCATCATTTTTAATTTGATTTTTGCGCAAAAATCCATATGTACCCAATGGGTTTCACAACTTCAGGAGTGCGAACTATACGTCCAAAAACATTTCGTTTAGCAAACAAATATAATTATGCTTCTTTGCATATTTTCATTTTGGCCAATCTTTTCTTTGCCGACAATCTTCAATGATCATTACTTATTGATCCTCATTGTCATTCATAGCATTCATCGCTATGTTATAAGTAAAAGTTTCGTCAATGTTAACTTCATTTTGGTTTCATATTATATGTTTCATGACATAATTTATTGAGATCTCATCATTTTCAACCATTTCAGGTACCTGAGGTTCTTCTGGAACCGAACCATTAATTATGTCAAATGAATCTTTTGGGATTTCAACCTTTTCGATTAGGTTATTTTGCATATTAGCCCCCTTTCTCATTCAAGAGTTTTTATCTTTGGGACCAATAGGTCTACCACGCTTCAAACGTGTTCACATGAGTTTTTCAACCCCTTTTTTTTTCGCATCATAATAACTGATCATGTCAAACAAGGCAATCATTTTGATTTGTAAACTTCTGGTTTACCATGACATGCATTTAAATTGTACTAATAAACTTGTAGTACAAACTATAAGAGAATGTTGATAATTTCTCCAATACACTTTCTTTTTCAACTCAATCATAGAGATATAAAGATATTTCATATCTTTTTCATTGTTTGTCTCAATATAATATCCATTTAGACAAATATCATTGAAACTTAATAAGTTTCTATTCAACTTCTTGGTAGAAGTATAATAGCTCTTCTAGAGTCTTCAAATATATTTGTAGTACTATAAATAATACTAACATTGATGTCTCACATTATCAAACAAGAGAAAAATTTATTACTCTTGAGAATTATATAAGTTGTTGCAGAATTAATAAGACACATCTTTTAGTACTAGTGCAAAACATTCATTTTTCATATAAACGTAAATATCAATATGAGATTTTTTTCAACACTCTCATAATCAATTAGGTGATCAATGCTTTTATTTGCTTTAGCAAAGAAAATAACAATATCAAGATGAGTAGCATCCATATGGCCATAATCAGAATCACCATCTTCATAAGCAAATTGTGTTTTATGTTCTTCTCATTATTTGTAAGATGCTCTGATGTACAATAAGTACAACTCAAATGGCTTTTACCATCGTAATGATAATATATACCTTCATCTTTTTGTCAATATTTTCACATTTTCCTTTTCCTTTTTTTTCACATTATCGTGCCACTTCTGGTGACAAAATGTGTCTTCGAAATTTTCTTTATAACCATGTCCAAAATCAAGATCATGATCGATCATGAAAATATAAATCAAATGTTACTGCATTCACTTCTGGGAATGGAGCAGAACCAATTTGGACAGGTTTCATGATTTTTTATCAAAAGCTCATTGCTTTGTTCAGCCATACAAAGGCATGAAATAAATTCATAATATTGATTGCTGCATTCACTTCTGGGAATGGAGCAGATTAGGCGGATCTCATGATTTTTCATCAAAAGCTTTATTGCTTTGTCCAGCCAGCCATACATAGGCATGAAATAAATTCACAATATTTGTGAAATCTCTTCTCACAATATTTTTGTTATGAGCAAATTAGTTGCTTAGATGCTTTATTTCTTTATTTAATGGTATCCCAATATCCATTGCATCTAAATATATTTCAACATTTAAAATCCAATATAAGGAATTCTTCCTTGTAATATCAATGGTCACAAATCCAAAATTTGCAACTTTTCGCGTGTTTAGAACTAGCATATAACATAATAATATTAATAATAATAATAATCACCGTCATAATAAAAATAAAAATAATAAGACGAAGATGAAAATTGATAAAGTTAAATAATTCTTATCACAAGAGGAAGAATATAAGGTAAAATTATAATTTGAGAAAGGATTAGAAAGAGCCTGGATTGAGAGACGCATAACACTGTCGTTATAGAGAAAAAGCTTCCACTAGTCCTCAATTGATTGGAGCATCGTGCTGATAACGTGTTATGAAATAAAGCGATAACAGAGAGAATAGAGAAGAAACAATAGATAATAGAGAATGAGAAAATAGGGAGCAACTCATCTGTATCTTATTATTGATAGGAAGAGTCCTATTTATAGATACAATATGTAATCCATAAAGGAAACAAATCAACTTAGTTAATACAAATATCTACCATAAAGAGTAATGAATCATATGAGTAAATGTATCAAATCAATGGACAATCATTAATTCATAACATAAGAGAGTTAAAATTGAAGGTTTTCAGTTGAAGAAATAAAGAGAGAGAAAGGAGATAGATAACAAATTAGAATAGGTGATAAATAGTCATAATTTATTGTTGTTGGAACATAATTGGAGAAAACATTTTTTTTAATTATTTTAATAAAAAATTGTTTGTAGAAGTAACTATTTTTTTTTTTAAACCAGTCTAAGCATAGCGTACTCCAACCCAAGAGTTTCTTCAAACAAGAGCTGCTTCCTAAAGCATCCACTCTAAACAAACGTTATTCATAAAGAAAAGTCTCATGCTCAAATATGAATGGTTAGGAGTTATTAGAAACCCTTTGATATAAAACTTGGAGTTACTTAATTTTTTTAGTTGTTTCTGCAATTAATTATTGCCTTAAAATAAATAAAAAGCAGTATTTTACATAAATCTATAACTAAGTATACATTAAAAAATATAAAAGTTATTAACTTTTTATATTAAGAAAATTTAAGTATAAATTTGTGACATAAACCACAGATGTAGTAACTCCTCTCATGACTTCTTCCATTGTACATGTAATTAGTAATTGTCTGTTTGAACATCTTTCCAAGAATTACAAGTTGACTTTATAAATTCAAAATCCCGCACGTTAATATGTCTAGATTTTAAAAGCTACAAATATTAAAATATATTTTTCTGCTCACTTTTTTAATGTATTTCTTTATATTCATTAAATAAAAATTACATTCACACAAATTTCAAAAATTAATAAAAAATTACGCTATAATCCGTGTTACCAATATGACATTTATTATTATTGTTTCTTTTATTCAAACACAGCTGTTAGCACCATTGGATAAATTTCATATTCAATTTTAGGTTACAATTATGCGTATCTTAAAACTTCTGTCAAGTAAGTCGTTGTAATATAGTGGTGAGTATTCTCGCATGTCACGCGGGTGACCCGGGTTCGATCCCCGGCAACGGCGTTTGTTTATTTTAAATATTTACTACTCCTTTAATATTGTATTATAAATAGAATATTTTTATTTCAGAACATAAGTCGTTGTAGTATAGTGGTAAGTATTCCCGCCTGTCACGCGGGTGACCCGGGTTCGATCCCCGGCAACGGCGTTTTTACCTTAACTTTTAAAATTATGTAATTATATAATTATAGATATCATTTTTGTTGTTGTTGTTGTAGTATAGTGGTTAATGTTTTTGTCTGTCATCCGGGTAATATGGGCTCGATTCCCAGCAACGGCGTTCACCATGGATGCTTTTTTCCGTACTAATCCTTTAATTACGTTGTTGCTGATAGTGGTTTTCATGTTTCAAACCGATGATTTTTCTCACATTCAATATCTTTGGGGCTGGTATATGATCTTAAAGTGCACAGTGTCATTCTCCTTGTCGAAACTAATCAGTCAATTTCTTAATTGAATTTCGTTTGAATATTGCATAAAGTAGATGTGTAATGTAGGTTCCCATCAAGAATATTGCATGTAAGAATTTTTTTACCCTTACAAAAATTATTATAATATATTTCTCAGTGATGCAATGATCGCATTCTCATTATTTGTAAATTGTTATTTTTATGCATGTTAAAGTAACTAGCTTGTTAGAAATCACACACACACACAGAGCACTCATTCAGTATCATCATTTTATCTTTTATCATTTTCAATCAATATGAATTGCTTCTACAGGACTCCCTTGCTGTTCTTTGAACTTTACGATGTGTGGCCACATCAAATGGGAATCACTTGCATAATCTATCAATTCTCTGCTAACTTCCAATTAGTTCTTTACAGACACTTAAGTACGTGTAACTAGAACACAGAACCTAAACTAGCTTTAAGTAACTGGAGTTACTTAGTGTTATCCAACATTCTGAGGCAATAAAATTTACTCTTTGGTAAATTAATTCATAGTTCTTGTTATACCTTTAATTTTTGCTGCATTTCTGGCCAATTATTTATCAATCCCGTTTATTATGAGCTTGATGAAGGTGGGGTTTGATTTTATGATTCTATTTCAGCATTTATAATCGAGGTGGTAAGTTCTTTTCTTTTTATCAGTAGAAAATTGAGCCAAGAGCAAGAAAGGTATCTTGCAGGGAGAAATGCTCTATTAGGCTCTTAGACTATATTTGGATAAAAATTGAGAATACAATTAAATCACATCAGTAAATTTAACATCATATGCAATAAAAAACTTTGCACATTAGATTTGCCAGTATTTTTACTTGTATGCTTTTCAAGTTTTTTATTTCTATCTGATATACTTTATTTTTACATTTACACACTGACAAGAATAAAAATATATACTTTTGAACTCTCACGAGTGTCATCGAAACACGCACATAGACTTCAGAGAGAGATTATATAAGAACCTTGAATGATAGTATAAATGTGTTCCTCGATGAATGCAGAAAAAGTCTTGATGTAGCAGATGAATCCCCACGGAGGAATGAAGATTATAATTATGGTACTCTAGAAAGACCCAACAAGTTTGTCTGTATTTTGGATATCAAAATTATTTATCTTGATGAGATAGAACGACTTTTGATCTGAAAAGAAAGATAAACAAGTGTGATGGAGATGTAAGAGGAATCTTTTGACCGCACGTGTGAAGCTGCTTTTTTCTAAGAAATGTTGAGAAGGTGTTGAATTATGGAAATGGTGATAAAAATAACATAACACTATCTTAGAATGACACCTTTTATATTTTCCTTCTTTTCTGGCCAGCTGTTATCCCATCATGACTTAAAACTCCATGTTGCCTTTAGACTTTAGAGAGGCCACGAAAAGACCTTGTAACTTCTCACTTTCTATTTCTCGTTTCGTTGCTACTTCACGGAGTGAATTATGGTAACTTCTTGTCAATGGATGACCATTTTACCTGAAGATATGATCCAACTTTGGATCTTCAAAAGTTTAGCACTTTAATAATTTCCTCGTACTCTTTCTCCTCAAATTACGGGATAATAATTGGATTACATTATTTTTTTTAGGAGTAGTTGAGGTAACACACTTATCACTAGATGTGAGAGACAACAGTTATTTATGTATGGCTAAAAATGACTCTGCTAAAGCAAATTATATCAACATGATTATTGTATAACCAAATAGAAGAAGTATTAGTTGTCACTGCCAATCTCAATATGTTGGTAAGAATCCTCATCAATAACTGTGGCTTCAATTCTAAAGTTGCAAATACATCTTGGTAACAGAGTCAATTGATCTGTCATTGTTACATAACCAGCTATGAACCATGTTTGTGTACATAGTAAATTAGCTGGTATTGTGTCCGTACACAAGTGAAACTGTAATTGTTACGTAACTAGTAAACCACAGTGTGAGTTTATGATTACGCTTAAGGAAGGTGTGTGGAAGAAATTTACGTTCCCATCTGTGATCTGTTGGAGAGAGAGGACAGTGTTCCGAATAAAGAATGCAGGAAAATTAAAATCCTTCACAGATGTTGTGGTGAAGAAACATGTGGTGAGTTTGTTCCGTACTAAACAAGCATGAAGAAGAGAATGGAAATGGGGTAGTGGCTTAATGACTGAAAGTACACGTGACTATTAAATTACTATATATGTTGATTATACCGCAGGCAATGGTATTGTGAATCACGAGAACTTCACGTGTAACTCTGACCTCCTTGTTCAGTACAACCGACCAATTTTTTTTTAGCTTCAAGATATGCTGTGTTTGGACCACTTTGATCACAGAGCATTTCAGACATTAATGTTATCACCTCTGTCTCTAATGCTGTTAAGTTCCCACTGTTTCTCAATTACAAAGTTCTGCACCCATGGCTCAAACCAATATAATAAAGTTATAATTTTTATGAGGGTCCAATGCACACGTTTAAATATTTTCAAATCACCATTTCTCTAAGAAAATGAAGTTACCTAGAAAACCTCATTGTTCAAATTAAACGACCCCAGTTTGGTTTCGGATTTCTTATGAGTGATGAAATCTTAGCAAAGTGATGCTGTTTGAATTTCGATAATTTTGTGTAGGGAATGATGCTGAGTCTGCTATATGTTACTGTGAAAAATAGAAGAAAAACTTGGCATGTTAACCTTGACAAGAATTGATTGATGCAAATAAACCGAGGGGATACACAATGAAATATGTGAAGATCTACCGGTTTCTGAGACAGGATCAGATAAAGCTTTTGCAAAATTTTGTTGGGGATTTGTGCATAATTTCACGGTAAAGAGGAATTTTGTGTCAAATCAACGTGATTGAGAAAAGAAAGAAGGAATTGTTCTAAAATTGAAAGAATAAACTGAAACAAGAAGCAATACTAACGCGGGAATAGAACAGTAGTCTATTAGGGGGAAAGTGGTAAGAAAACTCTGTAGTTACTGTTCAAAACGCGTGAGAGGAAGAAACATGAGATTGTATATATTAAGAAGAGTTTTTCTCTCATAAAAAGTTTAATTTGATAGATAATTTCTATTCAATGTGTTGTCACAAGGAATATAGGACATTCATTTCTCTGAACAGGGAATGGAAAAAGAAAATAAAGCTTCGTTTATGAATTATAAAAATTGAAAAAACAAAGATTAAATCATTCAATTTATTCATGAATTCTAAACTAATTTTTTAAAGTATAAAAGAGGAAGTTTTTGGATTAGTTTATAGATGCATAAAACGTTACTGAGGTGTAGCAGGTGTAATACTGAGGTGAGAAGAAGAAGCTGGTAGAAGCAACAAATTGCTGACAAGCGCATTATTCAATATCAAATGCTTAAAATCTCATAAAGACCAAAGCAAAGAAGGAATAAAATAGTAGCACAGATTATTATTTAGAACAAGTCTTTGGAAAAAGGTTAGCATTTGGGAAGAGCACGAGGTAGAGCAAGTGGGTGATCATCCTCTGCAATCTATGACTAATTTAGTAACTCACTGAACTGGCTTTTTATCACATTTCAATAAAAATTTATGCCCCTTCTTATGGAATCTTAGTCAAAAACTTGAAACTTACGTCCTTGGCTACTTTTATTGGGCATATGAGATGCTGCACAACAAAAACAAAAGTTTCTCCCTTTTGTTTCATCTACTTAGCAAAATACTTTCAGGCCTGTGCAAAAGTCACTTTAGCTTATTTTTATATCTTTTCTGGGAAGAGATACCAACAAGGATTTATCTGGATTTCTTCCTGTAAGGTGAAACAAAAATACAGTGTGAAGGGGCAGAAATTTCTGGCATGTGTACGAATCTTGTGATTCAAATCCATTGCTCATGCAAATATCTCATTACTGCTTCTATATTCTTGCTGTCTCCTCCAAAGCTGTCAGAGTCCTGTAACATATTCTGATATTCAGTTGGCTTGGATATCCATCATGCAGCTTTTTGCTGCACATTTTAAACTAAGCTCAACAAAAATCTCCGAAACCCCAAATTTTTAAATCTTCTAAACCAATGTACAGGAGCATGTTTTCATCTGTAATTATTATAATTTATTAAGCCTTCCTTTCTTTTAGTCAGTGAAATTGACATAAAGACATTAATCTCATATTATATGCACATATAATATGAGAGTGCACAGGGTATACTGTTTAGTGCAGATTGTTGAAAGCCACTGGTTTTCATGTAAGAAAATCTGAAGTGAATTTTACAAAAAATGAAGCCAAATCTAGTATACTATTGGTTAGGATGAGGTGAGGGTCATGACATTCTGTTTCTGAGAGATAACCCGAGAGGTTCAATAATTTATAGATTTTGTGGCATTGGATAAGCATGATTTTAAGCCATGGGAATGCAAAGTTTGATGCTGAAAGCTGGGGCCCTAATTATGTGCACCTTTTTTAGATGAAGTCAAGGTAGTAGTAAGTTAGTCCATTATGATGTGAAAAAAAAAAAAACCTTTGTAATGGTTGTTGTTACGAACTGATATATATGTAGGATTGAACAGAGCTTTACTTACCCAACTTCCTGATCCACGACTCACTTCCCTGATAATGTGGATCCAGGGAAAGATAGAAAGAAAGAATGAGAAAAAGAAGAAAAAGGAGAAGGCTTTTTGAGTTTTGTCCTAATGGGCAACCATAAACTCCTCCATCATGCACAAGATTAAGGTAAGGTTATAAAGTAAAGTAAAATAAAAGGGGTTGAAAAATTGGAGACCCATGATGTTGGTGGGTGGTGGGTAGACATAGGATGATAGAGTGTGACATGGCAATGGAAGAAAGAGAGGGGTGGCTGAATTGCTTGGGTTGTTTTTATCAATTCCCGGTTATTGGGGTAAGGATTCCCAAAGGGTGAGGTGGGGCCCAATTGCTGTTTGTCTGGTGGGTTTAGAGGCACTGCACGCCCTTTCATGCCCCATCGCTGCCTCTTTACTAGACCAATGTGAGATAGGACCACAACCTCAACCACTTCTATAAGAACCCCTCATCCCTCACTCACTCACAACACAACTCAACTTCAAAACTTCAAAGCTTCAAAGCTTCAACCTTTAACTTCATCAAACCTTAAAACAAAGGGTAACCCCACAATAATTAACTCTGCAAAATGAAGATGGCTAGTCCTTCCATGGGAGGTTCTAAGAGAAGGCTCTCAGGAAGAGGGCTTGGAGGTGCCCTCAGAGAGCAAAGGGCAAGGCTATACATAATCAGAAGGTGTGTGGTCATGCTCCTCTGCTGGCATGACTAGTACAGCTACTACTACTCCTACTATTACTACTTCACCTCTTCAAAAATCCAACCTTGATTCCATCACTGTGGAAAACAAGATTGGTTGTTTCTCTCCTCTTTATTCTTCTCTTCCTTTCATTCATAGTGTGTATATAGCTGACAGCTGGTTATTGTGGAAGAAGAGTGTTAACAATTTTTTGTATGGCTTCGCGTTATGTACATCACAATAACACAGAATTATTTATAACAATTTCAATTTTATCATATACATTCTCTGTTTATTCTCCTACTGTTTCCGTTTTTTCTTTAGCTTTCTTTTCTGTTCTTCTTTATTTGATGCACTGATTCACTGGGATCATTCTCGTACCCTCCAGGGTAATTCATTTAATGTTTCTTCTAGTGTTCTTCATCTCTCTTGTTCTCTCACTTTCTCCATGTTGGTTAGATCCACTTGGAGGAAATATTATTTCAAAAAATACAGCATATTATAGTTAACAGCTTCTGCATATTCAGAATCTATAGAACAAAATTTGTATCTTAATATCATCTTTTATGAGTTCACTCTGACATGCCAATTTTGAAGAGTGATTCTAGTTAAGGAACATGAGTCCCCCAAAATCCCTTTCTCAACAGAATTTTGTACAGTTTTCTTACGAAGAGGCTTTACCTTGCCATGTAAATATGGTGCTTAATTTCTTCCCACAGATTTGGAAACTGGGAAAGAATCTTCTGACATGGTGATAGCTGGGAATATTCAAGAGAAAGAAGAGTTAATCCGAATCCAAATTATATTTTGAAGTCTTTGAATTTCCGCAATTTCACTGAACTGCAATAGTTGTACACACATAAATTTCATATTTTACAGCAGTTGTGTGTATGAAGGCTCTTAATTAACTCGTTAAAACTACTGTATACAGAAATTTTTGGCTTATGAAATTTACTTAGAGAGAACGAGTTACCTTCCGAAAAAATAGTTTAATACAGTGTAAAAGGTAATATAAAGATTTAATCTTTTTGCTAACTTTATTAGCATGAAACTTTCACCTAAGCTGAAAAAAAAGTAGACATGACATGGAGACATAGGTGTTGTTGGTTAAGACTTAGATGTCATGGTGAGCAATAATGAAAAATTAATGAAAAAAGAGAGCTTAAGAAAGAAAAAGATGTTATATAAGTGAGTTTAAGGTAATAGGAAGTGGTTTTGAATAATTATTGGCATGGTGTAGGCCCTGTTAATCATTTGAAGTAAAGATTTTGTTGATGACTGAAAAATTGGAATAGTTAGCACACAGTTGTAACATTTTATATGGATGGATTTTGGAATCTACCTTTTTATCTTTTACCTAAAAGGGCGGCATCTATAAAGTGTTTGCAGCTTGAACTCAAAGCGTTACACTGTTCGTTTTTCAACCTAAATTGATGTGCTACTTCTTCCATTATTTCGGCCTTTCAAAACAAGTTTTCACGAGTTTCAGTTTTTTTTTTTTTGTTTTTTTTTTCTGTCTTTCTTTCGTATTATTAAAATATATTCATTTTGATATTTTAAAATATATTTAAAACTTGTTTAATATATGAGGATAAATACATTGGACGACACATCTAGCAGAAAGTCTGAAGTTAGTTTTTACACATTGAAAGATTGTCATTAAATTCCAAAGTTTGTTAGTTATTTGTAATTAAGTCTTTTGATTAGGCTATCAGAATTTGGTTAAACTAACTGAATATTGTTTAAAAGTTTTAAATAATTCAGAAATTTATGAATCATCAAGCAAGTGATTTGATCTTTCAACCGTTTAAAACTTTTTAAATAGGTTCCGTAATCATAATTAAGAAATGTTTGGTCTAATTTTGACAGGATTTTAATTCAAGGATATTAAAAATATTTTATAATTTTAGAGAATCAACTATAGATATTTAAAGTATACCTAACTCATTTTTTAAAAATCAAATTGAACTAGTACATGAATATGCATGTCATCAATAAGTGCTTCAATCAACTTAAGATTTAAGCTTTAGTTATATATACTTGGATGAAAATAACTTGTTATTTAATGGAGTTCCCTCAAATTTGAACATGGTGACAAAAAATAAATATTTAATATAATTTGAAAATTGTTTAAAAAATAATAAATGCATGCTATTTAACGATTTAGTCATTTTGTAAAAGCAAAAAAGCAACCACTTACGATGGTATTGGGAAACATGAATTGAGTTAAAACTCCATAGGTAGGACAAAGACATTTGGTTGGTGTGCACATGAATAACCTTGTTCTCCCATCTTAGTGAAATGGAGAGAGCAATTATCCTCTTTGTCTTCAACCTAACAACATTAGATAAACTTTTTTAATCACAATATATTATTTTAAATCAAAGTATTAAAATAAAGTGTTTCCTTCTTTTTAAAGTCTCAAGGGGAAAGAAGTGACTTCTTTTTGTCCAGAAGGAAAAAGAAAAGAGAAAAAAAAAGTGTTTCTGTTCAATTTTTTGGTGAGAAAAAAAAAAAGGTGTCTAAATTAAAACTCTAGACACCGCACTTTTAGCTAAACCAAGCAACAAAAAGGTTGAGTTTACGGTCAAATCTTTATGGAAGGTGGGCCTTGCTGAATTATTGGCTTTGAGCCCACTTTCACGTGTGCCACGTATCCACTTGAATGGGCCTACTTCTTTTATTTATGCATCTAATTCATCAATATTCACCAAAAAAAAAATAAAGAAAAAACTATCATCACCACATGAAAAATGATGAATAAATACAAAACAAATGAATGGGGTGGTGACCCGTTGAAGTTGTATGAAAGTATTACAATCCACAAATTATATTTGTAAACAAATACGTATTATCATGTGTAATTCTAAAAAAGAAAATACGACTCCAGAAAAAAATAGTCTCAAAATCACAATAAATTTTATATCGCTGTATAGTTTTGTTTTTTTGGATAAGTGTCTTAAAAGAATATGCAAATTGGCTCCACAGTGAATAAGGATAAAATAGTAAAATTACTGTAAAATTGTTTTTCTTAGGTGGTTTAGTTTTTTTTATTTTATTTTGTATGAATTAGTTGTTGAATACTCATATCAACTATGTCTTTTTGAAAGTTAAGATGTGACAAAAATGGAGTTATGCAACAATGATTAAATTTAACGATTCACCTAATAATGAAAAACGATTTTAAGACTGAAGATTTATTACTTAACAACATAATTATAGTGGCGCAGGCTTTTGTCGGTGTGCAATTAGGGCAACATTGTAAATAAGGGTAGCTCAATGGGTTGTTTCTCAAATTAAAATGAAAACGAAGGCGACGGATAAAATAATTTGAATAAACCAACTTTTTTAAGATTCTTTGAATATGTTTTATTTAAATTTTAGATTAGAAATTAATAACATAATTAAACTATTTATTATATTTAATTATAATAGTATAAATTTGATACTAATTGGTAATCAATAAATATACATATGAATATTTGTTTTACGGCGGGTACTTCCCTTAATTATAAATATACTGAAATTATGAATATGAATATAATAATAACTATAAAAAATTCTCAATATGTATCTTTATACTGAAATTTTTAGTATAAAACATTCAAAAGTTCTTTATGAAAAGTGATCAATAATTTTATATTTACCAAAATTGTAAAAATCAATCTAAATCTTAATACAATATTATTTTAATTGGATTCAAGTTTTATATTAAATTAAAATTAATTCACCACAAAAAAATCTTTAAACAACAACAATTTTTTTTTAAAAAAAAATAATTATTATAACGACAGATATTAATCTAAGAACTAAAAATTATTTGTATATCTAAAATAATATCTATTATGTATAAAGGAAATATAACTGGTAAATGAATTAAACTATAAATTGACCTCTAATATTAGTTACTTAAATTTTAATTATTAAAGTAAGTAGTGTCTATCTTGATCTGTAATTAAAATCAATTTAGAGTTTAATTCAAATTGATTATAATTTTTTTATATTTATAATAGAAATTATTTAATATGAAAAATAATTTTTTAATTTATAAATTGATATCAAAATTAGTCAATGTAGTTTTTTTCAAAAACATAATAATTATAAATTATTTTATTTATTTATTTGAAATATTAAAATTATAGAAATCTTATGTTTAAACATTTAATACAATTAAAATTAGTATTTTTTATAATCAAACGTACTGATTACAATAAACAAATACAATACACTATATCATATTTTGTGAGTAAATATCCTTGTATAACGGACGAGTTCCTAATACAAATATGAATATTAATAAAATAATATTTAGTAAAATTTAGCCTTAAATATGTTTTTTAAGTATGCTCCACATATTTGTCTTTTCCAACAAAATTTCACGAATTGTATGAAATTTCAAAGGGCCAAATCATTAACTGAAATGAAAATTTAAAATTTTGAAAGAATAAAACTGTGAAAGCATTGTTGAATGGTGTGGATGAGAATATATTTTAGCTCAATGATGGAAATAAAAAAAGACAAGTTGAAGAGAACAAAATATCAAGAATATTGAAAGCATCCATTGATCTGAGTCCATAGAAAAGGATCTAATTAATAATCATATGATTTCTAGCACTTTCCTTTTCATCTCTTTCTATCATATTTATAATGTGTAACTATACTAACTTAATTCTACCATCTTAACCTAACTTGGATCTAGGATGACACGTCACTTTTTCTATACTCTTTCAATTTTTAATGTGATTTTTTTTTTCTGATTCTTAATTTGAAATATGTGTTTAATTTTGGTTTTGCTAAAATCAAATTTGTCGCTTATTTCTTTTATAATGAGATTATCCGTGTATCACTGTTTGTATTGTATTGACGGTGTTAACATACATCAAATCACATCTGCTATAATATATAATGGTATCACCTTTAAAAAACTAGAAGACAAAGGGTTTAGACTGAAAAAGTAGACATAACTAATTTTGCAGGTAAGCACTACAGTATAAAACATATATTAGATTAGATTAGGTTTAGTTGCATTGCATAGGATAAAAACCACGGAATTTTGTTTTGGATAATTTTAATTACAAAACTATAAAGCTCATTGAAGAAAAATTTCGCAATAATTAACATATATAATGAGCTTATCGATGTAATATTTGATATCATAATATTAATACTAAATCCAGGACTCTGTAGTCCTAACCAAAACATCTTAAACTATTAGTTCGGTATATGAGAGAGACGTCTATATTATTTCACTACCAAAATCAAAAGAAATTTATAAAATCTTTTCTCTCTTAATTTATTGAGATATTTTTCATAGATAAAATTTAAAGAAATACTATAAAGAACACAATATCGATGAGTGTTTTTTTTTTACCAATCAACTTTGAAATTCATATACATAATAAAAATAAATTATAATGTGTTAATAAATTATTCTCGACTTATTTTAATAACAATCTGAATTTACAAAAATATATTACACAAATTTTATATATATATATATATATATATATATATATATATATATATATATAATCATCCCTATTTTGCACTCATTCTTAGAGCAACGTGTATGCACAAATATTTATTATAATTCATTTACTTCAAATAATATCCTACTGCAGGATGAGAATATTGGAAGTGCATGCAGAATGATGAGTTATATATATATATATATATATATATATATATATATATATATATATATATATATATATATATATATATATATATATATATTAAGATGAAGAAAGAAGTGTGCTATGTTGTGGATGAGAGGGGTGTAGGAGAGAGAATAGTGGGGTGTTTGGTTGGGTCAAATAAGGTTTAGGGCACCCACGTGCGCCACCCTTATCACAAAACCCCACTGCGTCCTTTTGATTCTTTTCCAGTCACACCATGTCTCTTCTCTTGTCTTGGTCCCCTCCAGTTTTCATACATCCCCCTCTCCTCATTTTGTATGCACCCCTTCCTTCTCTTATCCACTTATAAAAGCCATTATCATCTTATCAACAAATACTTAATCATCACTCAACTTTTCTCTTATTTCATCACCTATTAAAACCTATAAGTAAAAGTGCTTCATTGTTTCCCCCGAAAACAGGGAGAAGGAAGAAAGCGTAAAACAAAAAGTGTCGTTTCTTGTAAATATAGAATATACGTGTTCACAGAGTAAGCATAAATTATATTAGATGATGTTAAACAGACAACAACAATTGTGCTGGGTGTTGATGGTTTCTGACTCCTAACGTAATGACATTCCCTGCACTGCACCTCAACTAATAAAATACCGCTTAATCATGATTAGTAGTGATTACCTAACGAAGGTTATTTGAATCTTGAGATTTATATATTATTTCATAGGTCATAGCACAACATGTATGATGCAATTGTTGACATGGTAATTATAAAAAAAACAGTGACACATTGTTGTTCCTTGGATCCAACAAGCGTATAACTAAGACGTTAGGGCTGTAGTGAAAATGTGCAGGAAGATGATTTTGGTCTATAAACTACAAAATAAGTAATATGATTGCATTGGCTTATGTTGGGCAATGAAGTGAAGAAAAACAAGTTATAATTTTGCGGGTGGTCATTGTCTAAGCCAGATAATTTGTCTGTGAATAACAGCACAGGCAGCATTGTCTTTGGTCCGATAGCTAAATATTTTCAACACTATAAACTGACCATTGCCGGTTTAAATATGTTGCCTCGTGAAGAATTCAATAAGAATGAGAGACACAATTTCATTATGATTTGGATTGTCTCTTCTTCGATGACCCACCATTTTCTAATACAAAGACCACAAAAGAATCATTTATAGCGTCTGTCTCTCTTGTAGAATGAGACGTTAATTAAGATGAAGGGATCAAAGGTTAACAAATGTTTGCATTCGAGGTAAATCAAGACAAAGATAAGGGAAAAAAAAAGGTTATCAACTCATAATTATACATGATATACTTATGCATCGGAAAATACAGCTATTCTAGAGAAGAAACAAGATTAGCATGGCATTAGAAAGAACTATACACTATGCCTTAATTAAATGCCATATATTATTCCTTTTTTTTTGGGTCAAAGTAAAAAAAAAAAAAAAAAACTTCAAAAATATGTTACTTTTGAGGGACACCCTGAAGTAGCTATAGGCATTAATGGTACCCCTGAAAATGAAAGCAAGCTCGTGCCCAGCTCTTGCAAGCCAAAACAAGCTGGAATAAACTGTAAGACTCTTGATGTTCATGAATCTGGCACCACTACAACATTTTTTTAGGGTTTATTGGTAGACAATGCATTTGAGTGTAGGGAATTTATACTTGAAAGTTCTTAGAACAGTAACGTACATGCGAATCTTTCGCTTCCACAGTAAGAAACATGTGTCTGGCTACATTTGAGCAAGTGAGGTCCACATCCAAGATCTTTGAACCTGGAAGGGACATACTACAATTTCACCACAACAAAAGCAAGGTTTTTGATTCAGCATGGTTGTCAAAGCATCGAAGCAAAACCTCACTGTCCTCCACCAAAACACAAGTGGTCAAAGAAGCAAAAGTTCTATTAATTTAGTCCTCATACTAAAACCAGAATTTCTCAAAAAAATAATCGCAGATATCTTTGCTTCCCATCTGAGGTGAACAACCACGTTATAGTCAATCGCATCAGAGGGCTTTGGAACAATGTTGTGCAGCTAAAACAGAAGAATAAGAACTCTGTAGGTAGTAGCAGCAGCTGTCCTAGTTAATGTCACAAGACTTTCAAGTGTGTGAAATTATTTCAGAGTGGTGCCAACAAGTAAGCATGCATCTATTGGAAACAAATCACATCAAATAAATATCTACTCCAAAGCATGTCATTAACCGGAGCAAATTAGATATTTGTTACCGTAGAAATAAAACCACAAATAGACGTTTCATATATTAGAATAATATTTCATTTGAATTTGGCATCTAGCAAATAACAGGCCAAAGATTAAATCATGGTTGAATGCTTAAAATGTTTCTGAGTGAAGAAAAAAGGGGTACAAATTATGATTGCAAAAGAACAGTTTACATTCTCATCCTAAAGCAAAGCAAAACACACGAGTAGAAAAACTTCTGTGGCAGATGATAAAAAAATTTAGACTTGCAAAGAAAGTTTTACCTGAGGAACGTGAAATGATTCTTGTCCTACATCAAGATTTGAGCATCGCTTTTCGATATGAGGAGGTTGACGAGTCACGGATTTGGGAGTGACTTGATCCACTTTCCGTATAGTTTTTTCTATAATTTTACTGGTCATTACATATTACTAAGTAAAATCCATGCTAAGAGTGCTCAAATGCACCCGAGTAATCCAATGATATTGTGATTCTTGTCCTAAATTATGTGCATATAAGTCAGACAAAATTTTGTTTGGAATTTTGATATATTATAACATCTCCTTAGTTAAAGCTTATTAAACTTCAAAACTTGTTACAGTAAACCCTTTAGATTTCAATATGGTTCTACTATTTTTAAAAGTTTTCAATTAGATTTCACTAAAAAAACGTAGCAATTTAGTCTGTTTCATTATATTACCAAAATGCTGTTAAAAAGATGAAGACGTGCAGATTTTTTTTAATGAGTCAGTCTAATTTTAAGTAATCAATCAACAACAACATCACTTTAATTTTTGTTAATTTAACAAAAGAGACTATTAAATCATATCTGCCAGAGCACAACACAAAATTATGAATGATCTTCTCCACAGCACAAGACCCTGTTACATCTCCAGTGGAGTTGAAAATTCATCTTCATTTACACTTGACACCAGTATTAGGAATGAACTTCTTCATGCTGCAAGCTGAAACTGGATATTTGCAATATCTTACAAACCCAACAATAAATTCTTAACATTCCAGATTCTCGTATATTCCAAACTTTTGTTTTTCATCCTGACAAATCAGAAACATACAGCGAGACAAAGTGGTTCGCATAAGAACCCTCCCTCAACTAAGAAATTCTACCTTCTCTGCCTCGGCAGAACTCTGTTCCTTCTAGATATACCTTTTCTTGCAAACTTAGATGTACGAATTACCTTTATGTCATTGATTGTGCCTATGTGGTTGCCATGCTTAATGGCATTGCTTGTGAAATTGGGCTCTCCAAGACTATGATTCCTTTTACTTTTACATCTAAGATCTCTACTAATTTCAACTCTAGCATGATGTCTCCTAGGTTCCAAACACTTCCTTAGGTGGGAGGCTTTATAATCTCTACTACGCGAAATTGATCTTATCCTTTTTGCAGATGTTGGAAAATGGTGCGAAAGACTTTCACCTGAGTAATCTTCTTCTCCTGAGTAGAATTTCTTTTTCATGTCCATTCTGACCTTTCTTCTTATTCTTCTTGTTCTCCTGATATTGTGTAGCTTAATACACAAGAAAGTGCAAGAATACTCCCAAACATGGAAACACGAAGAGAAACATGCCCATATCATTTTGCAAGAAGACCGGCAAAGACATCCACATATGCCCAATTTATGCACCAGATAGAAGAACAACAGAACTGCAAATAAACAGAACATACAAACCTAATTTCAGACATGTCAAATTAAATAGTGCCAGGTTCGTGTCAAGCACTACAACCAAACAGTTGAACTCACCAATGTACGATAGCATAAATACCATGGCTAATTTCAGGATATTGGCAATGCAAAAATTTTCGACATAGCACATGAAATCCCATGTTGGTCCACACACTGAGCTGAAACATATCCAGAGACAGATATATGAAGCATGAAGTGGTAGTGAAGAAATACATACATGAATGGTAGTGAGAGTAGAATAACCCTGCATGGTTTTACCTGCAAGATTTTCCAGAAAGAAATTCAATGGGAGAACTAAATAGTTTGCCAACAGCCTGTCCTAAGCCCGAAGCAAACGAGTCAATGACGTTGCCCATATTCAAGAATCAAAGAGCTGTAGGAGATATTCATGAACTGTTAATACTATTTATTACTAAACAGAAGTATTCAGTGAGGGTTAAGCAGAACACTGATGGGAATGCATTCAGGAAGAAGCAAATAAATATCTTTGATTTCAATATTATAGTCTGTGATTTCTCAATATCCAAAACCTAATTTTTCCACAATCTATGGGCATGGTTACAGCTTATAATTAATGTCTTTATATTTAACATAAAAATCAAAAACACATACATGTGTATATTAATTTATAGCAAACAGAGTAAATTAAAAGAGACTGGTGCATGAGCATAGCAGCATCTATGTTTTTTGTATGCGGTGTGGACAGTTATTGTTACTACACTATTGCATTTCTTGCTTTTCTTTAATTCTAACTTGTGTAACTCTAAACTAAATGAGGTTAATTGAGGGTTCTTCTCCGTTGAAAGAAACAAAGGACAACGCAACCCAATAACAACAAAATACAGAAGTACCTGTATGTGGATGAATAGTCAAAAAAATGTAACGTGATTGAACAAACACTGAGAAGAAGAAAAGATGTGAAAGAAGGTGGATAGGCTTCTATTGTAGGGCATTGATTCCAACATAAAAAATTAACATCATTTCTAACCACTTTATTGTCTCTCTTGTTCAGGATGCACCCACCATGATAAGAAGTTAAAGAAAAAGTGAAAAAAAATTGAAAAAGTGGTAACCGTTAAAATTTATTACATATTTTTCAAAGAAAGAAAAAACTGCCCACAAAAAAGCTTGGTCTAATACATTCATCATAACTGCCTGAAGAAGAAGAATCAATATTGAATAAGCACACTCTCGGGTTCGGAGTTTATAAGTGAATAATATCGAATAAATAAGAGTAAGTAAAATAGATAATCATGGTCGGATTCCAAATTAGAATTTTATTGATCTTTGATTCGATCTAAATTTATATTTTTTAATATAATATTTTTATTGTTAAAATTAGGAATTTATTAATATTTGATTCAATCTAAATTTATATTTTTTAATATTTATAAATATATTTTAAATTTTAAATTTATTTTTAATATAATATTATATTGTTAAAATTTAGTAATAAGCATATAAAATCATATTTAAATTACACATGTCTTTTATTTTAGTTAAAGATACATTACATTTATGTTATTATTATTTAAAAGAAAAATAATTTATTTTTATTAAAAACATAAATTTAGTATATGAATCCAATTAATTAAATAAGTTAAATGATTGAATAAAAATTTTAAAATACTAAATTCAGATTATACTGGATCGGGGATATTAGATCTAATTCGATTCAATTAATTCGATTCAACTTGACGTGTGTTTACCACTGCATACAATTGAATATAAAACATGGAAGAGAGGTTTGTGATGGGAGAAAAAAATCAAGTTATTCTTTAAAAAAAAAAAAGTTTTACATAGTAATAACTTTTATGTTTAGTTATATTGATAGGATAATTCTAGAAAAATAATAAGTTTAATTATTACATTAATTTTTGTTTAGATAAAATATTTAATTGTTTTATTTAATTATATATATTTTTTTTAAATCGAATAATGCTGGTCCTTCCTTATTTTAGTCTTAAGGAAGTTTAAATTGTAATGAGTTAATGGTGAATGACACGTGATATATACACGTATAGCTACAACCAAAATTCTTTAAACTTTTGTTTGGATTTGGGGATGCCACAAATTCGTAGGTGCAATGCAAATACACGCAATGAGTGGTATCCACACAAAGGAACAAACACAAACACTGCATTAGTGTGAAGATAGATTTGCATATAGGTTGGTTGTTTGCTTTAATGGTTTTGATAGGATATGCAGGTAATCATTTGAGAGAATGTACTGTTCATTTCAGTGAATTACTAAAATATCATTCATGTATACATGTTTCTTTAATAAATCAACCAATGATTTTTAGTTACCGGACTAAACTAATGGTTTTTAGTTACAGAATTAATATTAACAATAACAAATTATAATTTTATTTTTATTTTTAATTAATTTATAACAATATATAAAAAGAGATATCCTCTTTTGAGTCTACATTTTATATTTTCACTTTTATCCTTAATTATTATTTTAAAAATTAATTATTTTATAAATAGTTTATTTTTTAACCGTTATTCTAAAAAACTCTTATTATTTTAAAAATCTCATTTATCTTTAATAATTATTTTAAAAACCTCTTTTATGTATATATTTTATTTTTTAATTAACATTTAATAATTATTTTAAAAATTATTTATATATTCTTAACTCAAATCTTTATAAAAATTAAAAAATACGAACACACATTATTCACTAGTATCAATAATAACAATAATGAATGTTAACACTAATTTAAATAATAACATAAAATAAATTAGTTTGGAAAATAATTTGAAATTTATTCCAATTTTTTTTATTAATTTTATTTCCATTTTAAATATTTTTTCATTACAATTAAGAAATTCAATTCTATGTTAATATGACTTTTAATTACTATTTAGTTTAAATTTATTCACATTTCTACACGAGAGTAAATTGGTAATAATACATTTTTATCGATTAAAATAATTTTTTTAATTTAGCTCACATATTACATTATTCACAAACTTTTATTATACGTACTCATCCCTTCAAATCTCTTACTCTCTTCATCCCCTCACATCTACTCCATGATCCAAACACTACCTAAAATTGTTATTTTTCTTTTACATCACATATAGATATGACAACGATTTAATTATTTTTATTTTATTACTATTATATTCATTATTGTTATTATTATTATTATATCTATTATTGTTGTTATTATGTTTTTTATTTTAAAAATAAAATAAAATAGTTAAATCTCTTTTCTCTTGTCATACCTAATAATAGTTTACAAGAAATTCTAGTTATACCTATAGTTCTATGTAGAAGTATAGAAGTTCCATATATGTGCCACATGTTTTAGCTTGTTAGGTCATCACAAAGTTAAGGTTAATGTAACGGAAAGACCACCATTATCTAATTTTAAAAATTAGAATATAATTATATAAAATATACTAAAAAATAGTTAAACATTTAACATAAATATAGAAACTAATAATTAAAAAGATTAATTGTTACGCTACGGATAACATTTAAAAAAAAAAAAATCATAGTAGTCCGTGACAAAAAAATGATTCTCAATAATAACAATTTTTTATTTTGAAGACTGCAGAATGCACGCTCCCTGACATGCAGAGACCAACCATTCTTCTTCTTATTCTTGGTGCTGGTCTATGAAACATTATGTTCAGCCTTTCTGACAGAATCATGTTCATAACAGACTGTTAGTTGTTTAACCACATCTCAAATACAAGATTGATACCATGAGTTTTATAAACAAATTTTATTGAAACATGTTATTTATTAGTGTATAAAAATTCCAAAGTGGTCAAAAAGTGATCAAACATACTCAATTTCAAATCATAAAAGTGGTCAAAACGTGGTCAAATATACTTAATTATAAAAATATGTTGTTACTGAAATTTGATATAAAAATGGAAATGATAAGTTGGAAGAGATAAGTAGTCAAAAAGATTAGTATAAAATTGAAATTGTCGGAAAATGGTTTGTTAGATCAAACACAAATTTAAGTATATTTGAAAAATAAATATAAAAATTAAATGGTATACAAGTTCATTTATTTCTATACTTTATATTATGCTACTGATAATCAATTTATATTGTATATGATTGACAAATGATAACAACTTAAAATAAGAATCAAATGTGAACATGTATAGATCGATTCCAGACAGAAATATATCCCACTTGCTAATACTAGATGTTTCTTTCCATTTATTTTTGTTACTTTGTTGAACTAACATTCATTACAAATCAAATTATATAATTATGAAACCAATTATTTTGTAACCAATATTCAAATAACAATTTTGAGAAGTTATTAAAAAAATAATACTGTAATATTTTAATAATAAAATAGTTAAATTATAAATAAATTTTCTTTTAATCGAGGTTAAATTTATAAAAAACAATTAACTTTATTTTGTTTCTAAATTTATAAAAACTAATCTTCATTCTTTTGAAGATCAAAAGCCATATGACATACGATGGTTCTTACTGAAAATCTTTGTATACATTTAGTCGATCATATCAAAAAACATAGTAAATTTATTCTTTATCTTTTTTGAGGTAGTTTTTTGATACTACATGTGTACTCTATTGCAATGCATGTGGTTCGAATGTGCTCAAATTGAATCTTTGTTATTATGTGATCAGAGTGATATGTTTAAATCTCTAATCAGGATTTTCTTTGTCTAAATAGGTCATCTGATGAAAAATACAGTTCAAAGAAACAATTGAGTAAAAAAATAATATAACTAAGGTAAGAGGAGCTAATAATAACTTTTTCATGTTTGATTTTACTATTATAATTGATTGCTTGATTTACTGTATATTAATTGTTGAATTGGTGTATTTCATCAGTTGATTTGGGAAAATTATGTTTGGTTAAAAAACTTTGTATATTTTGAAAACTATATCATTGAAATTAATAGAAGACTAGAAATACAAATTATATATTTATGTGATGGTCTATTTCTTAATGCTTAAATTCTAATAGTTCAATTAATGGTATAAACCGACTAAATTAGAATGTTACACTCTTTTTTTATTATATTTCCTTTTATATATATATATATATATATATATATATATATATATATATATATATATATATATATATAATGTAATAATTAATAATAAATGTATTCTTTTTGTTAATAGTTTATTATACTATGACTTTTTTACATTAATTATTTTTATTTTGATAATTATCAATTAATTTAAAAAGGAAAATAATTGTTTTTATTATTATAGAAAATTGGACAGATAGTTATTATAAACATGTGTTTCTTCCACTAATTAAAAGAATAACTCTAATTCAAAAAGTTTTAAATGGGAATCTCTATAACATTTTTCTTGCACAATTTTATTTCACTCGAAAACTTTTTGTCTATTTTTGTACTTATTATCGCTCTCATCTTCATTTACATATAAAATTATTTATGATCATTCAACATATAAATTATTTTGTCTATCGAATATTAGAATAATAGGTTCATGATAAAAAAATTATATTTACATGTGTATGTACAAGTGATAGTTCCTGCTATACACAAAAAGAAATAACATCAAATTAGATAGTTTTAAGTTTCATTTTTTATAAACTAATTGGAAATTTTCATGTTTCTATGTAAAAGCAAACCGAAATCATGGATTGCAAATAAATAAAAAGTATAATCAATTAATACTTTAGTATCAATGAACAAAATCTTTAAGGAGCAAGGTGGCTTCTTTATTGAAATAAAGTCACACGTGGGATCATTTGAAACTCTCGTATTTAAGTTAGTTTGATTTTTGTACATAGCATAGACGATTGATAGCATATCAATTTTATGTATTTTAAACTAACTTAAATATGTTTAGTGATGATTTTATACATCATTTTTGTAGATATTTGTACAAAAATAACGATTAAATATGTACAAAAATACATAGTACCATATGGTTTAATGATCCATTATTTTTTTAAAATAATGGAAAGAAATAACTCAACATGTTATTTTTGTATATAGTGACTAATTTTATGATAAAAAAAAATGTTTAAAGACCAATTTAGAAACTAATTTTTAAATAAAGACTAATTTAGAGATTAATTATTTTGGTAGCCAGAACTTATGTAGCTAATGTTTGTGACTAATTATTGAAAATCTGCACCAGCTTACCTTTTTTTTTTTTCTTTAGTGGTGTTTTGACATCCATCCGCCATGATCTTTTATATGATACACGTAGTTAGCGGATGACGGGATAAATTTTCCTTAAAATGATAGTAAAGAATAATGATAGATATTTAAAATACTTTAAATTTCACATTAATTTAATACTTATAATATATTAAATTGATTACATTTGAGAGTAAAACAACTTTTTGTTAAGTAAAACAACCTTTGATCTTCATGTAACGTTTTTCTAAATTTTGTTTCCCGAGTCTTCTTAATTACACTTTAAAAGATGATTTTCACTCTTATGTTAAACATTTCTTGATATTATTGATAATGTGTGATCATCTCTTTCTTATTCTTTTCATTAATTTATTTACCCTAATTTTCCATTTGATCCCTCTCAATTTCGATATGAATCACAATGAAATTGATTTGAAGGAAACATAAGCATTGGTAGAGACAGAACAGATTTGGCCAACTTATATATTTGTTGCTATCCGTCAGTCAAATTGTAGGCTTAGAAACAACAAACTAGTTTATAATGTTTAAGAAAAGTTGTAATATAACAAAACGAATGTAAGAAGTAATCATTTATTATTCCCCTGCATCTGAATTTGGAATGGATGTGTGTCAAAAGGTTTCTTCCTCCCTTCCTCTGTTTTCTCATAAATATAAATAAGTGCTTTCATTGCTATCCTTTATAAAATCAATTATGTACGACACATCATGAACATCCAAGAGGATGTTTAAAACAAAACAAGGATCTTACAACACAACCATAGCTGATAATCGAAGCAAGTGCTCTGGATTCTATTATGCTATCTCTTCCATTTGGTTTATAGAAAAAAAAATAGAAAAAAGTAATTATAAAATTGAATATTTATTTATTTGATAAATTTTAAAAAATATTAAATAAAAGTAGAATATGTTGACTGATTTATAATATTTATTATATCCTTAATCTTACATTATATAGTTTTTCGATTGGAGACTACAAAAGTTTAAACTAGCAATCTTATTATATACCAAATAATCAAATTCGATCTCATTTTCCACTTATTTATGTCTATTCGCCTCATTAAATGAGGAATAACTTAAATATAAGAGGATAAATTGATCGAAAAATAAACATTAATTTAATTACTTTAGTTTCTGATAGTGAATTATTTGAAGAGAGACAGATGTCAAAAGTTGAATGCAACGTGAAGCTTCTAAATGATTTATTTTAAATTACAATAAACGTACGTTATCCTTCCTTAGTGCAAAACTTGTGTTTGTTATGACGAAGGAAACTTGACAGTGAATTATGTGTTAATAGTGCGAGAATCATGTATCAAATTGCTAAAAATGAGAAAACAATTTAACTTTTACATGTGTAAATTTAATTTTTTTTAGTCAATGTTAATTTTTTTTACCTTTGCAGCAGGTTTTTTAGTTAAAATTGAAACAAAAAATATGATCATGAAATAAGAAACGGCAAATAAATTTAATAAATAAAATCTAGTTAAAAAACTATATTTTGGTATATCTAGAATTACAGATTAAATTGCATGGATATTTCAAAGAAAAATTAATTTTAATCTTTAGGCAAAAATAAGGAACAAAAACATATTTAATTTTTTTTATAATATTATATATCTTAAAACTATCTTGTAATTAATTAAATAAATATCATTAGTTAATTAAAATTGAATAAAATACAATAAAATATGTATAATGTATTAATATTAACATTAATTTTAAAAATATATTTACTCAATAATTTTACTAAGTTAGTCAAATAATTTACAAATTTTAATAAATTTTCTTTTCATTTTTCACTATCTTTCTTTTAATCGAAACGATTTTACTTATACATTTCTTTTTCCTGAAATAAACTCATTTCAACATTTATTTTTTTAAGGATTTAGCACAAACCTTAATAAATAAGAACGTGCATAAAAAAATTGATCAAATTCTAATAGTTATTGTGTAAAAAAAAAATTGGACTCATAATAATCCATACAAATCAAAATTATTATTTGAAGACCTCTTGAAAACAAGAAAAACTGTTATTTTCTTTACTAAAGATATCCATGATTGGATGTTTTATTTATTTATTTATTATATATAGCATCATAATTAATTCGAGTCCTGGGTCATTTATTCTCTGTAGATTACATTATTTATTATTTTAAAATTGATTTAATGTAAATTTAAAATTCACTTGTCAGAAATAATTCACTATCAAATGTGTAATAAGTTTTTAGAAAAGTGATTGTGTGATATAATTTATTGTTTTCTACTTATAAGAAATATTAGTCTCTTAAAAAAAAATGAAATGATTGTTACAAGTTTTTTGAAACCGATTTGTAATTAAAATAGCAGTTTTAATATGGTGAAAAGAAAAACTTAAATAAATGTTGTAAACTTAAATATCTCACTGTGAACAGTGTAACTTGTTGTAAACTTCTCCCATAAATTTTTTTCCTCTTTTAAGTCAATTTATTATTTTGATTTATCATAAATCTGTCGGCATTGAGAATGGAAAGTTAAACAAATCTTAAGAAACTAGAAATGAATAAATAGATAAAGGGAAAGGAATTAAAGAAGTAAATCAAATTAATAATAGGGAAGAGGACTTATATTTACTAAACACAATTGTAGAATCATTCATTATTTTTGGACAAAAGAGGTAAGTATCTATCAGTCAAAGAAGGGAACTTATTTTTTCATGCACACAGTAGATAAGCACATTTTCTGCATTGCTACCAAAACCTTTTTCATGTGTACAAATAAATCATTTATAATATTTTTATATCAAAAATTATAATTTTTCACAAATACGTAAAATCAAGATAAAAATAACTAGAATACCTATGATTTTACAAATTCTAATTAAGCTGTACACATCTTTATATCATAAAAGTTTTTGTATAATTCTTTGTTGTGAATTCATACAAATTATGAAAGTAAATTTAACACGTACTCATTTATTCTTTATCTATATATACATATTTGTTTTTCATTTTTATTTTAAATAATTATCCTTTTCAAAATAAAATATTTTTTTTCATG
Organism: Vigna unguiculata; assembly: GCF_037176805.1. Taxonomy (NCBI): domain Eukaryota; kingdom Viridiplantae; phylum Streptophyta; class Magnoliopsida; order Fabales; family Fabaceae; genus Vigna; species Vigna unguiculata. The sequence continues at coordinate 38,960,612 of NC_140798.1, forward strand.
GGTTTCTTATAAAAAAATTACATTCATTAAAAAATATCTCATTTAGTAATATTACTTTTTTTACAGGATAGAAATGAAATTTATCGATGTAAAATGAAATTACATTATGAGGCAGTTGCTCCCACAGATAGGGATGGCAACGGGGCGGGGCGGGGACGGGTTTCACTATCCCATATCCATCCCCACAAAAAAAATTCATCCCCATCCCCATACCCAAACCCAACGGGTATCAAACTTTTGTCTCATCCCCATCCCCACCGGGTAACGGGTATAATCTCGTACCCATACCCGTACCCGTGTTCTAACAACTTTAATATTAATTTTTATAAGAGAAAAAAATTACGGTAAAGAAAACATAATATTATCAAATATTCAATATTAGGAGGATGATTGTTTCTTCCATATTTTAAATGTTTGTTTAGTTCAATTTTTTAAATTCTAATGAATCTCTTTTTTATACACTAATAAAAGTTATAATACATCATTTGATCAAAATGACACAAAGAACAAATAATAAACACAATAATAAAATTTTGACAGATTTTGTATTTTTTAAACTTCAATATATGTTGGATAGTGACAAAAAAATATTCATAGCAATTACATTAAATTTTTATATTGTAGTAAATAAAAGTTATTTATACAATTAAAGTGAAAAAATTACAATATGATTAATAATGAGTTATAAAATAAAAAAAATTAGATAGAATATATCAAAATATTATTCTATATGATGAAAATAAACAATAAATAAAAATATTAAAAAACTAACAAATGTGTGTTTTAGAAATAATTTGAGAGACTATCGAAAGAAATCGCACAAAGGAAATCAAATGTATAATTAAGGTATGATAAGATGAAAAATATCTTAGAGAACAAATTATTAAATTATGTTTGAAGTGGTTAAAATTAAATAGAAATATTATTAGTGCCCAAAAAATTTGTCACTAAATTACAAATAAATTAGTAATTAAATTGGTCACTAAATCAAGTACCAATTCAATCATTGAATCGGTCACTAATTTAATCACTGATTCAGACAATAAATCAATTACTACAACCAATGACGAAAAATAGTGATTGATATGGGTTAATGACTAAATCAGTCAATATTTCATATTTTTCTTGTAGTGAATTATCATATATTATTCCTAAATATCATTATATATATATATATATATATATATATATAATTTTAACCATTTCAAACATAATTTAAAATAAAAAAATTACAGTATGATTAATAATGAGTTATAAAATAAAAAATAATTAGATAGAATATATCGAAATATTATTCTACATGATGAAAATAAACGATAAATAAAAATATTAAAAAAACTAACAAATATGTGTTTTAGAAATAATTTGAGAGACTATCGAAAGAAATCACACAAAGGAAATTAAACATATAATTAAGGTATGATAAGATGAAAAATACCTTAGAGAACAAATTATTAAATTATGTTTGAAGCGGTTAAAATTAAATAGAAATATCATTAGTGCCCAAAAAATTTGTCACTAAAATACAAATAAATTAGTAATTAAATTGGTCACTAAATCAAGTACCGATTCAATAACTAATTTAATCACTTATTTAGTCAATAAATCAACTACTACCACCAATGACGGAAAATAGTGATTCATATGGGTTATTGACTAAATCGGTCACTATTTTATGTTTTTTTTGTAGTGAATTATCATATATTATTCCCAAATATCATTATATATATAATTTTAACCACTTCAAACATAATTTAAAGTGAAAAAATTATAGTATGATTAATAATGAGTTATAAAATAAAAAATAATTAGATAGAATATATCGAAATATTATTCTACATGATGAAAATAAAAAATAAATAAAAATATTAAAAAACTAACAAATGTGTGTTTTAGAAATAATTTGAGAGACTATCGAAAGAAATCGCACAAAGAAAATCAAATGTATAATTAAGGTATGATCAGATGAAAAATACCTTAGAGAACTAGGAAAACTTTTCAAATATCAACATATATACTCAATAGTTGAAAAATAACAAAAATTATTTTAATGAAATAAAAGAGTTCTTCAAATTAAACAAAAATTAATAATAATAAGTAAATATTTTTTTTTATATTACCTTAAATTGAGAGCATAAACATTCTCATGTGAAAGGAAAATATATAATAAATAAAAATATTAAAAAATAATTGAAATATTCAAATGTGAGGCATAAAAAATTTTTAATTAACATAAATCATTTTAACATAATTACATAAAAGTTATGATAAGATAAAAAATATATTGGAGATGCGAATGAGTTTCATGACAAACCAAATAATTAAAAGAAATAAAAAATAGAAAGTATATATATATATATATATATATATATATATACTTAATTAATTATGAATATTTTAATAATTTAAATGGAGATGGAGATATGGCGGGGACGGGTATTATGGCGGGGATATGTACATCCTCATACCCATCCCCATACCCAATTGAAAAAGTCGAGGATTCCCCATACTCATACCCATACCCAGTCAATGCGGGGATTCCCCGTCAAAACGGGGATGGGTTCGGGCAATACCCACGGAGACGGATTTATTTGCCATCTCTACCCATAGATATGCATGTGGATCCGTCACTAACCTATTGATTTAGTATAACGCATATAAACTCTTGAAAAGTGGTCTTATATTTAAACTAAGCTTAGCTAGAGATGACAAAATATTCCTAACTAATATTACGAGTATATACAATTAATTGCATATATTTATAAATAAAATTTATAATAATACTAAATGAATATTCATGAATATATATATATATATATATATATATATAATTATATATATATATATATAATTATTATTATCCGTGAATTTTATTTAAATATTTTAAAAAGTTAAATAATTAAAATAAAGTTGTTAACGAAAAAAATATTAATAGTTAAAAATATTATTTATAATTTGATTTTATATATTTTTATTTTTTACTGAATCTATGAAATTGAAGTGATTTTAAAAGAAATTAAGTTTTTAAATTTATATTTTGGTGTAACTTATTAAATTTGTTTTCTAAAAAGACGTATTTATTTATATTAATTTTATTTAAAATTGAAAAATGTGTGTGTACAATTAACCTTATATTATATTTTAAAATACTTTCAATTAAATTTCAAAATTAAGTAAGAAAATGTATCTAGATGTGATTATGTTGGTATCAATTAGTGTTTTGATTAAGTAAATAGCTAAACATAAAAAGTAAGAAAGGAATAAAAAACAAAATAAATGTATCATTATCCATTTCTTGTAGTATACTATTAAACATTATTAAAAATAGCTAATCTTTGAAGAATTGGAACATGAAGTACATCTAAAAACCAGTAAAAGGTAGTGTAAAAAAGTTTGTCTGGCGAATATGATTAATTACATGAAACAAAATTGTTAGCTAGTAAAAGAAAGTATCTGAAAAACCCTGATAAAATTTTGATACGGTGCATGCTGCAGAGTATGGCTACGCGGCATTCCCACTTAAATTTTCAAGTATGGCTTAAGGATGTTGAAGAGTAGGTGAAAAAAATATTGAGTAATGTGTTCAGTTTGGTAACTATTACTTTTCTAGCTAGCTATATTCTAACGTACACACTTGCCTATATAAACCACCTAGCACGGTTTTCTTTTTGCATGCCCCAATTGTCTTTAATCTCTGTTTGTACTTGACTTCAATCCCATTAATTACCACACTTCTGCAAAACCATGGTAACGTCACCAACCATTCCCAACGCCACCACCACCAAGGGTCGTGTTCTCATCATCGGAGCAACGGGTTTCATAGGCAGGTTTGTGGCTGAGGCAAGCCTCCTCACCGCACACCCCACCTACTTGCTTCTCAGGCCACCACCTCTTGTCCCTTCCAAGGACGCCATTGTTAAAACCTTCCAAGAAAAAGGGGCCATAGTCATTCACGTAATACACTTTATCTTTTCTTTCTATTATCTTATGTTATATCACAGAGGTAATAATGTGTATGTGTATGATAGACCTTATTTGTCAGATTTACAACTTTTTTTCATTAATAAATACTTGTTTTGAAGAATGTGCCAACTTCTATTCTTTTCATAGAAGATTTTACCCGTGTTGTATTTTGTGGTAGGGTGTGATAAATAACAAGGACTTTGTGGAAAAGATTTTGAAAGAGTATGAAATAGACATTGTCATTTCTGCCATCGGTGCCAAGAGCTTGCTGGATCAGCTAATACTGGTGGAGGCCATGAAATCTGTCAAGACTATTAAGGTGCTACTTTCTTACTTTTTTCTAATTTATTACATGACAAGTTTCAATAAGTAAAAAATAGTAATGGTTACAAGAATAAGAATAAGAAAAATAATGAATCAAGTGCGTTTCATTTACCAGATGGTTGTTTTTTTCTTTCGTATGTCGTAACCATCGAAACAATTTACCAAGAACTGTTCATCTAGTGAGTTACGCGTATAAATAGTTAACGTTTTTGAAAAAAAAAAAAACTATATATATTCATACATTTCTCGAGCAAATCTAACATGATCAAAGTTTGAATGATCAATATTTGAGATAAAAACAAAAATGAAAATTATGTTATAGTTTAGTTTAGGACCTTTATTAAAAGAAACAGTGGTGAACAGTAATATGGATAAAGGGTGATTTTCATAGAGAAAGACCAGCCTTACCAAATATTGTAATAGCTAAGTTTCACCAAGAGATGTTAAGGGTTTAGTATAGAAATACTTACGTGTTATAATTGATGTTGCAGAGGTTTTTGGCTTCGGAGTTTGGGCATGATGTTGACAGAGCGGATCCTGTGGAGCCAGGTCTAACAATGTACAATGAGAAGCGATTGGTTAGGCGCATGGTTGAGAAATCTGGGGTGCCATACACCAATATTTGTTGCAATTCCATTGCTTCTTGGCCTTACTACGACAATTGCCACCCATCTCAGCTTCCTCCACCCTTGGATCAGTTGCAAATCTATGGTCACGGTAATGTCAAAGGTATATAACTAAACAACACCAATCATTATTATTCCATAAATGCTTCTTTTCAACAAATTGCCCTAAACTCCATTTTTTTTTTCATCTATGCAGCTTACTTTGTTGATGGCATTGATATTGGAAAGTTCACCATGAAGGTTATTGATGATGTAAGAACAGTCAACAAAAATGTTCATTTTCGACCATCTAACAACTGCTACAGCATCAATGAACTCGCTTCTTTGTGGGAAATGAAAATTGGCCGCACAATCCCCAGAGTGACCGTAACAGAAGATGATCTTCTAGCAGCAGCTGCAGGTTCAATCATTCATCAATTCTTTTATGTCTCACAATTGCTAAGTTTGACTACAAAGTAACATTAAAGTGAAGATATTTACTAATTTGTAAAGTTAATCTATGATTAAAATCTCAAGTACTGAAGTGGGGCATGAGAATTACTTTTAATGTGTACATTTGCAGAAAATTGCATACCCCGAAGTATCGTGGCATCTTTCACTCATGACATATTCATCAAAGGTTGTCAAGTTAACTTCAAGATAGATGGAGTTGATGATGTTGAGATCAGCACTTTGTATCCTGATGAAGCATTCAGAAGCTTGGAGGATTGTTACGAGGACTTTGCTCATATGATTGACGACAAGATTCATAAAGAGGAACATAAAATTAAGGGCACAAAGTCTGTAGTGGAAGCAGTGCCAATCACAGCTTCCTGTGGATAAGATTCACCTCCTCAAAAATGTTTTAAATTTGTTGCTATTTATTTACCAACTACTAGCCTCTGGTGAGGTGGAAACATATATGAGTAGTTAGATATGGACTTTTTATGTTCAAGTTATTTGGAAGACCATATTATCTACTATATTATCCTATAGTATGTTCCCCTGTTTTGGTGTCATATCTTTTAAGATTTAGTGTTCATAGTCAGAGAGAACTACACCGATATTCTCCTATTTTCTTTCTGACAAAACATAAAGCAAATAATCATTCTCTAATAATACCATGATTTAAGCACTTTATTGAAAATTTAGGGGGAAGGGACACCTGTAGGTTATTTTCTATTGAAATAATAGTTGTACAATATTGCAAAGAATTTAATCAATCAATGAAGCTGTGCTGTTACCCCACCGTTACTGTGATTTACGCAATTAATTGATTGCAATGTAATAGGCCTCTTTGCATGCTTGGTATCCGTCAGTCAAATAGTATATTTTGCAAAAAGAGATTAGATTGGAGTGAGAAGTTGTAAATTACATGAATAAACTAAATATATGAAACATATCATTCGAGGAAAGTGAGGTAACAAGTTCTGGTAGATGTGATTTAAAATGTGCAAATGCTTCAAGATTTTAAGTCTTGTTACTTTTGATTGATTTAGATCTTCATTATAGGAAATATGTTGATAGTTACCATCAATCCAACACTTAAGTTGGTTAGGATCTAAGATAAATTATGTTCTTTACATAGTCAACATTTCTGATGAAAATCAATTTAGTTATTGATTGAGTCCGGTTAATGAGTTAATGATCGAATTTTAGATATTAAGAGATAAAAATATATTATATAAGTTAGATCCGTCTAATGTTATAATTATACTTATTGGATGAACAAAATAACTTTACTTAAATGTAGGAAGGATGTATTGTTCAATAGTATATTTTAAGATTTTTGTTCCTGTAACAGGAACTCGATCAACTTGTGAATTTGTACTTATGTAAAGTCTAAACGGAAATGAACATACAAATTAGGTCTAATATCAATTTGAAATACCTTTATTGTATCTTAAATGCATAAATTTCTTAAGAGAAGTTATATTATTTCAAAAATAATGTAAGATTAGTCTAAATTTATATTTAGGCTTACAGATATAGATTTAACATATTAATGGTAAATTAATATTACGTTGGTCTCAGTGAAACTAAACTTTACAAAAAGTTATTGTGGTTGAAAAGTGAGGCACGATTAAAATGATTATCAATTAAAAATAGACCAGTAAATAGTATAATAGTTAAAGAACATTATTTGACTAAAAAGGACAAGGATAACCTACCTGCACTTCAACCTACGGAGTGTATTGAGTTGAAAGTTAAAAAAAAAGTTACATAAAAAGTCTAACAAAATTTAAAAGAATATGAAAGAATATTATAACTTACCAGTTTTATTTATTTTTTAAAATAAAAGTCTTAATGACCTAGATTTTGTAATTTAAATTTTTAATAATTTTATATTATGAGAATTTAAAAGATTCGAAAGGGTTTTATGAATTCATAACATTTGAAAGAACTCCACGAAATTTTAAAATATAATTTTAATATTTTATTAGTCGTTTGTTTCTAACTTCGGATCGTCATGTACTAATCTACTCTATATTAGCATCTTATTTTTTATTCCTGGTTAAAATAATAAGTTCAAAATTATGATATGTATTATTCAGTAGTAATGATGATGAAAATCTTTGGGATTATTAATTCATCATAACGGTTTTCCTTCATAAAAACATTATCAAGTGATGCACATTAATACTTATGAAAGTCTTCAAAAAGAGCTCTATCATTGAAGAGAGAAGGCTATATTGATGGCAGAAATTAATATCCTAACTAGCACAAAAAGAATATAGAATCAAACCAATCTCAAGAGTTTGACTAGAATTTTTTATTGGTGTAATATTTATGATTCTACTTAAAAGTCATGCAAATTTTACTAAAATTTGTATACTTTTAAATACCCCCAACAAGTTTTTAATGAGTTGTAAAAAATCTTAATTAAATCCTAAAAATACCATCAGACTCTATTGTACTTTATGATAATCTCGATTGAATGGAACACGCTTTATTCGTATCATTTAATTAAATGCCATAAAAGTTATTAAGAAAAAATCTTTTAAATGAATGGAGCGGTGGTCCAAGATTCTTTTTCTGGTACATCAGAAAAATTTCTCGGATATAGTACGATTCTAGAAGCAACTCTATTTTCAGGGCCAGTTCCTTATATCTGTGAGTGACAAAGGAAAATGTTGCAGAAAAGGATTCTTTGTCAGACTAAGAAATGAATAGCTACAACACCAACCAAACATTTATAAACCATTGTTTTAGAGTATCATGTGTTTTTGTTTTGCCATTTACATGTCATTTTTTCCTTTCTTTGTCCTTGTTAGAGAAAGATGTCTCCAATGGCAGGTCATCCCTAAAACCCCTATTTTTCCATCAACCCATCTGACAAATTTGACCCAATGGTGGAGAAAATTAGGTGATTTGTACCAAGTTATAAAATTTAATCTAATCCATCACATGTTTGAATCAATAATTCTGAATCTTGGCATGGTTATGATATGAATCCTTAATTCCATGGTATCACTCAAAGAGTTCAACAATCATCTTGCATTTTCTGTGTAGAATAATCCTCTGTAACAAAATTCAAAACAACATAACTATTGGCAATTCGTTCAGAATTGCAAGAATGCACTATGGGGGCAGAAATGTTTGAGATTATATACATCTTCTGGTCTTCAACATATAAAATCTATGAGCAGAGAAATTGATACTTCTCAGTGCTTGCTTCTTCTAAAACCACAAGCTGGATGGTCAGTGAGATACCTATACATACATCTTCAATACAGTCTACACATCATATACAGGCATCCTTTCTTCAATGGTGCCACGGCAAACAGGGCACCTTTTACATTTTTCGCAGCAAGTGCTGTTATTCACATTGGAAAAAGGCAAAACAGAAAAATTCAATATTTTGAACACAAGTCCCTCATAACATATTTAAATGGAAAGAATTAAATAGATTCTTTGCAGATGCAACAAAAACTGGTGGAAATTTCCTCATTAAAAATAAAAAAGGTTGTGATCCTGTCACTGTCTACTTTTTCTTCAAACATTGCATATGGGACCATTTGGTTTCAGAAAAGTCTTCTGTTCTTTAATTAGTTACTTCTATTTATAAAAGTGTCACCTTATTTTTCACTGTTTCTTGTATTCAAAAGTTTCTATAAAAAACTATCAGAACATTTATTTTTATATCTGCTTTCACTACATTTTATTCAAACTTTTCAAAGCAGAAAATAAAGTGAAAATATGATAACAGAAAGCATTTTCTCAAACCAAACATCTTTAGAGTGGAGCAACTGTAATGCAAGAGCTCTTACCTGCAAATAATGTGATGCCTACAAGGAAGGAGGACCACGTTAATCTGCTCTTCGAAGCAAATTCTACATAAGATCTTCTCCTGATTTTAAATATCATTCAATTTTGAATTTTGTCAGATCCTGATATGCTTGACCATTCAAGCACAATTAATGAGCAAAAATAAAAAATTCATAACAAGGATTTCAGTGCAAGATGTTGTAAACTCCTCGCAATAGAGAAAGGTTCAAAGCCAGTATAATTTATATCAGCCTATTGACCCATGAAACTGAAGATTATACTTCATAAAAAGTTGATAATTTACACAATGCCAAAAACAATCGATCAAGGTAGAGAACGTTACATTTTGAAGCCTTTCATACTCCTCCTGGCTAAATTTTGTAACTTCTGTTTGCTCACCCAGTGCAGCTTGTAATCTCCAAATCTGTGTGTTATAAAGAACAGCGAGATAATATAACGTATGAAAAAAAATTAAACCTACTAGTGTAAACTAAGATATTCTTATAAATGACGAAGCAATATCATAAAAAATACTTAGGTAGCTATTTATTTAAAAAAAGGAAATTAATGTCTTCACCTCCTCAACCAGATCTGCTCTAGGCATTTTCTTCACTGTATCAGGGGTAAAAGTATTATACCTAAACAGTAAATCAAATGACATATCATTAGAGAAAGAATGACATAACATTAGAGAAAAGCTTGTTTTATTGCAAGCACACTGCAAACTTTGCTAATTTTTTAACCAAAAAATTGTTACACTACACAATCAGGACTTCCAAGAGAAAGGTATGCAAGTGACAACTACAGGATTCAAAAACTGCTCATAAGCATGGCAAAAAATACTTATGACGTTAAACATATGTAATTTTAGGGTTTAGGATGGCGTACTGACCCAGAACTCCCAGAAAAAAAAAGTCTAGCTTCTTCCTCTTTACTTCCTTCATCTATTGACCACCAACCAAGTAACCTGTAAAGAGAGAAAGCACAGGCAATAAAAAACTATTTACTGTAAATTCGGCATGGCATCTACAAAGACAAATCATTTTGAAGCAAAAAAAAATTTAAATCAATACCTTGAGCCATGTCGAAAGAACCCAAAGCACTCACGAGATTTTGATGCTATAGAGGAATATCTTTCAGGAATATCTCCACTATAGAGTAAAAGAACTATCTTCTCCATTAATCTATATGCAGCAAACAAAACCCCAGCTCCTTGCAACAAAAAAAGTGGTGAAAAAATGACCCAATGTTGCAGATTTTTTGCACTGGATGGCGTTCCCTAAAATTTAAATGAAAAAAAGGTGGAAAGACAATCAAAAACTAAGGAAAGTTACAAATTCCAAGACAAGATGACAAGATTTTTGTTCAAAATTATCATACCTCTAAATGCATAAAAAGAATTATTTGAAAACCAATGAATGGAATTTTCATGATATGCCCACCAATATCCTGCAGATTGCAGAACCCATTTTGCTGCCTATCTTCATCTGCATAAATAACTAAGCCTCCTCTACTCATGTCAAGGTATCTTATGGTATTTGATGATGAACATGGTTCTGTAATGTGACAGCCTCCATGAATAGTTGGATTGTGCCACTTAGTACAAACAAGAAAGGCAAAGCACTGTGCAATCCTGCCAAAGAATACATTGATTTTATGAAGGAAAAGGCACGAGACTAATGCAAATTACTAAACATTCGACCACAAGATATTGATCATACCCATAGTTAATAAATAAGTCCCACCAGCCTAGAGCAGCAACATCACCTGCAGGTAATTGAAATAATGTTAGTCGCGAAAAGTTTGAGTATCAATCTTAGTCAACAGTAAAGTTTTACAAGGAATGTGATCAAAGTAACACAAAGCAGATTGAAACCATAATGAAAAAATCAGACATACAGTATACATTCTAAGCAACGTGTTAAAACGTGTGCATAGAGAAATACATTGCAAATCTGCCATATATATGCTATAGTGGTCAAAATTCCTTACATTAAGTAGAATTTATTACACTATACTTTTGTTTTACATCAGCATAAAAAGGAATTTAGATTACAAGTCAAGGTGAGTACAGCTTATGTGACAATGATATAATTGATTTTCAAAACGTGGAAGATTGATTTCTAAATGCTCAACTGTGTCAAATAACTTCAATCTGAGCTGTAAGTTTTTATCTTTTTTGCAATAATTATCCGTAGACTGAATGCTAGGTATAAATTCAGGAACAAATAAAACTTTATTTAAGCTTATATGTGCCAGTTTGGACGAGTTTCTCTAATAAGCCCTTCTAAGGGATTCCGGAGAAGTTTGTCCATACAGACCCTGGATCAATAAAAGTAACCCAGGATATTTCTTGATCATATGCCAAAGTAAGGAACCAAAACAAGAGTAATTACTTAAAACCCTACCACCCAAAAAATCATAGCAATAATACCAACAGAAGAATGCAAAAAAAGGAGGATTTAAATCCATAACTTGAAAAATTAATTCAGAACCTCTACCGATGTAAGGACGCCTCAGTTCAGAAATAAAACTCTCTCAAGTTAACTTCCTAAATTCTTCATTAAATAAATACAAGTCATTGCTCGAGAATATTGGAGACAGCTAATATCTGTATATTTATAAAAGCTAGTATCATAAAAATGAAGCAGGAAAAAAATTAGCCAACATCACAAAAATAGATGTAGAGAGGTCAAGAAAAGGTGGGGAATGATAAAGCCGTAATTAAATAGCAAGAAGCAACTCCAAGTTAACCATGAATTTAAAGAGAATTCAATCTCAATATAAATCACAAATAACTTTTAAGAGAAACTTAAAACTTACCACATATCTTTAGAAGAGTGAACACTGTGGCAGCAATCAAGAAGACCATGGATATTGAAATCCAGAAGTGCTAGAAAACAAAATTATACAATTTAGTTTTGAACTTTTCACAAATAAAAAACAAAAGAAAGATAACAATCTACGGAGTGTAACACTCAAAAAAAAATTTTTGCAGTAGACATGTGTTGAATAAGGTAATGTCAATTATAAGATGAGAAGAAAATAAAAACAAAAAGAAACATCTCAATGCAAAGAAGCTATCAATGTTGTACATATTACTTACATGTCAGTGTTACAAGGCATGGCAAAGGTTAAATATAACAATGTTTGAAACCCAACATGAGATGTGCAATTGATAGTTGAAAGGCACTTGTGCTTCCCTATACTCTTAAGATATATAGGCACCAACACTTCCTAACTACACATATATTCCAATAGTGAAGTTCAATCGTTTCCAACACTGGGATCCTCCTAGATTAAAAATAAAGAGACCTCATTTCAGAATGTGCATGTGCATTGTACTAGTGCCAATAAGCCACAACACAGTGGCTATCCATCTCAACCAGGTAGGATTCTTCCATAACATAAACCCACACAAATCACGATAGACTCTTTTTCAAAAACTACAGCCATGCTTGCAGCACACACACACACACACAAGTGGACAGTAGAATGTTTCTATGGCATACCACAAAAGACTATTTATAATCATGTGAAATGTGAAATATCATTCAACTTCAGTGTTGATCATCGGGCACTGAAATGAACGCCCAAAAGGATGTCAACCACCAACAAATAAATTAATCATTGAAGTGAGAGTCACACACACATTACACTTAATAGACATAAAAGGAATAAAAGTTAATCCAATGCAAAACAATGACAAAATAAAAAGAAAGGAAAGAGTTTTTTTATATTTATAATAATTATATTACTTGAAGGTTCCTTTTTTCTTTTACTTACCATAAAGCAAAAACAAAGAGACTTGAACTTTGATTACTAATGTATTTCACCTAAATTTAAGTATAAGCATAGCCTCCAGCCAAGGCTCCGTAGACAACAAAGACTTTTGAAGTATAGATATAATCACAATCTATTGCCGCTACATATTCCTCATCCCTCTATAGACTCTAACAATGACACTCCAAAATTCACTGAGGATTTGAATATATGTTACTTGAAAAATCATCACAATCGGGAGTCTTAAATTGCCATGAAAAGCCAGTTGAGATACTTATTTCAGTAGTTTCATTGAGGATCCTCATTTATTCTGTTACAGATCATATTGCAGCTTAATTAATCAATCAGCTAAAGAATAACATCTTACAGGAAGAGTTTCCCATACTGCTTCATCAGTCAAATTTTCATCATCCCCAGGCATCAAAGCCCTACACATCCTATGGAAAGACATTTTTGTCAATAAATTATCCATTTGTTAGAAGAGCATAAAATAGTATTGCATGTTGCATAATTCATTAAAGTTCGGCCTAAGCACTACTTCCCATTTCATTCATTGAAACTTCTCAACAATCACAATAATTAGTTGAAAGTAGACCTAAAAATGCAGGTAATTTTACAAATCACTTGATAAAGTTGAATGTTTGTGGTGAATTTATTGCAAACTTTTTTAGCAGTGCCAGCTAATATTACAGAAACTGGAAGACTATGAATGGGTTAAAATATATCTGCTAGCTCCTTATGAACTACTGGAATATAAATTCTGGTACACGAATAGATGAAGCAAGATATTACCTGACGTTATCAAACAAAACCACCATTTCAAAAAATACCAGGGGCATGAAGACAATCCTTAAATTCATCTCTGCATCATTAAAATGAATAATATTTAATTTCGTAGCATCTTGTAATTAATAACTATTAAAAGAAGTATCACACTTTTGGTGTAAAGATACACTGATTAAAAAAATCCATTTAGCCATGCCACAAGAAATGTTGCCTACCATAACTGCTCCCGAGATGTATACAAAGAAGTAGCTCAAATGCAACAAGTAGTGGAGTTGCTACGAGTGAATGAAAAGGAGCCCACTGCCCATTAACAATTTATGTTTAAGTTCAGTAACAAAACCCTACTACAAGATAAATTTCTAATTTTCTAGAAAATAATAAGGAAGAATTTTCATGAAGTATATCTTACTCGCCGATCATGAGGAATCGAAGGAGCGGGCAAGGAAAACCTGCCTCGTGCCACCACAGCATGAAAAAGCCATAGAGGAGAAAATACTTTCCTGTTAAAAAAGATGTTAAAGTATGGCTATGATTGATAAGAATATGTTATACATTCTTAATCTATTTCTTCTTCTCAATATACAACAACCTAAGATCTATTACCCAAAACTCCACTCCTCAATAATATTTTAAGAAAGATTTGAAGAACTTGCCAATGATTCATACTGAATGATCAAATGTTTACGTTCAATTCGGTGTTCGGCATGACATAAATGGGCACATAAACGTGAAAATGACACACCCATACATATTCCTATTTACTCGGTGTATAAAATTTGACAGTATTGTTGTTGGTTTGAATCACATGGTACCATGATTTTATTACTAAGACTAAAAGTTTCATTGAATAAAATCCTGCGGTATCTTGTACAATCATAATATGAGACATGCATAACAAGAATAATCATTTCATGCTCAAAACCACAGACAACTCTGAATCCTTTGATGGCTATTCTTATAAGTACAATTCGGTTGGGATCAGTACCCATCAAAGTTGCGAATATTTAGTGAGGCGATGGAGGATATTGGTAACAACCCATAATGCTAATGTATTAGTATTAATTTTAGAAAACCTCATCAATTATTAGCCTAACTGTAGAGAAACATTTTGGAACATAACAAAGTTGAGAAATGAGGGTGGGGAATTAATTAACACGTTACTAAAGCGATGTACTTTCATCCTCACTAGCTAAATCAACATGGCCAGAGCAAGTATGTTCCTTATTACATATAACTACACATCGAAATTTTAAGTTCTCTCTTTACTCTCGTCTCAAAAACATCACACACAAACAGACAGTTCCACATATGGAAAGCGGAAACGAGGGTATCCCAGTTCCGATCCCATTTACAAATGAACAAAATAAAATAAAATAATAATAAGTTTGTATAACGCAGCAGAAGGACAGTAGCGTATAAGGTAAGCAAGTTTGCATTTCCAAAAGGAAAATAAAAAAGAAACTACTAGTGTTCCTCCCAATGAATGCCATTTTTTTCCAGAATTACAGAAAAAAACAACTGCATGCATTGAAATTCAAAAAGGGGGGAAACAAAAAGCACATGACAATTCATAACAAAAATCAACAAAAGGTGGAATTTTGTAGAGACCCTTTGATTCAAATCCACAATTTCTAAACTGGGTAATAAAAGAGGAAGTGTGTGAATGAAGAAAAAGAGAACCTACCACCATGTCCATGAGTCAGGAAGGAAATGGTCAAGCTTGAGAGCAAGGAGAAGAGTGAAAGAGAAAAGCAAAGCATGAGCTACGAGAGCTTGCAGGGCCTTCGCCACCCTTCTCCAACTCATCACCCTCCTTCGAACCAGCATTTCTCCAAGCAGAAAGCAAAAGCAACAATGGACAAAAGAGAAGAACTTTCTGACACTCACAAAAACAGCAACAGGACCAGAAACTCACGTCTCTCTCTCTACCAAAACCGAAACTGATGACAAAATATCACAGAGGATGCTACCAAAATTCCTCGGAGGTTGCAAAGAGAGTGACTTGGGAACAGGCTTCAGCTTCTTGCGTTACATAAATCTTTGCCTTTTTCTAAAACAATTTACTCTCTCTCTCATTGCCTTCTTTTCTACGCAAAAGAAACGCTAAAGAAACGTTTCTATCCTATGATAAATTAATTTATTATATCTTTATGCCGATGTGATTGAATGGTCGAAAATACCCATTATGTTCAAATGCAAAAGTTCGAAAAGAAAAGTAGAAGACTCACCTGGAATCTTATTAAGATGAATTCAAGAACACAGTTCTAAATGGTGTTTATATTTATTTGTAAAATACATTTAAAGGAAAACGAACGCACTTAAACTAAACCGAAGACTCTCTTTTTCTCAGAAAAAGTGTTTCCAGATTTATTCTGTTGACCAGTTTTAATCTCGTCTAGATACACAAGATAAATACAGTAAACATAATTATGGATATTTGATTTTTTAAATATGTCTGCTTTTTTTTATCTTCTTTTTTACCAGAATATTAACTGTGACAACTCAGTCACATTTAACTTAATTAAATTCAAGAGTAGTTTTTCCATAACTGACTTTATTAGATTATGTGGTCAGTTATAGGTAAATATCGTGCAACTGAATTGTTATATACGACTTTAAAAGGAATTGCCTTAATTACTTCTTTTTTTATAAAAAAAAAAAAACAGCGTATTGGTCCAATCTGTTTAAAGAGATAAACCAATTTTGAAAGATTTAAATACATTCTTGTCATAAATTATTAAACTTTTTTTGTTCTTATCTTCAATCTTTTTTTAATAAGTCAGAGACCGGTTTGAAGAATAAAATAAAATGTTTTAATAACGTTATATACACAAAAAAAAAAAAGAGTAAAGTCGATAATTTATCATAAATAAAAAATATATTTAATCCAATTTCAAACTAGCATTAAATATTGAATGATAAAATGGAGTGGTGGGGATAAGTTTGGCATATAAGAGAAAACTAAGGGTCGGTGACTTCTCCATCTATTCATAAATGGGAATTGATGTTTTTTTTGGGGATTCAATTAGTGAAATTTGATTCCATATTCATATTTTATTCCGTTTTTCTGCTCAATTTTTAATCTATTGGTCTTTTTATTAAATTGAAATGCCATATTTTTATATATATAAAAAAAAAAACCTTTCTCCATGGCTTAAAAGTCATCCATGCTAAATCATAATATTTTTTGAAGGATTTGTATGAGTTGGTAGGAAGAATAACATAAGTGGGTTGCCTTGTTTATTCGCACAGTTAGTGTCGAACATTCCAGCCACACACGTTACCTTAAAATTTTATTAAGGCCGAATGGAACATTATTAAAAAAAAAAAAAGTTACATGATTGGCTGAGAGGGTCAAATGTACTGGAAAACCATCTTCTGATACGTTATCTCTTTTATTGTTAAGGTGTTTGTATCGAAATTTCCTTAAAACTTTGGAAACATTTATGTTATATGCTATAAGAGAATGGAAAAATATATTTATTTAAATTATTTTTTATTTTCAGTCCTAAAAATTATTGGACATAATAAAATATGTTTCTTAGTCGAAGTATAAAGAGAAAACGATTTATTTTGAAAAATACTTTACCATTTATACATATTTATATATATTTATAAATGTTCTCGAGTCGATTTAAAATAATATTATGAGTTAATTATGACGTCAAAATTGAATTAAAAACGAAAAGTATATTTGAGAATTATCTTTTACGTCATCTATTTAAATTCGAAATACAATCAGATTATTTTTAATTTAACGTACGATTTTTTTTTTTAAGATTATTGGTTATAATGGGCACAGAAGAAGATATGTACATCACGTCAGGATTGTTCTGAATTGTAGGGACCCCAAAATGAAACCTGTTCACTTTCAAACGATTAATTAGTCTCACGGGATACGTGACTGTGATGTTTTCTTCTAAATAGTAAACTCCATTTACATAGGAAAAAAAACAGTTTGTAAAAGTAACAAAATTATTAAATAAATTATGACTTACGGTGAATTTTAAATTTGAATTATTATTTAAAAAATATTTATAATTTCAAAAATAGTTTTGTAAAAAATGAGACGTGAAAATAGATGGGTATAGAATTTTCAAGTTATAAAAAAGAAAATAGATTTGAAACTGATAGCAAACATAAGAAAATAAATAGTAATTTTTCATACATTAAAGATTATATTCGAAAGTAATTATAATTTTTCATATAATTTTAATACTTTTTTAATTTATATTAATTATTTATATAACATCAAATTACAAAATCATTCTCTTTTTCATTAACGATATTTTTGGTAATTTTCTAATTCTATCTATTTTTACAATTTATTTTATCTATCACATTTAGGGATGTCAAAAAAATCCGTACCCGCGGGTATCCGCGGATAAAACCCGCAACGAGTAGAAAACGGATATTAAAAATGGATACTCGCTACCCGTGGGTATGGATATTTTTGATACCCGCATATTAACGGGGCAGGTACGGGTATCATAGTATCCGTACCCGTGGATACCGGTACCCGCTAATCTTTAATTCACAAAAGTACTCTCATATATATATATATATATATATATATATATATATATATATATATATATATATATATATATATATATATATATATTAGTAAAAAACATTTTGGCCTAATTTTTTTTAAGTTGCACATCTAGTCTTATGTCTTCATTTTTCAAACTTCAAAAGTATTGGTATATTGTTTTCTTTTAAGTACACCCCTTGACATTCTTCTCTTTCCTTTATTTGAAATTGGACATATACATCAAATCCTATATAGAGAATGACATTTATGGTATGCTTGTTGTTAAATGATGAAATCAAAATAAGAATACTTGGTGGCATGTGACAATTAAGGTTTATTATTTGTTTATTTTTTAGGAATCAATTGGAGAAAGTGAACTTTTTTATCAAAACACTAATTAAAAAATTTTCATTGTGTTGAACGTCATTTTATATCTACTTTTATAATTATTTGGACTTGTATGAACTTGAGTTTATTTGAACATTATTTAAAATTTATGACAATGATGTATTTTATTTTATTTTGTTTGAATCTATGATTAAATATTTATTTTATAAATAATTTTATAAATATCCGTGGATACCTGCGGGTATGAAAAAAATAGGCAGATACCCGCATAACAGATACCCGACGGATATGGGTACGGATACGGGGCGGATATTTATCCAGCGGGTAGGGTACGGGGGAACTACTACCCGTACCCTACCCGCCCCGTTGACATCCACATCAATCAAATATTTTACTAGCTCTTATAAAACTTATCTCCAAATTTATTCAAATCCACACAAATTCATCTTCACACTCTCTCTCAAAGGAACACACCCTTAGGTTATGTTCTTTTGGGTGGATGTACTATTCACAATGAATGGAAAAAAATGATTAGGAAGTGATACAAGGTGATGAGAGAAGATGATTAGAGGGATTGACTGGAAATTCAATCTCATCATCTATAGTGAGATTGGACGGTGACACAACTGGATTTATCAAATTACCCTTCATTATTTAATTTTTGTTACATGTGATTTAGCAGTTAAAATCAATACAAATGGTTTTAGTTCACTTTCTTAATTTTATGTTAACGATAATAATAATAATAATTTATTATGGTTATAATAAAAAATTATGACTTCTAAAATTACTATTAAAAAGAAAAAAAAAGTTTCCATGTAAATTAATTATTTTCCACCTTATATATTAAATTTATTTTTATACAAAAATATTATATCATTCGTTTTTTATAAATATTTTTTATATATTTTCAATCATTCAATAAAATTTATAAAATAATTTTAAATTATTTATATATAATTTTATATTACCTATAACAATAGGGACATTTTGGTAATCTAACTTTTTTTTCTATTAAAATTTCTTTTTAATATATCATATTAGTCAATTCAATCACAAACTTCACTCTCTAATCTACTCTAAAATCACCTCTTAATCACTTCAAAAAAAACAACACCAACTTCACCCTCTAATCCGTTCAACCTCTTCCTCTCCCTCTCCTCGTGATCATTTTCTCTAAAAAAAAAAATACATTCTTAATCTCCATCGAAATCATTCGTAATAATCCCCTTATAACTGCACGACAATGTGCATATTTTTTTTTGCATTTTATTAGTAAAAACTATGTCAGATTAGCTTGTTCTTTATAAGAAATGGTAAAAGATTATTTGGATGAGTTGTTATGTGATTATTTTCTCTAAAGCAAGGATTTAGTAAGTTTATTTTATTTAATTAAATTAGTATAGAAAATAAAATATTTAAGTCTGTTTTTTAAAATAATTAATATTCATAATTTTATAATTTTTAATATTTAAGTATAAAATTTTTTAAAATTTCATAATAAATGTATATAACTAATACAATAATAAAAACTAAATTTCAAGTAACTAAAATCATTGAAGAATGTATATAACTAATATAACAATAAAAACTAAATTTCAAGCAACTAAAGTTGTTGAAGAGAATTAAAAACCGATGACATACCCTCCCAAAAAGAAATTTAGTTAGTGACATATTAACATAATATTTACATTAGTGAACACATTACAAGTTTTTGATATATTTTGAAACAAATTCACACAATGCAAGTCGACGTGTCTTATCTTATTGTTGACTCACGTAGATTACAAATTGTGCATAATCGTCTAAGTAGACCTACCAACTAAAGTACACAGTTCGTTCCATATTTTTTCTTGTTGATCGAACCATATATATATTACAAGGTTAAGAGAGCATCCAAAAGCTCTCAAACATGAGATAAACAAGTTTTATTTTAAAGAAAAATTTAGTAAAATCATTTCGTGTTTGGATAAAATTATATTAATAAATATATATAAATCATTTAACAGAGAACAAACTCGATACAAGTTATTTCATTAAGATTTTACTAATTTGCTTTTCAGTTAATTTATAGAGTAGATTGTAAACGACACTGGTATTTTTAATTTGTAAAAAACGTAGAAACCCATTAGGTTACCTAAACATTTGAGATGGTTAATTTATTTTTTCAGCAAAGAAAAAAAAATTATGAAGAGAGAGAGATAAGAGGTTGAAGAGGGTACCACAAAGCTTAGGAAGGAAGAATATAGAAAGAGGGAAAGGTACAGTACACATGACATCGTTCGGTTGATTTAAGAAGGTGTCGACCACAATCGATAGTGCCATGGCGGAAAGACGATAAAAAAAGGAAGATTCCTTACCATTTCAAAAAATTAAGCAAGTAAGGTCAAAATCCATTATATATACTTTCAAATGCTACAACATAAAAGGATGAAGTTTATCGACTGTAACGTCCCACTCCTCACTTTTGTCACTTTATTATTTAAGTTTTATTAGTTGGATGACACGTGCTTCAATTTAGATGTGTCAGTTTAGTATTCATTTTTTAAAATGTGTCAATCTAATTTCAACTTTTGAACAAATATTTTAATCAAATTTTGTTCAGACAAAAATTATTAAAGTCGTGAACTTAATTCATGACTTATACCACTAAATTTTGATATAAATATCAGTAGTTAATTTTGTAAGTCATTTTAAATATCAATATCTAATGATATTAAAAATTTTTTGCTGAAAATGACTTAATTGAAACATCTTTTCAAAAGTTGAGATTCAATTAACACATTTTTAAAAAAGGATATCAAACGAACACATCTAAATGAAGATGTTTACTGTGTAAGTAATTAAACCTTAAGTTTTCTATCTTAGTACTGTTCAATGAAATCTTCTTTAATACGTGTTAATGAAAAACAGTGTTTCAATGAAAAATTCAATTCTTAACTCATGGTCAAAGTTTAACTTAAATGAACATTTTGAAACTTAATTTAATTGTCTCGCTACTTTGATTTGTAATTTTATAATGTATTTAATAGTATGTTTGATTTCACATTCAGTCAACTAACATGCACCATTATGTCTAGCGCGTCAAAGTGAAAGTTATTCTACAGAAAAACTTATTTGTAAACAATTTTACAGAAAAAAATTGTAAGTTAATATTAATCTATAAATTAGTTAAATAAATAAATTTAATTAGTTGAATATAGTGCGGGAATGTTGTAAAACTTTTGATGAGTGTTGCACTGATAAAACAATTCATAAATAGATAAATTTATAAAAATATTTTTCTATCAGTTCTTCCAATTATTTTTAATATATATATTTTTATTATTTAATTTTAACATCCATATAATTCTTTTGTAATGGTCACTTAAAAAATAAAATTAATAAAATGGTATGGACAAAAATCGACGACACTATTGGAGGATATGTGATTTCAGAAACAAAAATGGGGAATAAGAACAAAGGGCTTGGGTGTAAAAGAGGAATCAATACAAAAGAGGTGTACAAAAAGGCCGAAACTTATTAACATTGCGAAATTGCCTGTTCCTTCCTATATATATATATTTTTTTTCCTTCTATACAATTCATAGATCTCAAATTAATTCTCATTAACATTATAATAAAAAGATAAATAGGATCCTGCATTTCTTTTTTTTAATATATTCTAAATGTGCATTTTGAAAGATAGTTCCATGTTAGAAATATATTTCAGAATATGTATTTTTGTATTTCAAAATGTATTGAAAATATATTTCAAAATGTATAATTTGAAAGATATTTCTGAATTTAAAACCATCTTAGAACATTCTGCAATATATTTAAAAAATATCATTTTTTTAATACAAATTTCAAATGGTTTTTAATCGGTTTTCAAACGTACCCATCTATGTCATCCCCTGAGCATTTTTCATGTGTAGCATGTATCATATCAGCAGTGATGGCTAAAATGGATCCATGCTAATCCATTCGCGGCTAAAAGGCTGAGTACAGGGGAGAAGAAGTGGATAAAATTATCATTTCATCAAGATTGTAGAGGTGCTGAAAGAAAAAAGAGTGGTACAGGAAGAAACAGCCTACTAAACTATAAATTAATGGCTCATAACAATTTCTTGGAACTTCTGAATCTCTAAAAATTTTCTAGATTTCCACTTTGCCTTCCTCTCTCTCTAATGACCCACCCCAAATTCTTTCTTGAAACGGATATAGATATTTGGTACTTTATTTTAGTTAATAGATATCGATATTTGTTTTTTTTTTTTTTTTTTTTTCTATTAGGGATGATGACATCTAATGTTATGTTTTTGGAGAATGCTAACCAGTGCCTAAGGGTACTGGTTAAGGAATAATAAATGTGTTTTGATATCATTATTTTTACATTGAAAGCTGAAATAATTAAATACAATAATTAAAATAGTATAAATGCACATAATAAATTTTATAAAGACAAAAATATCTTTTTAAATGTGTAGACAATAACTTACTATTACAAAACAAATTTTTTGAATTTTTAAGGTCTCTACTAAAAAGAAAAAAAAATCAATTAAGTCTTAAATTGACACTTTAATTATTCTTTTTTTGTAACAATTTTTAGATGTTTAACAGTATTTTTTTGTTGGTTTTTCTATTAATTTATACTTTCTTATGTTATTTTTGTTTAAGTTTTAGATGTTTAACACTATTTTTTTGTTGGTTTTTTGTTAATTTAAATTTTAACAACATTAAAATATAGTTATTTTATTATTTAATTAGTTTTTAAATTTTATTTGTGAACATTAAATAAAATATGAAATACACATGTACAATATTTATGAGCATTTTTGTCTTTTAAAGAAAATAAAGTTACATTAATGGTTATTAGGTCAGGTTTTATTTAATATTATACTTATCTATGTATTTTTGTAAGATCCAATGTATATTAGTTATCCTTAACCAGTGCCCTAAGGACATTCGTTAACAAGAACCTTTAACATATGTTAACTAAAGGTGGAAATCTAGATAAAAAATCTTTAATTTAAAAAAAAATTAAAGGTACTAAATGTTAATATAATAACTTTCTAAATATAAATATAAATTTATACAAGTTAATATAAAATAAAATATATTTTATTTGTTTAAATTTTAATTTAATTAAAATGATCAAATATTTAGATTAACATAAATGAAAAATTTTAACATAATTTTACATATGTTAACTAATGTGAAAATCCGGTTAACATTATTTTAAAAAATGTTTTATTTAAGTTAAAGTAATAAATATAAATAATAGTTTTTTTAAATTTTTTATAAATTAATATTAAATAAAATATATTATCTTTTGTTTAAATTTTAATTTAATGAATATTTATAGAAAATATAATAAATATTTAAATTAATAGAAATTAAAAATTTATTTAATTTAACATATTTTAATAGACCTGGAAATTCAGTTAATGTTTTTTTTTTAAGTTTTTTGGTAAATTGAAAATTGGATGTCGACGTTGTAAAAAAAACACTGAATATCAACATTTATAAACAAAATAAAACAAAATTAAATTTGGATGTTGTAACAAGAAAAAGAAATGAATTACTAAATATATTAACATCCATAAATAAAAAAAAAACTGAATACCAAATGTCGACATTCGGAATAAAAAAAAAAACTAAAAATCAACATCTATAGAATAAAGCAAGTATCATAAGAACAAAACTTGGGATTGGTGTTAGATAGGGAAAAAGATATTAATTTTACCGAGGAAAAAGTGAGAATTTAAAATATTTTTGGGATACAGAAGGAGTGTTTGGAGGTGCAGGAGGAGAAGCCCCTAATTTCTTATATGTACTTAAGAGTTGGGCTTTATTAATGCTTGACCCAATTTCTTTGAAGTGGGCTTGCTTAGAATGAACTTTCAAAAAGAAGCCCAAAACTGCCTCAGACAGACAATCCCAAAGACATCGAAGCACTGGTTGCTTATGACATCCAAAAATATAACAGAAAAGAAGAATAAAACTTACAATCCCTCTAATAACGAGCATAAATATTAATGTTCTTTCGCTATAATGGCTATATGATATCTTTAAATTTTTTATTTTCTTAATTTTTTTGTTTATAAATTTTGTAGCCTTTATGTATTTATTACTTTTATGACTATTTCTAATCATCACAATTTCAAAGTAGTTTTAATGTAATAGAGTTCAAAAGTAAAATAATTTCTAAATTAAAACTATTTGAGTTCAATATAGTAAATTTCATGAATAAACATTAGTATAAGTTATGAGTTGAAACCTCCTTATTTTAATGAAATTTAAATTATAATTGTTTTCATTAGAATTTATATTTTGTACTAAAATGATCGATTTTAGAGAACACATTATGGATAAATCATTTTTCAATGTGCTAATGCATTTGTTTTTACAGTGTTTTATAGTAAATTTGAATATATTCTGTGATTAATTGCCATAGTTTAAAAATAAAATATGTACAAAAAACTTCAAAAATTTGACTTTAACAAGTTAACCTTTTGAATATTAATAATTTCGATTTTCGAGGGTTTACTACAAAAGCTCATTTTACATAACACCTAGTAAATACAATGTGTTTGGTAATAGTTGAATTTTACTTATAATGAATAAGGAAAAATGTCACATTGTCTAATTATCCATTGTAGAGTAATTAGTTTAACTGCCTTATGATTGAACTTCTTTTTTTGCAAATAAAACATCTTTAATATTCTATTAATATTTTTTTACTATAAAGAAAATAATTTTGTTAGTATATTATTCTTAAAAAAGCTCGTTTTTATTTTTTCTTTTTGTGTGTGTTATTTATAGATTTAGCCAGTGAATTCAAGATTGCTTAATTTACACTATATCCAGTATATTCATACAATAACATGTAAACATTTATTGGAAGAAATTATATTTTAGCTAACTTCATATGTAAAACAAAACTTAATTGTAAACAAATAGAGAAATGAGTATTTTTACACTTACATTTTATTTTATATCCTTTCAAAATAAGATGTGACATTTACATAATAAATTAAAAAAATAAAATAAAAATAAAAAGTATAATTACCGTGTGATTAAATTCAGATAACTCTTGGTAAAGAATTTAACATATTCTGGAGAAAAATATTTATAAATAATGAATGAATTGTACTTTGTAATTTAACAGTGATATGTTTTGTCTTAAGTTAACTTGGTTCATGACATCATTCTCCTTGCCACTCACCACTCCCCTTCAAACTCAAAAATAATTTGTCTAGTGTCAATTTAGGTAAGGGAATGCTAACCACTACAAACACAAATAATTTGTGTAGTGTCAATTTATGTAAGATGAAGGTTAATGAATATATTTATGTTGAAATATGAAATAATGAATTCCACTAATTGAAATAATATAATTTTATATAATAGATTTTCAAAAGGACAAAATTATTATTTTTTATCTTTTATTTCTACAATCATTCTCCAAATACAAAAGAAACACTTTATAATTTCTGATGTCTTTATCAAAAAAAGCAAGAAAAATATTTCTTTGATACTTAAATACCACTTCTCAATGAAATCTTAAATGTGAAGGTTTGAAAGAAGAAGACGATAAACGTTTGAAAGACAAGGTCTTTAATTTTTGCAAAAAATAAAAAAAATCTCTTTGAAATTTACAATCTTTTTCAAATTCTTATGTGATGAAAAGATTGCACATTTTTATGAAATTCTTTTCCATTTTCTTCATATTGTTGTCTATCACTCCTTTAAGTTATTTTTTCTTGTTTGTTATTGTAAAAAACAAAGAAATATCTGAAAAAAGGAATTGTGTAGTATTAATTATGTATAAAAGATTACAAGAGGTGTATTATATATACATATAAAGCTAAACTAGAAGCCACAAGTAGATGGCCTCAAACATGGGTCTATCCTAACATCTCTTCAAACTCACAATGTTACACTAAATGCATTGAGAGTTTGTTAAATAAAAAACGAAAATGTAAAACGGAGTGCGGCTTGGTGTGTGTGTGTAATTTGGAAGGAAAATCTCATAAAAATTTCTAATAGTGATACATGTATTTCTATATATTTAAATCAATTCAATTTAATACTACCTTTATTTTTATGTTTTTATTAACATCTTCAGATTTTTACTTTTTATGTAAAATATGTAAAAAGGAATATCTAGGAAATTTTGAATATTTCCAGGAGGTATAAAATGTGGAATAAGTTCTTTCTGATTAAATATGGAGTAAAATTTGCTAGGTATATCCACCAATTTATATTTAACAAGTGTCTTAATAGGTTA
Source organism: Vigna unguiculata (assembly GCF_037176805.1). NCBI lineage: Eukaryota > Viridiplantae > Streptophyta > Magnoliopsida > Fabales > Fabaceae > Vigna > Vigna unguiculata. The sequence goes on from NC_140798.1 coordinate 38,987,502, forward strand.
AAATAAACAATTTATAAAAATTCTCTCGATAGTATTTATTAACTTATTCTTGTTTTAAAAACAAGGTTTGTAAATCTGATATTTATGGATATGTATGCATTATTCAACCATTATCTATGTTTTTTTGTGTTTGAAATTCAATATATTATGCCTTGAAATTGTTGGACTGAACTAGGTGATTGTAGACATGGTATGATAAATGTTATGGTTAATTTCCAATGATCTTATTCGGGACTTATCACATGTCTATTACTTTACCAACTTTCCATGGTAACATTTGTAATTATAATGTGATGCACCGGAGAGGGCAATGCTTCAAATCAATACAGAATATCCCAAGCCATAGTTATACTGCATATCCAAGTTTAAGAATATTTTTAATATCTTCTTATAAATACTTCTTTTGTAAACTTAACAACTTATAAAAAGAGAATTTAACAATATTCGATTCTCCAGCTATATATGAAGAACTTATTTTCCAGTGAGGATTTAACAAAGAATTTATGTTCTCACCAAGAAGATTTCCACTTCCCAGATACCCTCCTGGATCAAGATGTGTGAAGAACAAAGAAGACATTTAAAGTAAAAACCCTCCAATATCATTACCTCATTTCTTAACGATGATGATGTTGATGGAGAAGATACATAGAGTAATATAAGATTTTCCAGCACACACTGTTGAAAAGAAAGAAAAGGAAAAGCAAACCACACCCCCAAAAAATAAGCAGATGAAAATATGTAAATATATATAACAACTAAGTAGATAATAATGGTAATCATATAGGCCTTTAATTAAATAAAATTTATAAAGACCTCGATCCTTTCTAGGACATTGATATTATATTGGTCCTTTGTCTCTTAATATTTGCTGAAGCAGACTCATCACCCACGCTCTTCTCCATCACTGCCTTCAGTGCTTCTTGTATTGAGCTAATGCAGTACTGTTGTTGGTGGTTGTGGTCCTCGCTGCCGCTGCTCGAGTCTTCCTCTTCCCCGGTGATGAACAACACGTTCTTCACACGCCCTCCCAGCGTTGTGATCTCAGCTTTAAGGGTTCTTAGCCTCAATGCTTTCAGGGTCCTGATGAGTTCAGGAAACAGATCTGACCTATCTTCACAGCACAAAGAGGCTTTGATCACAGACCTCCCATCTTCATCCGCTTCATCCACCACAGTTAACTCATCAGCCTCCGTAGGAACCGGACTCGATTCTGCTATCAATGAGGTTTGACGCTTCAGCTCCTTCACATGCTGAATCACTTCTGCTAGCAATGATGCTTTATCTGTCTGCAAGAAAGAACAAAACAAAAAGAAATTATGTTATGGATATGATAATAAAGCACTGAAATTAATTGTACAATATGATGGTGCCAAAACAAATGGTGGGGCTTTGGAGATGTTGTTATATGAGGTTGGTAGGTAATGGCGTGATGATTGTGAAATGGAAATAGTGGGTATCTTTGAATGGTGGGAGTGTCATGCAGCATATGATAGAGGAGATGAAATATCGAAAGGGGTATATAGAATAGATAGTGTGTGCGTTTGTGACTGACAAGGGTGCTAGTTTGTCTCTGGCTTTATTCTTTTCATTCTCAAACTGAGTTTGACTCATCAACATCATCCGGCAAGAAATTTCTATGCCAAGCTTTTCCACTGCTAGTTGGTTCCTCTTTATCATGCCAACCAAGCGACATTAACGCTAATACGCTTTTCTCTCATCCTCTTTTATTACTACTACTTTTTCTAGCTCTTCCTCGGAACTACCACACCCACATAGAGACTACTCTCCGAACACATATGCATAATTAAAGTCATTAGTGTCAAGAAATTAAGCCCAAAAGGAGAAACAACAATATCATGAGAACAGATTAAACAACACTAACAAAGCCAAAAAGACAGGTAAAAAAAAACAGGCAAAAACAATCTTTGCACCTCATTTTCTAAAAGGTTATGATATTTTGATTTTGTTGTTTTACTTACTATGCCAAAGTAATAAGTAGAATCTTGCAAAGATTTACAAACCACTCTTTGAAAAGAAAAAAGTCCATAAAGAAAGAACACATTCTTGCACTATTGTTTATACAAACATGTTCTTTACAAGGCGCGAGTGGGAACAACATGAGATTGAGATCTTGGACTTTTGTTGAGATGATTAATTACACATGCAGACTTTTTAAGTAATTCACTATATATTGATGGATACGTGAATTGATTTGAATGAATGAATATTAATCTGGAAAATGAATTAATTAGACTTACTTTGGTTGTGCTAGGCAACAAGCTGCGAAGCTTGGCAAGATGGTTATTGATCCTCTCTCTGCGCCTCCTTTCAGCCTCACTGTGACTCTTGGATGCTGCGAGGGCTTTGGCCTCCATGATTTCTTGAGCAGTCATCTTAGCCAACTCGGTTTGGAGGCCAAAGGGTGCGGAACCGGGTTGAACGACCGGTCCAAGGGTGTCCGATATGATCCTAAGATGGTCAGAAGACGAACCATCATATGCAAACTGAAGAGAATGACCCCTTCGGTTGAACAAAGTTGCATAGGGTGAAGGTTGGGGAGGGACAAGAAAAGGGTCATGCTCTCTCACCGTGTTGAAGGGGTGATGAACCGGATTATGAGGCATAGACCAGGGTTGATGCATGATTTGAGAGACTTCACCAGGGTACATGTTGAGCCCTCCTCTTCCTCCTCCCACTCCTCCTCCTCCACCAAAGATATCATTGTTTTGTTGATGCTGCTGCATCTGTTGCTGAAGGAGAAGCTGGTCTTGATAGGCCTGGTGGTAGTTATTGATCGCTTGAGAAGAACACTGCCCTTGATCTTCCTGTATCATTTCCCTAGGGTCTACAGCCGCTGCTGCCTCCTGTTTTATATGGAACTCTATTGAAGGATAATACAAACTCCAAGGCTTTATATATAACAATATTTTGCTGGAGAGAAGAATCAATAATTAAAATAAAAAATAAATTGAGATTCAAATGTCAGAAAGAAGCTGAGGTGGGTTTGTATTTGTATGTTCTACTGATTTTTGTTTTGTTTTGTCTGATGTGAGTAAGAAAAAGGAGGTTTGGTTTGGAAGAATAAAGAGTTGGGAGAAGTTTGCTTTACACTTGCACAAGGAATAAAAATGAAAAGGGTATTTCAAGAGACAACGTGGGTTGAAAAAAACGGGGGGCCTTTTTTCACACCCGTTACCATCATGAGTATATAGTTTGAGATAAAAGACAGAAATGTGGAAAAAGGAAAGAGAATAGTAAGCATGGTGAATGATGTGTACAATATTAAAATAAATAAATAAAAAAAGAGAGAGCTTAATACCCTGTGAAGTGTGTGATTTGTTCCTTTGTTTCTCTTGTGGTGGTGGGCGGTGAAAGAAAAGTCGAAATGCTTTGGATTTCTGTTTCTGCCTCAATGTCAAATCTCTTTCACTTAGTAGTGTTTTTCTGCCACAAACCTTTGTGCGGGGCAAGGTTACCATCCTTTTACATTCAACAAAACTTTCCTTTTTCCTTCGTGCTTTGTTGCTCTCTTTTCGGTTTCTTTGTTTTTTTTTTTATGGTTCTAATCTTGCAGCCTTCTGCGCACCAACACCCTCTATCATATACAGAGACTGTTTAGTGCTGCTACTTCACTTTCCTTTCTTCTTACGGCTCTCTCTATCATACCTATACATGTATGTATGTAACCATCTATACCTATGTATGTCTGTACTTTCCTTTATCATTTTAGTTACACATGCTTTGTTGTGTGTATATATTGTGAAATTATTAAAGACGCTTTACATAGTTAATTAATAATTCTTTATATTAAATATTACCATGAAATTTATATTTATGGGTATGTATGAGAGAGAGAAAGAGGTAGAGAGAGGGACGGGAAACACAAGCAAAGCGTAGTGAAGGCACACTACACAGATTGTCGACCGACCAACGACCAAAAAGACTGATATTATCATCATGCTTGCTTAACCAACCCTTCTCTTTATTCCATTAATATTACTTCCACTACTCTCTTACTGCTAATTAATTTTCTTAAAGATAACAATTTTAAATTAAATTAATTACTCACTCATTAAAAAGGCACTGATTAAAAGAATTCAAAAAATGTAAGTGCATAATTTTGAAACGCCTCCTCTGTATATATTTTCAAGATTTTACGTTTAACAACATCCTAAAATTACAAGTCATGTCTAATGATTAATAAATGAGAAGAAATCAGCAATGAACAAATCATGCAATTAAGATAATGAATAAAATATTTTTTATGACATTATAGTGAAGATAATAGTAAATAAATTACAAGTAAACAGATTTAAATTCTAATTAATTTTTTAAAAAATTATTAAAAAATGTAATATTTAGATTTTACAATATTTTTCTGTCGGTGTTTTATGAAAATTAATATTATCAGTGCCCTTAATACACCGATCAATATGTTGTAAAAATATAGACTCAATACAATTTATTAACTCATTGAATGTCACAATTTTTTAAAAACTCATTCAATGATTCTTTAACTATTTTATTCAGTACAATGGTTACAAAAACCATGAAACATTTCGCTATATTTGTATGATTTTGAAACAAAATTACATTACAAAGATTTTTAAATATGATTTGCACTATTTTTTTTGGACGGTTGACAACCATTATTCCCTTTTGACACTCAAATACATTAATATTTTATTTAAATAATAATATTTTATTAAAAAAAAATTGGTGTCAAGTAAGAGTTATTTGTAAATAATAGTGTGAAAGTAACTTTTTTTCATTTTTTTTTTCAAAATAATTCAAGAATAGGCTCCTATATGTTAAATAAAAACTTAAGATTTAGAATTTTCGATGACATTATTTCTTGATTTTAAAATTAAACAAAATCAGGTTTTCATAAATTTTCGTTTCTAGAATATAAATTTGGAATATTAAATAATTTTCAAATTATAAATTTAGTGAAAATTTACAAAATTTGAAAGATCATACAAGTTATCAGACTAATGAATGAACAAAATTCTAATTTTAAATATGAAAAGTCTGATGAAAAATATTAAATATGAAATCGAATTTATTTAATTTTAAAAAATAATTTCATAATCATAAACAATATTAAAACCAGTGTGTTAAAAAAATTGAATAAAATTTAAAAATATTCTGTGAAGATACATAAACAATATATTTCTAAAGATATTTTAATACATGCTTATATAGGTTTTAATAATAATTATTTAATTCTTTAATAAGTAAGACCATCTTATATTAAAAAAAAATGAAAACAGGTTTACTTCAAAACTTAAAATAAAAGATTTATTTACGAAATAAATAAATAATTAATAAGTAAATAGTAATAATTTGAAGTAGTGATATTGTAGGGTAGCATTTTAATTTAGGGCTTGGGGTTTTTGGCGTTTCCTTTTCCATGGTACCTCGGTCAAGCCCCCCACGTTCTTCTATACTCTTCCTATGTCCACGCCACCCTTTATGCTTCCCCAAGACCATGTAATCATTGTGTCTTGGAACACACTCTATCCCTCTCTTTCTCTCTCTCTCTTCCTTCCTATGTGTCTTGGTTTCAGCCATAACCTACACCTTTTCAAACCTGTTTATGACAAAATTAATTAACCATGAAAGGATAAACAAGGAAAAACCAATGCCATTTCAAATAATAATGCACTGCATAATTATAGAGTACTGGATCTTCACAATGCCTTCATTTTTACGTGCCATGCTACTATGCTATGCTAGAACTCAAAGACAGCCCAAACTTAAAGTTTAATCCAAACTAAACATCAGATCATTGTCACTTTTAGCATATATTATTACTAGCAACCCATCATCATCTTGCAAATCAACTAAGATGAAATTAATCATTCTTAGCTATTAATTATCTTCTCAATTTCAATAAACAACATTTGGTAAAGAAGCACGATTAATTGGTTCATGGATTCTTCTTCTTCAAAACGCACATTCTCTCAGAACAAAACATAATCCCAATTCTATAGCCTTATATAGGAGTATGATCTTTTTCTTTGGTAACCAACCACTTCTTCTACTTGTTTGTATTTTAATTCAACTTTGATTCTATTTGGTTGACGTAATTGACTTAGAGTTAGGAGACAGCAAAGGGCAGCCAATAACTGTGGTTTTTATAGGACAAAATTATTTTGTTTGTTAGCTAAAATAAATAAGAAATAATTTTTGTGTATGAAAAGAATGCATAAATATATGTCACTTTGAAATGGGTTGGTAAGATATTGTCCACCAGAATGTTAGAACTCGAAAAGGCCACACAACACCGAGGAATAATAGATGTTTCCGTTTACTTTTGACAAGTGGCACAGTTTATCAAGCTCTCCATCTTTATCTTTCTACTTTCTTTTTTTAAAAAAAAAAACTAATTTAATTAGTTACCTAAGAAACAAATTGTTTTGAAGGAGTGTTGACTTTTCAAATTAAATCATTTGCAAAATAGTGTATGGTTGTCACTTTCTACATATCATTTTCAATTTTCCGCACATAATAAATAGTACATTAAGGTTGATAAAAATATTAATGGAATTTTTTGGTGGATGAATTTTTGTGCCATAATATGAAAAGAGTAGCAATATTTTGTTGCATTGCAAAAAAAGAAGTTGAAATTGATTGGTAGTGGTGCATGGTGTAGGGTAATTTAGTAGCCCTAGCTTAAAAGGCAAGTCTTAGATCTCTTGCAAAGCCTGCAAGTAAAATACACGATTCCATAAGCAGTTTGGCCATCAAAAGTTAAACAAAAATCATTAAAGTCTATACACATTTCATTTCCCTATTCAACATTATAATTGCCCACGCATAATCACACACCAATATATATATATATATATATATATATATATATATATATATATATATATATATATATATATATATATAAAATTTATTAAATTTTTTATAAGTATATTCATTATAAAAAATCAGAAAAAAAGATATCCCCATATATAAATCATATTCTTATTTGATTGTTTTTACTATGATGCCTTAAATATACTAATGAAAAAAATCATAATATTAAAAATGATTATAAGAATTCTTAAAATTAAGGTTTAATTATTGATTTAGTTCTTCAATTTTGTTTTTATTTTGATCTTTTTGTTATTTTTTTAGTTCAAGTTAGTTCTTCATTTTCTTAAAAAATTTAATTTAGTTCCCTTATTATTTTTTATTTAATTTACTCCTCATTCTCCTTAACACGATCAAATTTTTTTCTTTTCAATTTAAAACCAAATTAGTAATTAAGTTTAATTACAACTTATATATATATGTTAAAATAATTTTTAAAAATTTATACATCAAATCACTCCACCCGAGTGTAAAAAAATTGAGTATTTAGATAAAGTACTTTGATATATAAATTATAAAAAAATATTTTAATATTTATATATAGTAGTATTATTATTTTTACTTTTATAATAGAAGTTTTATTGATTAAAAGCTAATAATATACATAAAATTAAAAAATTAAAAATATACTTAAAAATATCATAACTCATAGCATATAATAAAAATATATTTAAAATAAAAAAAATATCATATTTTGAATTTAACAATGATAAATAAAATTTAGTACTTTAAAGATCTCATGTCAACTAGTTGAATATTTAAACTAATTAATTTTGTTGGAGTAGAGGTCGATTGAATTGATTGATGTTGGAAAAACAACAAAATTATTTTTTATCATGTTTAGTATATGATTTTGTTGAAGAGTTTTCATGTTAAAGTAGGTCTATGAAGTTTGATTTGTCATTTTACTATTATCTTGAGCATAAAAACTTATTTTAAGAAAATTATTTAAAATATGTAATTTTGTAATTAAAATAAAAATGATAATATAATTAATAAAAAAATGGTTGATAACTTATTGTTACACTAACTTTGATAGAGTGTTAGAAGTGACCTTTATGCCTAATTCAATCCCACAAAATCAACTTATAAGGTGAGGTTTGCATCCCACTTATATGTTGTGAATTGGCCTTATCTCTAGTCGATGTGGGACTTCCAACAAAGTAACCAAGGAAACTATCCTATCATCAATAATGAAATTTATTCATTTTATTTTCAATGAAAAATGATAAAAATTCATTATTATATCTTAAAAATTCATTGTTATAATACCTCAACCCATATACAAAAAAAAAAAAATGTTTTACTTTCCTTCACCATTACCCACATAAAGTAGTATCTTATCATCATCACAAACTGAGTATAAAAATAAAGATTATAACGATATATACACCCAAGCAAGAAGCAAACCCTTCATGGCTATGATTTGAATACAAAGCTTAAACATTCTCCCCCAATAGCATCATTTATCCTGCAAAAGATGAAGTCGCAAATACAATGCAAAGAGCTAATTCCACAGTACTTTTGATTTAAACCAAACCAAGGCTATAAAAAATAGTGGGTGGAGTCCAAAACATGAATACCAGAGTGTACAAATAATACTACCTCTAACCAGTGACAACATACATCAAGCACAAAAGCTATATCATGGAGAGCTAAAAAGTGATAAACCATCCCAAAATCGAAACTTTTAGATTGAGAAGAGGCATGTAATTGGACTTAAACATCAGTCAAGATAAGAGAATGTTGCTTATGAATGCTTATTGGTGATCCAAGCCCATGCTTTAGTTTGAGCAACATAAAAACTTCTTTGTTATACATATCGTTTATTAATGTTACGGATTAGTATATGTGACAGTCATTCTTGAGACCGACTCTAGTGACCAAACCGATGTGACAAGAAGTAGCATTAGGGGTTAATTCAAAGATTACCATGCTAAATAAAATTAGAAGGTTGTTGAGCCCTTATCAGGTCCTCGTAAAGGTAAAAGTGTATTAAGGACCTGAAAAATAAGGCATGTAGATGAGATATTTAATATATTTTTAACTTTTCACAATTGTTGTATTCAACTAAACTAAATAGTTACCGTAAATATTTGTTTAAGCTTGAGAATGCATAGATAATTAAATAGCAAAAACTTAATAAAAAAAGTATACAATTTTTTAATACTTAATAAAAGAAAATCTTAATTAAATACTTAAATTTATTAGAAACTTAATACATGATTAAATCTTTAAATTATTGTCAAATTAAATTTACACGTGTCATAATATTTTAAATAAAAAAAATTTTTGGTGTTTATTCTATTTTCAACGTCTACTTACCATTACATTAAAACAAAATACATGTTTTTGCGATTACTTCGAAACGTATGCATATACATATTTTTTTCTTGTAATAGTAACCTTAACGTTGTTACACTAGCACTCTCTTTCATGCTATCCAAAGAATGCAGGACATTGTGCATCCTTAAAAAGTCATTAATATTAAAAGGACAATGATATGATGTAGACATTTTGAAGAAACCACTATGTATGTAATGTGTTCTAATGTTTGTAAGAGAAGTTTAAGTAAATGTGTAACGTGTCAAGTTTGAATTGTTTTTAATTGGGATGTTTGTTTCAATCTACAATTAAAACTGTCTTACTTACTCTAATTAAAAAAAAAAAAAAACATGTGCATATCCGGTGAGGAGACTTCAAGTTTTATACTTCATAGAATTATGTAAGAAAAAAAAGTGTGTGGATATACATCATAAGTTTTTCAAAACCCTCCCCAAACTTATTGATCCTTAATAGAAAGAAATATTAGAAAAGTGAGAAGAACGAATTTATTCTCACCCATTTCTCTTTATTATATAAAAAAATTCATCAAAATGAATAAAAAATTTACCACTCGACGAATTTATCTGAAATCAAAATAATAGTCATTGGATATGTTATCGATGAAATTATTTGTCAATAATACGTATTTTAATTTATTAATAAATTTATTTAACAAATTTTATCGATAAAAAATTCTGTCAATAATTTAAATTCTTGTATTGAAATCAATGAGTAATAGTTTATAATTCTATTGAAATTAAAATATTAATGAAGTGAAGTTATCTTCGTAAAACTTTTTATTTACTTTTTGTTTAAATAAGAGAGTACCGGCCAAACATTAATTTAAGCATTATTCTTCTCCCTTTTAAACTTTTTTTCCCCCATATGACATAATTAACCCTTGTTGAGAACAAAATTACTGGGTGAGTAACAGAAGTAGATGAAACATGAGATTTTAATTGCAAGTACACACAACCACATTACTATGTCTCCTCTCAGGCCTCCTTTCACTATTTCTTTAGGGAAAGAGGCTTATCTTTTTTCTAAATTAGGTCAGTCACTAGGCACTGTTTTCTTTTCTTTCTGCAAGTTACTATTAATATGCTTCAGCATGGAACCCCTCTTTTAAGCTTTTCTTTTTTATTATTATTATTATTATTTCACTTAATTATATAATGTTTTTGCTGTAGGGAATGGAAGCTTAGAGAGAAAGGGTAGTTGTTTTCTAGGGCACTTTTGTGGTCATCACACGCATGTCTGCTTCGGTCCCATTCTTCTTAGCTTTTTATGTTCCATCTTTTTATAATAATTAAATATACCTTTTTATATGTACATGTTTTTTATTCCTCGATAGTTTTGAATACAGTGTTAAGAATTTAATTTTAGAATGAAGAAGCCTATTCAAACATTTGATGATAGCTGCAGCACCACTACCAATTCCATAACCCACGAGAAGCTCCTCTGAGTGGAGTTTATGATGACATCAGTCCCACCCTGTCATGACGTGTGCTCTTTCAATCTTAGTGCCTATGCCTTCTTTACTTATTCTGCTCTCCAGCATTCACAACCAACTCCACCAATCACTCATCATTCAACATTCTTCCCACCCTTTCCTATCAACACAACATTCATGCATTTTTATTAAAATACAAAAATTTCTAAGACTTGAAAATTTTTTATTTGATTGTGTAAGTTTCATATTAAATAAAAATGTAAAATCAAATATTATATACAGAAAAAAAGTCTTAAACATATTATTTTAAGATTTTGAGTCAAAGTAATACCGTGAACTAAACTAATGTCTTATTATTATTACATTTTTTCTTGACAGATTTATCATCAAGTTTCTTCACAGAGTGAAAAAAATATGTTTTGAATTTTTATTTGCAATATCTAGGTCGGTAGACAGGTGGATTGTAGTAATATTTATAAATTATCAGGTTGTTTATTAGAGATTCCTTATTAATTAAACTAAAGTAATTTATAATATATATATATATATATATATATATATATATAGTTGAATGTACATTTTATCTTACAATTCTATTTTATTGGTTTGAATTAGATTTAAAAAATTAATTTCTTAACTTTGATTGATTTTGCTGTGATTTGATTTTTTATATAATTTAAAAAAAATAATACTTTAACAAAGTTTTATTTGATAAACTTTGACAAATAACCGTGGTAAAAAAAATCTTTAAACATTATTATTTTATTCTTGTAACTTCAATACACAAATAAAATATTATTTTATTTAGTAACTTTGTTATAAAATGTTCGTCAAAAAGTTATTTATGAATTTAAAATTTTTTACAAACAAATTAATAACGCATAGTTGGTACTCGAGCTATGAGAGCACTAGTTTCAAGTTTCAAGTTTCAATCAAAGTACATCGTTTTGAGAGGCAGTATTGGATGGAAATTTCTTTGATTTCTCGTTACGTGAAAATCTCCATCTTACCAAATGATGATTAGAGTTGCTTGATTACAATTAAAAAAAAAACAACAAAATTGGGGTATGAGCAGCATTTTGACAAACCCATATCATATAAGATTTTAGATGGTGTGTGGTGTTGTGCTTATGATTCTATGCAGGATCCATACTGGCATTAAGAGTGATAGATTAAGTTCATGTTTTAATCTCCTTTATTATTATACTTTTTTCTTGTAATTTGGTGGACAACAATTACGGGAGACAAAGATATATGGGTTAGATTTGTTGTTGTTGTTATTTTTTTCTTTTTTTCTTCCTACTTTATTTAATTTTTGTATATGGGTTGGGGTAATCATATTGTCCCTATTAATATATTTGTTATTGCTGATAAAAAAAAAATATAAGATTTTATATTTATTTCTTTTTTATTTTATTGGTTGGTAGCAATTTTAATTGGTCATTAATAAGAAATGTAGGTAGCCAAAATGAAGCAGCACTAAGCGTGTATTTATGATGATTGCTTGTTCTATGTGATCGTATCATGTTTATTTAGTTTATCAAGTACATTCTTATATAATCTCACTCGAGATCAATTAATTCAGCGTGAGCCATCTTCGTTGAGCACAAAACCAGTAATGATGTTAAAACAAACTTTACTAAGATACTTTTCTTCCTTTCCCAAAAAATATTGGTATGATCATGACCATGTGGCAAGTTTGAGCAGTGCCACTTATATCATTCCTACACTCATAATTACCTACTATTCTTCAACTGTTTTGTATTTGAGTTTCATAAATACAAAACACTTGAACAATGGATATCCGGTTATGTGTCTCCATTTGCGTTTCGTACATATCAATAGATATACGTAACCTTATAATAGTAGTATACTGGTTTGTGGTGGAAAAGAAATGTTCAATGGGTAGTTTAAATATTATCTGCCACCAACCACGCACAAAAGGAAAAAAAGGATAAAAGGTACCACTTGATATATTTATGACAAAGCATTAACATGACTAAATAATATGTACGAGCCAGATTATAACCCTGAAATAAAAAAATAAAAAAACACTACTCCTCGTTCACATTACAAAAGGGGAATGCGTGTTAAGAATAATGATTGTATAGAATTTTTTATAAATAACATTCTATAATTTACTATTATTATTACTACGTACTTTTTCACTTTCTTTAAATAACATTTAGTTTCATAGTCATGTAGAGATTTGATAAAATGTGGGAAGTTGAAATTGAGATTTACTGAAACAAAATTAACATTGATTCTTAATTAATAAAGATTACGTTGAATAATGGGACATTGAGATGAGGTAGCTGCGATTAATTGATTTGATTTGATGAAAACACAATCCACTCCAGTATTACTGGTCTAGTCCAATGTTTGTTTCTTTGCTTTTGCTTGTGAGCTACAACTAATTATTATTATATATATAATTGATGTTGAAGAAATAATTAAGCAAAATAGTAATGATCAGTGGAGCTTCTAAGCCATGCTTGTTTTTCTCAGATGCATGTGTTACACTCATTACCTTAGTGCTGGTCAATTCAAATTTGCTTCCTTGAATCCTCAACTAGCTTCTTCTTGTAAGAGAATTGGAACTGTAATAGCAGACCTGCACCATTCTCATTCTCTCAAGAGTTCAGACTTTGAATTTTCTCTCAAAACATTTTATCGACTCTTTAACGTACAAATTAAATAACTCTAACACGCAGAAGTTAATCAAACCCACCAACTCTAGCCAGATAGTACTATATTATATATATTCCTGAACTGATGAATATAATCTTGACCATTGCTCGTCACGTAGCAAGAAAGTAAATATTAGGCATTATTGGATGTTCAGTTTGGTTTGGTTTCAATATATAGCAATCGAGGATTCCATTGAAGATGCACGTGGTCCCAATGAAACAACTAATGTCCACATCTTATACATTCAACATATCCTAGTGTTTGTGTGTGTGTGTGTGCCATAAGACCTAAGCTTTTATACTATCAAACAAGCACTTCAAAGTTGTGTGTATATATATACATATATGTAAATGCTATATAACTTTTGTTCTCTTTTTACGTAAGGTGTAGTATCGCCTTGAATCAAGATGCTTCCATTTGTTCATACATGCATATATCTTTAATATATGAATTAAAAAACCAGAAACTTGTTTTCTCTTTCCTCTTTTTCTTCGACTCAATCGGACCCATATTGAGTCAACACTTCAGTAAATAAATCTTGTTACAGTACTGCTTAATAAGTTAAGTAATGTGTAAGAAAATAATATTATATAGGGTGAAGTAGCCGCAATCATTTCATAGTAGAGAGTATTATTGCCCCCACAAGTAAGTTTTCATGAAGATGGTTCACAATATGAATGAAAGCCATGTATCTAAAAATTTATGCATTGAATCTTTCCCCTCGGGAATTTCCCACATTTGCAAGCTGAATACTTCTCGTTTTAGATACAAACTATATATGGCATTGTTGTAGATCATAACAAATCAAAATACTTATATAGAATGTCGGTGAGAAAGATTATGGTATGGGAATCTACTTGAATTTGTAGAAACTCCATGGACTCAACTCCTAGAATTGAGTAGTAAATTCGAAAGAATAACCTTCACATGAAAAAAAGAAATTAATTATATCATATCGACTTAACATTTCAATACCGGTAGATACTAATTTTATTATTTTAAAATAATTAAAAAGTTTAGTAATACACAACTATTATATAAGTTCAAACCACACTAAGTAAATAATTTTATAAAATTAAAAAATATAAAGTTTTAAGGATAACAACTAAAAAAAAATCAAGTCTATGTTTTTAATCCTTTAATGATGTAATTTCATACTCACCGGCCCAACCACGACCACAACCACAATCAAGACCACAACTATGACCATGAAGATATGAATCAGAAATATTATTGCTTTCACTTTTGAGAATGGAGTAGAATCATTTGAGCGGGTCTCATGATTTTTCATCAAAAATTTCATTGTTTTGTTCAACCATAAAAAGACATGAAATAAAGGAAAATTATATTATAACTCCCATTTTTTTACTCTCATTTGTTACTTCCTAACGTGACTTAGTGTGGGTCATTGATTTTGTCAAAGGATAAGATAGTGGTACATTAATCAATGACTCACACTAAATCACGTTAGGAGGTAAAAGATGAAAGTCAAAAGATCAAAAAATGGATTCTTAGCATCATTGTCCTTAATTAAATTAAGAATATTTGTAAAATCTTTTTTCACAATATTATTATTACAAGAGCAAATTAATAGCTCAAATGTTTTATTTATTTCTTTAATGACATCACCAACATCCATTACATCTAGATGTATTTCAACATTTAATATCCAAGTAATTCTTCTATGTAATATGAGTAATTATATTAAATCAATCAATCATATTCATCCATCATATGAATAATTATATCAAATCAGTAGACAACCATTAACTCATAACAAGTCTTATAAAAAATAAATATATCTCGGTCTAAAGATCTGATTTTAATTTAACTTAAAACATGTCAATTTGCAATAGTTGTGAAAGTTAAAATAAATATTTATTATATATGTTCAAAATAAACTTTAAGGAACACAAAACCTATTTTACTCCAAAATGAATTTAAAATAAGCAAAAAAAAAATAATGTATATTAAAATTAATTTATGTTTTATGCGTTTTAAGTTTTCTTAGAAGTTTTCCTTTATTGATTTTTCTCTATAAAATAAGGTATATAAGTTAAAAAAATTTATTTGTTTTATTACTCTTGAATTTACCATATTTATTAGATCATAATTTTGATGGTATCAAATGCTTTATGTTCATGCTTAGAAATATCATGCCAAAATAATACTAATCATTTAAGAGTACTAGTTAAAGTTGGGTGGGTTTCAATAAGTTTTTCCAAACTTCAGTCAGCATAACTTTGGTGGGAAAACTGTCATTCAAAAATATCTTGGAATGGAAAAGAAAATTGTATTTTCAAAACAAAATTATTTTAACTTTAAATAACTTGTATACAATATTAAAAATCTATATCTAAATTGAAAATTTTACATTAAGTAAAAAATGAAAAAAAAAATTAAGATATAAAAAAGAACTCACAAACAAAGCTTTGAATCAAAAGTTATATATACTCTCTTATAAGAATTTGATTCATATTGCATTTTTTTTTCGAGTCTATTTTTTTAGAAAAAAAGCTCAACTTCTTATGAAAGTTGTTGCCTTGATTTTTTTGCTAGAATGTTAAAAAGAAAAAGAAAATGGAAAAACTAACCCATCAGAGTCGCAACAATTTATTGGTGATATTTTGTTAGCAATTTAAGCATACTGCATATTGGCAAAGAGAATCGATCTGAAATAATTTTGGGAAAGTTTTCCTCATTCTTTGATGCATTAGCATGACCTCATGTCCCATAACTCAAAAGATTCAATTATGGTCTAATGTTAAGCTTAAACAAATAGTTTTACCCATTTCTAATTATACTTAGGATACAATAATTTGACTTTGACTATGATTATTATTTACAAAGTCAACCCTTTTGTAATAATTATGACAATGGATTAAAGTTAAATCCTTGGTTTAAAATTGAAGAAAAAGAAGCGCAACTACTTATTCAATCGATAGTGTTCAGCAGTAACATTTTTACTTTTTATTTTCAAAATTTTTAAACATGAATTGAAGTGAGAGATTCTAATACACCATAAATTGTTGAAATTTAATGTTAATTGGACTTATGAGAAAACTACATCCTTATGCTTCCTTTATACTAAACATACTTTTTAAATGTTATTTAGTATTTTATTTAAATTATTTATGTATATTAAGAAAGTTAGTTAATCCAGTTACTAAAATATAGTTTGTCAACTATATATATATATATATATATATATATATATATATATATATATATATATAAATTACCTTTAAAGTTATTGAGACTCATCATCTCTTATTGAATTTGTAGATATTTATTTCATCTGACAATCAAGTAATCATACTAATTTATAGCACTTGTGGTAAATAATTAAAGATATTTTGGCAAAATATATATATAATTTTTAAAGAACAGATTTTAAAAAAGTTATATATAAGGACAGAGGCAATAAGAAAAAACTATATCTCTATAATATCTAAGTAAACTTTTATAGCAAATATTTATTAGTCAAATCACCGAGTGGAACATTAATTATAGTCAAAGAACAACACTAAAGAGTATTTGAAGAACTAATTTTAGGTTTTGTGCTTAATAAAAAATTTACAAGTTTAGCTACCAATTTTAACTAAAAAAAATTGGTTATTTCAAAGTGAAATAACTACATACTACCTAAAAAATTTATTTCCAAATTGACAAAATTTTGAAACTATAAGAAAAAGTCAAAGTTATATTTCGGCTAAAATATTAAAATTTTTCATTAATTTAATATGATAACTTATATTTTTAAAATATTAAAAATGTGGAGATAGTATATCAATTAGAGATAAGACTAATTTATAATATATAAGTTAGTACAAACCTTACATTACAAGCTGATCTTGTAAGATTAAATTAGACTTAAATTTACTTCTTAATATAATATCATTGTAGTGAGTTATTGTTTATCCTAATGAGACATGTTGTTTATTTGATCTATTGTGTCATCCTTTACTGAAAGATTAGTTGTTTGTTAGGTTTATAGATCACTTATTAATGTCTAGTCATACACTGGAGAGCATGAACAGTGTGTTAGAGACTACATTAACCGGATATAAGACTAATTTATGATATATAAGTTCCTAATCTATTTGTACAGATTCTATTATTTTAAAAGGGTTAGGACATAAAAAAGTGCTCTTTTTAATTCTATTTATTTTTTGTTGATAAAAAAAATTACAATATATAAATAAATACAAATTTCACTTTATAAGGCTTTATTATAAAATTAAATTAAACTTAATCTACTTCTTTAATATAAAAAACTCTTAAAAAGTATTATTATTAAAAAATCTTAAATATATGCTAAAAATATATTAAAATTGTTTGACAACTTTTTGTCCAGATCTGTTGGCTTTTCGATTAATAATTTTGTAGAGAAATTCCCAATACACAAGCTTTGACAAAACCCTTATCTCTTTTCTTCGTTGAATCTTCCTTTACTTGTATGGTTTAGTTTCGATGGAGACAAACAGCAAGGAATGGACTGAAGTAGTTTTGGGAGCTTAGGATTTTTGTTTACCACAATTTTGTTGGTTAGCTTCACATTATATATGTTAATTGTCTTCCTTGTGGTTCCAACATTACTGCAACTAATTATGTGTAAAATTATATTCTATCATGAACAACGTAAAATTGTTGAACACCAGTCTTTTAACCCTTGTGAAATTACGGGATTTTTTTAGAGCATAATTTAATATTTGTTAATTAAAACAATATTATAACGTATAAAAAAATAGTTAAATACCGTATTTGAATTAGAATTATAATAATAAAAAAAATAATTAAATAATAAATAATAAATAATAAAAATCAACATAAAAGTGCATATATTAATTTAAATTGTCATTATTTTTTTCAGAATAATTTAATGTAATATAATGTGTTTATGTTAAAACATATTAAA
Source organism: Vigna unguiculata (assembly GCF_037176805.1). NCBI lineage: Eukaryota > Viridiplantae > Streptophyta > Magnoliopsida > Fabales > Fabaceae > Vigna > Vigna unguiculata. The sequence continues at coordinate 39,005,759 of NC_140798.1, forward strand.
CAAATAAATAAATTGGAGGTTTAGCGACAGTTACTGATAGATCTGGTAATATATATGCTACTTACTTGGTTTAGCCACCACTCTGTTTACCTTAAACCACATGCTTACAACTATATCGTTTGCTTTTGTTTTCGGTTGGTCCAATGCTGATATCTTATGTGTATGTATGTACATATATTACTCACATCTAATTGTATAAGTAGGAGTGACATCGTAGATTCACAGAAAAACATAAATATGTTGATCAGTCTATAAACAATAATTATTTTTTTATCAACATGTTTTTTTTAGATAAAATAAATCTGAACATCAGGAATAGAAAAAGCATTGCAACATGGTGACAACTTTTGTTGGATTATCCCTCCAAGACTGTAATGTGTGTATGTGTGCAGGAGAGACGAGAGTGAAGAGTTAAGAGTGGAAGAGTGAGGGGTGTGGCAGGAGAAAATAAGAAATAAAGGATAGCAAGAGATGAAGTGTAAAAGAAAAAGATAAAACAAGGGCTTCTCCATGCCCTCTAAACACTTCTTTTGTACCCAATTTTTTTTTTTTTAAATTTTCATTTTATCCTTTAGTTAAAACTAACTATATTTTTTCTCTCTCTAGTTTATCTATTACAATTTTTTTTTCTTAATGAATGTCAATATATGATGTCTTGTTTTGTTCTATCGATGTCAATATTCAATATAATATTTTTTTATTTACAGATGTCAATGTTTGATTAGCATATATTAAAAAATTTTATATATATATATATATATATATATATATCTCGAATGTTAATATTCATAAATATCATAAATATAAAATAAATATATAATACTAGATGTTAGACATTTATAACGACCAAAAATTAAAAAAAATAAATAAAGTATCAGAATGTCGACATCTGTTTAGAAAAAAAAAAACTTAAAAGTGGATCGGTTAGAGAAAAAAAAAATAGTTATTTTAATCGAAGGATTGAGTGAAAATTTAAAAGAATTTTGTAGATGCACAAAAATGTTTGAAGGTGCGAGTAGAAACCCAAACACATAAATATGAGAATAAGAAAACCCGTTTAAGGCTCACTACTCAGATATACTTATTTTGGGCTCTGGGCTATTATTCTTTGGATATTCCGGAAAGCAAAAGTCAGGGTGTGAGAAGAAATTTGATGGGTAGAAAGAAACACTCTAATCTTTTTGACACTTAAATATTCTCCAAACCCATTTCATTAATGTATTTTTTTTAATCATATAATTGTTAATATTTTGTTAACTGCCCACTCCCACCTTGTTTTTTTTTTTCCAATTATTAGCATTAATGTGTTGACTCCTACTATTTAAATTAATATATCAAAAGTGCTTAAAATAAAGAAAAAAGGTACTCCAGGAAAAATCCCTCTAGATACAAATATATGAAAAAATATTATAATTTAATTAAATATAAGCAAATTTCAATTCTCGAAATTTTGATTAATATTATTATTTCAAAAATAAACTTAAACATAATTACGAATAAATAATCGAGTGATTTAAGAAAATTACTTTCATGAAAGCAAGAACATTAAATAAACTCAACTAATATTCTTAATTAATATGAAAATAATTAATTTTTCTTATAATTAAGATGAGAGATAATGCTTTGAAAATTGAGAAGCTAATTATGTTTGAATATACGAGCCAAGAGTTGGGCTTTGCAGAAACAAGCTAAACAGCCCAGCAATGCGGTAGCCGGATCCGTTGTCCAGATTTTTCTTTTCCAACCTTTTTAACGACGACATAGGGTAGTTTGTTTCAAAAAATATTGAAATTTTTTGAATAAATTATTAAAATTGTCAAGTAATAAGATTTTAAAAGTTAAACGATAGGTTTAAATACAAATTTTTTAAATATTTGTTAAAGGTCATGTTTGGCAAAAATATTTCTTAAAGGGCATGTTAGGCAAAATATTTGTTAGCTTCAAATCCTAACATTTTCTAGTTCTGTTTTCAGTGTATATTCTTAATTATGTTAGTTTAATAATAAAAATTAAAAATATTAATTAATAGAACTCGGATAAGAAAGAATATGTCAGATTAATAAAATTAGACTTTTCAACACCTAATTTTATAACGAAATGTATTTCATATTTCATAGGAATATTTTTGTTTTTTCTAATCAGTGATTACTTATTAAAAATAATCGTAATTTACTTATATGTTTATAATTTATTTTCTATATTAATTTTATATTATAATTTTGAATGATGGTAAATCATTTATTTTATAGTATATCATAAACAATAATTTAATTTATAAGCACCAATATTTTGATTTAGATATACTTTATGATACTTTATTAATATTTATCAACAAAGAATCTAATTTACAAAACAATACTACTTTTTATGATGATAATAATTCATTAATTTTTATGTTGATCACTTTAATACACATTATTTGAATTTGGATTCATAGATAACAATCATATATTTGTCATATTTTTAAGAATTATCGTATATTTTTCAATATATATATCATATATTGTATATCTTATTATTTTCAAAAGAAATGTATCGATTCATCGGATACCGGTCATATCCGATATACACGTATCATATCATATCTGTGCATCTATGATACTTTTTTTTATATACATAATTTTTATTCCCATTTTACCTTTTATTTTATAATTATTAAGTGATTTTTTAAAAATTACAATTGTTAATTGATTTTTTAAAGTAACTGTTATTTTGAAATATTTTGTATAGAATGGTCCATGTTATTTTTTTTTTATATTTATGATTTTCTACTACTAACAGCTTCTTACTATTTTCTCATTATTTTTTTATATACTAAATTAATCAATTCACATATATTATTTATTTATAATATAATATAAATATTTAAAAAATACAGATACAAAGATGACGGTGCTTGTGTTTACTATTTTTATATAATATTAATTAAGACAAATATTTAAAAATTTAAGACATAAATACATATTTAAACCCTGAGTCAAAATTATAGTAAAGTTTGAATTTAAGAGATTGCAAACAAAATTACCAACATCAGTGGACAATAAATAAGTGAAATTGTACATTCTTACAATTTTAGTTTAAAAAAAAATATATTTCATGTACCATTTTACTCTTTATTTAAAGGGGAAAAAAACTCTTTAGAATTTGTGGATTTAATTTAGCAAATAAGTATATGATGTATTTTTGGTAGAATAATGGCTTGTATTATGAACAACTCTAAATAAGAAATTTACAAGGATAATACACTCTATAATTTATTGTTTTTTTATTATAAAAAGGTAAAACTAACATAGGAAAACCTACGTGAAAAGAAGTAGAGTGATAAACTTCTAAAAGAAAAAAATTAAGATCAATAGACTCTTTCCTTGTATTAAAAAAATATAACTATACTCTACCTCTTCTCTAACTATTCTTCGTTTACCTTCCTCTCTCGAATTATCTCTTTTATCTCTGTTCGTGAAATTAAGCAATTACTACTACTTGACATGTAATTGAAAAGGGGTTAATTATTTAATTAAGATGTAAATGATTGTTGATTTTGCATGATAATGGAGTATTTGTTAAGATAAAATGCATTACGAGTTGCATGCATTATAATGAAATGTTTGACTACACGTAAATTTATACTGCTTGGTAAAGATATAATTATTTCTTACAGCTAAATCTTGGTGAATGCCGATGAATGTTAGCGTATTCGGTAAAACTTATGACATATAGAACCTTTAATTAGGATAACATCGGTCGGCAGATAGTATCTATTCGCAACTTGATTTATAATAAAAAAATTTATACAATACATGCTTTGTTTTATACGTAGGTATTCGTTTAAAAAATATCTGCGAATATTTTAATATTTGCGGTACCCGTAAAAATATATAAAAATAGATATTTAAAAAAAAAATAAATTAAATTTAAATAAAATTATTATTTTTTTAATAAAATATAAATTAAATTAATATAAATTTAATTAAATCTAATAAAATATGAATTAAAATTTAATTTTAATTAAATTTAACTTACTAAAACATAAATTTAATTTAATTTTTATTTTTTTGCAGATAACGGATACCCACAGACACAAATAGTATGCTAACCTCACCCGACTTGTTTATAAATAGGTATTAAAATAACCGTTATCTATTACTCGCAGGTAACAAATACCCACATATACCAACTATTCGTCACAAATTTTATTCGCAGATATTTACGGACACAACTATTTTTGCCATCCCTACCCTTAACCGTGTAATGGTAGTAGTTAATTTGGTTCTGACCTTAATTTAGTTAATATTATCATGAATTCGAGTGAGTTGATGTTTCAAAAATAAATAAAATTGTTTAAAAATTCATTCATAAATAAATAAAAGATCCATAAATTTATTATTTTATTATTTTAGATTGAGAGTTATTTTCTAATTCTTTATATAAAGTTATTCATAATTTGTTAGTATCGAATTTTCTTGTATTTTCTTTCAAAAAATAATGTGCAATCAAAGTTAATTATTAAATTGTTCGAAGATAAAGACTTTCTTTCAAATGGCACACTTTAGACTGAAATATTATGAACAAATGTTGAATATCACTTAATAAGAGGTTAAAAATGAATTAGATTTAATGACATCTGTTTTCAAGGCTTTTTGTGTTATTATTTATTTTGGTTTATCAACCCCATAATTCATCAACAAATTTATATAATAGATTATGATATTATTTTTAAGCCAAAATCTTACAATAAGTTTTCTTATATTTTCTTTATATATTACTCAGTATTGTTAAGAGTTGTTCCGAGCCAACCCAAGTATGTACATATGTACATTCTAATACATCTGAGCTCGGTCATATAGACGTACATGCATATAGACGTGCATTTCAGTATATATTAACTTAGGCAAGAGACATACAAAGGTACATCCCAATACAATACATATGGACTTAGACATATGTATTTAAGAATATAAGACTATTTAAAAGTGCATTTAAGAATACTGGTAGCACAAGGAAATGTAACGATAGTTACGGTTACGATAAGACATGCATGGGAAAAGTATTTAAGTGTCCAAGGTAAGGGAACTATCTTTACATTCATATTTTACTCATCCCTAGAAAATATTACTAACTTGAACATCAGAATGCCTCCAAGTACCCACTCTCTAAGAACATCGCTAAATAGTTGTTCAAAGATAACTCTACAAAGAAAAGACAAAGGTTTTCTTTAGTGTACATATTTATTTTCAAATTTTATCTTTAAATTATTTTTTATATTAAAATAATTATTTTATCAATATTATCTTTTAGGTGATCATTTGTTTAAATTTAACTATTATTTGATTTGATGTTTTCTTAAACTTAACTCTTTTTAACTAAAAATTATCTACAAAATAAATAAAAGTTACTCACGTTAAAATTATAAAAATTATTTATATTTAATTTTATAATTATAATAATAGTAATAATAATTTTATAATTATAATAATAGTAATAATATTAAATTTGTGTATTTTTACTATCCTAAACACATATCCACGTGTGTTCAGTTTTCATTTGAATTAAGTTGTAGAAATTTGAGAATAATATACCCTTTTTTACCATGATACCTATTTAATTTGCATGCAATATTGTTTGTCATGCTTTTGATACGATGATAAAAATCATAAATGTTTTTCATTTTTTTCTAATCAAAGTTCATCCATCCAAAAAATTAATTCCATAAACGTTCTATTTTCTAATTTTTAAACTCATATAGGAAGAAAATGATCGAGAATTGTTAAATAGAAACTTTTTAATATAGAATGTCATTAAATATTAGAAAATAATTATGAATTATATATTTTTAAAGTATTTTGAAATATTAAATTTTATCATTGTTATCAAAATGTGTAATGTGGTAATTTTTTAATATATTTCAACTAAGATTTCCAAAATTTATAAAGGGTATTTTGTTTAAGCAATCTTGATCACAACAATAATCACTGTCAGTTAATAATAATTGTTGCAGGTAACATTAATTGTCTCGTGACAAAGGTCAAGTGGTCGGGTCACAATCTAATCGTGACGCTTGGACTTGTGTTACACTCTTAAGTAAAAAGAGTTGTGTCCTAACTAATAGTTATAGCTTTTGGTTAAGTGGTAAGTGCTTGATCCTAGTAATTGGTATCAGAGTTGTGGGTTACAATTGTCTCGTCGAGACCAAGTGGTAAGGGCTTGATCTTAACAATAATCAAATATATAGGTTTTAAAATTTATTATAAAATGAAAATTATTTCAACATGTCAATAAAATAATAAACACACTAATATTTATCATCTACTTTTATACCAAATAACATTATTTTCTTTATTTATTACAATACTAATTTTTTTCTTCAAAACTATTTATAAACCTCACCTCTAAAAAAAATTGTAACTAATCCAAAAATTCTTTTATATTATATTTACATACAAGGAAAATTGGGTAATCTTTAATTTTTATCTATTATATTTTTTTATCTATTATATTAATTAAATCACTCACAAACTATGACGAACCTCGGTTAGGACATAAGAGGGTTGTAACCCTATTCCAATTTCTTTTATGTTCATATTATATTATATTATATTATATTATATTATATTATATTATATTATATATATATATATATATTTTTTTTTTTTTAAATATTGTTCAAATAATTGGTTTTGCTATAGATAAAACTTAAATAACTATTGAATTTAATAACATGAAAGATAATCACTTTTTTGCTTGCTCACATACTATTTATTAATAATTTAGTAAGTAAGTTGCCAATATCACATTTAATAGTAAATTAGTTTAAAATTTGAACTTCAATATTTGATTCTTAATGCTCTTAGTTATTCAAATTTAAAAAAAAATTCAACCATCTTTGAAATATGTCAATTTTTTACAATAATAAAAGCTACATTTTACTTTTAATTGAATGATTTTTTTAATGATCATCATCTAAATAAGATTACGAAATAAAATGGAAAATGCATTTCTTATAGATAATATCACTACAAGAAAAATCGATATTATCGACAGTCAAAACCCGTCGGTAAACCAAAATTACTGACCGATTAATGAGGTTAAAAATTCGTCACTAAAACTCTTGTCGGTAAAATTTTAGCGACAGAAATATCTATCAAAAAAATCTGTCTGTAATTACCAACAAATTTTTTTGTAGGTAAATTCGTCAAATTTGTCGGTTATTACTAACGGAAAAATTCATCGGTAATTACAAAAAAATTTGTCGGTAAATAACACGCATTGATTCATCTTCTTCCTCCTCCCTTTTTCTTTTTTTTTCGTTTTACGGTTTCTCTTTTAGTTTTTTATTTCTTCCATAACCTCCTACACTCCATCTCGGTAAATCCATTGTCACCATTATCGTCACCGTCGCCGCCACCATTGTTGTTGCCTTCGCTGGTTTCCCACACTCTTCTTTCTTTCTTTTTTTTCTCTTTCTCCTTAACCACCCTATTGTGCCACCACTGCCTCCACTGCACCACAGTCCCACAACCACCGCGTCGTCGTTGTGCCACTACCTTGTCATCGATGCACCACCACGACATCTCCTCCTCGTGCTCCTTCTTTTCTAGTTCCTCTTCCTTCATCTTTTTCTTCTTCTCTTTCTTCTTTTCTTTTTCTTCTGTTCTCTTCTATTTCTTTCTTATATGTTTATGACGCAACTCCATAAGTGAGATTGGGCGGGAAATTTTCAGTTTCTTATATCGACGAATTTTACCGACGAATTTTATGTAAGTAGTGACAGAATTTACTGACTGACATTTTTGTTGGTAATATAGATTTGGGCGAGAAATTGCCCACTCCTTTTATCGACAGCTAAATCTGTCAGTAAATTTTTGGAAAAGAAAATTTTAAATTTTCGACAAATTTTATCGATAGATTTTTCTGTTCCTAAATAAAGTCATTATTATCAATGGATTTTACTGATGAAATTTTTTATTATTAAACAAAATTTTACATTATCAACGAATTCTTTTATCCATAATTAAAATCTCAAAATTTGTCTGTAAAATTTGTCAATAACTCAAATTTATGGACGAAAATACATCTCTTGATAAAATTTCATTGATAATTTTAAGATATATATTTATCAAATTGTTCTCAACAGTTAAAACATTTATTTTTAATTAAATCAATAACAGGAAAAAACCTCCTAGTTATCCATAATGTAGAAAAAAATTGAATATAATACTGAATAATAAGAACAAGAACAAAAGAAAACTTATAATAATTACAGTCCCTCTCTCTAAATTCACCTTTTCAGATAATTTCATCTATTACTTTGTGGTTCACTTTTATGCAACAGTTAAAATTGTATTGTCCCCTACCTTTGTGAAATAGTTCTTAGATTGCTTTGACGATAGAAAATATGGATTGCACATTCCCCACCCTTTTATTAAGTTGCAATACACTCAAAACCAGCACGGATCTTTCCTTGTACCAATCATCTCTTATTTTATTTCATTCCTTCTTTTTTTTTTTTTTCAAGATAGAAGGTAATCTTAATTATACTCATTTTCCCGATGCATCTAGGTTATACAAGAGAATATATAATCATGCATAATTCCAGATTTGACAATTGACATTATGATTCTAAAAGTTGAGTATTTTTTTTTCCCTTTATTTCTAAGGAACTTCCATTGGGAAAAGTGTCTACCTCTACTCCCATATTCCTCCCTCCTCTCATTGAAAATAAACCATGATAAAAGGTACTAAAAACTGAGGTTTCAATGAAAAGACCAATTCACACAGTTTCAACACTCTTCCTACAATTTCTCATCTTAAACCCTTCTCAAAACTCCATCTTCCAAATTCCTTTCTGTCTTAACACTTTCCTCCATATCTTTCCATGCGTCCCCTTCTCACCCTTTGCCACCTCCTTCTCTTCCATCATGGCCTTAAAAATCTCTCGACCACTTCACATTCTTTTATTGTTGTCCCTTCTATTGCTAGTTTTTCATGAGTTTTACAATCTCAACTCCAACATCAACAAGAACCACACCACACAACCAACTCACTCAATACCATCATCTCATCACCTTTTAACAGGCAGAAAATTTCTTGCAACAAAATTTGACTTCTCTCCTTTCTTCAAACACCACCAACCGGGTGTTGCAGCACACCACGATCCTTCAGACACAGAGATTGATCCACGTTATGGGGTTGAGAAGCGTCGCGTGCCAACTGGTCCAAACCCATTACACCATTGATCATGGGTTCATTCTCAGTTCAACCGGACATGTTTTGCAAAAGAAAAAAAAAAAGTGGTTAGTAGTGGAAGCTTCATAATGATATAACCTCATTACCACTAAATTTTTTTTTTTGTTTTGTTGATTAACTTTCTTTTCTTCCCATTTTCCTTTCGTGGTCTATATTGGAACCAGAATTTGATCAAAATTGACCAACTTATATTGTGTATAATATATCTATGATCATCATCATACTGGCACCATGAGATTGTACTTGTATATTTAAGTTCATTTGTTTGATTTGAGTTACCGAAAGTGAATACTATCGATTTTGGAGTTTTCAGTGCATTTTGATTTTTTTTTTTCTGTGGTTACCATGATTTGCTGATTTCTTGAACGTAAAGATTCATGAAAGTTATAAAAAAGGGAAACTAGTGTTGAAACATGAGTAGCTGAGACGGCACAACACATACTGAAAATTTTTAGTTGGAGCAGAATAATGATATATAATAATATGACGCGTTTGGTTAGCGTCAAAGCATGATTTTCTCTCTGGGAGTGAAGATTAATAAACACACTTTCTCGTTGCAAGTCATCGTAAGTGGTTGTGGTCGAGAATGTGAAAGGATTTATCGATCCAACATTGGATTCAAATTTCTCATCAGCCGCATTTTTCTTGATATTTTCTCTCTCTGTATAAACAGTATGTCAACTCAAGAACTGATATGGCCGATTTCATTTTTTTTTATTAATTTATTCACTGGTTTTTTTTTATTAGGAATATAGTTATAGAGAAAAAAAAAATTTACATACGTTCGTCTTGTAATTTTTTTTATTAGATTTTTTCTACTTTTTTCCATTCTTCTCATTTTTCCTTTTTTTTTGGTAAAAATATTAAATATCTATTCAAATTTACCTAAATCTAATTAAGATTGGTTACTTCTTATATTAATATACAAAAAAGAAAAACTCAAATTGAGTCATCACGAATGTTTGTACTAATTTGCAGGAGTGGTTATTTTTTTTATAATTTATATATTTCCTTTTACGTAATTCATAAAAAAAACAATTTTCTTTACTATAATACTTCTTCAGGAGAGGAGGCTAAAACTAAAAAATAATAATTAATATTTAGAAATTAATTACTGATCATAATATATATAGAAATATTTTTCTTGCAACAGATTTTAAATAATCTTTTGTGGTTGAAAAATGTGGATAGACAATTCAATTAAGTAATAATATTTTGAAAAATACAAAATAATTAGAGCGAGCGAATATTTATGAAAAAAAATATATTCACAGAATAAACGTGGAATTATCTTAGGTGCGTTTGGGATACGTTTACATCAGCACAAATGAAAAATTAGGCTTTCTAAAACATGGAAGTAAGAAAAGAATTTTGTGTATTGTTAGTTCAACATATGTTTACTAGATTGTAAATGGAAAAAAAAAAAATACATACCTAACTATGAGTTTGGGGATTTATAAATTTGTGATTGATACTGCTGCATATAGAAAAGCAAGGAGCATGTACAAGCAATGATGGGTTATGTTCCTGAATTAACATTTAAAAGTACTATATATGTGTGTGTTTTTGTCAATGAGACAAGTAACCTCTTTGGTTTCTTCAGATGGAGGTGGGTGGATGTCAATGAACGTAGATATTGTGGGCCAAAAACCATATCTCCATATTAGGGGATAATCATATCAATATATCTTCATTATCACTTCGTTTCCCAATAATATAAATAACAACTTCAAAACTTTGCAAATCGGTAATTTTTTTTTTTATTTCTCATGATAATAAACGCGATTATACATAGTTAAAAACGAACAAGACACGAACCATTGTTTAGGATCATTCAAATTAAAAATATTATTATACACCTTTTACATTTTTAATTATGTCTCCATGAATTTTAACTACCTTGGATGATGCTTTCACATCTTCTTTTATTTGTCTCTCACCATAACACATGTCATTCTATCACCAGCGATCATCACAAAGGACACAGAAATTGTTGATGCAAGGAAGAAACTCAACATAATTGTGCACCTTCTCTACTCCGACATGTTTCAACTGTTCACATGTCCCGAGTCCTGGTGCAATGGGACAAGCTTTCGAGTGAGAAGTTCCTAATTATACATTAATCTTACATTTCATTATGTATTTTACAATTATATATACATTACCTAATTAAATATAATACATATATTTTCAGAAATAAAATTTAATACATATATATAAAGGCATAATTAGAATTAGATTTAGCAGGGCGAGAAGATTTCCTTATCATGATCTTTTTAAAGTGGTGCTTTCGATGTTGATGTGCGTAATTCATTGATATGATGAGGGACAAGAAAAAGGTAGTGATACTTGATGTGCATAATGCCAGCATATTCTAAGCGTATGCCTCACGCTTTTCACAAATTATATACATACGGTTCAAAAATTTTAGACATTTATATTTTTTTTAATACAAAATCTAAAAGCAAACTAAGATAATGCTTTATCATATGTTAACTTTTGTTTATTTAAAATTATTCTAGCCAAAAAATTTATAATTCGATCGATTAGGGCACTCAAACTGTCTTTTCTTTTTTTTTTCTTGAGATCCTCTTTCACGTCGATCTTTCTGATCCTTTGTATTCTCCTCCAATTCAATGTTTATCAAAATTTTTTATTTAATCCATATCTCTTGCCATAATTTAGACAATTACTTAAATTATCATCATTAGACTCTTTATTTACTCTTTATACTTTTGTCTTATAAATTTCACTGATATTAATAAATTGGCTTTTTAGAACTAAAAATCAAATCAACCCTAACTACAACAATAAAAGATAAATATGACAAATATTATTATAGAATAATAATATCTTAATTAGATTTTACACCTGAATTAAGTTTTCATCTCATAATTCCATTGAATAATATTTAAGTGAATGTAAAAAAAAAAACATAAAAGATAATGAGATCAAAAGCGAAATAGAAAAATACGAAAACGGTAACTCATATCTATTCTTATAAATACATCGCGCGTAACATCAAATAAAAAAATTATTTTTATCGGTCAAACTAAAGTTAGTTAATTCATTAACATGTTATATATATATATATATATATATATATATATATATATATAATATATATATATATATATATATATATATATATATATATATATATATATATATATCCTCTCCCTAAATGCGCCATAGTACCACAGACCACAGATACATTATTAAACAATGTAATGATCAATTATGAATCATATTATAATCAAAGCTTATGTCAGTACTTTAATTTGCTTGTTCAATAGCATTAATGAGGACCAAAATATCAACAATGCAAAGAGAAAATGCTTGACGTACACCACCATTTTGCGCTACACTAGCATAGTGTAAAATATTCAATGTTTTTAAGTGAAAGATGACATGGCATTGCTCCTTTATTTACTTGATGAAAAGAAGAAGAAGAAGCAGCGGAACCGCGGGATGCGGGTGGCATGTGTGACGAATGGAAAAAGGTGAAAATACAAATAAAAGGAAAGAGAGAAGTAGAAGAAGAAGGGTGAATAAATAAATAAATAAATGATGTCGACTCAAGAAAATAAATGAAAAAGAGAGAAGTGATAAATTTTGAAAGGAGAAAAACATTTGTACAAAGGTAAGCTCTGTTTTTGGAAATAATGAATTCAGTGTTTTTAGATATCAAGGTAACCATTAGACATGAAATTGAGTGATTGTACATTGACTTTCGCTTAAAAGAGTTTGGTTAATTCTGATTTTATGATTAATAATGTTTATAAAAACATGCTAAAACTTACTTGTGTAGATCTATTGGATAAAAAGGTATCAAATGGGATTGTTATATTGACTTTCTCTTATTAAATGTTTTTAAAAGTTTAATTATTTTACTTTTTTTATCCAATCAATACAGTTTATTATAAAATATTCAAATTATGTATAAAAAATAGTTTCCATTTTTGACTTACCTAAACTTGTTAATTATTAAAATGAGATTTATATTTTTATAATATTATATCTTTTTCATTTATTTTGAAAAATAAAGTCAGCAGTTATGTTCATTAAATTCAAAAATCCAATTCTTATCACAAATTAAATCAAGGGTTTTATATGTTTACTTGGTGTCCATCATGTTATAGTAGAAAAGAGTGACCGTCATGCTGGTTTTCACGTGTTAAATCATGGCAAGATACTATTCATGTTACCAATTCTGAAATGCTTACTCAAAGAAAACAAATAATATTAACAATGATATTATATATGTATCTACACAGACAAAGCTTCACTGATAACTACATTTCTTCTATAATGACTAAAGCTGTTTCCCACACATGTCAAAATCATCTCAACTTCAATATTTACAGAAAAATTTCTAGAATATGATAACATCATACTCTATAAATTTACATATATTTAAAGAAGTGTTTGAAAAATATTTGCATATAAAAATGAAAAGAGTAAATATAAACTTCACAATTACAACAGAAGCTCAAATTGTTTCAAACAACATTGAATAAAAAAAAAAGTAATTTCTCATCCATATTACTTATTTTCTTAAAACCTAAAAATTAAGATAACCCATATGTCACAACCATTACATTTTAAAAAAAATTAATAACGTGAGCCCAAACACCAATAGTTTGGAATGTTAGGGTTTTAAGGAGGAGTATCATTGGAGAGAATAAATATCAATGAGACTTAAGTTTAACCACATAAGATATTAACATTATTTTCAACTCAAAATTTTCAAACAATAAATTTATGAATTTTATCTTTATATAATACTCTACTTTTTCATTTCTAATTAATATAAAATGTATACTTACACTTGAATTCTTATCGTCTTGAATTCTTATCGTGAAAATGGTAGAAAGAAGAGTGGTGTTGTGTTTTGTTAATGTTTTTAAAAATGTAAAAAATAAAAAGGGTTTGCCGACTGTCCGGGTTGGCGTAGAGAATAATGGGTTCATGCACTTATTCAACCGGGCATGTCGTTGTCATAACTGCATCTTCAAGTTTAGGTATTAATTAACAGTTGTAATGTAAAGTAATGGATCCAGTGGCATTGTCACTGTTGTTGCAATTGATGGAGGCAAAGACAGTGACTATGAATGCAATTCGTACACAATAACTACCCAGACACACACAGTGAATGTGGAACCTTACCTAATCAAAAACCTTACTTCAACTTCTAAGTTCCACTCTGCCCCCATTCCTGCGATCTCATATATTGTCAAATCAATTATCTGTTCCTAGTTTTATATGGAATAAATTTTATCATAAAACAAAAATATTCGTATTATATTTCAAATACTTTAATCACTATTAAAAAATATTATATTATTTTAAATAGAAAAAGAATAATTGTTAAAAATATATTTTTGATATATTTTATTGTAAAAAAATATGTGTCGGTAAAAGTAAAATTTATTAAATATTTTACTGTCAAATTTTAAAGTTTTAATTATCAAAAAAAATATTTATAAATAATTACATCGGTAAAATTTATTAGTAATCGATAATATTTAGTACCAATGAATATTTTTACCATTAAATTTTGTCAATAAAATGAACACCCAAATTTTAACTTTAGTTTTTGTTATGTCATAATAAAATTCAACACTAAATCAGTTAGTAATATTTTTCTTTTAAATTTATTGATAATTATATTTTAAAATTTTGTTGATAAATTCGTTAGTAATTTTATTTTTTTTAAATCAACAATAGTTCCATTGGTAAAATAGTAGCCAATTTTTATGTCAATCTGACAAAAAAATTATTATAAATTAAATAAAAATGGATGAGAAGAAAAATAAGAAAAGGAGAAAGAGAAATAGGACAAGGATAAGGAAATAATCGCAACGAAGGAAGGAAAATAAGGGTTGAAAGAAGAGAAAATGGAAGAGAAAAAAGAAGAAAGAGGAGGAGGAGAAGGCAACGACGACATTGATAATGGACACAATAGTAGAAATGACAATGATGATAATGATAAAATAGAAAGAGGTGGGAGAGAAAAGAGAAGGAAAAATGGAGATAATAAGGGAGGAGAAGAACAAATTACAATATTTATCAATAAATTTTACTGACAGACAAACATTTCATCAAATAATTATCAATAGATATTCATTGACGAATAAATGCGATCAATTTAGATCATCAACAATTACTAATTACAGACAAATTTTTTATCATCAACAATTAGTGATGAATTTTTTGACTCATCAAAAAAAAATTATTAATTAACATTTTATTGACGAAATTTTGATCATCAATATTAGTAATGTTGTTTTGTTAATGAGTTTTTATGATTATTAATAAATTTTAACCGTTGATAATATTTAGTTATCTTTTAATATTGTTATGATTAATACTAAATAATTTATATTAGTTATAAATTATCTTAAACTAAAAATATATAAATAAGGGTAAGTTGATTTTATGAAATTAATTTAGATTTCAAATTAACTCTATGATATAATATAAACTAGAACATTTACACTTACCTATGTAATTTTATGTTTAAGATATCTAATTGTCATTATGAATTAGTATGTTAATATAAGAACTAGAAATAAATTTAAATTAATATATATATATATATATATATATATATATATATATATATATATTTATTTATTGACGAACATCAATATTAGTAATGTTGTTTTGTTAATGAGTTTTTGTGATTAATCAATAAATTTTAAGCATTGATAATATTTAGTTATCTTTTAATATTATTATGATTAATACTAAATATTTTATATTAGTTATAAATTATCTTAAATTAAAAATATATAAATAAGGGCAAGTTGATTTTGTGAAACAAATGAACTCTATGATATAATATAAACTAGAACATTTAAACTTACCTATTTAATTTTATGTTTAAAATATCTAATTGTCATTATGCACTAGTATGTTAAAAACATATAAAAACTATAAATAAATTTAAATTAATATATATATATATATATATATATATATATGAAGAAGATTTATTTCTTTTATGTTTATATCTCATAATTTTAATTTTTCTTTATAATATAATTATTTATTAAATTTTAAAAAATAAATCATTATTTTTACATATTTTTCTGTAAAATTATCTATATTCTTTTCTTTTTTCTTTTTTGTTAAAAAAATTATTTTTTCATTGTTTTATTTTACTTCTAATCAATATAAATTTAAATTTATTTTATATATTAATTTAATAACATTATAATATTATTACCTATTAATATAATGTTATGTATAATTAAAAAAATATATATTACACGTGTTCACGCTAATTAATATATATATATATATATATTATTTAAATTATTTTTAGGTTCTACCGGAATTAATCGCTATAGTTAATTAGTGAATTTTTTGATAGGTAATTGGGTTGGCGAAAACAAATTATCATTTATTTTGAATAAAAGATACATGTATTATCATATCATAAACCATCAATCAGATCGATTTAATTCGTTAATGATTACAAACAGATTCGATGCTTACTTTGGAACTCACTTTATGATCACAAGGGGTAGAGAGAGATCTGTTAATTAAAATTTGCTTGTGCAAATATCAAAGGTGATGAAGTGTTCACTGTTAATTTCTGCTTATTATTGTAATCAACACTATTAGGTGATTGACACTCTGATTAATTAGCTTTCACGTCTTTTTTTCCTTTCCTGTCCAACAATATAATTGTATGTGCACCATTTGATTATTAATTAATTACCATCTAATTAATCTCCAATGTTAACAATTAATCATCCACTTGGTTAAGGTGGAACCATCCGGTAGATTATAATATAAATCAATAACCTAATTGCAATCAGTCCCAAGCGTAATCACATCTTACTAAAAAACAAAGTATTATCATTTACTGACCGTTTAACATTAAATTAATCTTTCTTTTATAATATGTTATCCAACAACAATAGTTAAATTATTAATATTTGAGATTAAACTAGCGTTTTAACTAAAAACATTTACAATAAAAAACAATTTCTAATTGAAAAGTTAACATAGATTTAACTTAATTGGACAAGTTTGACCGTAACGAACAAAGAATTAAAATTATGTTATTTTTATAAACTAAAATTAAGTTACACATAGTTAATTCTGTCATATAAATATTTTTAAAAAAATATTTTAAATTTATGTATGAACTAATTGTGAAAAAAATGGTAAACTTAATTTTTTTATTTCTTTTAGAGTATGTTAACCGGTGTATTAATGTGCATTGGTTCCATCTTTTTATATTGAAAGTGAGAATAATTAAATTCATTAATTAAAATATTATAAATGTATATAAAAGATTTTATAAATATAAAAATATCGTTTAAAATTTCTAAACAATAACTTTATGATACAAATAAATATTTTGAAATTTCTAAAATTTTTACTAAAAATAAGAAAAAAAAATATTTTTTTTGACATATTGTTAGTTTTATACATTTGTAATTAATAATTTTAAATATTGAAATATTGTTTGTTTTTTTAATATATAAAATTTTGTTAAGCTAAGAAGAATGTTACAAAAGTTCATCAAGAAATCAGAGAAAAGAAATTCAATGAAATATCAATTTGATACTTTAATTATTATTTTTTTAAAACTTTTTAGATGTTTAACACTATTTTTTGTTGGTTTTTTTCTTAATTTAAACCTTCTTATGTTTAATTATATTTTATTTTTTAGTAATATTAAAACATAGTTATTTAATTATTTTTTAACTTTTATTGATGAGAATTAAATAAAATATTAAACACAACTATACAACACTTATGGACATTTTTATCTTTTTAATAAAATAAACTGCATTAGTGGCTATTAGGTTAGATTTAATTTTAATCATAATTAACTATGAACTTTTGAAAAATTTAATTAATGAGTATTAGATCAAATTAAGGTGAACATGTATTAAACTGCGTAAACTACTCAAATGTTATTATGAAAACTTAAATATTATAATGAAATGTGTTTGAAATGTTTAATAAATTTAATAAATTTTGTTTTAAAAAGAATAAATCCATGTTTTTTTAAATAAGACCAAAGATTGAATTTGTCTAGAATTTAAAAATAAAAATAATTTTTATTTTTATTTAAAATTAAAGATAAAAAAATATATTTAACTCTTTATATGTAAATATATATGTGAATAGACGTCACTTATAGTTCACAATTTATAAAATTCAATTTATTTAGCGGAATTACCGGTTGTGAATTTAGGTCTAATGAAAGCTTTTCGTCGTGCACAGCATAAGAAATCAAGATTAAAATTTTTATTTAGAAAATTTTTCATACTTAATTGTCAGTAATACTTTAAATATATTGTTGCTGAATAATTAAAGAAAAAAAAGTGTAATAAAAAGTTATTTTTGTAACAATAGATCACATTTCTTGATGAGTTTTCATTATCGAAACAGCCAAATGGAAATTATAATCCACTTCAAAATTTTAGCTAAACACTTCATCTACATTTCGTTTTCATCCCTTTCTGGAAAAGGGTCGGCGAAGGGAAGAAAAAGTGAATGTTGGTAACTTTAGTGGCTTAGAAATCTGATTTCCTTCATTATCATAAAAAATTGCACCTGAAAATTGCAATGGTTTGCATTTCTCACCCATCAGTATGGTCTTCTTCCACAAGCATTCACCATCTTCTTCTTCCTTTATTTTCTTCCAGCCTTGTCGCATTGACTTGTTGGTTTTCTTTGTCATCTTGTTTGAGATGGGTAATGACTCTTCTTGCTGCTTCCTTTTCAAGCACCAATTTTGATTGATTGCTTTCAGGATTTTCTGTATTATTTTTTGAGGTAAAAAATTGGGAAAATGTGATTGATTAGGGGCAAGTTGGGTTTTCTCTGATAATCCCTCAGTATCTTTTGCACAGAAAGGTACAACACAGAGATGGGTGAAAAATCTTGTGGGTGAGTTCATATGATTGTTGAAGCAACTCAGATTGTTCATCTTTCTCAAGTAAATGGGAGTGATAATGTTAAACGTAAATAAACTTGCATTCAACTTGGATTTATAGGCCTTTTGTTGGTGAAAAAAATGAAAAATATATTACTTCTTCATTTTATAAGTTTCTTTATTTTAAAGGAGTCAAATTTGCAATAAATAAATAAATAAATCTTTTATTCTATTATAATTACAAAGTATATATTGAATTTATTAATTTTTATAAAAAAGATAGACGTATATTTTTAGTAGAATTCTCTCCTTTAGGTTTTTTCATCTAGAACAAGGCTTAATATCTTTATTAACATGGATTATTTATTGTTCAAGCTAACATTAACTTTGAACTTATACAATTTCATATAATTTACTTCATAGTTAATGTAACAACACTAAAATGGAAGCTAGGACAACACAAATTTATATCAATATTAATCATGATACAATTATACTTAAAATACTTTTTCTATATATATATATATATATATATATATATATATATATATATATATATATATATATATATATATTGAATAACCACACCTATTTAATTTCATGAATGAAAAATATTAAACGGAAAATTTGAATCTGAGTTGTCATTCACTAACGTATTTACATGACACACATAATGTAATAAATTTATGTTAAAATTCATTAATGTATTAATTTTTTTCAAAAAGTAATTAATAATACCATTAATTAGTAACCTTTAGTAACAATACCATTAATTAGTAACCTTTATTATTAAAACAAATGGTATCAATATTATAAAAAAGTTTATTTAGTCAAAATTTGAGTTAATTGTATAATTTATTATCAGATTTTTCTCAAATTTTACGTTCAATTTATGTTTCTTACAAAATATATATATATATATATATATATATATTTCTTTTTTTTTAAATTTGGACTCGAAATTAAAATATGTTTGTTTCTTAACTTTAATATTTTGGTCCCAAATTTAAAATTAAATTAATATAATTCTTTTAATTTTTCTACTTGTTAAATGATGTTCTATAATGACATGCGAACCGATTAAAGATTTTTGACACATTTCAATTCAAATGTCAACTTAAAACACCATTTAACAGGTAAAATAAAAAGAAAGAATTAATATCATTGATTGTAAGATTGTATCCATATATTTTTAAAAAAATTTAAGAACTAAAATATATCAAAATTTGAAATAAAGAAGAATTTCAATTTGACATTTAAATTTTTGAACTAAAAATATATAATTTGTTTATTTATTTATTTTTTCCTTGTTTAAGTAGAATAAATTATTTTAAACCATAATTTCTAATTCGAACTCGTCGCAAACTCTGACAAAATCATCTAGCTGACCAAATTTAGATACAAATATTACTGTTGAACAAGGGCAGAATGGGTATATTTTTCAATTAGTATATCTCAAAATATATCAATTTAATCACATGTAATTTATTTATACTTATAAATTGAATTTTGTTTATTTAAATTAAAATTATTACACAAATATTTACTAGTTGATTTAGTTAGCTTTTTGCCGAGTGAAATTAGCATTTACTACATTGAATGAAAATTGAGGCAGAAGAATGACATATACAGCTGACGAGGTAACATACATTACAGAACCAACTACATCTGTGAAAAAAACAAAAAAATCTTTTGTTGATCATCTATTTATGTTTCTGGTTACTACTATCTTCACCTGCTGGAGCATGGATGCGGCTTCTTAGTTCTTCAAAAGCCTTCATGCTCTCTGTATCGAAACCTCCTGCAAACTAAAAAGAGTTGCACTTTATTTATTTGAGGTTGCAGCAAGAAAAATCTTGACCTATCGAGTTACCAAATTTTAGTCCATTTGTTTTTTGTTTGTAAAAGGAAAAAAATGCATAGCCTATTTCTTGGGCCAACTGTTTAAGGGCCCAACTTGTCCCATTACAAATTTTGACAGTTCCATATTTCATTAGCTGATGCAATATATATATAGACTTTTTTCTCAGGTTTTAAAGGAAAAGCTCTAGCAGCCAAAATAATGGAGTTGGAAGCAGGTAAGTAAACTTTGTTACACTTCAGCTTCCTAGTTTATCTATGCAAAATCAGTTTATGTTCATGAGAGATGTAGAAGTGAAAACAAAACCAAGAGCCTTAAAATTACCTGATGAACACGAAACGCAAAACGTACTCCTTGCACAATTAAAAACTCTCTGTTTGGTTCCTTGTCGGGTCCAGATAATATATCAAGTTCAGATGCAACACGTTTCATATACTTGTTTGCCAGTTGCACAGAGGAAAGCTTGATCTGCAGTGAGAGAATTACCAGTAGCAACTACTAAGTGACCTTTTAATAGCTTCAAACAGAAGCAGGCATCAACAGCAAACAAAGGCCATGCATTTGTTATTATATTTTTAAGTTTGTATTTATCTCTATTTTGGTTAGTTGAAATATTCTTACTACTAGTAACTAGATCATTTTACCTTCGGGAACAAGTTCTTTATTTTTAACAGGAACGCAAACTGATTCTGTAATTTAGAAGCATACCTTTCCCATAACTCCCGTATCTAATAGCCAAGTTACTGGTATTCCAAACTCTTTGAACCGCGAAATAGCCATATCTCTTGTTCGTAAGAGTGCATATACGCTTTGCTCCACTCTAGAAGCAAAAATAGAGAAAGATGGAAATAGATCAATTAATAAATAAGCTTCATTCTATATCTATAGAGAATAGCAAGGAACATGTACACCAAGAAACATTATAACAAACATGTTTATCACATTCTACATTTGTGACTTGAAATGTCTGAATCTCCAGCATTTAATCAGACATAAGAAAATAGTTTACATTCTACTCGGATAAGAGTCATTCTAACTATAACATGAACGATGACGCTTACTTTTCAAGCAACGAGTACATTTTCTGCAAAGCAACTTCACATGGGTGTTTGGGATCATCAGTGAAGGTGGAGACTTGCTTTTCCAATTTCATCAGATCCATATATTCAAAAGCTGCCTCCCTCAGCACATCAGTTTTCCCTTCGGGCCAATCAAAATGCTTGAGAACAGCTCGTTCATCGACCTTGTAAAAAGGAATATATTGAGATGAATAAAATGCACATTGGATGTGAAATTGCAAAGGACGAATGCAATTTATGGGGGAAAACAGCAAAAAGAATCAACTTCCATACTTTCTCACAGTCTGCAGTTTATATGAATTAGTTTCTGGAAGCTTGTTAATGATAGCTAGAAATGACACAAGCACTTACCAAGAAGGAAAGCTCTCCATCTAACCAGTTCACAAAAGCCACTAGATCTTCAATCTTATTGAAGGATGCTGCACGAACTTCATTTGCCAAGGACAAGACAAAGTCACCCTGTGTTTCCACATCGGCTTTCACCTAGGTCCATATCCATTAAAAATAAGGTTCTAAAATTTTTAATTATAGAAATGACAATATGAAAAAATAACAAAGCCGGGGTGAATTTGTAATGTACAGCTAAGAGGAATGATGATCTGTTCTCAATCTCCCCAATCATGTTGCTCCTAGCATCAGATGCATAAGTTGTAGAAGAAAATAATGATGAAGTTTCATTCTTTTCCTCTCGTTTCATCAGTGTCTGATAAAATTCAACTAGCTCAGGAAAACGGTGAACATTATCAGAAGCTAATGCTCCTCTTGATAGGTTTCCTAGTGGAGTGGGAAGTGGTCCACCTGGTGGTGCTGGTGGTGGTGGAGGAGGAAGAGATTCAGACGGAGGGCATGATACTGCATTTGAAGAATTTGAATTTGTACAAATTGGTGCACCATCAGATGGTTTAGGAGGTGGCTGAGGCACCCTAGGTGCCCTTTTCTCAATGTGGACAAGGTTCATCTTGCTAATGGTTTGACTATCAACATTCTTAGCATAGTCAGGATGATCGTTTGAACTACCACAAACATGTGTCTTCTCCTTTAATTGAGCGAGTTTTGATGGAAAAGACATTGTCCTCTCTCTTTCAGCCTTGGACATATTCAAATTTGAATTGCCACCAAACTTTTGCACTCTCACTTTCTCAGCCTTTTCCTTAATTTGTTTTTCCCTTTCTAAGGCCAATTTATGGCGGTCTTTATATGCAGGATATTTTCCATCCAGATACCCAGCAACTGTCTTAGACATCAATTGGAATGAAGATGCAACAGAATTTAAGGATTCACAGGATGAAACTCTTCTTATGCTAGGAAGAGCCAGAGTTTCAGGAGAATTAGAAGGTTCCTGATCATTCTGCCCAAAGGTAGTGATGGCTACAGAATCACCAGCATTCCTTTGCATCAAGGATTCCAGGGAATTCCTAGGTCTATTACTCATATTCATCCTGCTTAGAGAGCCACCAGAAAGATATCTGGCTGGTGATGAAAGAGCACTTGAATCATCTTTGCTTTTGCCCCATTTCTTCAACTTTTGGATTAAACTAGTTTTCTTGCTAACACTACTATGTTTACTCATAAAGCTGTCAATGGAAGAAGCATTGTCAAAATCTTCACTGCCTGGTGAAGAGGTATGAGAGAAGTAGCTATCAATATCTGTATCCCCTTGTCCATGCTCTGATCCTGCATATTCTAACATTAACTGCTTAGCCTTCTCCTGTGATTTTGGGCTGAGACTTGTGTTTAGATCACGGGTTGATAATTTTCCAGGAGGTGCCTGGTAATTCTTCAGCTCATACCTTAAGCATGCATTTACCCAACGAAGATATACAAGCTCTTCAACTTCACTGAACCTATTAATTTGGAGTCCTTCTACTTGCTTTAGCAAGTCTTCATTCATATGCCTCAGGCTACTTACCTCCTCTTTTACCTTGGAAAGCATTTCATTCTGCAGTTCAGGGCAAAGCATCTCAAAATGAAATTATACTCATTGCGAGTAAAGTTTATAAATCTAATACTAATTTACCACTATCATGAAGGAACTACGCAATCATTTTCAACATTTTTTCTCAAATAATTGATATCCATATACATCTTCAAAAGAAATTGCTTCTAAATGTTACATTCCCCCATTAATCAATAAACATACAATAGATCACACCAGAAAGAACATACGGGTGTCAACTAAAAATAAAGAAAAAAACTTCAGATTCAGTTTCTTTTATATTTATATAAACTTCATTTAGTTAATGCTTGATTACTCTCAATCATTGAGGTTCTCATTACTTTCAACCATCATTTCTTACTTGTGTGGCAAGTATTCAGTTGGCTGACAAGGTAAACAACGAGGACTTATTGATGTTAAATTATTGATTAAAAAATATAATATTAGGTAGCTGAAAACTTATCATACACTTGTCCAACTATGAGTAATTCTTAAATATTGGTTTCATGCATCTGTTTAAGTCACAGAAGGACAAAGTTTACTGTATGAATCTGACCTCATTGGAGAGTTCTGTAATTCTAGATTCAGCAGCATTGAGTTTAACTGTCACTTCTCGCTTCTCGTGTTGAAGTTCTTTATTTTCTCTCTTAAGCTCCACAACTTCAACCTCCAAGTCATTCAGAGCTTTCAATTTCTTTCCAATTTCAGCATCTTTCTTGACAACCTCTTCTTCCTTCATCACTAGACTGGAAACTTTTTGTTTAAGCAATAACAACTGGGTTTTTGCCTGGTTAGCCTCAAGCTGTATCTGCCTTCGCAGTTCCTTGATTTTGCTTCTTGCTGCCTCAAGTTCTCTCTTGGCAGAAGCTCCATGTGTGAGCTCTTCTTGAAGCTTCTTCCTCTCTTCTTGCAAGGAATTAATGGTCATTTTAAGCATATCTATTTCTACAGTCTTAATATTCAACTGCCTTTGCAACTCCACAAAGTCCGCTTCCTGCTCCTTCAAACCATAGTACTCCAGCAATTCACCTTCAAGTTTCACTTCCCTCTCTTCCAATTCCCTCACTAGATTCCTCAACCGTTCTAATTCACTGGCATTGTTAGCCATGTCAGTTTCATAAACTTTGTCTTTCCTCTCCTCATCAGTCCTATCAGCAAGTAATGGAAAATCAATCTCTCCAGATAGAAGGCTTTCAAGTTCAGGAGAAATATCATCTTCAAAGTCATCGGTTCGATTGGTTACGCTGCTAATTAACATAACCTCCTTTTGATCTTCTTCTTGCCTCTGCAACAACGTCAAATAATGTCACAAAAGTAATTAAACATTCCAATTCTTTTCCATTCACATGAAGACAAGAAAGCAAACAAAAGAAATCCTCACGACCACCATAAACAAAATTGAATTCAATAACTTCAGTCCAATATACTCACAATCTTCGTGGTGAGACCATCAGTAGAATGAGTAACCTGCTCCTGTTCTGTACCCTCATCTTGACTTTTTCTAAATCTCGCTTCACCATGTTCTGCTCCACAATGAGAGAATTAAGTTCAACAAAGAGGGTCAGCTTTATTTACCGGAACAGTCATCAACATGAAGCTAGATGAGATCATTTTGCATGTTGAGAAGTGAATTGATCAAAATCTATGAAAAAATAATAACAATAATAAGTGGTGAATAAGCACAAGTACCTGATCTTGAGTTATTGACATTCAGCTGCTTAACTGTGAGGGCTGCAATGGAAGCAGCAACTATCACCCCTAACCTGACTATCATGAATCTAGAGGCGGCATCAATGTCCTAACTATACCCATTTCCCCCAATTTTCATAACAAAAAGTTCAAATCATTGGAGCTTTGAAAGTGAAAACCAATGACTCAGAATCCACAACTGGGGCAGAACAGAATATAGCAAAGAGAAATCCCGGAACAAAAGAAAAGCAAAAACCAGATTTAGAAACGCAATTTCCAATCTTTCACCTTGGCACAAGCTTACCAAATAGAATTCCTTGCACTATTTTGATACAAAGAGACACGCAACGAACAATAGCTAGTGGGCAATCCGGGCACACAATGGGTGGGTCTAATAAGTAACCAAGATCCGGTCACAAGAACGTTATGAAGTTACACTTAAACGCAAGCAGAGAAACAAGATTTGCTGAAAAGAAGTTGTCAGCGTAAAACTATAACATGAACAAGCTTCTCCTAAGGTTTTTTCCCTCCTCGTTTTAAGGTTATTCCTAATCCTATTACATGGCTCTGGTAATTTATATATGAATGAGATGAAAAAGGAAAATACGAGAAATTGGTTTGACTCTTGCCCCTCTTCACTTTCATTTGCTGTAGCCGTTTTCGCCCGTTGTTGCTCGTTCCAGTTTCCCCCTTTAAATTTTTCACATTTGCCTCTACCAGTCTTGTTCCTTTTTAACTTCTTGTTTTCAAAGAATCATTCTTTTTATTTTGTTCCTTTTAAGCTTTATTCCGTTTCTAACATTTAAGTAAAATATATCTGCAACTGATTACAAACTAGGTGATAATAATAATAATAATAATAATTTAGAAAATGAAATTAATAAAAATAGTTTTATAAACTGGAACTAAATAAAATTATATTATATCATAATGTTATAAAAGTCATTTGTATGACTTGAATATAATGTTGTAATATTCAACTGTACATCTGATTCCGTTTGACATTTGTTCAACTACCAACAAGAATACAACACAGCAAGAAACTTAACTACGACTCATACCACAGACTTTCACTTTATAAACTTAAAAATAACATAAGATTCTAAAATCTTTGTTATACTTCACCGTCGAAGCTGACTTTAGTGGATTAATGTTACTTATTCACTGAACAAGATTCCAATCTTTAATATATATATATATATATATATATATATATATATATATATATATATATATATACACGATTTTATTTTAAATTGGATAACTAAGTAGCCACATTTATATTATATCCTTCAATTGAAATATACATTACAGAATATAAAATGTTAAGAAATTATACCATTAATTTTTTTCATTATCTTACTAAAAATAATTATGAAAGAAAGAAAAAAATACATTATTATTGGTAAAAGAAAAGTTAAGAGAATAGATTTTAAAATATTTCAAGAATAAATTAAAAGAGTATACACAGATAATAAAGACGAGATATAAATAAATAGATTTTTGAGTAATTTAAATTAACTATAGTGGAGACTCTGAAGCACCAAAATGGTCGTAATCAAACTCAAATACAGTCATCAATAATTGTAAGTAATTTAAAGATGGAACCTCTTTCTAAGTGCATGATTAGGCTTAAGAGTAAAAGGTGTTTGACAGAATTATATAAAAACAAAAACATTTTTATATTTGTTGGGAGGACCCACGGTATATTTAGATCAAGGACTTTCAATTTGTCTTATTTGTGGCAAGGTGGGTCTATTCTAGGGCGATCTGTATTAGGATTGGCACACCAATGTAACAATGCCCAAGTTTTTTTTTTTTTTTTTTTGGAACAATAGGGAAATAAAACAGGAACATAGAACTTTAGCCCAAAACAAACACTACTTTAACAAAAACATGAATTAATCAGATTAGGCTCTTTTTAAATTTTTGTAATAGAAAAGGCTAAAAAGAAGTAGGTTGTGGGGTTTATCCTCTTTCTTCCATTAATATTATTGAATATTTTTAGCTAGATGAGGGACAGTTGCTTCCTTGTCATTTCAAAATCACAATACATTTACACCATTTGATCAAACAATTCTTTGTAAGGGACAAATATTTATAAACAAATTTTCACTTAATTTATTTAAATCTAAACAATAAACGTCAAAAACCAATTAAAAAATGTCTAATTAGTTTATAATATTTTTATTTATTCTATTTACTTCTTTATCTTTAGTTATCTTTCCTTGATGAAATAATTTAAACTTTTATTTCATTTCTTACTTATTGTCATTCACGTTATCTTATCAAACTTTAAAAAAAAAGGTTATTTCATTTAGTTTAGTTTTTCTATTGTTACGTACCCATCTAGTTTAAAAATGTAGGCTAAAGAATCTCCTAAGGTGAGAAAGCACTAGTGTACCACTTTCAAATACCAAAAACAAATGGAATATAGGACCTTTAATAGCGACCAACCTCTTCTTCTCGTAATAGTACAATTAAATGATGTTTTCGGTATACTCTCTGGGTTAGAAGAAGAGACTAATATACATTTATTTTCACTTACAATATAACAAAAAAGATTTGAAATATGTGTAACAGGTATGTGGAAGTAAGAACGGTGTATCATAATTAACTTAAAGCTCATTTATAACAATTTGATTTATTGATCCTCACCCTTAATAGTAAAGGAAATAAGTTATGGAAGGGTGTATGAGTTTCAATTATAAGGAACATATGGGATCATAGGACCAAAATTGTGTTTAGACAAGGAAAAGTAGATGTAGAAGAAATATTTACTTTGACACAATTAAATGTTTGAGCTTTGACGAAGTATAAAGTTGGTAACTTTAATTTTTTTATTCACACTAGATTTATTGTCCAATTAAGTGCATTCATTCTGTTACTTATAAATATAACCACAATCACAAATAAGGGATTGGGTAGGGACCAAGAATGCCTATCAGGAAGCAAGAAATGTGAGTTAGGTGTTTTGTCCCCTCTCAAGACAACTTAACCATGTCAGGCTTTTAGTCTGGTGCTTGTTCTGTCTGTGCAAGAAATTAGTGAAAATTTTTGTCTCATACAACTCTTAACATATTTAGAGGCAACCTAGAAATATCAATAAGATCAGATGCAGCACAAAGGTATAGTAGTAAATGGATATGGAGGACTAAATAACATAATGCAAATCCATTATAATATGATGTTTGATTATAAACAAAAACTTTGGACCTAATATAGCTTTATGGACACTATATAAAAGTACTTTAATTATTAAATGGGAAGTCAGCTGAATTTTGTTAAATTTTGGTTGTATGATCTCTACAATAGATAAATGTTTTTCTAATAGGATAACACAGTAAAAAAACTCTGTAATTATATATATATATATATATATATATATATATATATATATCATCCCTTAGATTTCTAAATTTTTTATAGTAAGAAATAAAAAGTGTTTAATGGAAACTTTTGTTGTTATTTTCACTAGTTTGGATCAGTTCAGTTCATTAAGTTAAACGAAGTTAGATTTGTAATGTTCCGTCAACATTGTTCTATCATACTAGTTGGAAAAATATATCATAAAAATACTCTATAAAAAATATATTAATAAAATGTAAATATTTTTAAATTGACCATCTTCTAAAAGATCATTCTCTCGTACGAAATATGATAATAAAAGTAATATGCAATTATACAATAATGATCATTTTAAAGTATATATATATATATATATATATATATATATATATATAAACATCACCATCACCATGTTTCCTTCATTATATACATATTGGAATCATGCATATAAATATAAATAAACTCATATTCAACCACACATAATTATAGCTAAATATGAGCCATTTTCTTATAAGACTAACAAAAATAATGATAAACATTTTCATTATAAGACTAATATTTTCATTATGGTGTCAAAATGTCACAAAAGATTCCAAAAAAAAAAAAAACTATCAAATGACCAATTTTATGACCTATAATATGTTTATAAATCAATTTAGAAATTAAATTTCTAATTAAAAACTAATTTAGAGACTAATTTTTTTTTGGTAGCCAAAACTTAGGTAATTAATGTTAGTTAGAGATGTCGATATGAGTTTCAACTCGTGAGCCAATTCAGCTCATCACGGGTTCGAACCGGGTTGAGTTGAGAAAAATTAAGTTATTTTTTAAAAGTGGGTTGAACTCAACCCGACTCACTCAACCCACGGGTTAAACGGGTTCGAGTCAGGTTGAGGGTGGGTTGACCCACTTAACCCACCAACAATTTTTTACAATTCTTTTTAATAATTTTTTACTGTCCCTAATTATATAGGTTCACAATCTCATATCTTTAAATGCTAAAATGTTGCTCAATAATATTTGAATAGTTTGAATGTTTAATTAATTTGATTGTCTAAATTATATACGCTGATACTTTAATCTTTAACTATAATCTTTATAGTAAACTACTCAATCAAATTGTCTTATAAACAAATTTTTCTAAGTTAACATGACAAAAGTGTGTAGTTTTTTTATTTATATTTTGTTGAATAGCATGACAAAAGATATGTAATATTAGCCATGTTTTCTTGTACTATATGGACACTTTCTTGGAAATAATTCATCATATATTGGTGGTGAATATGATGAAGACATTGGTTCTTGGTTTTACTGTAATTGTCATCTCATGGATTGGTTAAAACATTATTTAAATATATGAATACTTAAAAATAAATACATAAATATATTTTTTATGTGGGTTGATGAGTTAATCCACTTAACTCACCAACCCGTGATGAGTTAAGCCAGGTTACAAAATTTTTGACTCACCACAAAGTGAGCCAGATTGGGTTCACTCATTTTCAACTCAGCTCGTGGTGAGCCAACCCGGGGTTGACTCACTTTGACATGTGTAATTTTAGTGACAAATTCATAATAAAAACTATTTTAGTTACCAATTTAGAACCAATTATAATTTTTTGATATTATTTTGGTTATCAATGATTTTTAATTTGTAAATTAGTATCTAAATTAGTCACTAGAGTGACTAATTATTTTTTGAATTAATGACCAAATCATCACCTTTCATAAAATCTATACTTTCAAAATAACCATCATATTTCACAGAAAAAACTATCAACTTACCTAAATCACCCCATCAATCTAAGTATGCTTTCAAAACTCATCCTTACAATGGAAAAATCTACGTTTGACTATCCATTTCAAGAAAATGAGAAAAACAAAACTTGAAACAATAATAGGGATAAAACAACCTATCAAAACTAAGTTTTTATTGGTTGAACATTATCTATTCGAGAAATCTTAATTCTCAACTATATATATTTTGGTCCATTCTATTCAAATTTGATTCTTTGCAAATCAAATTCCAACTCAATTTTCTAATTTTTTAAAAATCGAAAGTGAGAGAAAGTAAAAAATTAAAACATTTAATATTTGACACATAAGTCAAAATTGAAATTTATTGTTGTAAAAGATTAAATAAAACTTTAAATATAATTAATGTTAATATTTTAAAAAATATAAATATATTTGATAATTAAGAGAAACGTATAAGATTTTGTTAATTCATCTTAAATCCTTTTAATAGTCACATTAACATTTCTTTGGACATTAACAGAGTTAGATGAGCATTACTGTTATGACAGAGATGTTTCTATAATGGAGATGTATGTGTTGACGAAGGAGACACATACTAATGTAGTATTTAATAAAAAATGAAAAAAAATAATTTATATATTTCAACTGAAATTCAAACTCACTCTAACAAATACAATGACTAGGTGTGTGGGGTGTGTGTATGAATTGAAAAACTAAAAATTATATATATATTTGTTTTACTTTCTACACAGTACGATGGAATATCCACAAGCTCCATGGTTGCAAAAGCATATGCTTGGTGGAAGTGGAGTTGGTAGAGGTCCAATCACCTTTATTTTACTTCTTATATTCAACAACCAAAATAATACAACATATTTCAAAATGTTAAATCACATGTACTATACTTTATATAATTAAAGAGATGGAAAAATAATACATGTTTATAAGAGTTCTATGTTTTATTAAAAAATACATTCATATATCTAATAAAATTTAGATTAAGCTGCTTTTCTTGTTACCAGAGTTTGATCAATATTCAACCATGGGATTTCGATTCTCTTATATGCATAGGCGGATCTGGTCTCCCAATTTTTTTTCTATGTATAAATTAGTATATAACTATTTAATTTATTAGATTAATTGGATACAAGTTATTTAGATCATGATTAATTTGATGGAATTATTTGGACTATAAGTTTACATTAATAATTTTAAATAACATCCCAATGAGATTCTTAATAATTTTTAATTTTTCAGCATACCTATCCAGTAAAATTGGGTGTCTGTATCACACATTTTTGGCGCAGGTGATAACAGAGACATAGAGTGAAACACGTTATTAATGTGGAAAAAGTTTAAAAGTATGCAAAGGCTCAACTTTTTTTTCAAAACGCATTTAATGTTATGATAATATTTCTGTCAATAAGTTTAGGAATTTCTTATAAAAGTAAAGAAATTTAAATGCTGCCTAAAAAGACTATCATAATAGTTAGTTCATAAGAAACGTACACTTTCTAAGTTGAAAAAAAGGAGCGTGTAGCAGTGTAGCATTGGAGTCTAATTTTAATTATTATAGCAGATTTGGACCAAAAAACTTGCCTACTAAAACGATGCATGTTGCTTTCGCTTCAATAAAGCCATTGTCTATTGAAGCACGTTTATGCTAATAATTACTCGATTAATGTGCAACTTTTGTAGGTGGGGTAACTTAGGTTAAACAAGGTAATTTCTTGCTATGTTATAGGGCTACTGGTGGGGTGTGCTTAGCAGTTTTCTCTTGGACCCTATAGACTACAAGGTTTGTAGTGTAATTTTAGTAGAAAGGTTCATTTGAGTTCAACTTGAGTGAGTTGAGTAGTAAAGAGGTGAAGTCTGAGATATTGACTTATTATCAAATTCATTTGTTGTTTGGTCTAGACGCTCCTAACTCAACCTGTGGTAGGTTAGATGGACCCATAAATTTTAATTTATTTTAACAATCTTAATAATGCATAGATGCATAAATAATAGTCTCATGATAAAATATAAAACTGTCATTTTAATAAAATTATTTTACAAATGTATGTACGTTATAATATATAGTTATTGTAAAGTTTAGTTAATTTGAGTTAGATTGGATTCCCATAACTTAAGATTTATATATTTTTTATTAATAAACTTAATTCTTATTTTAATTTGATATATTAAATAGAATATAATATAATTCACATAATTAAATCAAATTAGAATGGAAAAATAAAGCACTAAGTTTATTTAAGAGAACTAGCAGATAAGTTTGCCATAGAAAATTCTCTATATAAGAAATAGTTTTTATAAGAGACATCCAAATATTTGATTAATTAAAAAGTTTAAGTATAAATAAATATCAATTAAATTAAGTTTTATTTTATAAAAATATTATATCTTTAGAAAGTGAACCTTTTTTCCTCCTCTAATTTTCTTGTAAATTTTTTTACACATTTGTATACTTATTTAAAGATTGGAGTGTAAGACACTTAACGATAAAGTCTACCTTTCTATCTACCTTTCTATCTAATCAACTTGTTTGACGACGTAAACCTATCTTTTTCTCTCTTGATGGTCTTTCGGTAATTTTGTTATATGAGTGCTGTTAATTTTGCTACATGAGTGATGTTTAGTGTTTATATGCGTTATTTAAGAACTATTGATAAATTTCTGTTCAATTAAAATTATTACGGTGTGATTAGATCTGGATTTGAGTTTTCCCTCTTTTTTTTTCCAAATAATATGGGTATCTAGAGGTGGAGGAATTTGAATGTACTTGCTTATAGTCAAGTAAGAGAAACTAGATATTTTAAATTGGTGTGATCGTTAAATGGAAGAGTGGTGATGCAATACTGAATATGAGAAGTTGAATTGTGTGTTTATGTTTCTGGTTGTGCCTATTATTGCTAGTGGTGAATGGTGAAATGCTTTAAAATGTGTTTATACGAGGAAGGGATGTGTGATATATGAATGAATGAGATGAAATGCTTCGTATATAATTAATGTGATGGTGGTATTTTGATTAGATATATGATGTAATGGGATGTGATGTGATTTGATTGAGTAGAATGTTTTTTTTTTAGAGAAAAAGTATTTCTCTCATTTTGAACTGAGGGTTGTTCGTTTGAACAAATTTTCTGTTTGAAAAGAAATCAAAAGATGGATCAGTAGATTATTGTGACGTTCATTTCAAATGACTTAAAGGTGAGGGATTGCAACGATTTGTAGGATGCGTGCATTTTAAAATTTCATAGGAGTATAACAGATTTGAAGGGATCAGTACAACAAAGACAATTTTATTTTGAGTCACAATTTATCCGTGTGTTGTTCATGACTTTCACGGTACTGTGCTATTTCATTCAAGAATCGATCCATGGTTCGTTGGATCCAATCCCATGATTGTTTGGAACAAATCTGGGAAATTTCATAGTAGAGTGGATCAATCCCATGTATGGTTAGAACCAATCCCAACTTGGTAGATCTAATCCCCTCTTGTTTGTAATGGATCTGGTCGACTTGGAGAGTGAGATTCTATCCCTTACTCGTGGATCCGATCTCTTGTGTACGTAACATTTTTTACAATACTATGAAAAAATTAAATTATTTTATTAATTTTTATAATTTATTTCTTTCAATTGTAGTAGTAAAAAAAATTATAATTCATACAAATACTAATTTATATTACTTATTACACAAAGGACAATATGGTAATCTATCTTTTATATATATTTAATTTTTTTTCTTAATTTTTCACATCAATAAAATCATTCACAAACTCTCTCAAACTTTACTTCAACCTTTACTCACAATCACCTCTAAATCCCTTAAAAAAAACAATACACATTTCACTCTAAAATCCACTTAAACCCTTCCACTCCCTCTCCCTCTCCCTCGAACCCATCCATCCAAGTGAACAAAGCCTTAGAGTGTATTGAATGAGAATTAAATTAAGAGATTATTTTAGATTTTATCAAGTATTATAACTTACATAAAGGAAAATATTTAGGTAATGAGAGTTGATGGATGTTCCTATAGCAGGAATAAACATTTTTGACAAGTCATAATGAGCTAACTCTATTATATGGAATGGACATAGATCTTATTATGAAGTTGGGTAGAACCTAAATATTAAAAACTAAAATATATCAGGATTCATTTGATAGGTACAAAGTCTCTGAGTCTAATTCAAAGCACAACTCTTCCTAAAGTAGAAAAATTTATAATTGGTTTAGTTAATTGCGAACAACATATGTATTGATTAAGATTTAATGTATATGTTAATACTTTGAAATATTTATGAATTCTTAAATCTTTTAAATATACTAGCTTACTCTGATATGTAATTATGTTTCTATATGTTATAATCGTGTATCTACATATTTGCACAAGAGCACGAGATAATGCAAGAGAGAGTCTTTAGTGATGAATGACTCATTAGTTGGTTGTATAGACATTTATGTATATAATTTTTTGTATTTTACATATTTCCTCTATTTTTTGGGTGTTTTATGTTTTAGAAATTTTCTTAAATAAATTTATGAAGAATATTGTAATACATATATCATGTACTAATTATGAATGCTTAAATTAGTTGAGTGGTTTAACTGATCCAAGGTTTACACATTGCAAATAATCTATTAATTTTTTGTGCTAATCGTTTAGTGTCATCTACTGAACTTTGAAAATATATTGATATTAATACATTTAAAGAATTTTTAATATACATTAAACATAGAATTCATTAGTATATTTTAAATACACAACAAATAAACACTACTAAATTTTCAACAAGAAATCCGGGAGTATAAAATTTTGGTATACTATAAAACATATAACTATATAAGTTTTATCATATAAATAAAATTTATGTTTCTGAACAAAAGTATATTATTTTTGTAATTATAAATTAAATTTTTTTAAATAATTAAACTTCTGTTAATTTTTTAATGATTTTATTTATTTTTAAACAGTGTTAAATCTCTGATTTGAACAGATTATTTCATTTAAAAAGTTAATCTAATGAGTATTAATCAAATTAAATATTTATTTATCTTTTACAAATTCAACTTTATTGTAAATATTTATTTTTTATAATTATTTTTGTTGTATATTTTATTTCAATTTATAATATTAATTTTTTTTAAGTTGTTCTGCATAAAAAAATTAAAATCAACTCATTAATACTAATAAAACTGTGTTTATAAAATTGAAATATGCAATAATATGTAAAAGAAAAAATAAAGATTAAACTAGAAGTGGTATTAAGAAAGTTGAGGTGTTATTGTATGTGAAGATAATTGTATAGTAATTTATTGTGAAGAGAGAGTGGTTAGTTATAAAAGGACAGCGACATGAATTGTGGGGAAGAAAGTGACCTATGAAGCTACATTAGTTTCTCAAAGAAAGGTAACAAACTTGTGCTGCCTTTGGCTACATTTGCTTTAACCTTTTTATCATTTCATCATCCCCATCCCCTACTTTAGTCTGGTCCTTCTTCCTAAATTCCCAACACTTTCTTTTTTCTTTTCTTTTCGATCTTCTCTTTCATCTTCTTTCCATTCTCATCAAATTTCATTTCTGAATGCAATATCATCACAACTTCCTCTTCAAATCATAACTACATTTGTGTTTTCTTTGACTAAAGAATAAATTAATTAATTAAAT
Source organism: Vigna unguiculata (assembly GCF_037176805.1). NCBI lineage: Eukaryota > Viridiplantae > Streptophyta > Magnoliopsida > Fabales > Fabaceae > Vigna > Vigna unguiculata. The sequence goes on from NC_140798.1 coordinate 39,042,253, forward strand.
AACATGGAAAAGAGGCAATTTCCTCTCTCTCTCTCTTCATTTTTAATTTAACTTTTCAAAACATTTTCATTCTTCTTCCCCTCTTCATGGATGAACATAGATGGGTACTCAATCTTACTTTCATCAGAGTTGGATGACTCATTTTTTCTTCTATTTTCTAGTTTAAACGTTCATAATGTAAAAAACGTAAACAATGTGTTAAAAAAAATCACAATTCTATTATTTTAAAATTTTGAATTGAAAATTAAAATAAATATTCTCAAAAGCAGTAATATTAAAGTCCATAGATGTTTCTACTCTGGTGGGAACCATTTTCTAAATGTTCCAATCATAATAAAACTCTTGCCACACTAACAAATATATTAAAAAATATACCTTTAGATAATAAACCGGTTAATTTGGTAGCAAATTTCTTTACTTATAAATAATTGTTGCCTCCAACTGTTCTTCATCAACACTTATATTTAAGGTTGTCAACGCGTGGGTAGAGTACAGGTAATAGCTCCTCCTTACCCTACCCGCTGAATAAATATTCGCTTCGTATCCGTATTTATATTCGTCGGGTATCCATTATGTGGGTATCCACCTATTTTTTCATATCCACGGATATTCACGGGTACCCGCGGGTATTTACAAAATTATTTAAAAAACAAATATTTAATCATAAATTTAAATAAAATAAAATAAAATACATCAATGTTATAAATTTTAAATAAAGTTCAAACAAACTCAAGTTCATAGAAGTCTAAATAATTATAAAAATAAATATAAAATGACGTTCAACACAATGAAAATTCTTTAATTAGTACTTTGATCAACAAGTCCACCTTCTCCTTGATTCCTGAAATATAATCAAATAATAGACCTCAACTGCCACGTGCCAAGTATTCTTATTTTGATTCTATCATTTGACAACAAGCATACCATAAATGTCACTGTCTATATAGGGTTTGATGTATATGTCTAATTTCAAAGAAGGGAAAGAGAAGAATGTCAAGGGATGTACTTGGAAGAAGACAACGTACCAATACTTGAAGCTGGAAGAATAAAGACAGAAGACAAGACAAGATGTGCAACTTAGAAAAAATTAGGTCAAAATGATTTTTATTGATTAAAGATATATGAGGATATTTTTGTGAATTAAAGTTTAGCGGGTATGGATATTATGATACCCGTACCAGTCCCGTTAACATGCGGGTATAAAAAATACCGGTATCCACAGGTAGCGGGTATCCATTTTTAATATCCATTTTTTACCCATTGCGGGTTTTATCCACGAATATCCGCGGGTATGAATATTTTTTACATCCCTACTTATATTACTAACTCTTATTTTCTTAATATATATTTATTCCATTCAGAAATTGCAAAAACAAAGACAGTAAAATACGAAAGGCCACATTGCCTATTTTTATATAAACTTTTTTCCAAAATTAGGAATTGAAAATTGGGAGAAATAATGACATAAATGTTTGACAAAGTTAATATTAAATTGGGAACAAGGAAGAAGAAATTATTAGTTCCGGCCGGGCATCTTACTACTATAGTTCATGATAATTACTGTGCAAACCATAAATTCCGCAGTAATAATATTAATAGACACGAAGCCAGTCTAGATAAAGTTTATTTTGTTAAAGTGTAAGCAATGAATGGATTCATTGAAGGATTGATCGAAGAAGTTCAGAAAAGGAGATTTTCTTTGGCTTTAATTAGCAAGCATTTAAAACTATGTCCACTATTAGTTTTGTTTAGCAAGTATTTACTGTGGACATTTGAGTGTGTGGAATTGAAAATAAACTTATATAGGTAGGTACAAATTTTGAGGAAAGAAAAAAAAAATAGTGAAGGTACAAGTATGGTCCAACTGTTACATGTAGCAATGTGATTAAGTGGTGTATCGGAATATGAAAAGGTAGCTAGTGAGGTCTCTGTTGTCCTTTTAGTTTCCATGGAGGTGTCAAAAATACACCAGCAAAAAACACTAGACAACGAGGCAACAGCGGATAAAAACCTTATTTGTATTGCATGTTTTTACATGCACCTCTTCCTTTTGCATGGACATGGTCCCCTGCTACCAAACGCTCTTTCTACTCTTCAACTAATCCCTCAACCCTATCCCTTTATTGCCTTCAACCACCAATTACACTTTTTAAAGCCTATCAAAGTTCTCACTACTAACACACATAATTTCCATCATACTTATTTCTCGTCTAATAATGGTAATGAATAAGACAATCATATAGGGTGTGCAATTTCCATAGCGTAGCTGCATAAAAAGGAAACACTGTTTTTTAACTTTTTTTTTGCTTCCGTTTTATAGGCTTCTCAGTTGCTTCTGCTCTGATCATATTAATGCCATCGTTATTATGACTTTGAGCTTCGAAAACTGTGATAAGATATTGTGTTCTCTCTTAAAAATTATTTATATATATACTTCCTTAGTTTTTTCTATAAACACCACAAGAAGGAAGAGGTCAGGCTTCTTGCTCAGCTTTTCTGTTTCCTCCATTCCCACTATCCTACCAAGTCTGAGCATAAATTCAGGATCTTGTTCTTTCTTTCTTCATACTACAACCCGTGTTCTTCCAAAACAACAGTAATTTTCTGTAAGGTCCCGTGTTCGGGTACTCCTCTAAATACCCACTTCATTCTGTTTTAACTTTCACCCTTCTTTGCTTCTCTTCTCACTTTCTTCAACTTCCTCTTCCTCCATCTCTAAAATGATAAATGCACATGTAACCCATCAACCATAACATGCTCTTGAATTTTGAATTTCTTTCGTGCTTGGTAATCCTATTTTGACTCAACATCATGAAGAGCATCAAGACTGTTGTTGCCCGTGCCATATTTCTCACTTTCATCCTCTCTCTGAGTGCAAGATGCCGTGGACAAGAAGACCTTGATATTGCTCCAATGGAGAAAGCAGAGCAAGAAGCTCTATACTCCACCATTCAAGGCTTTGTTGGTGATTCCTGGAATGGCTCGGATCTCTATCCGGATCCTTGTGGTTGGACTCCAATTCAGGTACCTTTAACCAGACACCTAGCTGTGCCATCGTCGGTAGTACTACAATACATGTTGTCTAGCAACTAGCAACTACTTTGTACTGTGCTCGAGATAAGTTTTGGGTAGTGAAAATTTGTTTTTGTTAGGCCACCGTTTCTTGATTAGTGTCAGAAGGAATAGTATAGCTACAAGGGTATGGTTCCTGTTTGGTTAATGACTTGCACAGACTTTTTCATAATCAACAGTGAAACTCTTAACACAAACCAAACACCCTTATTTTTCACTCATTGAAGATTTTTGTTAATTGTTTGAGTCCATATAAATATGACTTTGCACTCAGCTTCATTAATGAACGCTGAAGCTTTTTACTTTCTGGTGAATTCTACCGTTTCATCCCTAGTGTATCAATTGTTTTTCAGAAGTTCTCCTCCCTCTCTTTTTTTTCAGGAAAAAGTTCAATTGTACATTCAGCCATTCATTTGCTTAATTGTGATGTATGTGTTGTTTTCTTCTGCAGGGGGTCTCTTGTGATCTGTTTAATGGGTTTTGGTATGTTACTGTCTTGAACATTGGACCCGTCCATGACAATTCCCTGAGTTGTGCTCAAGATTTGGAGTTTAGGCCACAGTTGTTTGAGCTCAAGCACCTAAAATCTCTATCCTTCTTCAATTGCTTCCAATCAAAAAATAGCTTTCCAGCTACCATTCCCGCGGGAAACTGGGAAAAACTTGCCAGCAGCTTAGAATCACTAGAGTTTAGATCAAATACCGGTCTCATTGGAAACATTCCCTCAGGTTTTGGTGTCCTCAAGAACCTCCGATCACTGGTACTACTAGAAAACGGTGTAACAGGTGAAATACCATCAAGCATTGGCAATCTGGTGAAGTTGAAGAAACTTGTTCTTGCTGAAAACCACCTTAATGGGAGGATCCCAGATGTTTTTGATGGGATGAATGAGTTATTAATCTTTGATTTAAGTAGTAATTCGTTAACGGGGTCTTTGCCTTCCACACTGGGAAGCTTAACTTCAGCATTGAAGCTTGATGTGAGCCACAATCAGCTTGAAGGGAGTCTTCTAAAGGAGTTTGGTAATCTTAAGAATGTGACCCTTATGGACCTTAGGAATAACAAATTGAGCGGTGGATTGAGCTTGTCTTTGCAAGAGATGCAGTCATTGGAGGAATTGGTTGTGTCCAATAATCCATTAGGTGGAGACATGAGGGCCCTAGAGTGGGAAAAGCTGAAGAACTTGGCAATTTTGGAACTCTCTAACACGGGGTTGACAGGGGAAATTCCTGAGTCTATCTCAGAATTGAAGAGGCTAAGATTTTTGGGACTTAGTGAGAACAAGTTGAGTGGCAATCTGTCACCAAAGCTGGAAACTCTTCCTTGTCTGAATGCACTTTACCTAAGTGGAAACAATATGACAGGAGAGATTAAGTTCTCTAAAGAGTTTTTGGAAAAAATGGGAAGACGTTTTGGGGCGTGGAGAAACCCCAACCTTTGCTACCAAGTTGGAGTAACTTCAACAAACCATGTTCCATATGGGGTAAAGCCATGCCAGAGAGAGGTCAATTTGTTAGAATCTAATTCAAAAACTCAGCTTACGAATGGGGATAGCAACCAGACTTTCCATTTCATAGCCTCTAAGGGGTTTTCTAGCTGTGCTAGTAATGGCCTCTGGTGGACTTTGATGGAAGAAATATTCATGATGGGTTTAGTTCTAATTCTTATATAGCTCTCTAGTCTACAACAATTCACCAACCTTTTAGGTGTTACAACAACAACTTGTATGTTTTTTATGTTTTGTTCTAACATGGTCTTGTCAACTTATTATATTTTGGCCAACAAGTTAGTTATTGAAACATGATACCTCAGCTTACTTGTTACATGCACTTCCTAGTTTCCTTTTGTCCTTGCAATGCAAAGGTTTTTTTTTTCTTTAATGTTTCGAGGTACCAAGAATTCTCTTTCTCAATTTTCAGCACAACTTTTCACCGAGAATTCTGTACAATTGTACCATTGGAAACTTTTATACATAATATGGACCTCACTAATTAAGTACTAGGCAATAATCTGAAATCACTTTAACTGTAGAGTGTTTTGTTGCCTGGTCATTCATTTTATCTAAATTTGAATCCATTTGTGCACGCTAAACTATAGCTGCATAACAAATTCACTGTGCTCCAAAAATGGGGTAGCTTTCAGCAGAGGATTGTCGTCATCTCTAGTACCAAATGGAGAAGTTTGGCTTTCAACTTCACGGAGACAAGAAGAATCATTTGCAATGTTACTCATTTTCCCTCCTGCTCAGTTTTAAGGACTTTTCTTGGACAGTAGCTAATTTTTTTTTTCACTTAAAATTTTAGGAACATTTTCAATTTGCAATTTCGCACTTCAAATTTCAGGAATATTTCTAGCAATTAAATTAATAAGTATTACTTATATTAAAAAGAAATAAAAACAGTAGAAATGTGAGAATATTTGTAATAAATATGTATTAATTAAATATTTCTCAATGGGTAAGTTAAAATCATAAACAGCTATTATCTTGAAACGAATAGAAGATTCATTATGAATTTAATTATAGAATAATTTATATATAACAAAATATTTTATTGTCTATTCAATTAAAATTAAATATTACCATGTCCTATCCACATACACGATATTGATATTTTAAGAAATTAACATTAAGATGTAAAAAATATCACTTCTCTTTCATTTTAAACGTGTATTTGGTTTTGTGACTAGTTACAAAATATATTTTTTAAATTAACGGTTAACAAATAAAGAATAATTTTTTTCACAACAAATACACTTTTGTAATGTTATATATACATTATCTACTTTTTTTATTGAGATTTTGGTGCTTATATTTTATAATTTTAACAAATTTTGTCTCTTAATTTTTAAATGTCTATCATTTTAGTGTTAATTTTTTTTCCGACCCCTTAATTTATATTTCCTGCAAATTTATTCAATTTTAGAAACTTTTTGTATTTAATATTGCAACCGTAACATCCCATTTTTTCATAAACATTTATAAGTTAACAAGTAATTGTTATAAAAAGGTTATTAATAGTAATTGAAAGTAGTCCGATTCACATTATAGTTCATAACTAGATAGAGTTTTCTTTTAAAATACATTCAAAATTCAAAATAAAATCATAAGTATTTCAATTTCTAACTATGGAATTAAGTATAAATTTTCAACATGATAAACCCTTTATCCAAAATACTTTTATACTAATTCTCTATTTCCTTATCTTGGCTCAAAAGTTATTATCTCCATCAACTTCTATTTCTGCTCGAGTATATAAAATATATAAGATCATCACATAAGAAAAAAAAAACAGAAAGACACAAAATTGTAAAGGTAAGTTAATTTTTAAAATAAACAAACTCAAATAAAAAGAGATTATATCTACTTAAGCTTGTTCTATATATAACAAAATCCTACTAAAATTATATTGTAATTTCATGACAACCAAGAGATGACAATTTATCCAGAACACAGAAAAATCACAATCACATGCAAACCCTGAAATTTTGTATGCATTGAAAATCAAAATTAATTTCTAGCAAAAGAGACAAAATATGTATAGATTACTATGAATATATTGTACGATTTGTTACAAAAATCTTGTTTTTACTGCTCCAATCTTCAAAAGATGGAGAAATGTTGGATTCAAGCGGAACATAAAAGAAAAAAAAAAGATTATGAAGGAAATAAATAGAAAGATGTTTGACTTTTTTAAAGAAGTCCTTTTAATAGATTTTTACTTTTTAGTAAACTTTTTTAAAAGATAATCTTTATATATTTATTGGTTCTCACAGCAACCGTTGTCGTCTGCCCTCTTCTAAAAACAAAAGTCAAACATATCATCTAGTTTTCTCTATTTCGTTACATCATTTTCTAAACTTCATTATATCACGTCGAAAATTATAGTTAACTAAAATACATATTAAACAAAACTATATGTAATTAAAAATCAACCGATCAAATTTGCGTGAAAACAATTTAAGGATAGTATATATATTAAAAAAATAAAATTATACGAAAAGAATTATGGACTCGAATTATCATTCTTTTTATAAAACAAATCTTAGGTAAAATGAAAATGAGAGTATTTTTGATATTTTTTCGGTAAAACATGTTTCCATTTTCTGAAATTTATACACAAGTTACAATTTATTTTATTATAATTTTTTAAATAGTTAGTTTGGTCCCAAATTTTATAAATAAATAGATATAATCTTTTTAAAACTTGTTAAATTTTGTTATCGTATCAAATATATTTTTGAATAATATTTGAATTGTTTACGTTAATTTCACATCTTATAGTTAAATGTTTGGAACAATTTTAATAAATCCAAAAAAAATAATTTCAAAAAAATTATATTTATTTAATTTATTTAATTTAAGTTTATATCAAAATGAATTCTAAATATATTTAATATTTTATTTAAGAAACTAAACTTTTGATATTTTTACAATATTTTGTCGGATGTTGTACTTTTGCCGGAAGAGGATATGCTGGTGTTTAGAAAGAGAAAAAAAAAGAGAGAGAGAGAGAGAGAGAGAGAGAGAGGAGAATTTGAATGTGATTTTATTTTAGGGTGTTAATATTGAAGGTAGTGGATTGGTGCAGGAAACAGAGAAGAGGAGAGGGGAGTTATGAGTTGAATAGTTTTGAAAGTGAGGTGTGAAAGGATGAGAGGTTAGGCAGTAGTAGTTAGGTTAATAGGGCCGTACTAGGTTGTAGTCTGTAGGGATGTGTGTGTAACAAACAATCTATGCAATGTTCGTACACTGCTTTTAATGGACCCCTCTGTTGTGTCTCTATACAAAAGAAAAGAGAAAATTGGTTATGTTATTGTTCTTCGAAATTGTTTTGCAAATTGTTCTAAGGGCATTACACCATGTGTATCTGTCAGTGACCAAGAGAATTGAATGTTCCTAATCTTTCTTCTTCCCATCCCAAAATCCTGTTCCCTACAGTTACCATTCTTTTCACCCTTCTTTTCTTCCTTCCCATCATCAATAACGTTTTATATATGTTATAAACGCAAAAATAACAGAAAGCCTGTTCCATTATGCTCGTGCCAATTCTTATTATTATTATTATTACTAAGAAAAGAAATATATATAAGTGGTATAATGGACTGAGGAACTAAGTGGTAAATAAAAGGTTATGAAAGTAACAATAAAAACTAATCTAGTAGTAAAAGCAAAGCAGAATATTAGTTATGAGTCCCTTCAAAGTGGGAATGTATATTTTTTATTCCACATTGGTACAAAAACTTTGAAAAACTGATGGAGATAATGCTTTCGTACAAATATCAGCCGAGTGAAATGACAACGAGACATGAAGAAGGTTGATAACAAAAATATCGCAAATCAAACCAACATTTTTTATTTTTCACAATTTATATATGAAATTGTTAAGTTTATGTGAGAACCTTTTTTATTAACAACATATTTTATATTATAAAAAAAATTAAAAGGTTTCAAAAGGAGTCTTATTCTTAAAAAACAGAGGTTTTTTACAAAAATCTTACAGAAATTTATTTAATTTTCAATTCTCAATCACCTTCCTTCTTAATAAAATGATTTCCTTCCTTCTTTTTTTTTCCAAACATCCAAAATAATAAAAGTAATTAGTTTCAAGAATTCTATCATACAATTAGTCTCGTGTCATAGTAAGTTCAAATTTTCCTTGTTTGGTAGAACAACTCTATCTTTTTTAGTGCATGCAGTTTTCTTTAGCTGTGTTAGATATGCATAAGTTATTAGAAGGAGAAATATGCACAATATGTGTTTGATGAAAAATAACTCAAAGAGAGCTTTCATGTTTTTCATCAAACACCTCTTCTGCATATTTCTTCTTCTCATGGCTTATGTATATTTAACATGATATCAGAGCCAATTTTTTAAAAAACCTACCCAAATGAGATTTTTTGGACATTATGTTTTACCCGTTATTGAACCGCTAACAGACCATCCATTAGTTTCTAGTCCTACGCACGAGATGTATATACCTTGGGGCGTGACGGGGTGTGTTGGAAGCCCCACATCGATTAAAGATAAGACAATTTCATAATATATAAGTGGGATGCAAACCTTACCATACAAATTCATAAAAACAAGTAGTATCAAGGATTTTACCATACAATCAATTATTCATAAGGGGAGGCATTGAGCAACTGGTCTAGAACTTAAGAAAACTTTAAATTTTTGTTTGAATTGTTTTATGTCCTCTTTGTCTAAATTTGTTTTTGTAGTAAAATATTTATTTAATATTCTTGTATGTTATTTTATTTCATCCAATTACATTTTTCATCTTCTTTTGAATATATTAGCTTTTTTTTTTCTTGTGTTGTTTGTTTTGATACAATAATAGTCTAAGTTAGATTAAACTCAACTTACTAATTTTTTATATTTTATTATAATTATTTTTTATGTAGAATAACAAATTTATCTTTCTAAACATCGAAATATTATTCGGTAGTATTTGAATGTTTAAATTATTTATTTAATTTTCAAATACTATTTTTATAATAACCAAAGGTAATGCATTCTGGTTGCAAAATAAACTAAGAAAAAATAGTATATGAAAATTAAATTATTCAAACCTTACCTTACAATTTCATTAAGACAAGTAGTATCAAGGATTTTATAGTACAATTAGTTATTCAGTAAAGGAAGACACTAAGCGTTTGGTTTAGAGCACAGCAAAACTAAATTTTTTGTGTAGGATAACAAATTTATCTTTCTAAACACCGAAATATTATTCAGTAATATTTGAATGTTTAAATTATTTATTTAATTTTCAAATACTATTTATTTTTATAATAACCATAGTTAATGCATTCTAATTATCCTGTAAAATAAACTAAAAAATAAAATGAAAGTAAAAACATATTTAAATAAATCAACTCACTAAAATTGATTATAAAATTTATAACTCATCAAAAGTAAATCGAATTGGATTAACATTTTTATTTCATTTTGTATGAGACAAATTAACTCACCATGAGGCCTATAATAAAATATATCTTAATATATTTTATTCAATTTAACCGATAAAACCTTATAAATTTATGTTATAAACTTTTTTAGTTAAAAGATGAATGAGATGATTTTCAATTTAAAATTTTACATTAATGAATTTACAAGTTTTTTAATATATTATTTATTTAGTAATTTATATTAAATATAAGGGTTCCAATTTACTTTTAATTTCTTTTAGAATCATTTGTTTAAATAATATTTTTTCATAAAAATATTACAAAATTTTATGAAAACAATTACCTATAAAATTTTTCCAACTAAACACACCCCAAAGATCAAAATACATTCTTGTTAACTTTTTTCTTCTTACAAGAGTAACTAAATCTTGTATGAGTCCCCACACCCCAATCACACTGTACAAAGTTGTACTTTGAGAAAAGGAAATTCAAAAAACAAGAATGATGAGCTTTTATCAATGGAACAGTGATTGCAGATTGACTTTTGCAGTATTATTAATAAATCTAGTTCATATTGGAAATCCTTTTCTTTGTTTTGAGCAATGTTAGGTAGATAAGTATGAAAAGGCATGTGCAGGGTACATAGGTTAAGTAATGCTCCCACTTCAATAGTCACCATGTTCACCATGTTCACCATGCCACGACACAACACACCCATGCCATGGCGCAGCCCCATTAATTTATTCCCATCATTCTCACTTTCTCATCTTCTAAGTCACTATGTAACCAACAGCCTCTGTTCTTCTTCTCTATTCAACACCACAGGCACAACTCTATATGCAACCTCTCAAACAATTTTTTTATGGATCGAAATTTTCCTTAATAATATTTTAGATATATAATATTGACTAATTTTATTGAAAAGGATCGCACGATTATTGAAAATATAAATGTAAAATAATTTTATAATATATAAATGGGTGTAAAATTTATCTTATAAATTAATTTTGTTAAGTTTAACTAAATTTAAAGTTCCATTTTAACGATGATACAGCTGTACTCTCTTACTAATAATTATTAAATACATTTTAATTCAAAAACCAAGTTCATTTCCAACCAGTTTCGCATGATTTTTTCCGTCTTTTATTTGGTTCAAGACCACCAACATATTCTATCATCATTATTTAGTGCATTGGTAACTTAAACTTTAATTCTTAATTATTATTAGAGTTCCAACCATGATGTTTGAATGGATTCATATGTTATATAAAATACTTTTTATTGAATTTAAAAAGTTACTATAAACACGTAACTGCATAATATTAATATATATATATATATATATATATATATATATATATATATATATATATATATATATATATATATATATATATATATATATATATATATTGGTGGATCTTGGCCAAAATTTTTGAGAAGTCAAAATAATATACTCAATTTATATATTTAAGATTTTTGTCACTAACTCAAGAAAAATTAATACATAATTTAATATAGTAATAATTATAACAGAAAATACATATATCTAAATAATATTGTCATCGTTCGTTTTTTCATATTTTTGAACTTATCAAATAATTGAATTATAACTACATTTTTTAACTATTTCTTTTTCAATGTAAATAACTATATTATCTGCAAAATATTGATATTCCATTTTACTAATATGCATACATCAATTCAAAAGTCATCACAAGATTTTGTTCTCATCTTCACTTCTTTTTTATCAATTTTAAAAAAATAAATTTATTCTTTAATTCTCTTTATCAATATACCTGTCTATAAAACAAGTTTAAGACTAAAAAAATAATTTATTATAATTTAATCAAAAATTGAAAGACATAATTACTAAAAATAATTATAATAATCAAGTTACACTTAAAAATCATCTATAAAAAATCACATAATACATTATTTGTTCTTCTCTTTTCATAAAAAAATGAATATACAGGGTAATGAGATAAAAAAAAAAATAGGGCTAAATATTAAACAAGTATTGTACTAGTGAGACAAGAGAAAATTTTTATCCTTTAAGAATAAGAGAAGATATGAAAAAGATGATGACAAAAATAATGAGTTTCTATTTAACTTTTTTTTAGTAACAAAAGAAATTAGGTAAAAATAAGAAATGAATACAACACGTGAAAAAACATAAAAAATAATGTCAAAAAAAATGAAAATGATCTTAACAATTTTTTTCTTTATTATATTTAATTTTATATTGTACTATTTATTAAAATTAAATGATTTACTTTATAAAAAAAATACCTAATTTGTTTTTTATTAATTTTCAGTATATTATTATCTAATTTAAAATATACACATAATTTTAAAAAATTAAAAATATATAATTTAAAAAATTTTAAATACATAAAACTTAAAAAAAATTTAAAAAAGTTGGAGACCGTCCGCTCCTATGTGGCTCCGCATATATATATATATATATATATATATATATATATATATATATATATATATATATATAAATAAATAAACCACATACATCTCAATTATAGTCCAAACTAATCATTTTAGTATGAGTTAAAAATATTTTTTTTAAAATAATTATAAATTAAACAAGTTTTTATTATCTTAAGATAAATCACATTAATAACATTAATTTCAATTTTTAAATATATTAATTTGTTTTATAAACTATATTTATAAACTTTTTAAAATTATAATTATTATTTCTTAAATGAATTTATTCAACTTAAACATGTTTAAATCACACGTAAATAGGTAAAAACTAATCCAATTTAATTTACATTATTATTATTTTATTTTATCTATTTTATAAATTATTGGCACCAATTTATAAAGTGGAGCCTATTTTATCACTTATGTTATGTTTGAATTCAGATGTGAATTTGAAGAATAAATTATAATTGATTTATAAGTAAAGATTAAGTTGTTTGAATTAAAAGAAAAATATTTTGATTTGAGTAGATGTTAGTAAAAAATTTATGTATGATGTGATTAGTAAAATTTATTTAATTTTTATTTTTAATAGATTAAATTATATGATTCTAATTTTATTCTTCATGATAAATGATAAATGTAATATAAATTTAAATGTAAATAAGAGAAATAATGTTAAAATAAAATTAAAATTGTTATTTGAAATTTAGAAAATTATAATTTATTATTAATGTCACTGTTTTTACTATTATTATATTTTTATTAATATTATATTATATTATATTATTATTATTATTATTATTATTATTATTATTATTATTCACTGGAGAAAGTTGTCATTATTATAATGGGAAGTATTATTAAGTTTTGTTTTTAGTATTTTTGTAAAATTACGTTCGCATAATATAAAAAAGATGCAGGTTGTATGGATTGTACCCAAGCATAATATAAACAAAGAATGAAAGTTGTAGCCAATCGATTCGGCATTGCTGAATGAATCAATTTGTAACAACTTTTTGTATTCATGAATGGATTCGGCCTGTGCATGAATCAATTCGCTATGATACAGATTGTGATTTTGCATCCCTTCTCCTTCAAAAGCTATTTCTTTCATCCACCCAAACTTCATTCTGTGACTTACCTCACATAAACAAACAACTAAATTCAATGAAATATAATTTTTTTCATCCATTACGTCTTTTTTTCATATTCTTTAAACTTGCATCACGTTTTTTTCCATGTCCGTTAAATTATAATGTTTATATTAATTAATATTATTTATTAAAAACGAATTCACCCGTATTTTGTTTTGGTTTATTTAGATACAACAAAATATTTTAGGGATGTTATTTGTAGTAAGTATTTGTTAGTTGTAATAATATTGGTACCAAATTTCAAATATTAATCAATAACCTTATAAAATCATTAGAAATTAAATGAATAAAACACTTTACGTTGATACAAAATATAGAAAATGAGTGTTTAGAGTTATTTTCATTTATCGTTTTAAAATTTTAGCTAATATTAAGAACTTCTAAATTAATTATTAATCATTCATAATCAGGTGAATAAAAATAATGATTAATAGTTTTGTTTGCATAAATTCTTAAATCATGTTAGAGTTTAGTAAGCATTTTTAAATATAATAAATTAAACCAATATTTTATTTTGTTCTCCTATGAAAAAATAATTTGTAAGAAAATTCACAAGATACATTATTTAATTATTTTTTTGCCATTTATTCAAATATTATTATATGCAAATCTATAATCATAAGAAAGATTTCAAAAAATAATTCACAAATGCTAAGAGCTTTCATTGAGAAATTTTATTTACAAAATAAATCACATAAATATTATGACTGCGAGTGCAATAAATTATGTAGACATTGACAACGATTTCTTATTTTTACACAGGAAATTTCGTAAATTATTTTTGGGGAATAGTTTTCCTTCAAAAATCAACTTGTATTTTTTACGTAAAATATTTCTAAATGCTCCTTTTTTTTTTCGGAAACTAAATTTTCTCCTTTTTATTTTATAAAAAGTAGATTGCTTAACTTTAAATATTTTCAGATAATAATTTTTATCTATTTTATTTAATAAAAACAAAAAGAAAATGGAATACTACCTAAGATTCATGTTTTTAAAAAACAATACATCCTTGAAGGACATGTTTGTGTATCAAAATAAATATATGTTCTATTTTTGGATTATGAATAAAAGTGAGATATGTTTTTTCTTTTCTTTATCATTTAAAATTATTAAAAAAAAACAAGAATTTACATTTTAGAAATAAATAATAATAATAATCGTGGAATGAAAAGTTCTACGGGTAAACTATAAAAATATTATCATGGGTAGAGTGAGATTAATGTCTATTTAAGAAATACTTGTAAAAGAAAAAATAATAATATTTTCTATTTCATTGAACAAAATAATTATGTTTAATAATGTTGTCCCGTGTGTTTATAAACTTGACAATTATTTTGATGATATAATCTTTACTGAAATACTTAAGATAAAAGTTATATCCTTAATAAATTTAAACCTAATTCCATTTTAAATTTCTATTTCTGTGTTCACTACTTAAAATTATAATATATATATATATATAATTATAATATATATATATATATATATATATATATATATATATATATATATATAATATTATAAATTTGAGTTTGAGTTTACTAATTGTACTCGAACTCGTAATTGCATATATGAATGGGCCACAATTGGGCCCCCAGTCTATTTTCAATGTGGGTGGCCATTGGACATTTAGTTTAGATGTGAGAGTAATGTGTCTGATGACGTACAAAGGTAGAGGGACATTCATAGTGGTACTTTTAATTTATTCAAATAAAAAATTTAATTATGATTTATATTGTTCAGACATGTATTTCATATTTATTGTAAATAATAAATTATATTTGTTATATCTTGTAATTTACTTTATGTATTAGTTTTATAATTAATAGTTCTAATATATTAAAATTATATGTAGCATAAAAAAAAAATCATTACCTGTTTTTGTATGTCTATCCTTAATTTTAAAATTTCAACGTTTGTAGAGGTTTGAAGATGTAAAGTGATAACTAAGAAGTCATGGTGCCATGGGTTGTTTATTTCCCCTTTGTCTTTCTTATCACTTTAGACATGCTATTCAGAAACAAATAAATCCAATAAGAAAATTTTAAATATGGTACAAAGAATCCCTAATTCATTAAAATCTAATTTTACTTTAATTTCTTTTAATTTACATTTTCATCCATTAACCAGTTTACTTGAGAGTTCGCATGAAAATCAAGATATAAACAAAAAGCTTTCTGCATTTAAATATAATAATATATATTTGAAATTAATCAGTAACTTATTAAATAAGTAAATAAATCTA
The DNA here is from genome assembly GCF_037176805.1 of Vigna unguiculata. NCBI lineage: Eukaryota > Viridiplantae > Streptophyta > Magnoliopsida > Fabales > Fabaceae > Vigna > Vigna unguiculata. The sequence continues at coordinate 39,058,078 of NC_140798.1, forward strand.
GATTTTAAAAAATAATTAGGGTTTAATTATATTAATGTTTATCAAGTATAATATTATAATTTATAATAAAGGCAAGATTATGCATAGAATGATTTTTATAATCACATTATATGATTTCTTACAGTTTTATATTTAAAAAAAGTCAATAAAAAATATAAATCGAATCATAAAACAATTATTTCATTTAGGAATATTGAAGGAAGTGGTAGGAGGTGGAAGAAGATAGAGATAGAAAAAAAAATAGAGACGTTTTAAGTAAAAGCGTAACATTTTAAACGGTGTTAATAATAATTTAATAAAAATGAATGAAATTTATTTTATTGTAATATCTAGACTCAATTAATAAAGAAATATAAAAACCAAAAAAATATAAACTTAAAAATATGAATCAAATTACTAATTAGATTTATTAAAATATTATAAATGTTAATGTTATAATATGTTATATCACTTAAATAACATCTCCTTCATGTATAATTCTCACATGAGCAAATTTTTCTCAATTTTATTACTTGAAATTTGCACAAAAAATATGAGATTAAATTATGAGAAATTGCTATCTCATAACACAATTAAGAGTATAAGTTTCTAACATTTCTAAACAAAATCCACTAAGTATTGAGACTTATTAAGCAATATGTTAATTAATATATTTCTTTATTATTAGTCTTATAATTATAATTCATTTTTTAATTTTAATACATACTTATTTCTCAGAAATACACACATCATTTAGATACTCATTGTAATCTTGTTTAAAAAAAAAATATCAAGTCGATTTGATGCATTTACTTCAAGTTTCTTCTTTCCGTCAACTAACTAATTTCTTCATAAAAATCTCTCTCACCTATATTGTTTGATTTTAATTTATTCAAGACAGAGTTAGTAAACATGTTTTTGCCTTTATAACTTACTGATGTTAATAGAAACATGTGTTCAGTGCATGAGAAACACCTGAAAGTACAGGGGAAGCTAATCTCAGATAGAAGAGTTCATGAAAACTTCATTTGTATAAATCTTTCTTAACTCCTATCTTTTTAGATTGCTTGTTATTAATATATAATTGAAGAAGGAAAGCTTTGCAAAAACAAGTTGACTTAAGTATTCTTTGAACACAATCAACTGGCCAAGAATTTGAAGTGTATTAAGTATGTTTGAAACATGAATATACATGATGTTGTTTGAACACAACCAACTGGTCAAGAATTTGAAGTGTATTAAGTATGTTAATTTCAGTATTAGTTAAGTTACACTATAAATTAGGTTTAAAGTATCTCAGCTCAATTTAAAAATATCTTAGAAGTTACAACTTGAATCTTGAAAGCCACATTTACTTCTCACTTAGAGTACATTTTGTTTCTCTATAGTTACAATACTTCATGGCTCTAAATAACCTTCAAATCCAGCTGAAATGTTTCCTTTTAAACTAATTAAATGTCTAAGTGCATTTTATATGTACATTTCCGGTCCTTTATTTAGACATATTAAATAATAATAATAATAATTACTATTTATTAAAGGATGAATCAATCTTGAGTTAACTCATATAAGAGCATAGATAAATTTAGGGTTTTACTAACATGTATTCTAAAAATCTTAAATGAATTCTAATTTCAGTTTTATTTTATTTAGATAACAAAAATGTCTATAAGTATTATATAACTTTAATTAATCTTTTATTTAATGTACATACAAGTAAAGGTTCAAAAATAATTAAATAATTAAATAATTTTAATATTTTTGTATTGTTTCTATTTTTTTTAATTGTTTGTCTTTCATTTTAATGTTGTTAAAAATTAAAATATAATTAAACATAAAAAACTTAAAATATAAAGTAACAAGCAAACATAAAAAAAAGTTAAGCAAAGTATATCAATTGTCAAGTAATGAAATGTTAAACATATAAAAATTTTACAAAAAGAAAAACAATTAAAATATGAAATTTAGATTTTATGAATTTAAAATGGTACTTTTTCTTTAGAAAATATGTTATATGAATTTATATTAGTTTTAGTGGAGTTGATTATTCCATATTTTAATATAAATGTAGTGAAATCATGAATATTAATAGTACCTTAAACAAATATTTTAACATAAACTGAAAGCAATTATCATTAATTATAGCTTAAACCGTGTTCTTACGACACTCAGCATTTTCTATAAATTTAATCATATTTTCTATGTGTTTTTCATAAACATATAATGAATTTTATTCATTTTATCACATTTTCTTTAAAGATATTGCCCTGCAAACAAAAATACATTAATAAATAAAAATTATTTACAATAAAAATTTCGTTTGCAAAATGTTTGCTGACAGATATAAAAACTTGATTGATAAATTATCAATAGCCAAAAAAATCCATGTAAAATGTTTGTCGAAAAAATCTACCGATGGATAAAAATTAATTGTTAGCAATTATTTATATATAAATATTATCGATGAATTTTAGTTGTTTGTAAAATTTATAAGTAAATATCATAATTTGAGATTTTATTCTTTTTCTTGTTAATGTTCATATTCTTTTTCTTTATCGGTGAATTAAAAAGAAACATACATTAGAAAAAAAATTAAATTATTGATAAATTTTATCATAAAATTATCAAAGTTTAAAGCGAAAAATTATAATGTTTATTTTATTGACGAAATTTATTGATAAATATTTGTCAATAATAAAAATTTAATTTTATCAATAAATTTTAAAAATAGGTTCATTATCAACAAATATTTCTGTTGATAATAAAAGTTATATTTTACTGATCAATTTTATTTACAAATATTTTCATGAGTAATTAACATTTTAAAATTCGTTGATACATTTTGTTTTATTAAAAAAAAATTTCATCTCAATAAAATTTCATTATTAATTTAATATTTTCTTATAGTATTTATAGTTTATTGGTATTTTTATTAATACAATATGATGAAATGGTAAGTTCTCTTGAAATATTGAGCTGAAAAGATTTTATGGATCTTTTCATTTTAGATGATTTTCTTTTTTATATAGTATTTAATTTTTTTATTTTTATTCGATATAAAACTTAAACTCATACTTAAACAATTCAATAAGATCAATAAGATTGTTCATCTATCCTAAATATAAATTTAAAAATTATAAACATAACTTTTTCTTGTGAAACAAATAACTTGAATTACACAAAAAATTAGCTATATATATTGTTCCAGTACACCCAATAACCACACATCACTTAAGAGTCGAGATCAAACGTAATTTAAATACTTCTTCCTCTTCCCACCATTTGAGGTGCTTTTTAAGGACAAAACTATGATGAAACCCCAACACTACAAAACGGACAATACCTCAAGAACGCAATCATTATTTCTAACGATGTATCCAAACAAACTTGGATCGAAGTCAGAATATATATATATATATATATATATATATATATATATATATATATATATATATATATATATATATATATATATATATATATATATATATATATAAATGAATTATCCTCATTCATGTTAGGGTTATTTTACACTAAATAAATATATTATTTAATAAATTAAAATAAATTTTATTTAAAATTTTCATAACCTCTCTTATGTAGTGTTTGAAACCAACGAATTTACATTGAGCACGAACTTATTTTAATAAATGTATTATTTAATAAATTAAAATAAATTTTATTTAAAATTTTCATAACCGCTTTTATATAGTATTTGAAACCAACGAATTTACATTGAGCACGAACTTATTTTAATAAATATGATTAATTTATGCTTAATAAAATTTGTTTTTTATTATAAAATAACAAATATTTATAATAAATATAATTAATAATAATCTTTCAATTAAAATATTTTTTTATTTATTAAACTTATTACATCATTCACCAACTTATATTAACTTTTTTTTTTAAATTCTTTAATCTAAACAGTTTCGTTCTCACCTATTTTTTTCTTAAATTCACTCATTGATGCTCGTCAAATTCATTTTTCAATCCAAACACAAACTTAATTAAAATCAATTACAAAACTTATCTTCTTAAAAATAATCATCAGATAGTTTTCTGAAACTATTCTCAATTATTTATTTTTTAAAAATTATATTATTTGAATATAATAAAAATACAGATGTGTTTTTGATGTTATGTATAGTTTTTGTAAAAGGGAATCTGTGACGTTATGACACGAACAAAATTGTTTTGAAGCCGTAAAGTCTGAGCAGATAGCTACTCCCCATTTCTAACCAAGACTTCTCTCTCAGAGACAACAATCCAATATTCAACCAAACACATTTCCATAATCTCCGCTTTTTCTTTTCTTTTGCCCATTGCTCTTTGTCGCTCACACTTTCTTCTTCTAATATTTTTCCCTTTCCGTTACTTCCTCTCTTTAACCCCTTTCCCACTTTCAATCCATCCTTCATTTCACAATTTCACGTCATCATCATCATTCCACATTCACTATCTTTATCTTTTCATTTACATGTATTTATAATTATATCATTTCAGTTTATTCGCCAGTTCAAATATGTTTTTATATCCGATTAATTCATTCTGTTATAATCCAAACATTAAAACCTTCCTAAATTAACTTATTCAGTGAGACTATATCTCATTTATATGCACCATGTTCATAGTTTAATCAGTAAACGAGCACGTTCAACAACATAAATTTTTCTCTACAAATTGCACATGCCATCAAGCCGCTGCCACACGTATTTTAAAATGCGTTATCTATACACACTGTCACTTTTGTCCATTGTCCTTATTTTCATGTTTCATCTTAACACGTTTAATCATGTTTCAAATCGACCACATTGTTTGTTATAAGCTATGGATAATGATAATCCAATAAATGACCTATGAATATGTAATTACTTTTCAGTGAAAACATTCTGCTCGTATTATTGTTCTGGCAGTAAACAATCAGAAAAGTTTAAAGTATTGTTTAGAGATTGAGGATGCTTGCTATTAGTAATAACCATTGGATAATTTCTTTAGATAAGGCTAAAAAAGATGAAGAAGAGAAAAAGTTAATTTACTTTAGTGTTAGTGTCGATACGTTGAAGGTACCAGAAGGATAAGTGGACCCAAAAAATGGTTGTTTTCTTACAAAATCATTGCACGCAAAAGATTTGTTTTTCAGTGGAAGGAAGAAACCCCAGGCATATTTTTATTTTCCAAATAAACACCCCAATTAATGATGTCATAAGAACTAAAAAATTAGCATCTCATGGACAGCTAGCACTTAGTAAGAATTATTAAATGGCTTCTCAACAAAGATGCCAATAATTAATGCTATTCAGTTTTCACCAAAGAGTCTCTCTTCTTTGTTGCCAAAAATGTAAGGTTTGCCAAACATAATGTTGAGGTCCACGCGCTCCAGCAATTTTTGTTTCTCTATAAATCAATCCTGCATACATACCCATCAAAACTGTGTCATGCCAAAAATAAAATCTTACTAACTTCATTTCAAATTGTTTGTAGCGTTGAATTTATAAGCATCGTATAATCAATATATTATTATATTTACTTCATTCATGACTTATAGTGGTGATTTATGTGAAATCATCATTCATTCAAAGACATTACAAAAGCTGAGACCATTACATTTTTACAATGCCACGTTTGCCATACATACGTGTTTGAATCAAAACTTCGTGCGCGTGAAACATGATTTAAGATTCCTTAAGAAATTAGAAAGGTGGAAGAATTCAAGATCTAGGATTTTCTGTCTGCATTACATGCCATATCAGAGTTGTAATTCTAATTCTGTATTTTTGTACGATTAATTTGCCCAAACTTCGTAGAAATGAGGGGAAACTTGACGGTGACAATTAATCGTTTTTTAATTGTCGGGGTTTCAAACATGTGCTCATGTTTTCAATTTTTCACGATCACACGTTTTGGTATGTTTTCCTGGGAAATCGATCGTTGTTATTGACCTAGAAATAAGACATTTTCATACACTTTAAAGTGATAAACTTGGTGCCCCAAGTCCAAGCATAGCCGGCGCCAAATACTTGTACCCAAATATTCAATATTTTTTAACAAACGTTGACCTCAAAATTTCAATAGTCTCTATTGCGTGCATCTCACTTTACTTGTTCATATTTCCTACCCTTCATCACAAACCCCCATTTTTCATTGCTCCCCATGCAAGCCACCATATATAAAACCACTTCCTTAGTTTCTCCACAGTCAAAAATTCTCTGCAATAAATTCGACACATTCCTTAAACCTCTTCCTTCATAACAACCTAAAATCCTGCTGAAGCAAAACTCCCTTATTCCGATCCTTCCACTTCCATGGCCACTTCTCATCATTCTAAAACCTTTCATCTTCCATGCAAAGCCTTTTTTCTGGCTTCCCTCCTTGTTTACTTGCTTCTTGTTGGTTCCTGCACTGCAATAAGGACCGGGGCAACTATGAGGCTGAATAAAAGCTCAGAACTTCTCCGGCCAAAGCAACAACCGCGTTTTCAATACAGAGGCCTTGTTTTCAACTTCTTCCCCAAAGGGGTGCCGATACCACCTTCAGGCCCTTCAAAGAGGCATAACTCGGTGCTGGATTCCACACCTCAGAATTGAGCTCAACAAGAATGTCCTTTTTGCACAAGTTTCTCCATTTTTTGTTTTCTTCTTTAAATTTTGGGTTTTGAATTGATAGGATAGGAGGATAGATGCAACGTTTACAGTCTGATATCAGATCTTAGAGGGTCTGATTTTATTTTTGGCTTTGATTCTAAATTTTACTGTACAGAAGATATATGCATATAGTAATAATGTATTTACTCATTATTCAGTACGGTATGACTTTGCTACCTTTTTATATGTTCATTTTGTCACCTGTTGATTCTAACTCTGATGATGATGATGATGATGAGAAATGAAACCAAATGGTTTCTCTTGAATTGAACCTTGGTTGTTTTTAATGTGTTGTAGCAAATCAGAATTCGGAAACATGAGCTGGGTTGAATTTCATTGAAGTAGTACATAGTACATGCCCCCACCCACTTGTTCTGTGTCTACGTGTAACATTGACATAAGATAAATGATGATAAATAAAAAAGCCAGGTTTTGGATCCTTTCCCAGAAGTGTAGGAGAAAAGGCAATAATAGAAGGCTCAAAGTCTTCCAAGTTGGCCCTGGGAAAACTAAGGCCCACTCACTTGCGAAACTTCCACTCAATGAAAACTTTGTTTCTTCCAAACTCTGTTCCTTGCCTTAAATGAGCTACGCCTCTATGCTGTGTTATTGAAGAAATTTGGCACGTAGTACCCATTGAATTAGTCCAATGGGACAAGCTATGGCTATGGCTGAGATCTTGATGTTGGGTCCATATTAGGTATGAAGTCCACTTTCTTCAAGGGCTGCATCTTGTGTATTCTTTCATTGTAGCTTGGAATGGTGTGCGAATTTCAATGACTTCAAATCCCTCAAGGAAAGGGAATTATTAGAATAAAGTTCATAATTCGACGGCTGTATAAATGCCAGAAATAAATTAATGAGTGCAACCGTTTTTCTCCTTCAAACCAATTGAGTTTCAATTTTGTCAGTTACTGTGATGTTTGTCACCTTGACCATATACTAAGGGGAATTTGGGTAACCCTACCTACGTATTCATTAAACAAGAATAAATTGAATTAGGAAAATGATGTATGGAATAGATATCACTATACAAGTTGACAGCTGGAGAAAGAAAGAAAAAATGTAAATATGTTATGTAATTAATTAGGTCTTATTTTTTTATAAACTGAAAAATTAAATATGTTTTACAAAGATTAGATGAAATCATAAACATGTAATAGTTCAGAAAAAAGAAATGTGGATTAAGTAGTCTGAAATTCTGCTTCTGAAACTTCTCATTACAGTCAGAATTTCGAAGTAGTATGTTCAGTATTTTGCTTCCTTATTAAATATGACAAAAGATTAAAATTTTAAGAGTGTTTTACATGAAAAACTTCTCCTTAACCCAACCATGATGGGAACAAGATATAGTGGAGGTTCATAAAACCCATACATAAGGTAAATGAAATTAAAAACTAAAAGGGCACACATACACATCATCACGAAACTATGTCCTGATTTAATTAGAGAGAGCAGAATGGTATAGCAAATCTTTAGTTGGAAGATATGTTTGCAAAGTTTACGCTGACTTTAAGTGCATATGCAGCATGCACAGTGCAAAAAGATGTAGCACCCGTCAATACATGAGAATAAAATAAAGGTTACACGTTTTCAACACAGAATACTGTCAACACCATTTGTACGTTCATCTTGGGGGCTTGGTGCATACCAACATGCCATATACCTAGAATTCCGGATATAGGTTCCCTTTCAGCAATTTTTGGCGACTTTCAGGCCTAGATCATCTCCTAATCTCACACTGTTTCTTCATTTCGTTCAAAAACCAAAATGCATGCTAAAATCTCAAACTAATAGACAAAAGCTCAATTTTGTTTTTTTCGTTTTAAAAAGCCAAAGTCATGGCTTTACTGGGTTACAATATATAGTTTGTGACACTTTGAGGAGTAAGACTTTGTGTCACTACTTTTTATGATGTTGGGAAAATGGTGTGTATCTAGAAATCAGTTACTTGAACACATATAATTGGAGTTCCTTCTAGGTTTGTTCATTGGAATCTGAAACATTAATCTTAATGATGGAGAAGTAAGGGTTATTGGTGGTTGTGGTTCAGTGATGACTGGCCAATGAATCGCGTGGATGCATATAATAATAGAGGACATAGAACATGCAAAATACCTAATTAGAGTCTGATGTTTACTGATAGCATATTATATAGCGAGAGACGTGACCTCAATTTCTTTCACTCCATCTTCACTTGGCTTGGGGAATCCATCAAAATTTAAGACTTTTATGTTTGAAAAAAAAAAACATTTAGCTGGGTATGAGATCACACTAAATCTATTCAATTACATAGATTGAACATTCATGAAAGTAATTGTGTATTTTAATATTATTTATCGTTTACTACCCTTAGTTGAGAGATACACGAAACTATAACTTTCAGTCACACTCTCCAAGTTGAAATTAATATGGAATTCAGTTAGAAAAACATTTATTTTCCTTTCAGTTATATACGGAGTCAAAATATAGAGCTATTTAATTGAAACGAAGGTATATGAATGGAATTTTTTATTCAAGAAAATAAAACCCAACATTCCCAAACAATTTCTGAATCGAGATAATCTGGCTTGGTAAAGATTGCCTCTCTTATTTAAATGTCTCTCATTAAAAACTTATTTTTAACTTATTTAAACATCTCTCATTATAAAGCTTAATATCACTTGCTTAAAAAAAAGTTTGAGTTTATTTTATTTAACTCTTTCATAATTTAATTATTTTTCTTAATTTCCCTTTCAAATTTACAAAGTTATTATTTGATCAATATTTTAGTTCAAAATGATAATTAACATACACAGATATGTGCTTCTAATGCAGTATGTGAGATTCAAAATTCTAGAAAAATCAGTTTTCATAATTTACTATATATATATATATATATATATATATATATATATATATATATATATTCTCAACTATTACAAATATAACAAAATTATTAAATTAATTTTAATATTATCAACCATACACAATTCTATAGTTTCTACAGTATATATACAACATAAATCATTGAAATCCTATCATCAATTTAGATAAACAAGTAGTAAGTTATCGATGTCAATTATAAAAGTTAAATTTGAGTTATTTAAATAATCGAACTTAATTTCAAACTTAAGTTTATCCATTCAACCAAACAAACAAATTTAATTAAAAAATTAACCGATCAAACTTAAACTCACTCATAAACGTTATAGTAATTAATTACAACTTTTAGCATTCTAATTCTAAGAGTCATTATTTTGTGAAGACTTTTCTTAAGTATAATCTAACTTGAGAGATTAGACTTTCTTGCCTAACTATTTATTTAAAACATTAAAAAAAACAGAGATAATAAAGTGACTTTTCTCTGACTAGAGTTTTGAGTTGTGAAATTCTATTCGATTATTGATGTAGTTGAGATAGTGGATTAATGACTCAATGACATTAAGTCCTTATTAAAAAAATATATAATATTTATGTAATATAATATGATGAATTTAATGAAATTAAAATTTTCACTACAATAAATATTAATATATGAAATAACAAATAAAATTTAAAATAAAAAATTAATTATTAAAATTTTGAAACATTATTTTAATAAAGCAACTAAAATAATTTTTGTAATAATAGCACAAGTGTTATATATATATATATATATATATATATATATATATATATATATATATATATAAATTTTTTATTTTATAAATTTTGGTCGTCCTTTTACTCTCCACGATAATCGGTAATAACTTTCATCACTTGGTTGTTATGAATAAAGTTTGGCACTTTATCCACCTGCTACTTTTTCTTAAAATGTTTTTATTACTTCTTTTTACCATTTTCAATCGGAACTAATCTTTATTTTGCATTAGCTGAATCTCTAATATACTCTTGACATAATTAATCGAATAATCATATACGAGTTTCAGTGAATCCTTTTTTTGTTGATAAGAAGTTTTACACTAAAACATATCAAATAAAAAATGTAAAACACGTCACAAGTCTCAACTAATATTCTCTTCATTATAGTTTGTAATTCAACTTCCTCTGATAATTCTTATTATTTTATCCACCAACAACTGTGTTTCAAGTTTTTATTTTTTATAATTGTAAGAGTTGACGTAAATCATAACAGCTTCACCACAGTAGTTTGCTGCGGCAAGTTCATTGAAATCTTTGGACCTCAATTATTGAAGTTGAGTTATAGATTGGGGTATCTCGATTTGAAGAAAAGGAGGCCAGAAATAGATTAAAATTTGGTTTGTGTGTAGTATTATAAGAATTTGGTGAATTTTAATATTTGATGTTAGCAGACAATAGTCTGCATTAGGAATCACAACGGATGACAACTAGGTTGAATGGGATGGATGTAGGTTCCAGTATTCCATTTCAAATATTCAAATAAAAATTTGTGTTGATATTGTTGGGATTTGTAGGACTTTTGATAATATGAGAGATATATGTGATATGTTATAACAAAATATCAAGTATATTCTATCCATTGTTGGGTTATATATTTTTTCATATTTTTCATATATAGGTTATGGTCATTGAGATATTGAGCTTCTATATAGTTATATGACATTAGTCTTGCACATATAAGACCTTAGACACCACTTTTACATAAAAACCTTAAGACAATGTTGTTATGGGCCTTTATTCTTATATAGTGTTTAACTTTGTCTATTCTATCCAATGTGGGACTTTGACTCACTTGGCCAACAAATATTTATATTTATTTTTATATTTTACCGATATAATTTTTTTCCATTTTTTTATTAAAGAATAGATATATTTTTTACATGTTTTTTTATTATTTTAAATGTAAGTTGTGAAATTAATGACAGAAAAACGTTATAGTAAAACTTTTAAATTACATTAAAGATATTTTAGCCAATTAAAAGGAAGATAAATATTAAGACAGAGTACATAAGAAAAATCTGGATTTACCAATAAAATTATTAACGAATTTTAAAAAATCAAATACTGATCAATTTATTAGTAGATTTTCAAAAATATAAAATTTAATTATCAAAAAAATTTACTAAAAAATTGAAATAAAGTTCAATTACCGATGAATTCACCGATATGTTTTTTAAAAAAATATATCACTGAAATTTTTACCGATCAAAACTAAAGTAGAAACTTTAATATCTCTTTTACGGACGAAAATATCAATAATAAAAATTAAATTATGCATTGTAAACAAATTTTATTGATAAATTTATCATTGACAGAAAATTCTGTAAAATGTTAAAATCTGTAAGTAATTTTTAAACAATTTTTTTCATCATCAAAATATTGTATCGATATATATTTTTTTTATTCAGTAAAATTTCCTTGATAATATAATATTTACATATTAGAATTAAGATGCAATAAATATATTTTCATTCTTATATGAATTTTAAAAAATTGAGTATTATCTGTACTTATATTTATATCCATTCAATATTTATGTTGAAGTTTTGGAAATTGATACCTGATTGAAATAGTACTCATGCATATAGATCAACTTCTAAAATTAATATAATTTTGAAAATACAAAAATAAATAAATATAATCATTGTTATTATTATGACTATATTTTTATAAGTGGTGATAGATAAACAGGTTATATTTTAATAAATACTCATCCATTATCAATCATATCATATTTTTATTTTAAGATATAAAAATATTTAAAAAAAATCAACTATAAAAGTAAAAATGTTATTATTTTATTATTTCATAGGTGTAAAAACCTTTATGATGTTCATATATAAAATTTTTCTATTTTTCTATTTTTCTATTTACTATTATCATTACTGTTATAATTACGTGGGAGTTACTATTAGAAATGAATCTGGCCTAGTTAGTGAATAGCTCTGTATGGATATCCTAATATTAAGATTGGATAAACTCTGATATTATAATAGAAATAAACCACTCTTAAAAGCTAACTTAAAAAATAATGATTGTCCTAGCCTTAGATAAGAATATTCTAAGTATCTTTCCTTCAAATGCTAAATGAAATACTGCAATGATTAGTTAATGGGCTTCGCAAAGAGTTCCAAAAGAGTGCTCTTAATGTTAGTTTGGACTTGGACTCAAATATGGGCCTAGACTAGCTTTAGCTTCTCACAATTAAGCAAGAAAATGTTTCTTTCATTAATCTTGTAATGATAAATATGTCAACTGGTTGCATTTTCAGTATCCAAAATTAAATATATTTACATTGTATTTCATGATTTGAAATTTGAAAGTTTTTCAAACATTTTATCATTAAGTTAGGGAACTTATTTATAATTAAAAGACAAAAAATAAATATTGATAAAGTTGATGGGCTACTTTCTATATTTATGAAATTGTATTTTATCGGTTATCAAATAAATTCACATAAGTAATGATAATGAAAGTGTTAGTTATTAACATAAGTTAAGGTAGAGTAGAATGTTTTATTTGAAATAAATATGACATGAAAAGGGACATCATAATATGGTGTCCAAGTGTGCAAGGGAACAAAACCTATCCATGAACAAAATAATTGGGTTTTGGTGGTTGAAATTTTGAGGTTGTAGAGATGAATCAGAAAATATTGGCACTTGGCATGTAAAAAGGCACGTCATCGACAGATACCTGTGACTGTGTCAGTGAAAGAAAGTGTGAAGCTTTTTTTATAAAGCAAGATTTCTAAGCAGAGACGTAACTGTTATGTAAAACCATCTCTTTCATATAACATCACTTTCTCAACTTAAGAAGGCCTCCAAAAGCTACAAGTGAGATCAAAACTTAATAACAGGACCAAAATAGACAAAAATAAATAAAATATGTTAAAACTAAACAGTAAACACAATAAACTGAAAAGGGATATAAAGTGGTAATAAAATATAGACCAGAAATAATTAAGGGAATTCTATTACTTTAAAATGATTTTTTACTTTACCTTTTCTTCTCTTCTCAATATTTAATTCATTTATACCCACTTTTTTTTTTCTATTTCTCGTTTACCAAACAAACACGGGGAAAATTAAATATATTCTTACTTTCTATAAATATTATTAATTTAAATTTATAACATTTTAAAGTATCATTATCTAATAATATCATGACGCGTATACATAATAACTATTTTGAAATAATAAAGTTAAATATACATCACATCAGTAATAAATGGTAATAAAACTTGATCTAAAGATTAAATTACATGAAACTTGAAAATAATAATAAGTGGAGCAGTGCTTAAGCTATCTTAAATGAAATTATCTCTGATTAATAATTAAATTACATGAAACTTGAAAATAATAATAATTGGAGCAGTGGTTAAGCCATCTTTAATGAAATTATCTCTGATTAATAATAGTTTTAAAAAATTTAATGTTTTAAAAGTCTTTTGGTACTTTTTTATAGAAACATGATACTCGACAATTTATTTTTCTGACAAACTTTGATAAATTAAGTATTTAGATAAAAAAAATATTAC